>NC_138976.1:43406699-44006699 GCF_964341445.2 Mesoplodon mirus | reverse complement strand
TGTGTGAGATGTCTGGCACTGCAGACAGGAAGTCTGGCTAAGGCAGCACTCTCAGTAAGAGATGATGCTCACCGGTTCTACCTGCTCTGGGGACCAGGATGTAGACTGTAATAATGCGTGCGTTTGTGTGTAGGGTCCACTGGACCTGATATCTATTCATTACAGTATCTGGTAACTCTGCGTTATTAAGGAAGATTAGGTAGAGGACATGCACAGGCTCCAGGAAATTGGTTTGTGAAAATGCTAGCATGCAATCTTTGTCCCTTCTTCTGGCTTATCTCCTTTCAGGTCACTGAAATTTAAATAATGATTGGAAATCCAGTAGCCATCTTGGAGCATGAGGTGGACCATGATGGAGCAAAGAGAGTGAGCCTGGATCCTTGACCTCATGGAGAGCAGTAGTGGCTCTGGACTGCTTTGGTTTAGACAAGAAAAATGTACTTTTAGCTAATTCAAACTATTGTCAATGTGGGTTTTATATCACTTGCAGCTAAACCTAATTGTAGTTGATCCATCCCATACCAAATAACTCTCAACGGACTTTACACAGTGTGAGCTAGAGAAAAGCAAAGCCTACTTCATGATTCAATCATTTGGGGGTTAGCAGACCAAACCAGAGAAATCCTGTCTGGACAATGGTGGGAGCACTCACCCTGCTTGGACACTTTCCCCAGTGTCCTTTGCCTGGTTGACTCCTTCCCATTGTGATAGATGCAGAGGGGAAGACTTTGCACTTTTCTAAGTTACTTCCATGTCTCACTGTCTGCATTTTACCAGGTGCCTTTGCTGTTTCCATCAGAGAATAGTAGGTTCCTGCTTATTCCATCCCGTGTAGTGTAAATTAAGAGTTTGGCGGGGCCTATCCCTTGCATAACAGCAGAATACTAGAAGAGTCTAGGTGATGCTGGCAAGCCTGATTCCATTTCTTTTTCTCTGGAGGGAGAGTGAGTGAAGGTAACGAGATGGTAGGGGCAAGATAGATGCTCTGGGACAAAGCCCACTTTGCTTTTTGAAAACATACATGTCTCCTCTCTGGACCAGCCAGCTCTGCTAAGTGTATCTAGGATAGAAACTAAGGGGGCTTCTAAGAGTTAATGGAATTGAAGTCCATGAACATGTCGGAACAGGAAAACTGCAAAATACAATGAGATGGCAATTACACTGAAGGTTGCAATTACTTGTGCTGATAGTGAGGGATCTTACTGCTGTTATCCCTCTGGGCCAGGAAGTGGCCACTTCCTCCTCATGAA
This sequence comes from Mesoplodon mirus, assembly GCF_964341445.2. Taxonomy (NCBI): domain Eukaryota; kingdom Metazoa; phylum Chordata; class Mammalia; order Artiodactyla; family Ziphiidae; genus Mesoplodon; species Mesoplodon mirus. Next base: position 44,005,449 of record NC_138976.1, on the reverse strand, counting down.
TGTAATGGTATCTCTTGTGACTTGGCTCTGAAACAACTCCTGCTTAGAAGCTGATACTGCACTTGTAAAAATGTTACTAATTTTTGAATAATGACAATACGCTCTGGAGTCTTTCCTAACTTGGGCAACTTTTTGCTGCTCTGACCTTGCTGTATTTGCTGTATGAGGGTTTTATTGAAAGACTGTGCTTGGGAAGATATGATTGTCTTTAATATATTTTTTTAGGGAAGCATAAACAGCATAAACAGGAAATAAAGGTAATTCATATTTTTATAATTTGGGATATATGGGTAACATCACATATAATTATACCCATAGTAATAGCAGCACTGACTATATGCTGGATACTTTGGGCTCAGGACAGGCCACCCCAAAATATGCCAAAGTGGCATATTGATTACTTTGAATTAAAGTTACTTGAGAAACAGCCAGTGGAATAAAAATTATATTAAAAAAAACTCATTCTGGCACCCTCTTCTTTCCCCTGAAAGCAGGAAATAAATCTCCCATGTGAAGGTATCCTCTTTATATCAGGAAGACAGAAAGTATCTTTTTCACCAGAGTTAGGGAATTCAAGGCTAAGAAAGCTGAATAGACAAATCTAGTTACTTGCTCCTTAGTTTGCTACCCCAAGCACTAACCCTTTTGTTTTGTTAAATATTCATGAAAAATTGTTTCTTTGTCTAAAAATGATATATAAACAGCCTGCTTTGGTCACTTTGGGGGTTCCACTTCTATGAGACCTCTGTATGTGTGAATTAATTTTTTTCTTCTGTTAATTTCTCTTGTGTCAATTTAATGATTACATCAGCCAAAGGAACCCAGAAGGGTGGGGGAAATTTCCTCCTTCCTGACACCTTCTAAGCACTTCTTATATGTTAACTCACCTCATACAACAATCCCATAAGGCAATTGCTATCATTATCCTCATTCCAATTTTCAAATGAGGAAACTGAGGCACAGAGAGATTAATTTGTCCAAGGTCACACAGTTAATATAGGAAGAGCTGAAATTTGAACTGGGGAGTTTTATCTCCAGAATCCAAGCTCTTAACTGTTATGCAGATCATCTCTTGACATTGAATAAAAACACACGCTTGCTCGCTAGGGTGCGTGTGCACGCACACGATGTTGAAGAAACCTGAAAGGCAAATTATGCATCCTCAGATTCTCAACAGATTATTCTTTTTAATAGTTATTTTTTTCTTTTTTTAAAAACACCTTTATTGGAGTATAAGTGCTTTACAATGTTGTGTTAGTTTCTGCTGTATAACAAAGTGAATCAGCTATACATATACATATATCCCCATATCCCCTCCCTCTTGCATCTCCCTCCCACCCTCCCTATCCCACCCCTCTAGGTGGTCACAAATCACTGAGCTGATCTCCCTGTGCTATGCAGCTGCTTCCCACTGGCTATCTATCTCACATTTAGTAGTATATATATGTCCATGCCACTCTCTCACTTTGTCCCAGCTTACACTTCCCCCACCCCATGTCCTCAAGTCCATTCTCTACATCTGCATCTTTATTCCTGTCCTGCCCCTAGGTTCATCAGAACCATTTTTTTTTAGATTCCATATATATGTGTTAGCATATGGTATTTGTTTTTCCCTTTCTGACTTACTTCACTATGTATGACAGACTCTAGGTTATGACAGCAACTTGTGCATGATTTTAAATAGTCACAGAGATTAAAAATGATCCTCATTCTCCAGAATTACAGTTGACACTCTCTGTGTGTCTTTGGACAAGTAGTTAATCTTTCTAAGCCTTTTTTTTTCTTATTTTGAATTCAGGATAATAATTCCTTCTTTACTGAGTTGTTAGGGACATCAGGTAAGAGGAGTATATAAAATACCCGTACCAGTTGGGACTTTTTCAGTTGTCAGTGACTGCAAACCCAACTTAAATTGGGTTTAAGCAAGAGAGCTTTTGTAACTGAAAAGCCACAGGGTAAACTGCAGGCTGAATTCATAGCCAAAAGGAGTGATCAGTATTGTTTGTTTTGTTGTTGCTTCCCCACTTTTCAGTTCCGTTTTGCTCTCTTCTTTTCATTCTCACTTTCATGTACGGTCAAGATGATTCCTACCCCAGAACTTTTCAGATTCAAACCCAACTGGAAAGCAATGGCTTTGGGATTAACAGGAATTAGTTATGATTAGCTCTGACTGGCTTGGGCTGTGTCCCATGCCCCTGCTCCAACCAATCACCATGGTTGGAGAAATGCTTGCTCTTATTGGCCAGGCATAAGTCGTTTGCTGGAGTCAGGGGTGGAGTCTCCCTGGAAGCAAAATCAGGTTGCTTACCCTTCCAGAGATAATAGTAAGTGGATGCAGAGTGCAAGAAACTACTCCCCACTTTAGTGCCTGGCCCACGTGAAGAACTCAACAGGCCTGTTCTTTTGTTTGTTTGTTTGGTTTTGTCTTTTAGTTTTTTGAAGACAGTTTTATTGAGAGACAGTTGACATACAGTAAACTGCACATATTTAGAGTGTATAATATCAAAGGTTTTCACATATGTATATAGCCAAGGAACCATCACCATGATTAAGATAATGAACATATCCACCACCTGCAAAAGTTTCTCCTGCCTTTTATAATCTTTCTCACTCAACTTTCCCCACAAAACACACCCCCAGCCCCTTCCAGTCCCATCCCCAGGTAATCACTGATCTGTATTCTGTTGTTATGGTTTAGACACATTTTCTGTAATATTATATAAATGGAATCATACACTATGTACTCTTCTTTTTTGGTCTGGCTTTCTCTTACTCAGAATGATTATTTTGAGATTCATCCTTGTTGTAGTGTATTTTAATAGGTCATTTCATGTACTGCTAAGTAGTGTTTCACTTTATGGATATACCACAACTAGTGTATTCATTCACCTGTTTAGTAGATATTTGGATTATTTCTACTTATTGCTATCTTTCTATACATTACTGATATTTCAAATAAAGCTGCTATGGGCCTCGTGTTGGAATCCTGGGGAAGAGAAGCTCTATTTCTGTTGGGCCCGGAGGGGACTTGACGTCAGCCTGTGGCAGTTGGTGGCCATCTTGCTGTCATAAAGCAGGCCTGTTCTTGTATTCGAACGCACACGATGCCATTCTGAAACATCTTTTTCGGGGTTATATAAACTTGAATGGCATTCTAGAACTTTCTTTTAAAAGGGTAATAGATGACATCATTAGAATTGCAAGAAACTACGTTCTTAACTTGATTTTTTGTTTTTGTTGTTTTTGTTTTGCGGTACGCGGGCCCCTCACTGTTGTGGCCTCTCCCGCTGTGGAGCACAGGCTCCGGATGCGCAGGCTCAGCGGCCATGGCTCACGGGCCCAGCCGCTCCGCGGCATGTGGGATCTTCCCAGACTGGGGCACGAACCCGTGTCCCCTGCATTGGCAGGCGGACTCTCAACCACTGTGCCACCAGGGAAGCCCTTAACTTGATTTTTATTCAACGTTTCCTTTCACTCCCTCTCCTCTTATTCCGCCAATGATCCTAAAAACCTTCCACATCCTTTCTTTTGATACGAAGACCAGAGATCAAGTGGTGGACAATGTGTCTACCCTATCTTCTCAGGCAGTCTGCCAGCAAACCATCACTAAAGCTTCAACTTAGAAGACATGATCCAGTGAAGAATTGGAAGGGAAGTTGTTATTGCAAGGAGAAGTAAAACCAGGTAGCCAAATTTCCCCCTTACCTTTACTATAATCAGTTAATTAATAGTTGGGTGTTATTCATTTATTTGTTCAACAAATATCTATTAAGCACTATGGTGTGTCTAACCCGTGTAGGTATTGGAACTGCAGGGATTTGGGAGCCTCTTTTTTTGTTTGTTTATTCCATCCTCCTTACTCCCTCCCATCATAGGAAAAGCTGGTGTCTGAGCTGAGTCCTGACTGGTCCAGAAGTTTTTTCATCATACCTGTCTGTGCTCTTAAGTCCCACATTTCCAAGGAGAGGCCACAGGGTCTTCCACGGAACTAAGCAGAAGAGGATGAGCAGGTGGACCACCCTTCTTTTATATTTTGGGGTTCCTTATAAGGATGTTCTCAAAGGCAGGAAGTTATACTCACATACACAGACAAATGTTGGAATCAGACAGGTCTAAATTTCAGCTCTGCACTGACTGTGTAAGTATGTGGCCTTGGGCAGGTCAGGTAATCTCTCTGGATCTATTTTCTTCTCAATTAAAATGAAGATGGTGATAAGCACTTCATGGAACTATTTCACAGAACTCCATAGATCATAGTGAGGGTCCAGTGAGATGAGTTATGTGAAAAGTATTTGGCACAGTGCCTGGCACATAGTGGGAGCTGGGCAAAAGTTTATTTTCATGCTCCTTTCCCTTCCTCCCTCTTCCCGCCTTCCTCTTTCCTTCTCTTCTATCCCCACTTTGGGGGCAGCTGGTGCTGGCCCGGATGCGAACAGAGGTTGATCCGAGTTGTGGAAGTTATGACCCTTCTACGTTATTGTTGCCTGCCCTCCCTTGAGCCCCAAGCAGAAGTGATTGCCCATAAGAAGATGCCAGCAGGAGTGACGGTGCTCCCTGACAGTGGTGCCCTCACTTTGTTTAGCAGATGACCTTGGCTGCCACCTGAGGAGCCACAGTGCTGGGAACATCAGATTGCAGGCTCCAAAAACAAGCCTAAGGGTGGGGAGGGGAAGCAATGCTCCTCTATATAGTTCTCTGCAGAGCAAACTCATGGCAAATACCATCCTAAATGTGAAGAGGGGGAACTGTATCTAGTGTAGTCAGAAGATGTTAGCGACAAGTTCAAGGCACATAACTTAAATTCGTTTAAGCATAGAGAGGGAATTATTTGCTATACAGCCCCAAATCTGAGCGGCTTCAGAATCTTTCTCTCTCTATTTCAGCTCTGCTTTCTCTGGCAGCTACTTCCTACTGCGGTAAGGTAGTCACTAACAGTTCCGGGACTGTTTCTACCAGCTTTATAACCATAACCCGTTCCTACCGGGACCGGCAAGAATTCCAAGACTGAGTCTATCAGTCTGGTTGAGTCGTCTGCCCATCTTTGAACCCATCACTGTGGGCAGTCATCTGATGGCCACACCTCCTCCTGGAAGAGGAGGTGGATCAAAGATGGGGAAGAGGGCTTCCCTGGTGGTGCAGTGGTTGAGAGTCCGCCTGCCGATGCAGGGGATGCAGGGCATCCCCTGGTCCGGGAAGATCCCACGTGCCACGGAGCGGCTGGGCCCGTGAGCCATGGCTGCTGAGCCTGCGCGTCCGGAGCCTGTGCTCCGCAATGGGAGAGGCCACAACAGTGAGAGGCCCGCGTACGGAGATGGGGAAGAAATGGTTCCATAGATAAAGCTAGGGGCTGGCACCAGAAGAAGGAGTCAAACTAGGCAAAAACAACGGTCATTTACTCTAGGCTCGGTATGCCTTTATGCCTTTTCTTTTAAAATATTAAGACTTTACAAAGAAAGGCCATGTTACAACCTAGAAAATAGGTACAAGATCTTTTTAGGCCCAGGAAAAAATCTAATGATTAGCCTATTTGCCCTATCAAGCTACACAGTAATAAAAAGAATTAATTGAAGGCAAGTTTTTTACTTCATCAGTGCAATTATTAAGTTCTAAGGATAGAACTTATTTCCATCCCAATAAATTCCTTAACTGGCAGTCATTGAAAAATACCATGAAGCTGTGTGTGATGGCTAGTTTTATGTGTCAGCTTGGCTAGACTATAGCACCTAATTATATTCAATCAAACTCCAATGTATGTGTAAATAAACATATGTATCTGTATATACATATGCCATATATACATATACAAATACATATACATATAGGTATATATGAATATGTATATATGTATTTGTATATATAGATATAGATGCATCTTCTACTGGTTCTGTTTCTCTGGTAGAACCGTGACTGATACACCATGGAATGTCAAATTATGGTTTGTAGTTGAAAAATGACATTGACCATGATGTTAGTGAGTTTTTTTTTTTTTAATTTTAAAATAATTTTTATTGGAGTATAGTTGCTTTACAATGTTGTGCTAGCTTCTACTGCACAGCAAAATGAATCAGCCATACATATACATATATCCCCTCCCTTTTGGGTTTCCCTCCCATTTAGGACACCACAGTGCATTAAGTAGAGTTCCCTGTGCTATACAGTAGGTTATCATTATTTATCTGTTTTATACATAGTACTGTATATATGTCAATCCCAGTCTCCCAATTCCTCCCACCCCACCCCTTTCCCCCTTGGTATCCATACATTTGTAGAACATCATTTCTTAATCTAGGATTATGAAGTATCTAGTAATCTTTCTGTATGAGATATAAAATTTGAGGTATATGTGCTTCTTCTTTGGCAGGAGGAGTTCATAGCCTTATACCATATTCTTGAAGTAGTCTGTGATCTCTCTGTAAACACCCCCCCCTTTTTGAGTTATTGATTAAGAGGTTTTTTTTTTTTTTTTTCAGAATTTTTACCCTTTATTATTTCAGTTAAGCCCATTCCCAAATCCAAAGAGTCTACCAGTTCCCTATTCCCACTCTTCTTAGACATTAAGCTTATCTAAATTATAATCTTTTGACATTCTGTTAGCTAAGCTGACATGAACAACTTGGCAACCCCTACATCCCTCACCTTTCTTTTTTTTTTTTTTTTTTTGCAACTTTGTTGCTTTTATTTATTTATTTTTTTTTAATTTTTTGCCTTATAACAAATTTAATCAGTTATACATATACATATGTTTCCATATCCCCTCCCTTTTGCGTCTCCCTCCCACCCTCCCTATCTCACCCCTCCAGGCGGTCCCAAAGCACCGAGCTGATCTCCCTGTGCTATGCGGCTGCTTCCCACTAGCTATCTACCTTACGTTTGGTAGTGTATATATGTCCATGCCGCTCTTTCACTTTGTCACAGCTTACCCTTCCCCCTCCCCATATCCTCAAGTCCATTCTCTAGTAGGTCTGTGTCTTTATTCCTGTCTTACCCCTATGTTCTTCATGACATTTTTTTTTCTTAAATTCCATATATATGTGTTAGCATACAGTATTTGTCTTTCTCTTTCTGACTTACTTCACTCTGTATGACAGACTCTAGGTCTATCCACCTCATTACAAATAGCTCAATTTCATTTCTTTTTATGGCTGAGCAATATTCCATTGTATATATGTGCCACATCTTCTTTATCCATTCATCCGATGATGGACACTTAGGTTGTTTCCATCTCCGGGCTATTGTAAATAGGGCTGCTATGAACATTTTGGTACATGTCTCTTTTTGAATTATGGTTTTCTCAGGGTATATGCCCAGTAGTGGGATGGCTGGGTCATATGGTAGTTCTATTTGTAGTTTTTTAAGGAACCTCCATACCGTTCTCCATAGCGGCTGTACCAATTCACATTCCCACCAGCAGTGCAAGAGTGTTCCCTTTTTTCCACACCCTCTCCAGCATTTATTGTTTCTAGATTTTTTGATGATGGCCATTCTGACTGGTGTGAGATGATATCTCATTGTAGTTTTGATTTGCATTTCTCTAATGAGTAAAGATGTTGAGCATCCTTTCATGTGTTTGTTGGCAGTCTGTATATCTTCTGTGGAGAAATGTCTATTTAGGTCTTCTGCCCATTTTTGGATTGGGTTGTTTGTTTTTTTGTTATTGAGCTGCATGAGCTGCTTATAAATTTTGGAGATTAATCCTTTGTCAGTTGCTTCATTTGCAAATATTTTCTCCCATTCTGAGGGTTGTCTTTTGGTCTTGTTTATGGTTTCCTTTGCTGTGCAGAAGCTTTTAAGTTTCATTAGGTCCCATGTGTTTATTTTTGTTTGTATTTTCATTTCTCTAGGAGGTGGGTCAAAAAGGATCTTGCTGTGATTTATGTCATAGAGTGTTCTGCCTATGTTTTCCTCTAAGAGTTTGATCGTGTCTGGCCTTACATTTAGGTCTTTAATCCATTTTGAGCTTATTTTTGTGTATGGTGTTAGGGAGTGATCTAATCTCATACTTTTACATGTCCCTATCCAGTTTTCCCAGCACCACTTATTGAAGAGGCTGTCCTTTTTCTATTGTACATTCCTGCCTCCTTTATCACAGATAAGGTGACCATATATGTGTGGGTTTATCTCTGGGCTTTCTATCCTGTTCCACTGATCTATATTTCTGTTTTTGTGCCAGTACCATACTGTCTTGATTACTGTAGCTTTGTAGTATAGTCTGAAGTCAGGGAGCCTGATTCCTCCAGCTCCATTTTTCGTTCTCAAGATTGCTTTGGCTATTCGGGGTCCTTTGTGTTTCCATACAAATTGTGAAATTTTTTGTTCTAGTTCTGTGAAAAATGCCAGTGGTAGTTTGATAGGGATTGCATTGAATCTGTAGATTGCTTTGGGTAGTAGAGTCATTTTCACAATGTTGATTCTTCCAATCCAAGAACATGGTACATCTCTCCATCTATTTGTATCATCTTTAATTTCTTTCATCAGTGTCTTATAATTTTCTGCATACAGGTCTTTTGTCTCCTTAGGTAGGTTTATTCCTAGATATTTTATTCTTTTTGTTGCAATGGTAAATGGGAGTGTTTCCTTGATTTCACTTTCAGATTTTACATCATTAGTATATAGAAATGCCAGAGATTTCTGTGCATTAATTTTGTATCCTGCAACTTGACCAAATTCATTGATTAACTCTAGTAGTTTTCTGGTAGCATCTTTAGGATTCTCTATGTATAGTATCATGTCATCTGCAAACAGTGACAGCTTTACTTCTTCTTTTCCGATTTGGATTCCTTTTATTTCCTTTTCTTCTCTGATTGCTGTGGCTAAAACTTCCAAAACTAGGTTGAATAAGAGTGGTGAGAGTGGGCAACCTTGTTTTGTTCCTGATCTTAGTGGAAATGGTTTCAGTTTTTCACCATTGAGGACGATGCTGGCTGTGGGTTTGTCATATATGGCCTTTATTATGTTGAGGAAAGTTCCCTCTATGCCTACTTTCTGCAGGGTTTTTATCATAAATGGGTGTTGAATTTTGTCGAAAGCTTTCTCTGCATCTATTGAGATGATCATATGGTTTTTCTCCTTCAATTTGTTAATATGGTGTATCACGTTGATTGATTTGCGTATATTGAAGAATCCTTGCATTCCTGGGATAAACCCCACTTGATCATGGTGTATGATCCTTTTAATGTGCTGTTGGATTCTGTTTGCTAGTATTTTGTTGAGGATTTTTGCATCTATGTTCATCAGTGATATTGGCCTGTAGTTTTCTTTCTTTGTGACATCCTTGCCTGGTTTTGGTATCAAGGTGATGGTGGCCTCGTAGAATGAGTTTGGGAGTGTTCCTCCCTCTGCTATATTTTGGAAGAGTTTCAGAAGGATAGGTGTTAGCTCTTCTCTAAATGCTTGATAGAATTCGCCTGTGAAGCCATCTGGTCCTGGGCTTTTGTTTGTTGGAAGATTTTTTATCACAGTTTCAATTTCAGTGCTTGTGATTGGTCTGTTCATATTTTCTATTTCTTCCTGATTCAGTCTTGGCAGGTTGTGCATTTCTAAGAATTTGTCCATTTCTTCCAGGTTGTCCATTTTATTGGCATAGAGTTGCTTATAGTAATCTCTCATGATCTTTTGTATTTCTGCAGTGCCAGTTGTTACTTCTCCTTTTTCATTTCTAATTCTATTGATTTGAGTCTTCTCCCTTTTTTTCTTGATGAGTCTGGCTAATGGTTTATCAATTTTGTTTATCTTCTCAAAGAACCAGCTTTTAGTTTTATTGATCTTTGCTATCGTTTCCTTCATTTCTTTTTCATTTATTTCTGATCTGATTTTTATGATTTCTTTCCTTCTGCTAACTTTGGGATGTTTTTGTTCTTCTTTCTCTAATTGCTTTAGGTGCAAGGTTAGGTTGTTTATTCGAGATGTTTCCTGTTTCTTAAGGTGGGATTGTATTGCTATAAACTTCCCTCTTAGAACTGCTTTTGCTGCATCCCATAGGTTTTGGGTCGTCGTGTCTCCATTGTCATTTGTTTCTAGGTATTTTTTAATTTCCTCTTTGATTTCTTCAGTGATCACTTCGTTATTAAGTAGTGTATTGTTTAGCTTCCATGTGTTTGTATTTTTTACAGATCTTTTCCTGTAATTGATATCTAGTCTCATAGCATTGTGGTCGGAAAAGATACTTGATACAATTTCAATTTTCTTAAATTTACCAAGGCTTGATTTGTGACCCAAGATATGATCTATCCTGGAGAATGTTCCATGAGCACTTGAGAAAAATGTGTATTCTGTTGTTTTTGGATGGAATGTCCTATAAATATCAATTAAGTCCATCTTGTTTAATGTATCATTTAAAGCTTGTGTTTCCTTATTGATTTTCATTTTGGATGATCTGTCCATTGGTGAAAGTGGGGTGTTAAAGTCCCCTACTATGATTGTGTTACTGTCGATTTCTCCTTTTATGGCTGTTAGTATTTGCCTTATGTATTGAGGTGCTCCTATGTTGGGTGCATAAATATTTACAATTGTTATATCTTCTTCTTGGATCGATCCCTTGATCATTATGTAGTGTCCTTCTTTGTCTCTTCTAGTAGTCCTTATTTTAAAGTCTATTTTGTCTGATATGAGAATTGCTACTCCAGCTTTCTTTTGGTTTCCATTTGCATGGAATATCTTTTTCCATCCCCTTACTTTCAGTCTGTATGTGTCTCTAGGTCTGAAGTGGGTCTCTTGTAGACAGCATATAGATGGGTCTTGTTTTTGTATCCATTCAGCCACTCTGTGTCTTTTGGTGGGAGCATTTAGTCCATTTACATTTAAGGTAATTATCGATATGTATGTTCCTATTCCCATTTTCTTAATTGTTTTGGGTTCATTATTGTAGGTCTTTTACTTCTGTTGTGTTTCTTGCCTAGAGAAGTTCCTTTAGCATTTGTTGTAAAGCTGGTTTGGTGGTGCTGAACTCTCTCAGCTTTTGCTTGTCTGTAAACGTTTTAATTTCTCCATCAAATCTGAATGAGATCCTTGCTGGGTAGAGTAATCTTGGTTGCAGGTTTTTCTCCTTCATCACTTTAAGTATGTCCTGCCACTCCCTTCTGGCTTGTAGAGTTTCTGCTGAGAGATCAGCTGTTATCCTGATGGGGATTCCCTTGTGTGTTATTTGTTGTTTTTGCCTTGCTGCTTTTAATATGATTTCTTTGTGTTTAATTTTTGACAGTTTGATTAATATGTGTCTTGGCGTATTTCTCCTTGGATTTATTCTGTATGGGACTCTCTGTGCCTCCTGGACTTGATTAACTATTTCCTTTCCCATATTAGGGAAGTTTTCAACTATAATCTCTTCAAATATTTTCTCAGTCCCTTTCTTTTTCTCTTCTTCTTCTGGAACCCCTATAATTCGAATGTTGGTGCGTTTAATGTTGTCCCAGAGGTCTCTGAGACTGTCCTCTGTTCTTTTCATTCTTTTTTCTTTATTTTGCTCTGCAGCAGTTATTTCCACTATTTTATCTTCCACCTCACTTATCCGTTCTTCTGCCTCAGTTATTCTGCTATTGATCCCATCTAGAGTATTTTTTATTTCATGTATTGTGTTTTTAATCGATGCTTGATTCATCTTTAGTTCTTCTAGGTCCTTGTTAACTGTTCCTTGCATTTTGTCTATTCTATTTCCAAGATTTTGGATCTGGGAAATAGAATCTTGGATCATCTTTACCATCATTATTCTGAATTCTTTTTCAGGTAGACTGCCTATTACCTCTTCATTTGTTAGATCTGGTGGATTTTTATCTTGCTCCTTCTCCTGCTGTGTGTTTTTCTGTCTTCTTATTTTGCTTATGTTACTGTGTTTGGGGTCTCCTTTTTGCAGGCTGCAGGTCTGTAGTTCCTGTTGTTTTTGGTGTCTGTCCCCAGTGGCTAAGGTTGGTTTAGTGGGTTGTGTAGGCTTCCTGGTGGAGGGGACTAGTGCCTGTGTTCTGGTGGATGAGGCTGGATCTTGTCTTTCTGGTGGGCAGGTACACCTCTGGTGGTGTGTTTTGGGGTGTCTGCAGACTTTTTATGAGTTTAGGCCACCTCTCTGCTAATGGGTGGCGTTGTGTTCCTGTCTTGCTAGTTGTTTGACATAGGGTGTCCAGCACTGTAGCCTGCTGGTCGTTGAGTGAAGCTGGGTGCTGGTGTTGAGATGGAGATCTCTGGAAGATTTTTGCCGTTTGATATTATGTGGAGCTGGGAGGTCTCTTGTGGACCAGTGTCCTGAAGTTGGCTCTCCCACCTCAGAGGCACAGCACTGACTCCAGGCTCCTCAATTTGGGATGATGTGTTGTCTATTCATGTATTCCACAGATGCAGGGTATATCAAGTTGATTGTGGAGCTTTAATCCGCTGCTTCTGAGGCTGCTGGGAGAGGTTTCCCTTTCTCTTCTTTGTTCTCACAGCTCCTGGGTCTCAGCTTTGGATTTGGCCCCGCCTCTGCGTGTAGGTCGCCGGAGGGCGTCTGTTCTTCGCTCAGGCAGGACAGGGTTAAAGGAGCAGCCTCTTCGGGGACTCTGGCTCACTCAGGCCGGGCGGGAGGGAGGGGCACGGAGTGCGGGGCGAGCCTGCAGCGGCAGAGGTCGGCGTGACGTTGCACCAGCCCGAGGCGCGCCGTGCGTTCTCCCAGGGAAGCCGCCCCTGGATCCCGGGACCCCGGCAGTGGCGGGCTGCACAGGCTCCCGGAAGGGCGGTGTGGGCAGTGACCTGCGCTCGCACACAGGCTTCTTGGCGGCGGCAGCAGCAGCCCCAGCGTCCCACGCCCGTCTCTGGGCTCCGCGCTTTCAGTCGCGACTCGTGCCCGTCTGTGGAGCCCCTTTAAGCAGCGCTCTTAATCCCCTCTCCTCGCGCACCAGGAAACCAAGAGGGAAGAAAAAGTTTCTTGCCTCTTCGGCAGCTCCAGAGTTTTCCCGGACTCCCTCCCGGCTAGCTGTGGCACATTAGCCCCCTTCAGGCTGAGTTCTCGCCGCCAGCCCCAGTCCTCTCCCTGCGCTCTGACCGAAGCCCGAGCCTCAGCTTCCAGTGCTGCGCGCCCCGGCGGGCGAGCAGACAAGCCTCTCGGGCTGGTGAGTGCCGCTCGGCACCGATCCTCTGTGTGGGGATCTCTCCGCTTTGCCCTACCCAGGTATGTGGGGGGTTTCTTGCCTTTTGGGAGGTCTGGGGTCTTCTGCCAGCGTTCAGTAGGTGTTCTGTAGGAGTTGTTCCACGTGTAGCTGTATTTCTGGTGTATCCGTGGGGAGGAAGGTGATCTCCGCGTCTTACTCTTCCGCCATCTTCGTTAGTGAGTTTTTAAGTCAAAGTTGAGGCAGAAACCCATTCCCCTTCAGTGTACAAGTTATGTAATTTGACTGAACCTGTAGTGTAGTAGTCTTATTAACATATTTTAACAGGAATGGTACCACTTTTTGTAGGTTCCTAAAAAACAAAGTGTCACTGTAATGCTGGAAATAAATACTTGATAATACTTGAAATATAACACCTTTCTACTGAGGAATTTAAATGACTTCACAGGCATCATCTCATGAATTTACATGTGATGGTAATGAGGTAGGTGGCAAATATGACTATCCCCACTTTATAGACTGAAATTGGGACCTGATGAATGTGACTTGGTCCAAAGCTATGTTGAAACTCACTAACAGACTATGAATAGAAAAAGAAGTCTTGCAGGCTTTGGGCCAGTGTTCAGCCAGTTCAAAGAGTCGTGTCCCTGTTGCCTGTATGGGAATCAACTGGAGTGATTAAAATGCAAATTCCTGGGCCTTGCCTTCAATATACTGAATCAGAATTCTGGCAAGTGGATCAAAGAGTTTGCCATTTTGGTGAGCTCCTTAGACAGCCCTTAGCACATTAAAGGCTGAGAGCTAATCCTTAGGTGTAGTTTTTCACCTCATCTATACCTTCACTGTTTGGCTTCATGGGTATATAAATTGAAAAATTTAGGAACTCAATCCTTGTTTTCCTGGTTCAAGTAGGAAAAAGAAACTAAAAGAAAAAAATTATGGTTTATTTTATTTTTTAAAAGCAGACATTTAAATGCTTCTCATTATTTTCGAGGAAATTTAGGCTATCTATGAGTCGCTGATGCGTACGTTCTGTCAACATCCTGATCTCCATTTATCGGCATTTGTATGATGTGTTTTGCCTTTTTAGCCCTTCTTGCTCACCTGGTAGACCTCTTCTGCTGCCTCCAAGATGTTGTATGGGTCCTTTAACCAAACAAATGCACAGACATTTGTAAGCCAAGGATATTTTTGCTAGGGTAGCACTGGCAGAAATTGCAGAGCAGCTCGTAAGCTGTCTCAAAGATGGGGGAATGTCTGACGGGGTGAATTCACCTTGGCAAAATCATTTGATCCACCGGCCAAACAGACTCAGCTGGCAGTGGTGCAAACATTGATTGGGCTTATAGCTTTAATGTCCTTATCTTTTGTCATTGTTTTCTTTTTTAAAAGTTTGACAAAAAGAGGTTTCTATACAACAGAAGTTCTTAAAGGCAAGAAAAGGGTACTTTTCTAGAAAAAGAGTATAGGCTATGTTTGGACCTATTGTACATTTTAGAATGTTACAATAGACACTGTATAGAATGTTACAGTATCTGGAACCTAGATTAGAATCTAGAATGTTACTGCACACTGGTATTTGTGGGATCCCTTTGTAAGCACAAAGCCCTCAAGATCTAAAAGGGTGGAGCCATGGACATGGCTAAGGGCTGGGTCTGTCCTACTTGTTACCACCCCCGCCCTCCCACCAGCTCTCATTTTCCTGCTCTTAAGGTCACAAGGCAAGTGAGAGAAATATGACAGTTAGGAGTGAGAACCTCTCACCACTATGGGCAAAATCCCACTTAGCGGAAAATGATTCACAAAGCTTTACTACGTAAAGGTCCAAAATTATAAATGTACATTCAGTCCCTCAAATCCCATTTTATACTACCCCCCACCCAAGATTCCAAAATAGATGATAAAAATAAATGAAGATGAAACTCATATATATGCTTTCACAGACATTTCAATATGTAAACTCAAATTAAACAGTGAAAAAGCTCTGTTGCAATCATAAAAAACTGGACACAACACAAATGCCTATTTGTGTTGAAATGCTTAAAAAATATAGAATATTCATATAATGGAATTTCATGTAGATGGTAATCAAGTGAGGTATCTCTATATGTATAGACATAGATGTATCTAGCATGTATTTTTTAAGCAAACTACAAAAGAGTAGAGTCTGATTCTATTTTGCAATATAATAACAACCAGACATATTAGCATGTGCATATGAAGAAAGCCTGAAGGTAAAAATACACGGTGGTTAAGAGATTTGGGGCTACAGGAGATATTTGCTTTGTATATTATAAATTTCTGTCATATTCAAGTTTCTTATAAAGAACACAATTACTTTCTTAGAGCACATTTTATTTATTTATTTTTATTTTATTTTATTTTTTAATACAGTAGGTCCTTATTAGTTAGCTATTTTATACAAATTAGGGTATATATGTCAATCTTAGAGCACATTTTAAATGTCTAAAAAGTGAAACACTAAAAAATTCCTTTGGGGAGATTTTTCTGCACAGTGCTAGCTTGGTTGAGGTTTCTATACCATTGGTCTAATGAAGTTTAGAAAAAATACCGTGGGAGTTTGGGTCTCAGGGAAGCAGATGCCAGGACAGAGTTGGGACTGCAGCCAGTCTGTGGGGTGTAACATCTGTGAAAGGAAAAGAGGGGAAGCAGGGTTGGGTGGAAGAAGCCATCAGACCCCGATGAAAACACCCTGGGAAGAACTGGATGCCCTTTAGACAAGTCCCTCACTGGGGCCTTGTAGTGAGCCCTTGTACCACTGTTCAGCATGGTCATTGTCTGGGGGTTGCCCTAGAGGAGGCCGACCTGGGCAGGAAAGCTGAGATGAGCCCTGTGAGAGTTAACACTTGGAGGCTTGGGCTCCTGGAAGCCTCAGGGTCAGTCCCTTCTTGAATGGGGGTCAGCTCTGCATTCCTGCACTTACACAGAGCCTCCTTCACTTCGTCATGTGCAAGCTTAGACATTTATGGTAAAGGTGGTTTGGATGAAATCTTCAGCTTTCTCTGGGCTACAATACTTTTCCATCTACAATACTTACATTTTCCATCTAACCATCTCGCCTCTGGTGCAGGTACATTTTGAAAATTTAGTTTAAGAAGCGGCTTATTGTATGTGAAAGTCATAAAGAATAAAATTATTTATATTAGAATATATAAATATTGTTAAAAAGAAAAATTCAGCTGAATAAATTTTTTTTGTGTGTGTGTGGTATGTGGGCCTCTCACTGTTGCGGCCTCTCCCATTGTGGAGCACAGGCTCTGGACGTGCAGGCTCAGCAGCCATGGCTCACGGGCCCAGCCACTCCGCAGCATGTGGGATCTTCCCGGACCGGGGCATGAACCCATGTCCCCTGCATCGGCAGGTGGACTCTCAACCACTGTGCCACCAGGGAATCCCAATTTTAAAGATCTTATTGTCTCTATACAATGATTAATGAATCAGGCAGCATCTGATCTAGCAGATGGAATGAGCTCTGAAGGGCTGTACAAGGCAAGAAATTTCATAAGCAGGGGGAGCAGAAGCAAGGAAGTTGTACTAGGCAAAAAATCGGATCAGTTACTGCAAGATTACTTCCCTTTTAGGTGATGGCAGGGGTTTATCAGGCATATTTCAACAAACTAATGCTTATCAAATGATTCCCAATTGACTGGTTTAAGATTCTGTTTCTGGGGGAACTGAAACTGTAGTTAAGTCTCCGTTTGGTGATGTGGGGCTTAGCCTAAGTGACTCCATTTTGGGCCTGCTGACTTATTTTTAACAATATATACATGTTTACTTTTGTGTACTTCTCCAAATGACGTCAGAGAAGGTATTGGGAAATATCAATCGCAAACACTTAAATACATAAACACTTTACGTTCATTCACTTTGCATCCTTACAACAGTCCTCTGAGGATGTTATTATTATTATCTTTGTTTCATAGATAAGAAAACTAAGGCACAGAGTGGCTAAGCCACCTTCTCCATGTCACTCAGTAAGAAGTAGAGTCAGAATTTGAACCCAGGGAGTCTGGTTTCAGAGTCCATATTTGTAAATACAACAATAAACTGCCTCTTCAGTGAACTAGGTTTGTTTACTGCTGGTTGGAGATATAGCATGTGCACAGGAAAAGAAGTATCTGTGGTATTAGGTAAGAACTACCCACCAAGAAAGGGGTCCCAGAGGCTATGCAAGGAAGCCTCAACTGCTGATGAGGAGGGGACAGATCCAGTGTCGGCGAGGCTGCCACTGGGACCAATGCTTTAGCCTCTATTAGCCTTTGGTGTGTTAGTATGAAGAGAAACTTGAATTGGCCACCTCCAAATGGAGCAGCCTCACCTTGGACTATAAATGGATGGCATTCACCTTGGAATGTAGTGAGAAACACCTCTTTCTGTCTGCTCATGTGTCCTGAGAAGTCCCTTGGACCTACCACGAAATCTGTGAGATCCTATACAGTTTCCACCCCTCTCCCCATTTCCCTTTGCTGTTCTTCCCTGGGCAAATGAGAATTAGGCTGATAAACAAGCTTTTTCAAAGACTTGCATTTTGTCTCTATCCCTAAGTAGTCTTGGGGCAAAACTTCTATTTCAAAGAAAACAATTATTGAGAGTAGTAATTACAGGTATTGAAATTCAGACTCCACACAGCACTCTTTGTTGCTCCAATTATGAACAGTGTTAAAATAGGGTCACTTATCTGGGAAATTATTAAAAAGAATTCAGTGTACATGAAAGCCTCAAAAGTCCTTAAAGGCAGATGTTAGGTAAGGGCTGGTTCCATGATGCTATCTCTTCATCCTCACTGACCCCTTGCTCCCTGTCTTCTAGCAGATAAATACCTGTTTTGAACAGCAACCTTCTTCTTTAATAATTTCAGCAAAATGTTCAGGAAAATATGTTGTTCATTCTTGACCAGTGATTGGAATTTTCCCCTGAATCCTGATGCTATGCTAACCAGTCTTTTCCTGAGCCAATCAACTACTTTGCCGGAGTAGAAAACATTTTCCTGACTCTACCTTTTCTAGAAGATTTAAAGAGTGAGGGTGTCTTTGTAGCAATGCTTACTTGGTTCAGAGACAAGTAGATTTGCAGTGTCTGACTATGCCCCTAGCAATAAAATATTTTTCCTTCTCATAGTTTAGTCTATCAACTTACAACCAAGACCATCAATTAAAAGTTAATTCTTGTGGATTTCATTGACTTAGTGAATCTGTTTGTCAACACGATCTGTTGGTTTGCTGGTCAAATCATTAGGGACTTATAAATTCATGTTTGGAGTTTTATTTTTAATAAGAAAGAGAAGACAGGGAAGAAAGCATGTCATAAGCACAATTCTGAAAGATTGACTCTGTTAGAAAAGTAATTTCAGCAGTAAGTCTGTATCATCTTTGTGCTTGAATAGCAGCATGTGATTTAACCCCAAACAATTAATACATGTGGTAATAATAATAGTAATAAAAACATAGAAAGGCAGAAACAAAGATATTCATTTCCCTAAGAAAAATAATTTTATAATCATAGAATTCAAGTTCTATAGTATGAACTCCAGGGAGGAGAATGCCTTGAGGATTGGTTTGATATGCTCTCCAACAGGTATCTCAAATAGGAAGATGTACCCAAAAGAAAAATTGGGAACTCAGAGAGTGAAGACTTTCTCTTTAGTCTGGAAAAAATGAAAAACGGCCATTTATACCTTGTGCTGAACTCGGAAAAAACTCTAGGTGCTTTGAGGTTTATTTTTGAAAAGAGAGTAAGAAAAAGGAGGGACAGAATAACAGAGAGAAAGAGGAAGAATCTGAGATTTTTTTTTTTTTTGGCCAAAAATGTTAAAAAACAAAGAATGTTGCTTTAAGATATGTGGTGATAGTAAGGTAGTTCTTTTGGTAATCTTAGGTTTGAGGTAATAAATCTTGGCTCGTCCTGTGGAAGCAGAAGGATACTAACAGCAGAGGTTCCTGGCTCCTTCCACACCCTTTGACAAACATCCTTCCTCTGACAGAGCAGCTATGAACCATTTCGAATATGGCTGACTCAGCTTGCTACGTTCAGACATCTTTGATATGATCCTGAGGGGAGAGGTGGAGGGAATAATTTAGGGAAAACTTTTATACCAAAAACTGAAATATAAAAGTTAAACCGAAGTACAAAAATTTAAACTAAAAACTATGAAGTATTAGAAATGATAGTTTATAAAGTCTTTAAGAATATACTGTCTTTTTAGATTAAAAAGAAATATGTATTCATTATAGAAGGCATGGATAAAAGGAAGAGTAGAAGGAGGGGAAAAACACTATGTGCTACTTATACACAGTTATTTGTATTTTGAGATATTTTATTTTTTTCCTTGAGAATAGCTCATATGTTTGTTTGACATAAGTTTTCGGCATAATATATGTATTTGTATTCTACATTTTAAACTTTGGGTTAACAGTAAAGATTTTCTTACTGACCAACACAACATTAGAATTTTCTGTGTTATTTCAGACTTTCATAAATGTAATTTTAAAAGGCTGTATTCGATGTATCATGTAGTTATGACATAGTCTGTTTACCCATCCTCAGATTTGGACCTTTCCATTGTTGCCAGGTTTTTACTATGATTCCAGGTGGACCCTATCTGACTATTAGACTACTAGCAGTCAAACCAGGTTAATAGGCCAGCTTGCAGCAATCTGTCCTAATACAGCTAAACCTACTACAGCTTCTGGGTATTACATGTCACGCAAGCCCTGTGGTAAGCTTGAAACACATAAAGATCAAAAAGAATGAATAAGACATGGTTGTCCTTACATTCCTGTAGGATAAAACCTATGTAAGCAAAAAATGATAATGTAGGGAATCAGAGTCACAAGTGAGACATGAAAATTGTGCAGGAAGAAACACTTTGGGGAGTCAAGAAAGGCATCTAGGAGAAGGTGACATTTGAGGTAGGACTTGAAGGCTAAGTGGGCATTTGCTTATCAAGGAAGCGAGTTCCTCCATACTGGGGGAAGGGTTGCGGAGGATAGGAAGACGAATAGGAATTGGAGATTTTTTTTTTTTTTTTTTTTTTTTTTGCGGTATGCGGGCCTCTCACTGTTGTGGCCTCTCCCGTTGCAGAGCACAGGCTCCGGATGCGCAGGCCCAGCGGCCATGGCTCACGGGCCCAGCCGCTCCGCGGCATATGGGATCCTCCCAGACCGGGGCACGAACCCGTATCCCCTGCATCGGCAGGCGGACTCTCAACCACTGCGCCACCAGGGAGGCCCAGGAATTGGAGATTTAAAACTGAGTAGGTTAAAACCTGCAGTGGTTCCCAGTGCAGAAACATCACTGAGTTGAATCTTTAAGGAGCAAAATTTCATAACTGATAGCAGAGGGAGGAGAGGAGATGAAGGAGAAGAAAGAGTGCTCCAAATGGTCAGGATTGGCATGAGCAAAGCTGAGGAGGAAGGACCTTGGAGGCTCTTTTTGGGAAATAAGAAAGGTACTTTGGCTGGAGGTTACCTGAGGGTGTTCGAAGAGGAAGGGTGGAAACAACTGTAGAAGGATGCTAGCATCAGATCATGGAGAATCTTGAGGCTAGGTTGAGTTTGGGAATGAGAAGCCAAGAAACGTTTTTAAATAGGTGAGTGATAGATGAGAACAAAGTCAGTAGATAGGTGAGAAGGTGATGATAGTAAGGTAGTTCTTTTGGTAATCTTAGGTTTGAGGTAATAAATACTTGAATTGGCGTAATGACAGTGACCCCAAAGAAAGAGGTAGATCTCAAGAGCTACTTCAAAGAAACAATCAATAGGAATTGGCAACTATTTAGATGTGGTGGGAGAAGAGAAAAAAGTGTCAAAAATGACTTAAAAGTTTTGAGCTTGGGTGGCTTGAGTGATACAATTGGGCAGAGTGGGTTTTGTGGAGAAGATGAGTTCAAGTTTTTTTTTTGTTTTTTTTTTTTTCTGTACGTGGGCCTCTCACTGTTGTGGCCTTTCCTGTTGCAGAGCACAGGCTCCAAACGCGCAGGCTCAGCGGCCATGGCTCACGGGCCCAGCCGCTCCACGACACGTGGGATCCTCCCGGACCGGGGCACGAACCTGTTTCCCCTGCATCGGCAGGCGGACTCTCAACCACTGCGCCACCAGGGAAGCCCTATGAGTTCAGTTTCGGTTGGCTTGAATATGAGGTGCTGATGAGAGACCCATGTTCCAAATAGTTGGTTGGGAAATTGAAATCTGGAGCTTAGAGGCTCTTATCAGTGCCTTTTCAAAATTGTCCTATAGTATCTAACTTATGGAACGTCAAAGCAGGATTTAAAAGGAGCTGAGCAATTAAGAAGAGTTTCAGGTGGGGTCTTTATTTATTGGGCTATTTGAATTGGTACAGCCACTATGGAGAACAGTATGGAGGTTCCTTATAAAACTAAAAATAGAACTACCATATGACCCAGCAATACCACTACTAGGCATATACCCTGAGAAAACTATAATTCAAAAACAGACATGTACCAAAATGTTCATTGCAGCTCTATTCACAATAGCCCGGAGCTGGAAACAACCTAAGTGTCCATCATCGGATGAATGGATAAAGAAGATGTGGCACATATATACAATGGAATATTACTCAGCCATAAAAAGAAACGAAACTGAGCTATTTGTAATGAGGTGGATAGACCTAGAGTCTGTCATACAGAGTGAGGTAAGTCAGAAAGAGAAAGACAAATACCGTATGCTAACACATATATATGGAATTGAAGAAAAAAAAATGTCATGAAGAACCTAGGGGTAAAACAGGAATAAAGACACAGACCTACTTGAGAATGGACTTGAGGATATGGGGAGGGGGAAGGGTAAGCTGTGACAAAGCGAAAGAGAGGCATGGACATTTATACAGTACCAAACATAAGGTAGATAGATAGTGGGAAGCAGCCGCATAGCACAGGGAGATCGGCTCGGTGCTTTGTGACCGCCTGGAGGGGTGGGATAGGGAGGGTGGGAGGGAGGGAGATGCAAGAGGGAAGGGATGGTGGAACAGATGTATATGTATGACTGATTCACTTTGTTATAAAGCAGAAACTAATAAAAAAAAAGTGAAACCAGGTGGTAACACAAATCTACACAAAGAAATTAAGAGAATCAAAACTGTAGTGATGAAATGTTCTATATTAGATACTGGTAATTGTTGTCCAACTCTGTAACTTTACTAAAAAATTTTTTTTAAATTGAAAAAAAATAAAAAAATAAAAATTAAAAATTAAAAATCTGTGTGTGTAAACATGGAATTGGAGATTTTCTCCCAAGAGTAGATGTGTTCAAAATTCATTGCCTTAGAAGTTATACAAACCTTTCTAGTGATTTTACTTCATCAGTATGTAACGTTTGCTGAATTTTAATGAATCAACCCTTAAGGACAATTGTTTTAAAAATCACTCTGGGTACAAATGACATCATCTCAAACTGTAGTGTAGACTCAAATGAATGAGGGAATCAAAACCAGATGGGTTTAGTGGATTTGCAGATTACTGTCAAAGTGTTCAGCCCTCAGAGTTTCTGAGTTTAACAAACACTTTCTCTGAAAGATTATTTAAAATATTCAGTAATTTACATCTTGGCCTACTTTTGTACCGAACTTAAGTGGTAGATGCTCAGAGGGCAATTCCACACCCATCAGAACTGGGAAACATCAATTGGTGTTTATATCCAGGAAGCAAGGAACCATGATGCTTCCCCCTCCCCTTTTTTTCTCAATAATCGCATCAAATATTTTAAAATTTGCTCCAGAAATCATTACTAAAATTCAGTAATTAGTGGTTAATCCAAAAGCAAAGACTTGCTCTCCAAAAAAAATGCTTTCAAAATGCCGTTGCAATATTAGGCATTTAAATTTTTGTTTGTTTTGCTTTCAGGTTATGGACATTTTGTTTTCCTCGCATCACCTTGAATTTAGTGTGCCAATGATGCAATTTACTTAAGATATTTTAAAAAGGAAGACTGAATTATCTCTTCGAAGAAAATGATTACACCCATTCTTTTAATTCTGTAAGTTAAATATATAGGTTTTAAAAATATAGATTTTTTATTCTTGCTTTGAAAGTCCTAATGGATGTATTTTATTTTAAACAGGAGATCCAGAAATTTACTTATTAGTCGTACTAAGCTATTAATAATTTGAACCACTATTTTTATTACTGCCTACTATTCTTTACATGGGGTCTATGATACATTTGGAAATCTGTTGTACAGAAAGTGTGATAAGAAGCCAATATTAATATGCAAATCAATCAATGTGATAAACCATGTTAACAAATTGAAGGAGAAAAACCATATGATCATCTCAATAGATGCAGAAAAAGCTTCCAACAAAATTCAACACCCATTTATGATAAAAACCCTCCAGAAAGTAGGCATAGAGGGAAGTTACCTCAACATAATAAAGGCCATATATGACAAACTCACAGCCAACATCGTTCTCAATGGTGAAAAATTGAAACAGGAACAAGACAAGTTGTCCACTCTCACCACTATTATTCCACGTAGCTTTGGAAGTTTTAGCCACAGCAATCAGAGAAGAAAAAGAAATAAAAGGAATCCAAATTGGAAAAGAAGAAGTAAAGCTGTCACTGTTTGCAGATGACATGATACTATACACAGAGAATCCTAAAGATGTTACCAGAAAACTAGTAGAGCTAATCAGTGAATTTGGTAACGTAGCAGAAATACAAAATTAATGCACAGAAATCTCTTGCATTCCTATACACTAATGATGAAAAATCTGACAGAGAAATAAAGGAAACACTCCCATTTACCACTGCAACAAAAAGAATAAAATACCTAGGAATAAACCTACCTAAGGAGACAAGAGACCTGTATGCAGAAAACTATAAGACAATGATGAAAGAAATTAAAGATGATACAAACAGATGGAGAGATATACCATGTTCTTGGATTGGAAGAATCAACATTGTCAAAATGACTATACTCCCCAAAGCAATCTACAGATTCAATGCAATCCCTATCAAAGTACCAATGGCATTTTTCACAGAAGTAGAACAAAAAATTTCACAGTTTGTATGGAAACACAAAAGACCCCGAATAGCCAAAGTAATCTTGAGAACGAAAAATGGAGCTGGAGGAATCAGGCTCCCGGACTTCAGACTATACTACAAATCTATAATAATCAAGACAGTATGGTATTGGCATAAAAACAGAAATATAGATCAATGGAACGGGATAGAAAGCCCAGAGATAAACCCATGCACATATGGTCACCTTATCTTTGATAAAGGAGGCAAGAGTATACAATGGAGAAAAGGCAGCCTCTTCAATAAGTGGTGTTGGGAAAACTGGATAGCTACATGTAAAAGAATGAAATGAGAACACTCCCTAACACCATACACAAAAATAAACTCAAAATGGATTAAAGACCTAAATGTAAGGCCAGACACTATAAAACTTTTAGAGGAAAACATAGGCAGAACACTGTATGACATAAATCACAGCAAGATTCTTTTTGACCCACCTCCTATAGAAATGGAAAGGAAAACAAAAATAAACAAATGGGATCTAATGAAACTTAAAAACTTTTGCACAGCAAAGGAAAACATATACAAGATGAAAAGACAACCCTCAGAATGGGAGAAAATATTTGCAAATGAAGCAAC
Organism: Mesoplodon mirus; assembly: GCF_964341445.2. Lineage (NCBI taxonomy): Eukaryota > Metazoa > Chordata > Mammalia > Artiodactyla > Ziphiidae > Mesoplodon > Mesoplodon mirus. Next base: position 43,980,750 of record NC_138976.1, on the reverse strand, counting down.
TGACAAAGGATTAATCTCCAAAATATATAAGCAGCTCATGCAGCTCAGTATCAAAAAAACAAACTACCCAATCCAAAAATGGGCAGAAGACCTAAATAGACATTTCTCCAAAGAAGATATACAGATTGCCAACAAACACATGAAAGGGCACTCAACATCACTAATCATTAGAGAAATGCAAATCAAAACCACAGTGAGGTATCACCTCACACCGGTCAGAATGGCCATCATCAAAAAATCTAGAAACAATAAATGCTGGAGAGGGTATGGAGAAAAGGGAACCCTCTTGCACTGTTGGTGGGAATGTAAATGGATACAACCACTATGGAGAACAATATGGAGGTTCCTTAAAAAACTGAAAATAGAGCTACCATATGACCCAGCAATCGTACTACTGGGCATATACCCTGAGAAAACCATAATTGAAGAAGAGTCATGTACCACAATGTTCACTGCAGCTCTATTTACCATAGCCAGGACATGGAAGCAACCTAAGTGTCCGTCAACAGATGAATGGATAAAGAAGATGTGGCACATATATACAATGGAATATTACTCAGCCATAAAAAGAAATGAAACTGAGTTATTTGTAGTGAGGTGGATGGACCTAGAGACTGTCATACAGAGTGAAGTAAGTCAAAAGGAGAAAAACAAGTACCGTATGCTAACACATATATATGGAATCTAAAAAAAAAAAACGGTTCTGTAGAACCTAGGGGCAGGACAGGAATAAAGACACAGGCATAGAGAATGGACTTGAGGACACGGGGAGGGGGAATGGTAAGCTGGGACAAAGTGAGAGAGTGGCATGGACATATATACACAACCAAATGTAAAATAGATAGCTAGTGGGAAGCAGCTGCATAGCACAGGAGATCAACTCAGTGATTTGTGTCCTCCTAGAGGGGTGGGATAAGGAGGGTGGGAGGGAGACACAAGAGGGAGGAGATATGGGGATATATGTATATGTATAGGTGTTTCACTTTGTTATACAGCAGAAACTAACACACCATTGTAAAGCAATTATACTCCAATAAAGATGTTAAAAAAAAGGAAACAAATATTAGTAGAAATTGGTACCAATCTGTCCTTTTAATAATATTGTTATATAATTCATTTGTGGGTAAGAAAGAAGCTTTTTTTCTTTTTTTTTTTTTTTTGCTATGCTTCAGTCAAATTATTTGCCTCCTAATTTGCTAAAGTCTAGTTATTTTAAAAATGATTAATCTGAACATTTGTTTTCTACCTTTGCCATGTAGGTTGGGATACAGTGGAGAGCTTTAGATTTGTATTCTAGTAAAATAAAAGAATAATAACAATATTTTGGACTTCAATCTAGAATGCCACCAGTTGACTTTGCTAAGTAAAGACACTGATACAAAACATGTACTGTCTACTATTCCCATCTCTGGGAGCTGCTTCTAGTGTTCTCCAATGTTCAATTCTCCTCTGCTTTCTGGGCACACAGGAGGAGTATTTCCTGGTCTCTCCTCTAGTTAGGTAGAACTACTTGATTATGGTCTGGTCAATGGAATGTAAGCAGAAGTGACTTGGTTCAGTTCCAGAACAAGGCATTTAAGAGCCAGAATGCCTTTTCTACTCTTTCCCCCATTTCTCATGCCCATGGTTAAAGTAAAGAACTCCAAGATGGTGGATCCACACCATAGAAGTACCTGGATTCCTGAGTTGCTGCTTGGAGGAGACCTGACATTAGAACGACCCGAATCAATGGACTGTAATGTGAGAGGGGACAGCTAACATTAATGCTCTAAGGTACCACCATTACATAAAAAGTGGTGTACTTTAAAACCAAAAGATGTAGGAAGTAAATAATCTCACGATTTCAAGAAATTGGATATATTTTGCTCTGGCACTGCTGACTGCCAAAAGCATTGTACCAGCCAGGCCCAGCTGTAGAATGGTGTTAGGAGCCCCTGGCAGTAATTAAGAGCAGGCACTGTAATCAGACAGACCAGGGGTTGAGTCCCGGCTCTGCCACTTCCCAAGTGTGTGGCTTTGCCAAGATATTTAATATCACTGAGCCTCAGTTTCCTTATTTGTAAAATGGGGATAATAATAGTGTCTCTATTTTAAGTTGGGGTCAAGATTAAATGAGACAATGAATGGCTCCTTGCAAGTGCTCAATAAGGGTTGGTTATTTTATGTAGCTTGGCTTCAGAGAGGATCCCCATTTAATTATTTCTCATGTTTCCTTGGAGTTTGTGCCCTTACAATTTAAAATGTTTTATAAGCCAGGAAATTAAAACGTAAGCATTTTAACATCCACTGGAATAATTTTCCTGACATTTTGTTAGGAATTACTGAAAACAGGAGACTGGCTGTTAATGAAGAGTTAAAGGAGGTGATGAGGCTGGCACATTGGGAATAGATATTATGGGCTGTGAAGCTTAGGATTAATTAAAGAAAGAAAAGCAAAGACCACCCATGCCACACAATCATGTTCCCTTGCCTGGAATGTGCCCAGGAGCAAAGGGGAGAGTTGATAGAGGCAAATAGAGGGTTCCAGCAGGTTCCAGTGTATTCTGCACAAGGTTACCATTGAGTGGAGCTCGGTCTAGCATCATGTAACCATATTAATAAGAGGAAAATTAAAATTCATGATCAATAAGTAGGTAGAATTTCCTCCTTTTGGTAAATGTCATAAGCCAGTCTGGGTGAGTAAAATTGCCTTGTTTTTGTCTCTGGAACCATTTTGATTAGATTGGAAAGTAAAAACCTATTGCTCTTCATGATACAATCTCTATTCCTTTAGTCTTTAACATCTTCCTAATAGGAAGATGTTAACAAATATTGGATCCCCTGGACCAATCAGACTGAGAAATTCAGCCTCACTCCCAACAGCATCCAGTTGCTTAGAGATTTTTAAACTCACAATCAGTTTAAAAATCATTTTATTCGTTCATCCAATCATTTTATTATCTGTGATGGCTATGGGCATTCTGTGCTCTAACTCAGCTTTAGCTTCTTATAAGGGAGGAGTTTAGTGGGAAAGTTTTCCTCTTTTTGTGACTCTATTTGGTGAATTATTTCACCTTTAAGAAATGGGAGGGGAGAGTTGAGGTCTGAATAATTTATAATGCATAACTATTACATGCAGTGAATAATTTTTAGCACACTATCAGTGTAAGTAACAAGAAAAATAACTGGCAAAGCATATGGGATCACACCACCGCAGCTGTGAGAGCAATTTTCAATCGTGTAGAAATTTCAGGATCCCTCTGAATGCTGACAAGTTATAGTTTTCTGGTAGTTCCTGCAAATAGATCTTCCATATAGAACCTTCTGTGTCCCATACTCCAGCTACTTCAATCCCATGTTGCCTCCTATGCCATCTCCTCTTTAGTCCTTCAACAGCTAACTTCCACTTTCAGGAAAAGGGCCTCTACAAAGGTTCGTGTAGCAGAGACTTGCTATGTGCTCACCAAACCCATTTCCTCTTCCTGGGCACTCAGTTGAACTGCATCCCCCAGCCCACCTGCTTGTAGATGGAGTCATGTGAGTAGCGCTGGAGGAAGTGATGCCTGCTGCTCCAGGACGACACAGAAAGCATCCTGGCCCATTTAGTATATTCCCTCTGCCCTGCTCTCTGCAGTTGGGTGATGCCGGAGCAAGTGGGTATTGAAGATGGAGTAGATGAGCATGAAGGAGCCTGGATCCCCTGAGTCACTGTGGGAGGAGACTCATCCAATCAGGAATATCTGCTTTGGACTTGGCAGGTGAGAAACAAACTTCCATTGTGTTAGACCATTTGGAATTGGGGGTTGTTTCTTAAAGCATTTCACTTGTCCTGGCTAATACACTGAGCCACTCACTCCACTGTCTTTGTGAGCATTCATTATTCATCAGCTAATCTCTAAGGCAGGTGACTCACAGTTCACTTAACATGAAGGAAAGTCCTGAATCGATGGGATTTTGGGGAATGACAAAGACACTTTTGTTCCTGGGATGTTTGATTTAGTTTCTTGTGAGGCCATTGGATTAGTCAGTAATTGTGAAAGCCACTGTATGAGGTCATTTAAGTGCAATCCATTTTGGAGGGAAGGAGAAGGGCCTGGGTTTTCAGTTCAGGTGCAGTGATGCACAGTGTGCTATGTTCTGTTGCAGAGTGTAGCATAAATGATGTATTGTTATTTGTAGTTGAAGTGCTAGAATTTGTGAATTTTAAAAACTTTTTATTTTGAAATAATTACAGACTCAGAGGAAATTGAAAAGAAATGTACAAGGAGGTTCCATGAGCCTCCATACCTCCTCTAGGCCCAGTGTTTATATCATGTATAACTATAGAACTATATCAAAACCAGGACACTGACATTGGCACAATCTACAGAGCTGACCCAGGTTTCACCAGTTATACCTGTACTCAGTTGTGTGTGTGTGTGTTGTTGCATGCATTATATCACATACGTAGCTCTGTGTAACTGCCATTCATAATCAAGATGCAGAACTGTACCATTACCACATGGATCCTTCATGCTCACTCCTATAGTTACACCCACCCTCCAATCCTTAACATTCTCCCCTCTGCCAACCTTTAACACTTGGCAACCACTCATCTGTTCTCCATCTCTACAATTTTGTTATTTTGAGACTATTATACAAATTGAATCATATAGTATTTGACTTTTTGTCACTCAGCGAAATTCCCTTGAGGTTCTTCCAAGTTGTCGTGTGTATCCATAGTTTATTCTTTTTTATTGCTGAGTAGTATTCCATGGTGTACATACACCACAGTTTGTTCAACAATTAACCCATTGAAGGGATTTTTGGCTATTATGAATAAAGCTGCTATTAATGTTCATGTAAAAGTTTTTGTGTGAACATAGGTTTTAATTTCTCTGGGATAAATGCCCAAAAGTGCAATTGCTGGGTCATATGGTAAGTACATTTTTAGTTTTAGAGGAAACTGCCAAATTATATTACAGAATGGTTGTACCATTTTATATTCCCACCAAAAATTAATGAGTGAACCTTGTCAGTATTTTATGTTATCGCTATTTTTTTTTTAGCAATTCAGATAAGTGTGTAATGATATTTCCATTGTGGTTTTAATTTGCATTTTCCTAATAGTTAATGATTTTGAACTTTTTCTGAGTATTTGTTTACTATCTGTATTTCCTCTTTGGTGAAATATCTGTTCATGTCTTGACCCATTTTCTGATTGGATTCTATACTTTTTTCATGCTGAGCTTTGAGAGTTCTTTGTGTAATCTAGATATAAGTCCTTTTGTTAGCTATGTGGTTTGCAAATGTATATTCCACTCTGTAATTTGTCTTTTCACCCTGTTAACAGGATCTTTGACAGAACAGATAATTTTAATTTTGATGAGGTCCAATTTATCAATTTTTTCTTATGGATTACATTTTTCATGTCAAATCTAAGAACTCTTCACCTAGGCCTAGATCCCAACCATTTTCTCCTATGCTTTTTAAAATAACAGTTTTACAATTTTATGTTTTACATTTAAGCCCATGATCCATTTTGAATAAATTTTGTATAAGGAATGACGTTAAGGTCAAGGTACTTTTATTTTTTTTTATAGATGTCTAATTGTGTGAGTGTTTTTTGAAAAGAAATGAGGTAAGTCATAGCATCAATGATATTACCTTCTGTTTTCACAAACTTTCTTGAATGAGAGACAGGGGGACAGGATGGAGGTACAGCTATCGTATCTATTTATGCACCCATGTTTCAATAAGAATTTTGTGTCAGGCATAGAGGAGGGTCTTAAACTAGCAGCCACAGGTCGATTGTAGCCTGCATACATATTTGTCCCACACAATGTTTTTAAAAAAAATTGAGCCAACTTGAAAAAATTGTGAAGATTTCATGTGCAAATGTAGATTTATGGACTCTCCTTAAACATCAGAAGATTCAGTATTGTAGAGCCATATTACTCCCTGACAACTGTGTCCTTGAGTTGAGTTCTTTGGTTGGGACATGCCTTTTCCAGTTTATGACAATTCCTGTGGACTCCCCGGCACTGTGAGCTCTTGTCAGTGTCACCTCTCCTAGTTATTTTTTTCTTGGCATTATTATTTTAACTGTCCAGTGCTTGTTCCTGTAGGGAGCTCTCTTCACTCACTTTAGCCCTTTGCATTTGTGATCACTTTAGGTTTCTCTTCTTGGCCTGCGGTTCTTTCCTTTCATTCTATTTCCCCTACCTCTCTCCTTTTCTCTGTCTTTCCCAGTTTATTGATTTAAGCCCACTTTCTACTGTGATTGGCACTAAAATGTCACCTGAGTGTGGCCTATCTGGGTGTTCCTAGATCCTGTGGGATCTTGGCCCCGCAGGACCTCCCGCCAAGGTCAAGACATGTAGTACACCATCTGTGTGTGGTCAGTTTCCAAAGTAGAGATCGTGGTAGGGTATGGAGAATACCCATGAGGTCTTTGGTTTTAAACTACCTGTCATGCCGTAGTTATTTAATGCCCCCTGAGCATTTAGTGGCCCATAACTTGAGCCACTGAGCTCAGTCATAAAAGCATAGGTAGTGGCATATCAACTACAATTATTCTAAGGCACACTTGGTGTCATTTGGGAAAAAAAGGCTTTCAACCAAGGGATGACTCATGACATCCTGGAGAGAGAAGGCCAAGCAAGAGTAATGCCAAAGGATGGGAAATTTCAAAAGCTTCTGGGAAAACTTAGGTCAGAGAACATCAGACCTGGACTCCAAGGCTTTCTCTCAAATCCCACAAATCACTTTTGATTTTAAAAGAAACAATGATAACTGTCTTGAGCACAAGATGGCAGTCTTAGGTCTACTTCACTCCTTGAGGCTGTCTGGAGAAAAGTGATAGGAAACAGAACAGAAACAAAACTGCTCATGTTGCTGAGAAATACTGAAAAATAAATAGTAATCAAGAAGGATGATGAGGGAAGGAAAGACATGAAAATAAATGCAAGGATTTTTGTACTGTGTTTTGCTTTGTTTTAAAATTTGGCTCCATTCCTTGTCTTGAGTCTCTGCTAAATACGTGTGGGCGTGGGTCCCACGTGCATGTTTTGGCCATTCTAGAGCAAAGGTCTTAAGAAAGTCAAGGGATGTAGAGGAAGCAGAGACCATATGTGCTGGGGAGGTGGCAGGCAAAGAGCCCTGGTTCTGGGATGGAGGGGGTCTTGGGCTAGACCATGATGACCTCTTTTCAGTGTTCTTGTGAAAATAAGAAAATGAGAAATATCTTCTTTACACAAAGAGCTATGCCAAACTCTAGCAAGCAAACATCTAGCAAACTCATAGGCAAATAATAAAAAGAAGAGTAAAAGACGCTCTCTTTCTCCTGTAGCTACTGAAATCCAAAATGAAGGAGGAAATTAACTACTCTGGGACACCCTCTTTTCTGCAAAGAAAATCATATCCCAGGATGAAAAGATGAACGAGGAAGAAAGGCTAACTTAGCAAGAAGCTCTTTGGCATTCTCTAATGAGACACCCAAGATAGCCCAGGTGGTATGGTAGCCCACTCCTTACAGCCAGCCCAGGACTGTGTCAAAACCCCCAAAGCAAAGGAAGCTGACAGGCTGCTGCTGCTGGGATGAGGTGAAATCATTCTGTGCCTTGCCACTTCTCATGATGGCCAGCTGCAGGGCAGTCCCTCTTAGAGGCAGAGAGGTAACTTCTCTGATGACTGTTGTTTCTTCCATCCTGCAAAGGGTGGGCTACCTCGACACTTTCAATCCCTCAGTAACTTTCAATGAAGTGATGTGAAGCCTCCATTGTATGACTTCCTTCACTTACAAAATGAGATTAATAAAAGCAAAACCATCACTTTTGGAGGTGATATCCATCACATAAAGAAAATTTCAGAGTTAAAGTTTCAGACACTCAGATACAATATCTAATTTCTCATTCAAGAGTCCTGTGAGATAGGAGATGTGTGAAAACATTATCCTTGTTTGTTAAATGTGGAGTTACAGGCTCAGAAAGGCAAGTTGAGAATTTAAAACTGCACATGTTTTTGCTTCATAAATAATCTTATGATCTTTCTTTGAATGTTATTTTTTGGTTATTTAGAGAACAAAGAATTCAAAGGACACCATAGAAACAACAAAAGGCAGTGGCCGATAACATCTTTGGGGTCGTAAGATTACTGGGGTTGGCTCTCATGATGTCCCCTCTTAATCTAAAAGTACCAAGTGACAAATTGTTTCAAGTTGAAGTTAAAAAATATTGCTTTTTTTTGGCTGTGTTTTATGGATCTGATAACACTATGTGAAGATCATTAGAAATATCCTGGAGTACAGAAAACCCAGAAGTAGCTTTATCTACCCTGAGAAATTGAAATATCCTTTGGGGACAGAATCTTCTGCTCAGCTCACTTGTGAGGGTAAGAAGAGATAGGTGGCAGGAGAGCATCTTCCATCTCCAGGACCCTCTCTCTTAATCCACAAGAAATCTTACCCTGTGCACAGGGGAAGTCTTCCAACAGTAGAGAAGGTATACTGAAACTTTCAAAAGGCAATAGAGGAAAGGCAAAAGCTGCAGTTTCTATAAAGGGCCTTGCAGAATCTCCAAGGCTTCTGACAGAAAAGAGGTAATTATAAAGCATGAGGTCAGTCAATATGAAAGTCCTTTTACCACATAGGTGAAAAACAGACTCTCAAGAAGAGGTGAATTTTGTTCTACAGAAAAATCTGTTTTTTTTTTTTTTTCTGGGATGACTTCAGAAGTGCAATTATGATACCCACTTTGTGTCTGTAAGGGTTTCTATTCATCAGACTTAACATTGAATAGTTCTAAGGTCATATAAAGCCAAGGGCTAGGGTCTTTCAGTAGAAGGAAAGAAGAAGAACAAAAGTTTCAGGGCCTGTCCGATGCAGGTCTTGGCAGGAACCACCAAACACCCTTCAGAGATGCTGCTGCTTTGCTGAGGGTAGACCGGTCATAGGGCAGACTCTGATTAGAGCAAAAGGAAGTGGTAAGAAAGCAGTCACCAAGTTTTCTTAGAGTTTAGTTTTGGGGCAAGAGGCCAGCATAGACAGTTGGTGCTAATTTTGGGAGTAGAGTAGAGGAAAGGTGTAGGCAGTGACCACCACTCAAGCAGCATGTGGTTCCACACACAGGCCATGCTGCTTCTGACCTCCTTGCACTTACTCATATCATCCTCCTGGTCATTTCTCCTGGAGAATTCAAGTGCATCCTTTAAGACTCAGCTCAAGGGTCATTTTTTCATTGCCTCCTTGAAACCTTAGCTGCATCTCTGATGGAGATCTCTGTTCCTCTTTTGTTTCCTATAGCTCCCAGCACATGCCTTCAGTCTTACATCATGTAAATTGAAAAGATCTACTTTGTACATCTTCCTATAGGACTAAAAGTGCTTAGAAGACAGGGATTATGTCTTATTTCTCTTTATATTTCCAGTGCTAAGCAGTGTCTGTCAACTAAGAGAATCGAAGTTCTGATGGCTAAGGAACCACCATTCCCAAATATCTCCCTCGAAGTCAGGGTATGAGAACTGATGTGGGTAGATCTCCACTGGCTTGTAGATGTTGCTGGTTGTAAGGAAGTCTCAGAGTGCCTTCAAAAGTTCCAGGTTATAGGAAATATCACCTTCACAAGCAAAAACCAAATATTATTGTTTGTATCATTACAGAAATTATCTGTTTGCTGGAGACCAGTTACTTTACAGATGGATGGCTAATTAATTAATTATGTAATACTGGTAAGGATCTGCAAAGAGAAGTATACGAGACATGGAGAAGATTTAGTGCCCAGTGAAAATAAGGTAGCTATACCTCCATTTCTTTCTCATAAAATCCTAGAATATCAGTGCAGAAAGGGACCATTGAGGGTATCTACTTCCTTATGATTTCGGTTATCCATTGCTGTGCAGCAAAACTACCCAAAACTTAGTGGTTTAAAACAACAACATTTTACTCTGCTTCACAGTTCTGTGGGGCAGGAATTCAGGCAGGGTCAGCCAATTCTTCTGTTCCTAGTGGCATCAACATAATTCACTCAGTGGTATTCAGTTGGTGGACAGATTGATCTGTCCAAGAGGGTTCATTTTAGGATTTTATGAATGGGGTCTGGATGGGGTCTAGGTATATCTGGAAGGCTGAGTGTAGCTGGGACTGTCGACAGAGATGTTTTCCATCATGGTAGCCTCGGGGTAATTGGGCTTCTTACATGGTGATTCGGGATTCCAAGAACAAGTCTTATATAGCAAGAAGCAGAAGTTGCATCTCCTTTGGTTACTTAGCCTCAGAAATCACATAGTGATTCCTTTCCTACTTTATATTTGTTGAGGCAGTCACAAGCCTGCCCAGATTCAAGGGGAGGGGATATGGAGTCTACTTCTCAGCAGGAGTGGTATCAAAGAATCCACAGTCCAGCTTCCAAACTGCCATACTCATTTTACAGATAGGTAAACTTGAGGCTTAGGATAGGTAAATTATTTTCCCAAAAGCACCACGCAAACTACTAAGTGGCATAGTTGAGAAACAAAACTCAAGCCTAATGGTTTCTATAGCAAAGGTGAGAATATTGTGAGGTGCTGTGGATAGACTTCTTCTATGTCAGCTCATTCTTTTTTGTTTGTTTGATAAGGGGAAAAAGCTTTAGTTAAAGCTACTGGAAAGAACAGACACAAACAAGTTATTTTCCCTATAGATTTTTTTTTTTAGAATAATGGTCAAAATTTAGAGCTATCCTTAGAAATGAAAGTTAAGGCAGTAGTGCTCGCCACTCACAGTATTATGCTTATATTTATTAATGAAGTCCTGTGTAAAATGCTGACTTTTAGAGCTGGCTGGAGGGAGCAATGTGGTAGACAGATGGTTTTTCTTCAGGGACTGAAAGGGAATGTGTCAAGGTGTCACCTGAAGTCCAAATTATCCATTTAATTCTGTTTTAAGTTAAAGATTATGTAGTCAGGAAAAATCTAGACAATATCTTACTGACGTTCTGTTTAGGAAATGATGGTAAATGCTGTTAATTGGCCCCCAGTGTCCATTCTCCTTTCCTTCTCCTGAGTAATAGAACCCCCTACTTCAAATTTCTCAGAACATTTGGTCAGATGCCGTTAAATGGCTATATTTCCCAACCTCTTTTGCAGTAAAAGAATGGCCACTTGGCTAAGTTCTTACCAGAGAAATGTGAGTGGAAGTGATGTACAACTTCCACATCATTTCCTCAGAAGGAAGGTATTTGCCCTCAATTTCTTGTCCTCTTTCCTTCTTACAGGCTGGTGATCAGTATATGAGGACACACCCTGGGAAAATGACCGAGGAACAAGATAGAAGGAGCCTGAATCTGTGGATAAGCCCATGGAACAGGTCCATGAGTCCTTCTTGGAATGTGCATTCTTTCTGAACTGTGACATGAGAAAGAAATAAATTTCCTACTTGTTTGGGCTACTGTATTCAGGGGTCTCTTTATCAAAGCAGGTTAACTTCTACCCTACCTATTACAGAAATGGAAAACCTTAGGGATATAAGCTTCCAACACAGGTGTTTCCCATCTCTGTTAGTTGAAATTACAACTTTGGAAGAGAAGACATGGACACAGGAATGAGGGGCCTCTCTTATTAAGACAAAGCACAGCACAAAGTTTGAGCCTCACAAAGAGCACCTCTAATTGAAAAGGATTGTCAGACAACCCTGGTTCAGCCTGATTCTGCCCCCTTGTTCCTCTTTTCTGTTAGGATGTTTCCACTTCAGTCATGGATAATACCATTGTCCTGGTCCTGAGGAAATGTTGCTTGGCTATTATAGGGGTTCCTAGGACTCAGTGGATGGGGAGGGAAGGTCACTCATGACAAGCCCATGGAAACCCACAAGACTGCCCTGGTTGCAGCACTAGAGATCATACTGGCTAAGTATGGGCTGTTGAGAAGACTGTTATGTATCCTAGACTTCAGAGAATACTTTTTTCTTTTCTTTTTTTGAGGAAAAATAGATAAAATTCTTTGGCTAGCTGCCATAAGAGAATATTAATTTGAGAGAGAAGGGGAGCTCTAAAATTTAAAATTCTGACCACATAGGCATGAGTGATCCCCATGAGGAAGAAATGAGACCTTAGGTAACTAGACTGTGGATTTTGGTGTGAAACAAGTTGGACAGTGAGGTATATAGCCAAGTTTTGAACACAATAGAGCTTCACAAATCTGTGAGAACAGTAGCAGAAGGACTTGAAGCCCAGAATGCGTTAAGGTTGTAAAAAAATACAGAGAGCAACAAAAAAGGACTATTTGAACCAGGCTTAGAGTACGAAGAGGAAGAATGAAGAGACAAGCTCAGAGCTGGGGCAGATGGTGAGTCAGATCATAGAAACAACACAGTATTATTCACCTCTTATTCTGTGTTCTCTGGTGAGAAAAAGGATCTCTACATTGGAAATGGTAGAGGTAATACGGTTAATAAGAATTTGATATCTTAGCTAAGTGAGACCTGAAAGAGATATAACATTTTTTAATGTAACATTTTAAACAGCTGCAAAGATGATAAAGGTCATTACTGGGCTTATTTATGTCATCAAGGAACAACAGACGGTAATACTTGGGGAGAGATGGTACATTGAAGAAAAGAATAGAAAATGCCTCAGTTATCCAGAAAGGACCAAAAGTGGGTTCCAGAATGTACCTAAATTACTGTTCATTCTGTTTCTCAGACCAATCCTCCCCTGTCTACTCTACTCTTCTTCTCTTGAAGAAATGTGCCTTTCCACATCAGGGGAAGGGGAATGATTGTAAAACTGGCCAGGTGCCGTAGCTGGGTTTCACAAGCCTAAGCTATGAAGGAGGAATTACTATCCAAGACAACCCAGTGCCACAAGTACTGAAAGGGCAGTCAAGACAAATTCATTTGAAGAAGCTGCTATGTTAATATTGGAGAAACAGGGTATAAGGATGAAAAGGCACCAAAGGAAGAAATGGAGGTATAGGTCAAAAAGCCATATGAGTACTTGTTTGACATCAGGTTAGAATGAGGACAGATCTGGAGTTGGCATGAGAGATGAGTTCAAGGGGATTGAAAAAAAAGAAAAAGAAAAAAACCCCCAAACCACAAACAAAACAACAACACCCTCCTCCCCCAAACAAAGAACTACTACTAGTGGGCAATACTAGCTTGGTCTTTATGCAATTGAGTGTGTGGCACATAGGTGGCTCAGGCCAAGGATCAAGGGAGACATCACATGGAATTCAGTTTGGTGAATTCTTAGCTGGTTAAATAGACAAACTCAATGTAAAGATGAATTAATTAGTTAAGGAATGAATGTCAGCCTAGATAATGTCTCTAGTTGAACGTCTGGACCTGTCATGTTGAATAATTTTTATCAGTGATTTAAATGGATGCATGAAAAACATATATATTAAAACTGCAGGTGAAAAAATATAGGAAGAACAATGAGGTTGTTGGATGGAAGATTCAAGATTTTGTAAGACTCAAAAAAACTCAATCATCTGGGTCATTGATTCAAAGATAACAACAATGGGGTTTTTAGGAAGGATAAATGTTGAGTTGATAACTTAAAAACAAAAGTAAATAAAATTTTCCACACCAAAAGAGTAAAAAGAAACAGGTAAAAGATATATTAATGATATATTTTATGTAACCTAATAAATTCAAAATATTATTTCAATATAAAATCAATCAATATAAAAATTTTTGAGATTTTTTCCTTCTTTTCTTTCTTTTTTTCTTTCTTTCTTTTTTTTTTTTTTTTACTAAATCTTTACTCTTAAGTGTGTAGTTTACACTTACAGCACATTTCATTTTGGACTGGCCGCATTTCAAGTACTCAGCCACTCAGGCTACTGGCTACCATATTGGACAGCATGGGTCTAGAAGGATATTGGTCATAAACTATGGATGTTGAAGATCACAACCATGATGTTGAAACCCTTGGAAATAGGTAATAAGAAATGGATAAAGAACCTGGAGATGTTTAAAAAGGACATGAACACTACATTTGAATACTGAAAGGGCTATGACATGGAGAAAGGATTTCATCTTTTTTGCTTTTGCAGCTAAGAGGTTAAAACTAAGGAGGAATGGATGGAAATTATTCGGGATGCAGATACAGACTTCCATAAAAATGGAACTTTCTAGTAATTAGAGGTGTGCAAAATGGGATTAACTTTAATTCAACCAACATATATTGAGCTCCATTCAAGGTATTCTGTTAGATGTCAAGGTTACCATGACAAATAAGAGAATTACTTCCCTCAAAGAGTTGATGACAGTTTAATGACTAACTTTAATATAATCTGTAAAGTTCTTATTACTAATGTGCTGATAAGGGAGGGTTGCTGGAAGTGTTCAGGCCGACTTAGAATTGTATCCCCTTGTAGAGAGGATTTCTGCAAATGACTGAGACATTGTACTTTGCCAGTGGATCTCAAACTTGTTTGTGAATCACAGTAAGAAATACCTTCATACCACAATCCAGTGCACCCCATAATGAAAGACAGCTTCATGAAATAATATTACCTTTACATGTGTGATATACCTTGATGTTTTGTATTCTAGTATAGCCTAGTCTATTTCATTAGAAATGTCCTCATCACAACCCACTAAATTGACTTATTAATGGGTTGCTACTTCAGTTAGAGGAACTTTAAGTTAAGTATCTGTGGAGGTCTGTTATAATTGAATGCTTGTACCTTTTTACCTTTAAGGGTTTTATGGCTCTAAACACTGTTCTTTGCATGGATTGTAATTGCCAGTTGAATTGGAGCCAGGAACTTGACTGCCCTAATAAATCTAGGAGGGGTGGCACAGAAAAGACATACCATAACTGTTTATTGAGGAATAAGTAATCTCCTTTGTAAAAAACAGAGTTCTTTGATGGTGTGATAAGATAGCTCTTGATCAAATAGGACAACACAGGGGCAGGTATGGGTATTGATATAAGACTACTGACATAGACTAGGAAAACAACTTAGAGTTTACCATGAGACCTAGTCAGACTGATGGTTCAAACTTACATTTCAGGGTCACCCAGTTATACGTGACTTCAATTTCCTGGAACTCTGTCAAATATTCTCCATATGCTCTTACCTTTAGATGTTCGTAAAATCTCCATAAGTCTGTTGACTTAGCGTGTGTTAAGTGTATGACTAAGAGTTAAAAGTGGAAGATTTGGACACAGGGAAGGAAGGAAGTGGGATGAGATCATGGGTGTGGCTATGGTTCAGGGTGACAGGGCAGCGTGGAGTTCACCAGCTATGTTGGGAGAGATGGGAAAATGTGAGACCCTAACTCAGAGTTGGAGGGTGTGAGGTTGAAAACAGTTTGGAAACTTTCTGAACAGCAAAAGAGGGGATTGGGGTGAGAGGGAGTGTGGGGCTAATTATGAATATCAGCCTCTGGCTCCAGTGTTGATGGTGCTAGATCCCCAAACACTTCCCATTTATGGATGCTGTGGTACCTGAAAATCCTTTGGATTATGTCTTCTCCCCAGTATCCTCTACTAACATACAGATATTCTCAGGAAGGTGAAACATCCAGTGGTGAACATTATTTAGATTGTAAACACTCTTTAGATTCAGTTCTTTCCACCAAAGGGAGGGACTCTAGAAATAGGATAACACTGGATCTGAGGGGAAAAGAGGCAGCAAAAAGAGGAAAAGGTGAAAAAAAAAAGGCATGTGATGGGTAAGGAGGTTACTAATGCCAAAGAAATATTTCACAGGTTTTCTGATCTGTCCTCCTCTTCCTTCAAACAACCTCTCCAATCTTTGTAGGTTACCAATGTTACACTTGCTGTCAATAATTCCCTGCCTTTCTCCATATGCACACACCCACAAAACACATTATTGGCTTTCTTTGGAGGATCAGACTATATATTACCATGCGACTTGCCTTATTCACTTAATATACTATGGTCAAACCTCCAGGTCAATTCATATAGTTTTAACTCATTTTAATTAGGTGTGTAATGTTAAAAAAATGGAAGCATTGTAATTTACTGAGTTTCTCTACTATTAATGGCCATTTGGGCTCTTCTAGGTGTGAGCCACTATCTTTTGAATGATGGTTTCCACAAACATTTTTCAAAATGTAAAAACTATTACATTGTAGGTCCCTCTAAAATTAGAACATCACTGAATCTGAGTTTATTAAAAAGTTTCCAGACTTTGTGATTGCTTCCTTAAATTGGAGGTGCTAATAGCATTTCAATGGGAACAAGAAACTGATGATAGGAGGATCTAGGATAGTGTTTCTTTCTTGCTTTTTTTTTTTTCAAATTTTTATTAAATATTTTTTATTCAGTTTTAAGATCACAGTTAAAGTACTTTAGCATGTTATAGCTTCACAGAGGTATAATTGAAGTATAATAAACTAAACATATTTAAACATACAATTTGATAATATTGAAACCATCACCACAGTAAAGATAATGAATACATTCATCATCCTCTAAACTTCCTTGTGTCCCTATTTCATTTCTCCTTCGGGCTCTTCCCTGCCCACTCCTTGCACCTCACTAGCAATCTCTGATTTGCTTTATGTCATAATAGTTTACATTTTCTATAGATTTATAAAAATGGGATCATACTGGGTATACTCTTTTTGTCTGGTTTCTTTCACTTAGCATAATTATTCTGAGATTCATATATATGGTTGCAGGTATCAATAGTTGATTGCTTTTCATTGTTGAGTGGAATTTCATTGTATGGATATGCCACAATTTGTTTATCCATTTACCTATTGATGAATATTTGAATTGTTTCAGTTTTTGGCTATACAAAAAAGCTGCATGAATACTCATGTTAAGTCGCTGTGTGGACACATCTCCTGGGTAAATTCATAGAAGTGGAATGGCTGAATCACATGGTAGGTGTATGCTTCAATTTTTAAGAAACTATTCTACTTTTCCAAAGTGGTTGTGTCATTTTACTCTCCTACCAGCAGTGTATGAGAGTTCCAGTTGCTCCATATTCTCGCCAACACTTGATGTGGTGAATCTTTTTAATTTCAGCCATTTTAAAATTACAATGAGATGTAGGTATCTCATTGTAATTTTAATTTGCATTTCCCCAATGACTAATGATGTTGAGCATCTTCTCATGTGCTTATTTGTCACCTGTATACCTTCTTTGGTAAAGTGTAGGTTGAAATCATTTGCACACTTTTAAAATTGTTTATTCTTATTAAGTTTTGAGAGTTCTTTATAAACTCTCCACAAGCCCTTTATTAGATATATGATTTGCAAATATGCCTCCCAGTTTTGGGCTTTTATTTTCATTCTCTTAAAAGCATGTTTTGAAGAGCAGAGATTATTAATTTTTATAAAATCCAATTTATCCATTTTTCCTTTTATATATTGTGCTTTATTTCTAAGTATTTTATATTTTATGCTATTGTAATTAGTATTATTTAAAAAATTTAATTCCTAATTTTTTTGTTGCTAGTATATGATACAATTAATTTGTAAACGTTTAACTTGTATCCTGCAAACTTGATGATTCACTTATTAATATGAATAGCTTTTTTTTGTAGATTCTATTGGATTTTCTATGTAGGAGATCATGTCGTTTGTTTATAAAGGTAGTTTTATTCTTCTTTTCCAAAATGGCTGGTTTTTATTTATATTTCTTGACTTATTGCACCCACTAGAATCTCTAGCAGAACGCTGAATAGAAATGGTGAAAGTGGATATCCTTGTCTCCTTCATATTTGGGAAAGAGCATCTGTCTTCCACTTTAAGCATTATGTTAGCTGTAGGGTTCTTTTGTAGATTCTATTTATCAGTTGAGGATATTACCTTTTATTTCTAGTTTGCCAAGAGTTTTCAGGAATAGACGTTGGACTTGGTCAAATACTTTTTCTGTGTCTTTGAAATGGTGATATAATTTTAGCTTTTTAGTCTGCAAATATGGTAAATTTCATTGATTGATTTTTAAATATTAAACTAAAATTCATTTGCTTGATCATGATGTTTTTGGATGTATGGTGTTTTGCTGGATTCAATTTGATGAAATTTTGTTTAGAATTGTAGCAGTTATATTCATGAGGGATACTGCTTTGTTGCTTTCTTTTCTTGTAATGTCTTTGTCTGATTTTGGTATCAAGGCAATGCTGGGCTCACTGGAATGAGTTGGAAAGTGTTCCTTCCTCTTCATTTTCCTGGTATATTTTGGTACTATTCATTTTCTGGTCTTATTTTTCCTTAATTATTTTGTGGAATTCACCAGTGAAGCCATTTGGGCCTGGAGTTTTCTTACAGGAAGATTTTAAATTATAAATTTAACTTCTGAAATAGATACAGGACTATTCAGGTAAACTATTGCTTCTATAGTGAGCTTTGTTAGCTTTTATCTCTCATTTCATTTAAATTGTCAGCTTTATCTGCATAGTGTTGTTCACAATATTTTCTTATTATTCCTTTAATAGCCATAGACTCCCCAGTGTTGTCATTTCTTTCATTCCTGTTATTGATAATTTGTGTCTTCTCTCTTTCATTCCTGGTCAGTCTGGCTAGAGGTTTATCAATTTTACTCATCTTTTCAAAGAATCAGCTTTTGATTTCGTAGATTTTCTCTCTTGTTTTTCTGTTTTTTGTTTTATTGCATTGTTTTCCATTCCTCTCTCCTGTTTACTTTGTGTTTAATTTGTTCTCCTTTTTCTGGTTTCTTAAGGTGGAAATTAAGGTCATTGGTTAGAAACCTTTCTTCTTTTCAGGTATTTAGTGCTAGAGAATTCCTCCTAAATACCTGAAGATGCTTTAGTGGCATCCCACAAATTCTTTTTCTAAAAAATTTGTTTAACTTCTGCCTTTTTTTCCAGTTTTATTGAGCACAAATTCTGATATGTGGTATTTTCAATTTCCCTCTGAATGTTTCTTTGACCCTGTTCCCTTTTATCTTTTCTTTCCTTGCCCTCAGGTAGTTTCATTACCTGCATGTGCTAATCAGTACTTTGCTGAATATTTAAGAGGGACCCTCTGCAGACCTCTGGGGTGCTCTCTCTCTACATCACTCTCTTCCCTGCTACTCTGTCCTTGTGAACTCTGCCCTCCTTGATTTCCCTGGACTCTCAGCTATATCTCCTTAACTCAGGGAGTTGGACTCTACCTGGGTTCCCTCACCCTGAGCCACAGCCTTCATTGTCTTGTGTCCACTGTCCTGAAAATTGTTGTTTCAGGTGTTTTGTTCAGTGTGTTGTTGGTTTGACTGGGAGGTTAAATGTTCCCTATTACTCCATCTTAGAAGCAGAAACTGGCAGTATTTCTGTTTCTGTTTTAATAACCCAGCATTGAATGTTAAAATCAATTTATTGTTATTACAAGCACTAGAAAATGAAATCGTATAAAATAGAAAACAAAATATCATTGTATTCCATGCATTAAGAGAAAATAAGTTTTGTTTAGTGAAACATTTTTTTGGTTATATGTATATGTGTATGTGTGCCTTGGATTGTGATATAAAAGGCATTTCTTTCTGTAGGCCATGGTGAAAATAGTTTGAGAAACATTGTTCTAGGTACATCATGCTCCAGTACAGGCAAGAGTCTGCAATACTTAGTCTCCATCTCTGCCTTGAAGAGTTCATATGATCTAGGGAAAATTCTCTCTGTTTTATTTTGTCCATCTGAAAAATGTTCACTATCACCTACAAAGCCATGGTCTGAGAATCCGTGATATCTCTGTGAAATACCTTGTAGGTCTTAAACTGAGATTGATTCATAATTCTATGGGTTGAGAAACAGTTACTGATTGCCCAGTGTGTTTCAGGCACTGTGCATAAAAATGTTGAGGTAACAGCCTGAACCAGAGGGAAGCCTTCCCTGACCTAGTGCCAGAACATACCTGGCCACTAGAGAAGGCAGAAAGTCAGGCTTCAAGAAATGCTGTGAGTTTTCACAGCACAGGGAAGATTGTGGAGACTGGAAGGAAGGTGTCCTGGGACGATCATTCAGATAGACTTGCAGGGTTAGAGGTTAAGAAAGTGAGAATGCGGGGACTTCCCTAGTGATCCAGTGGTTAAGAATCTGCCTTCTTAGTTCCCCGACGCGGGTTCCACCCCTGGTCAGGGAACTAAGATTCCACATGTCCTGGGGCAACTAAGCCCACGTGCCACAACTAGAGAGAAGCCCAGCGAGCTGCAAGGAAGAGCTTGCTTCATTGCATGCAGCAATGAAGATCTGGCAGGTGCCAACTAAGACCCGATGCAGACAAATAAACAAATAAATATTTTTAAAAAAAGAAAAGAAAAGAAAAGAAAAAAAAAGAAAGTGAGAATGTGGATGGCCTGTTTGAGGAATCTCAACTTCAGTTTATTTCATTACACACACACACATATATTTTAATACCTATTACATCCTTGAGATGTGTTAATGAAAAAATAAAGATCCTTGCTTTCATGCAGTTTACATTCTACTGGGAGAGATACAAAAGATAGTAAATATAATAAGTAAATGATCTGTTAAAAGATGGTAAGTACTATAGAAGAAACAGGGCAGGAAAGGAAGGGTGATTAGAAATGGGGCCGCCAGTTTTAATTTTAAGTGAGAGAAATTCAGTGGGGGCATATTTAGAATCTAAATACAATAGTATTATATATCTATTATTATACAAATTCTAAAAATATTCCAACATAATTAGAATCTTCTGGTCTGCACACCACTCTAAAACTGTCCTTTGGATGTTGCACTGACAGTTTGCAGCCACTAGGGTGCAAATGGGCCATTTCTGGGAAAAATGGGATGAGAGTGGAGGTGTGAGAGAGATGTGGGTATTTCTGTACACACTCTTCACCCAGGTGTTCCGTAGGGGCAGCTCCATTAAGGACATTGGCAAGACAGGAGGAGGAGTGTTATTGTATGACCTGGACCAAGACATTTTTGCCCTTGGCTTCCCTACTTTGGCACATCCTCACCCAGCAGGGGCCGAGCATAGAAATGAACTTCAGCCTGGCCATTCAGCATCCAATGCGTGTCACAGCCGAGTGATGGTGGAGAGAGGAAGGCCTACTGGCCTTGTCTTCCCGCCCTGTAACGAGATTTTTGGATGCTGCGCAAGGATTCCCGCTTACACTCAGCGCCCAGGGTCTGTACGAAAGACCCACTAAATGCTTTCAGTTCCCTTGTAATATTTAAGGCGTTGCCGAGATCTGAGCATTCACTTTGACGTTCGGGGTTCTCGATCCTTCCCACCCCAAGCATCTTCGGACAGAGTGGTGACCATTCTTACCTTTTGGATGAGATCCCATCCCGTCGCCCTTTTTCGCGCGGAGGGCAGCCCGCCTTTTCCCGGGGCTGAAGCTAGGCGAGGACTGGAGAGCCGAGCTTGAGTCGGGCACGGGCGCGCACGCGTCGGGAGCCGCCGGTTGCGCATCTGGAGCCAGAGCGCGCCCCCCGCGCAGTGCCCGGCGCGGCCGCGGCAGTGGGTTGGTGCTCCCAAGCGTGCCGGGCGCTCTCTTCCCGCGCGGGGGCACTAGAGCCCTCGGAAGTGTGAGGCACTGCGGTGCATTTTCCCTGTTCCCTTTTAAATGACTGCGGAAAAACAGACTCTCCGAGCCGCAAATGGGAAGACGGATTCTCAGACAAGGCTTGCGAATGCCCCGCAGCCATCATTTAACTGCGCCCGCAGAGCAGTTACGGTTTGTCACCCGACCCTCCCGGATCGCCTCATTTGTCCCTAGTGAGATCCCGAGGCTCTGCCCGCCCCGGGCTTCTCAGTAGCTGGATGTATGACGTGCTCCGGGCAGCGCGGGCGCAGGGCACGCGTTCGCGCACACCCGCGCACACACGAAAAGGCGCAAGGTACGGCAGGGGAGCAAGGGCTCTGGGTGCCCCGCGTGGGGGTGGGCATCGCGGGGAATGAAGCTAAGATCCGGGAATGGCTTCATCCTGCCAGGCCGAAGGATGAGAGAAAATGACGCGGCGCCACACATCGGACAGGCCAGGGTTGCTGCCGCGCATTTAGGGAACCCAATACGCGTCAGGCGCGCTCCCTTCCCCTCACATGTCTCTGTTTCCCGGGCGTGTGATGCCAGAAAACAGCAGGAAAAAACCCCACTAAGAGAGCTAGAGTTGCGTTTGGAGACTCCCCTTCTTCTGCCAAAGCACCAACAGGAAGACCCTCCAAAAGCACCGATCCCCAAATAGATGGCCCGGAATGGGGGCAGTTATCCTTGGTTACCAATGCTGGACACGTTTTGGTGTTTACAATATTTATTTATTTTTAGGATAGCTCGTCCTCCCTTTTAGGCAGGATGGGAAAGGAGAATGCAGCCGGGAGGGAGAAGGGAGGGAGGATTCCTATAATAAGAATCAGCGCATTTTCCAGAGCTGAACCGAGACCGGTTTCCATTTCAAAAAAGGAGACGGCCTCTACTGCGTTATTACAAGAGACCGTGGTGTGAATTAGGGACTGGGAAGCGTCAGAGCGGAGCAACGGTTCATCTCAGAGGTACCTGGATCGAAATGCACGCACACACAAGCACACACAGGCGCGCGCGTCTATACGGCCGGGCTGTGTGCGGGTGTGCGCGTGTGTGAACTCCCACATGCTGCTGCTGTCTGCTTCTGGCCAGTGGCACCGATGCCTCCCTCCTCTCTGCTCGCCCCCAGATTCCCCTCCTCTCCCTGTTGCTTTTGTCTGGAGGGTGTTATGGGTTTGTGTGTGTATGAGCGTGTGTGTTTTTGGATTTCAGACTAATTTTCTGGAGTTTCTGCCCCTGCTCTGCGTCAGCCCTCACGTCACTTCACCAGCAGTAGCAGAGGCGGCGGCGGCGGCGGCGGCTCCCGGAATTGGGTTGGAGCAGGAGCCTCGCTCGCTCCTTCGCTCGCGCTCTCCGAGCTCCGTGCCCAGCGGCAGGAGGAGCCTGGACCCAGGCGCCGCCGGCGGGCGGTAGGTGCCAGAGCCCGGGTGAGCAGCGCGGACAGTGCCCTCCGTCGTCTCGGCCCTCACTGTCTCCCCGCTGGGGCGGCAGCGGCGGCTCCCCAGGTGGGACGCGCCGCGCCACCTGCCCGCGCCCCCTGCGCCCAGGGGCCGTGGCGGATTCTGCAGCATCATTCGGGAGCCCCGTCGCAGAACCATCGTCCCTGGCAGTCTCCGCGTCTCCCTTTAAAGGGTCCTACCCCTGGTCCGTGTCATGGAATCCTGTCGCGGGGACCCTTGCCCTATTTCCCCTCCCTCAACCTCAGGCTCAGGGAAAGAGTGAGCACACCGGAGGCCCCGCGGCGTCAGTGCCATCGAGAAGCCAGTTTATTCCTGGGGCCGGAGCTGGGCACTCATCCATCCACAGTCCCCGGCTGGGCTCGGGGTGGGGGTGACGCGAGCGCGGAGGGAGAGTACCCCAATTCGTAGTGTACGGGGTCTTCAGCTCAGTCTTACGCGTGTCTGTTTGTCCTCAGCCCCGAGGTGCGTCCCGGATCCCAGCGCGAGTCTAGCCAGGAGCCTGCGCCCCACAGCGTCCCGGGAGCGCCGCGGGCCGGTGCTCGGCTCGCCGGGCCATGCAGCGGCGGCCGCGGAGGAGCCCCGAGCGGCGGTAGCGCCCCCTGTGAGGAGGTCCGGGATGCCCCTGCCACTGTAAACGGTGCCGTCCGCCAGGACACGCTCAGTCCCGGACACGGTCGGCTCTGCACGCCTGAGACGAGCACCAAGAAGAGACAGCGGCGAGCGGGGCAAAGGCCATCCAGCACCGGCAGGGGAGGCCGACCTGTTCCGCGCAGGGACACGTACTTAGTCTGACTCGGGCTGGCACTGGTGGCTAGGAATGTCGTCCTGGACGAGGTGGCACGGGCCCGCCATGGCGCGGCTCTGGGGCTTCTGCTGGCTGATCGTGGGCTTCTGGAGGGCCGCTCTTGCCTGTCCCACATCCTGCAAATGCAGCGCCTCTCGGATCTGGTGCAGCGACCCTTTTCCTGGCATCGTGGCATTTCCGAGGCTGGAATCTACCAGTGCAGACCCCGAGAACATCACCGAAATGTGAGTTGCTGGTGCTTTTCCTCCTTCCTCCTCTCCTGGCCTCTAGGGCCGGGGCTGGCCAGGCGGGTCCGTCCTGGGCATGAATGTTGTTTCAAGTCTTGGGAGAAGTCAGAGATGAGAGGTGCAGGGCTGGACCATCTGTCAGTTACCTGTTTCACTGCCTTGGGGCTGCTGACACGAGAAGTGTGACAATTTAAAATGTTCCAAATGTCTACTATATTATATGCCTATGCACTTTATATTTCAAAGCCCTGCTGCGTGTGCTTTAGGCTTTCCATATGCAATAACTTAGTTTTGGATATTTTTGTTTCATAAGGTGCTCTGTGTGTATTGTGTTAGGAGAAGTTCCAGTCATATTTATGAGAAAGGAGGTTAAAATAATTAACTTTTGAAAAATCTGTTGAAGGAAGTTAGAGTCCCCCCCCCCCGCCCCTTAGCTTCGTTCTCTGAGGTTTGGAGTTCACCAATTTCCCTTTTCATTTTATATATCAGATTTTGCTTAGGAGATTGCATCCAGAGATGGCCTTGAAAATGATCTGTAAGAGGAGAAGTTCTGAGAGTTGAAATGCACTGGCTCAAAAGAGAAAATGTGATCGTTGGAAGCCTAAAAGCCTGGTCTGATTTAATTTGGACTTGACTTCCCAGAGATATAATTTTGAGACCATTTGGATTATAAATCTTAATCGCCCATTGAATAGTTCCCCAGGACGAAGTTGGATGATAAGCAGTGTGTAATACTCTGATGAATGTTGCCTTTAGCCTGGGACCCCTAGGTCCCTGGAAATGCTTGAGCTTGTCCTGGTCGAATGGAGAAGCAGAATTATGTATTTCTGTCCTCCTATTCTGATGCCTTGTGACAAATCCATTACCAAGTAGGAATTCACCAGTCCTTTCTCCAGCGTGCCCCTCTCCCCTCTATGAGAGATTCCTTGCCCCCCCCTACTCCCAGGGACTTTGCCATTTTATATGTTTCATTGACATGAGATTTTATTCATCCGTATAGAGGCTTATAAGGCCAAGTTTCTCCTGGTTTTCTTGAGGCTGTTTGACACCACGATAGGCAGCCCTGAAAGTAGGGCTTGGGCTGTGGCCTTCCGGTTGGCGAGTGCGCATGCATTTTTCCCCCCCACGGATAACGCCCGCCCTGGTTGTGCCAACGTAGTTGACTGAGACAACCTGTTTTTTAATGTAAGTAAGAGACCTTCCCAGTCTCTGTTGTTTGTTCTGCTGGTGATGCTCCTGTTAGAAGGCTCAGGCAGAAGGCAATGACAACAGAACAGAGGAGAAACGTGCCGGCGCAGCAGTGCTGAGATGTGCCGGGAGCAGCCAACTGTCAGGCTGGCTCTAGGATGCTTGGATGGCAATCGTTTTGGCAAGGAGAGCAGAGGCAGGGCTGGAGAGGAAGGGTGGGTAGGGCCCCGACTGCGCTGGCCCTGGCTTGGGCTGGTGGAAGCGTGCCAGGCTGGTCAAAGTGTCCGTGGCCCTTTGTCAGGATCTGTGTCTTTTTCATGAGATGGGGTGTCAGTAGTCAGATGGAGGAAGCCATATGGAATTCAGAGCCCTTTAGACTATTTTGAGGCCATGGGGAGTGTCTGTATACAGTTAGATGTTGTTTTCTTTTGTGATTGTTTATAAATTCTGTATTAGGTGATAGATACATAATGAAGGAGGAAAACTAGGGCTTATTTTTTTTCATTTTAGTACTATTTAAGGCCATAATTGGAGGAAAAATAAAACTCTCTTTAACTTTAAAAAATATTATTTTACGCCTTAGTGGTCTTAGTTGCCTGATATATGTGAAATTAACAGACTTGAGTAGAGCTTTCATGTATTAGTTCTCACAATTGTTGTTGCTTTTTTATCTGATGGCAGGTTCCTATTTTCAGGCTTAATTTTTTTTTTTTTACATTTACCAAAGTATTTGTCACAGTTATTCATTTAATAATGGCTAATCATAACTCCTAATTTCTACTCATTTTCTTCTTTTGATTTGAAAATCCACTGAGACTGATAGAACGGAGAGGTGTGTAGGCTAAGTGTTCATGATGGAGAATTAGGTTAGAAACATGAGTCAGGCTGATAGGGGTGAGCTCTGAGAAAAAGTACTTTTGTCTGCTCATTCCCTCAGCTTTATTTGAGCCTGGGCAGTTTGTGTCCCAGTGTCTTTATCTGTAAAATGTATTGAAATCTTTGTTTGGAAAGCACTTTGTATAATTATTTTGAATTCTGTTGCTTTGATATCAAAGTGACATCAGTGGTAGGGCTTGTTTCACTCTCATCCTTATATGACACCATCTGTGTTGTCTTTCTTACATATTAATATTTGCTTAAACAGCTTTTAAATTCTCAGCCAGTGGATACCAGCTGCAGTTGAAACCAAATTACACTTTTTTTTTAACTTTGTTATTAGACCCAATGGTATTCCTAAAATAACCTGTTTTAAAGTTCTAGTTTAATGGAGTTTAGCTGAAATTATATGTTTCTATCTTTTAAAAATAGGACCAATGTAACTAAATAAACCGTGATTAGAACTTGCTGAAACAACAGTTTACCCTATCATTTAAAAATAGTAAATCTTTTAATATCTATATCTTGGGGGGAAAGCACAACCATTGTGCCTTTTAAGGTGCAGAGAGAGCCCGTGGTAGAACATTTTAAAAATATATGTATAGACTAATTAAGGGAGAGGATTTTATTTTTTGATTCTATATGCATATTTTAAGCCATGCTGACATTTTGTTTTCAGTCACTGTTTGAACCTATTTTATTAAAAATCTCCCCTTCACAGTATCTGTCTCATACTCTTTACCCACTAATGTGACCCCTGTCTAGGTCTACATCTGTCTATAGATACACATCACAGCTGCCTAACATCACACTGCCAGTATGTGCCAGCTTCTGTTATTTGGAGATTGTTACACCAAAACAGTGCTAAGTTAAATTTACAAACAATACTATTGTCACATATAAATGGGATTCAAGAGTAAAGTCTGTGGTTGGAGTTATGTAACCAGACCTTTAAGTCTCAGAATGTGGCAAAATGCTTTGCAAAGGACAAGTTCTGTCTCACCTAGTGGTAAAAGGTATGGTTGAAATAAAAAATAGGTCATGGATTTTTAAAAATTGTGGTCAGAAACACATGACATAAAGTCTGTCATATCAGAAGTGTTAAGTATATTCACATGGTTTTGAAAGGGCATTTTTATATTGCCCATATTTTATGAAGACCAACAATGACCTTTTATTTCTAATTTTCTTCAGTGACATTTGCTGATTTTGGATTAATATTTGGAGACCAGTCTAATATTTTTCCTCTTAGTACAGCATAAATAGAATTTGTAGCTTCTGCTGCCAGAGCCTCTGTATGCAATTTATTGTTGGCTTGGTTAAGCAGCTGTAATGTTATGTCATTAACCCATTGATTTTGGCTCTCTCACCTTAGTAAGCTTTTCCATGGCAATTAATTGTACTAAAAAAAATTCTGGATCCATTATAAGGATTCAGTGAAAGGCATCAGATTTTATTACTCTGATATTACTTCTCAGCCCCTCCATTGGGGCTTCTAGAACCTTGAATTGTGCTTTACATGCATTTAAGAACCACAGACTAAGTTTTGAGTGTGGTTGCATAAGCCACACTGGACTTATTAATAAATAAGGTGGTCTTATTTACATCATTCATTATTCAATACAACTTGCAAGCTGGAGTTGAAAGCATGTCTTCCTGATGAAGGTATTTACAGAATTCAGCTCAGCACAACCATTTGAAATCTTCTTAGTTTCATATCTTCTATCTCTACATCGAGGAGGTTTTTTATTACATGGGGTAAAACAACTGAAAGATCCCCTGACCTTCTGACCCTACTTTCTTCCACCTCCCCCTTTCCATCACCTCTCATTGACTATACAGGAAAATGTGTTTGATTTTTTTTCTTCTCCGAAAAGTGATATTTCCTTATGGGAATTCGGAGCACTAGAGTTAAGAGAAGAGCCTGGGTTATATGCTATTAGAAGCAAGTAATGGGAAGTTGAGATGATGTGGTCATAGCTCTCCAGCACTATGTTTAATTCTGTTTAAGATCTTTCACTGTTTCTATCCCATAAACCTCTGTTTGTGTTTTTTCAATATTCCCTTGTAAAGACGTTTTCTAAGCTGAAAAGTTGGCTGCGCAGCTGAGAGTTGAGGTCTCTTTCTCCTCAGGAACATTCTGTATGATTTCTTTGACTATCTCTAGGTCATAGGGCTATAAAACCTAGGGTTGTTATTTAGCTGGGGAAAGGGAATTGAATTTCTTTTCTTTTTCTGTTTTAGGTTTCTTTTTCTTCTTTTCTTTCTTTCCCTTCCTTTCTTTCTTTCTTTTTTCTCCCTTGCTTCCTTCCTTCCTTTCCTTTTTTTTTTTTTTTTTTTTTTTTTTTTTTTTTAACCTTTGGTACCAAGCAAGTCCCTCCTGTTTTAACTCATTGCTCATCTTGCCTGTTAGGAAGAGAAACATTATCAAGCCATTACTGAATATCATACCCTGACATTATCCCTCCAACTAACTTTGCCACTTCTCTAGAGACCTTCTTATAGGTTCAAAAGCTGTGGGGTAGAACGTGGCATTGAACCTGCTGCTCCTTAGAGCAATACCAAGTTTTGGTTCTTCTTAGTGTTTATAAATCAATTGGATGATTTGGGGGAGTGGTTATTTAGACAGGGCGATGTTTTTCTCATTTGAAATGTGTGAGAGAAAGAAGGGGATAGAAAAAACCTGAGCCTTGCATTATTAATAGTTGATTGATCATTGTCATAATCTATTTGGTCTAAGTCTTTAAAACACAAATCTCACTACCCAGGTGGCAGAGATCTGAGCTCTGCAGTGGCCTGATAATTTTAGCTCCATATTTGATTTCTTTATTTTTATTTTTTAAACATCTTTATTGGAGTATAATTGCTTTACAACAGTGTGTTAGTTTCTGCTGTATAACAAAGTGAATCAGCTATACATATACATATATCCCCATATCTCCTCCCTCCCACCCTCCCTATCCCACCCCTCTAGGTGGTCATAAAGCACTGAGCTGATCTCCCTGTGCTATGCGGCTGCTTCCCACTAGCTATCTATTTTACGTTTGGTAGTGTATATATGTCCATGCCTCTCTCTTACTTCATCCCAGCTTACCCTTCCCCCTCCCCGTGTCCAGATCCCACATAATCAGGATGCCTTCTCACCACTCACTTTGCTCTCTGGGCTGTCCAAAGGACTGGGAAGTCGTAAATATTCATCTCAGAGATGAAGGAGTGAATGAATGCATGTGTTTGTTCTAAAGCGGGGAAGAAAAATAATGCATAGGTACTAAACTTACATATTTCCAAAGAACCCCATATGTTATAGAAAGCTGTAGTCAGGAGTTACCTCATCTTGAAACAGCTCCTTAATGTCTCTGGGCCTGAGCTTGTCAGATGTAAACCTAGGGCTTTGGATTCCATGCTCTGATTCTGAATCTCCGCAAAGCCTTCATTCAGGAGAAAGTGCAGTTTATACATCAGCTATCAAGTAATAGTGGTGCTGTGTGCTCAGAGCCCAGCAGTGAGAGAATCTGAGGACTTTTAGTGTCATCATGTTCTATGTGCATGTTTTCAGTGTCTGCTCGGAATTCTCCAAGCCATCCATGTCTTTTAAAATTTTTTTATTTTTAAAGACGCAGACGTAGAGAATGGACTTGACACGGGGAGGGGGAAGTTATAAGCTGGGGTGAAGTGAGAGAGTAACATGGACATATATATACTACCAAATGTAAAATAGATAGCTAGTGGGAAGCAGCCACATAGCACAGGGAGATCAGCTCGGTGCTTTGTGACCACCTAGAGGGGTGGGATAGGGAAGGTAGGAGGGAGACGCAAGAGGGAGGGGATATGGGCATATATGTATACATATAGCTGATTCAGTTTGTTATAAAGCAGAAACTGACACAATGTGATAAAGCAATTATACTCCAATAAAGATGTTAAAAAATTATTTTTGATTATTTTTATTAGAATATAGTTGATTTACAATGTTGTGTTAGTTTCAGGTATACAGAAAAGTGAATCTGTTATACATATACATATATCCACTTTTTTTTTTTAAGATTCTTTTCCCATATAGGTTATTTCAGAGTACATCCGTGTCTTTTTAAATGTGAGCTGCTCAGAAGACTCGTGGCATGTTAGTGCTGGGCTGATGAGACCAAGGTCACAAGGTCATTTAAAATCAGGATCACGGGAAAAAAGGGGCCTTAGAAATGCTTTGTTCCAACCTCCTCTGCATGAACAAGGGGCAGTGAAGAGAGTCGCTTTTAAGGCCACGGTGCATTAAAGACATTGTGGGACCTAGAAGCTTCCTCTTGGCATCCCGAAGTGCCAAGGCCCTCACTTTAGGATGCCTCCCCTCTGTTCTGTGTCCTTGGACTGGTCCTGACTCCAGCTCACCATCTGAGAAGCATCAGAGATGTGAAGACAAGCTTGGTCTGGCTAAGTCCACATGAACCTGTCTCCACTGGAGACAAAGCAGTTAAAAAGTTCATGAGCTACTGATCCCAAAGCAATGACTTGATCTTTACATGGGAAGAAATACATTTTTTTGTTTACTTTACTGTGAGTGTGTTTGTTTGTTTTAATTTTAAGTCTTCCTCTTCTGTAAGTAATGCAGACACAAAAGTCAGGCTACAGAGAAAAGCCTGCATGAGTTGGCTGCAGTGAGGGATGCTGACCTTGCACCTGCTGGACCATCTTGGTAGGTTGGGATAGGAGGGAGGGCAGAGCAGACAGAGCAGAATGGAGGCTGCTGCCCTGGAGTCCTTGCCACAGTCAGGGGTGGTTATGTACATGGAGGAACCCACAGCCCTGTGTACAAAGTCCGTCTTAGCTCCCATGAAAGCCCTGTGGCCAGAGAGTACTATTCTTTTCAGCCTTCTCTTTTCCCCCGACTTCTCGCTGCCTCAAGATTGATGGCTAAGCCAGTGATCAAGCTTAAGGGGTATGGACCCACATTCAGAATTCATTCTGCTACCATTTCATATGTTGTATGCAGCCTGCACTAAGGCTTTTCCAGTTATGAGCACACTTCTGAGATATACACAATACCTCTGGTTTCATGCAGGTCTTCTCCCCAAGGGGCCTGGAAAGCATTTTACAGACATCTGCTTATTTAGGTTTAAAACCTCGCTCTGAAGTAGGTGGGAAGGTCCTGACAGCCTTGGAGGGACTGTCAGGTTGATGGGCTTGCCCAGGGCTCTCTGGTCAAGCAGAGAATAATTCAGGAGAGAATTTTATCCAGTGTTTCGCTTAGGGCTTTGTCTGCTTAGCCCCACCTGCCCAAATTTCACCTTGAGAGTACAAGCAATTTTAGGAGGAGTAGATATTCAAATGTCCACAAGTTAAACAGCATGGCAGCGGGAAGGAGGTGGACTGAGGCTTCATCCATGTCTTTTCCCTTCTACCATCATCTCCTCCTTTGTAACCTGTTATACTATTAAAAGATAAATGATTTGTATGCCCTTGGGAATATGGCGTCTTCTAGTATAGGGTAAAAATTTTACTAATCACACATCATTTACAGTTCCATTTTTTACTGCAAAGAATGACCTGTTGCTATCTAGTACCCCACCCTTTCCTGTAATCTTCATATCCCAATAATTTCTTGGACAGACACCCCCCCCAGAATTCTATTTATGTGTGTACCATGTGTCTATGAATATATACATATACGTATAAAACTCGACTAGATGTGGTCCTTTCAGACTTAATTATCTTGAACTGTACAATTTTTCTAACAATTTAGGATTTACTTCCTTAAACCATCCAGACTTTAAAAAAGTCTGAGATATAATAGAGAGATATAATATATATTGAGATATAATAGACTTACAACACTACATTAGTTTCAGGCATGCAACATAATGATTCAATATTTTCATATTTTGCAAAATGATCACCACAGTAAATCTAGTTAACATCCATCAGCACACATAGTTAGCACATTTTTTTTCGTGTGATGAGAATTTTGAAGATCTACTCTCTTAGCAAGTTTCAAATATATAATACAGTCTTGTTGATTATAGTCACCATGCTGTACGTTACATCCTCACCCAGACTTTTTAAAAATTTGTTTTAATCATTCTGCATTTCTCTCGATGAGGACCTGACAGGAGGTCTTCTCTGGGTGAAATATGTGAGCTTTAGAGCAGCGAGTCCGTTAGCCGACCTGGCAACTCAGAAACCCATGTGTCTGTGCTCTTTGATCAGTCCTCAACAGAAACAAAAATTTTATTTCAGTGAAGTATTTTTGAGCAGTTCTACAATAGTGCCATTTAAACCAAAAGACATTAAAATTTTGGTTTTTGACCTCTGAAATATGGTGCACTTTAAAAGGTGGGCTCTTCTAAACTCGAATCTTTGTCATAAAAGTTGTTTCTGCTTCATGTGCCCTGGAGTTCCCTGTTGTGAGGTGGTAGAGGGGTCTGGGCCCAAATTCTCTGACTGTGGCTCACAGTGGGGACAGCTCGCTTCCCTTCTTGAGCCTGGGCTTACTTACCATTCAGTCCCAGGGCCGGGGAGTGGTGGGCCAGAGAGCTTGACACGACGGCCGCTAAGTTCTCTGGCAAGGCAGGGTAGAAAAACAAGCAACCTCTCTGCAAACAACCCAACCAACCAACCACATACCCTTTTTGGTCTGCTTTCAGCTTTACTTCACGGCCCCTCTGCTGTCACCCTGAACTCAGAGTGTCACGGGGGATTTTGCTTTTGGCGTGTTGTCCTTGCACTCTAGGTTTGGCCTTTTCCCTCTGTGACCCTTCAGTCTCCTTCCTCTGTTTCTGGTGCTGTTTCTTATCCCCCTTCCCGCTGCCCCCAACGTGCACACACAGACACAGACACACACACACACACGCTCAGGCAGGTGCTTGGCTGCAAAGCCCTTTTCGTGGATTGTGAAGAAATCTTGGGTTACAGGACCTGTGGGTCATCACCATGGTTCCACCTGAACCTGGCCAGCTAAGGTTAATGTAGTCAGAGAGGCAGCAGCATAAAGGAACCTGGTGTAACTGAAGGGGACGTGGATGGGGAGATGGGAGTGGGGGTTCATATCCACACTCTCACAGCATCAGAACCTGGGGTCCTGGGTGAGCCGTTTAATCTCACCAGCCAGTCCCCTAATCCTGAAACTGAAGGTTGGGATTCAG
Organism: Mesoplodon mirus; assembly: GCF_964341445.2. NCBI lineage: Eukaryota > Metazoa > Chordata > Mammalia > Artiodactyla > Ziphiidae > Mesoplodon > Mesoplodon mirus. The sequence continues at coordinate 43,947,647 of NC_138976.1, read as the reverse complement.
ATGGACTCTAATTTCTGAAAGGTTCTGTGGTTCTGAATCAGTCAGCCATGGGCACCAGTGTTTCCTTTTCTGTCCTGGAATTCGCCCTTGCCTCCTCCCCCCGGGCCAGCCCAGAGCTTGCTCCAGTCCTCCTGGTGGCTTAAACAACAGAGTCCTCTCAGTGAGTTCCTCTAAGTCCACCTCTGCAGCTCAGGTCAGATGGCTTTGCAGGTTACCTGCTCCCTGCCAACTTGGGTGGCGGTGCTCCTAAGGTTTCCCACTCACTGAAACAAACATTTTTTGGATAGTTTTCTTAACGTCTACTCTCTACCTGCACTTTTAGGTAATTGCATCAGCTAATCCATATGTTCACATCTGATCGGAACACCCGCCACTCTGGTGTGTCCTGAGCTTTTCAGCCCACTCTTGGTCCATTCCTGTGGGTGGTGCTCCAGAGGGATCTCTTACTGGCTTACCTCTATGCCAGTCTCCATCTTCTATGACTCCCGAAGCAGGAATGTGCACTGAAATCAAATTTCATCTTTCTGCCCCCATCAACTTTTCCTTTCCTTCTGGCTGGAATATGTTTCCCGATTGTCATATGGGCTGCCTGCCATCTAATTCAAACTTCATGCAAACATTAGTTCAGTTCAACTAGTGTTTATTGAGGACATTGGTGATGCTACAGACAAATAAAGTACTTTACGGAAGCAAGAAGCCCCCGAGTAGTTTATGTCTAGTGGGAGAGACAGATCTAATTTTAATAGAATGTGATAAGGACAGTCAGTGCACATGAGGCTAAAACCCACATTTATATGGTGATTGTTTCAGCTTCAGCCAGACATGGGGCCAATCACAAAGGGTGCTCCCTTTCAAATGTGCATACTTTACACCGTTAATAGTGGGAGCCGTAGACATGTAGACTGGATGTGTGCAATCCCCATTTCTACTTCCAATGATGGCAGTAACCCAGCTGAGTTTGGTTATTTTTTCTCTGTCAATATTTGTGATGTTCTTGTGGCCTCATCCACTTACATTCCATTTGAACAAACTGCCTGTATGTGAAACTAACCTTTTCCTTCCAGTAGACGGGAAGGGCTGGAGCGCCTTTGGCTGAAACTAATCACTCCACCTCTATGACAGATCCCATCCCCTTAAACTTTTCTCTGTTGATGATTATCCTTCTCTCATCTGTATTTTCAGTCTCTTTCTCTTGTCAGCATCAGAATTTAAGCAGGACCAGGTCCCTTCCATCTTAGAAGAGTTTTCCTTTAGCTTTGTCCCCTCTCCTTCCATTTCCCTTTAGTCTCAGCCCTTTCCTCTCTCCCTTCCAATCCTGATCTTAGAAGACTGGGCTGTATTCTTTGGGTCTATTTCCTCCCCTCCCAATCCAGTCTCAGCTCACTGCTTCATCAAACTTGCTCTGCCTTCCCCAAAGACCTTCACAGGACTAAATCCAAGGCGTATTTCTTTGTCCATCTCTTATTTGCTTCTTAGCAGAACTTGGCCTCATTTCTCACTCTCCCTGAAGCATCCTTTTTCTTTGGCCTTGGTGTCAATGAACTTTCCTTGTTTTCTCCCCATCCCTCTGGCTAGGGAGAGTCTTCTTACTTACGGGCTTCCTTTTCTCTGCTTCTCTCCTAAAAGTTCGTGTCTCTTTGGCTTCTTTCCTAGGGCTGCTTCTTTTCCTGGGATATGTCACTTTCACCTATGACTTCCGTTGCTTTCTGCAGGTTGCTTATGTCCTAATAATCGTCCCCATCAACTATCAGGGATGACCTTTGGGTCGTCTGCCTACTGAACATCCCTCTTGGATATGTCATAGTGCATCACGCTCAACATTTCCAAGTTAAATCATCATGGTCACCCCAAAGCATCTCCAGTGTTCCCTATGTTAATGGATGGCACCACTGCCCACTTGGTCAAAAGGTTTTGCACATCCAGAACCTTAGCTCCTTCCTCTCTTTAACCCCAGTATTCACTCAGTTATCATGTCTTGCCAATTCACTTCTCTAAATATTTCTTAAATTTGTCCAATTCTTTTTGTCTCTACTGCCCACATTCATTCGCCCGTTTATTCTTTCTTCCAACAGACATTAACTGGGATCTGCTCTGTGTCATGCTAAGCACTTGGGATCTGGTCGAAAGAAAGACTGACCTGGTTTCTTCTCCTTACCAAGCTTGCAGTCTGGGAGGGGAAATGAACATCAAACAAGTACTTACATAACCAAAAATTTAATTCATTCCACCGTCATTTTTGCCTACAATGCTGCAACGGCTTCCTACATGGCATCCTGGTCTCCAGTCTTGCCCCCTCTCTACCCATATACCACACTGTGCTAGAGTGATCTTTCTAAAATGCTGATCTTATGTCACTGCTTCTAATTGCCCCATGGCTCCCCATGTCTCTTAAAATAAAGTCCAAAGTTTTTCTTTTTTTTTTTCAGGTTAAAACCAAACCAAACCAAACCAGATTGTCAGTATGTCGCTATATAGCAAAGCATGTAACTATCACATAGACCCGAATAAACAGATCAACATAACAGTTGCTTTCTACACTAGCAGATCTATAAAGGAGAACAAATTATAACTGGAAGCTTGCTTGGTGATCTTGGAATTAGAGCAAGGGCACTTAATTCTGCATTTAAAATGTTAAATGGTATTAAGCTAAGCTTGCCTGAGGCATCCATCTCCATAATGGGAGAGCCTTCACAAAAGGGAATGCAGAACTTGAAGTACTTTGGCCCAGACCTGTGTCCCCTGGATGGACACTCCTTTCTCGCTCCTTCATTCACTGCCAGGCACCAATTCTGATTGACACATTCTTTCTTTAGAAAGGTTAGTGCCTTTAGCCAAGACTTGCTCAAGCCTGGGAGCCTTTCTGAGTCTTTAAAGTGATTTTGCACATTTTTTCTTTGAAATGCATTAACTTTATTGTATGGAATTTTATTAGTAATTAGTTTTTTTAAAAAGTAATATTTGAATGTGATAAGAGATATGATCAGTATAAAGAAATGTATCATGAGAAGTTAGTCTCCAACTTGCTAATCCCTCAGCCTCTCTCTCCAGTAGAAACTTTGATTTTAGTTTGTGTGTCTGCTTCTAGAAATAGTCTACTCATAACATGAGTATGTGAGTATGTATATATATATATATATATATATATATATATATATAATTTGTATGCAAATGAGGGGCATGCTATAGTGTTCTACATTTTGGTGTTTTTTTACTTAACAGCATATCTTAAAAATGTTTCTGTATCCGCATATGTACTCAAACCTTTTTTTTTTTCAAAGCCACACATTACCCATTGAATGAATAATTTTTATTTAACTCACCTCCAGTTGAACAACCTTGTGCTCAAGTTCTTGCACACGTGCATGATTTTCGTAGAATTTGAATTGCAGGGACATTTGCAAGACATTTGTGATTTGATAGATATTGCCAAGCTGTCTGGCAAAAAGATCACACCATTTTATTCTCCCACCCAAACTGGAAGCACCTCTTTTTTTACAGCCAAGCCAATAATACTGTTTGTTATCAAACCTCTTGACCTTTGTCAATCATATTCTTGGGAAATAGCATCTCATCATTGTTTTATTTCACAGTTCTGTAATTATGATCTAGGTTACAAATCTTTTTATATACATGTAAGCCACTTGTATTTCTTTTCCTGTGAACTATGTATCCCTTAACCATTTTCTTTTTGTATTGGTTTGGTGACCTTTTCAAAAAATTGATTCCTAAAATCTATTTAGCAATAAGAAAATTTATGCTTTGTCTAATGTTTTGCTTGTCTTCTGATGTTGATTATAGTTCTTTTTTTGGTAACGCAGAGTTAAATGTTTTTGTAGTAAAATTTATTATTTCCTTATGGCTTCTGTGTTGTAAATGTGGCTAAAAAGAGTCTTCCCTTCTATAAGAGATTAAAATAAGTCTCCTATATTTTCTTCTGTTACCTTTACTATTTCATGCTTCTGTATTTAAAGCTTTGCACTATCTGGATTTTTAAAATATAAGGAGTGAAGCAGCAAAAAAAATTGTTATATATTTTTTCAAGAGAGCTAATCAGCCCATCAGGTCTCTTGGCACCATTGATTATATAATTCGAACGTTCCCTCACTAATTTAAAATAACAATTTGATTAAGTATGAAGATCATCTTTGTATTTTGGCCTATTTTGACATCTGTCCTCTTCTGTTAATCAGTTTGTCTCTTTACATGCTAGCACTAAACTTTTTATCTCCTAAAGTTTCGTATACATATATATAATTTTTTTCTACTTGAAGTATTAGTCTTACTCATCAATTACTTTCAGAATTTTCAAGAGTATTCTTGCATGATAATTTTTTCCATATGAATTTTAGCAACTGCTTGCCTAGCTCTCCCTGCATGATATTGATGTTCTAAATTAGGGTAACGTTATATTTATATATTAAAACCTCACAATTTCTTAACAAGTCTTAAAAGCCCTGCATCCTCAAATTCAAACCCATTTCTCTAGCCTCATTTTTGGCCTCTCCCTTTCTTTAACATGCTGATGCAGCCTCCTCGAGTTTTAAATTCCCCTATGGAGCTCTAGTCTCCCAGGCTTCACACTGGCTGTCCTCTCTGCCAGGAACACCATTTTCATGGCTTCTGCCTCTGGCTAACTTCCTCTGCCTCTCCACCTCTGGGCTATGTGTCTCTTCTGTGTGTTCTTATAGCCTCGTACCCAGTGTTTCCCAATCCCACCATAGGTCACTTAGTATTGTAAATGCGCACCTGAGTACTTGTCTCTACACCCCCTTAGAATATAAACTGCATGAATTTAGGCAGGGACCATGTGGATCTTGTTTATTGCTGTTCCCCAGCACAATGTCCTAGATCTCCATATTATACACAGACACAAGGATATATGCATGTGTATTCCCGTCCCCTACAAATCTATCATTTAGAATTCCAAATTAGAGTATTTATAGGTTGTTCTTTGGGCTGTCAAAGTGTAAATTTCTAGACATGACTTTTATAAAGTCATCAGGTTAAGATGTTTGTTTAAATAAATAACCTTTATGGAATTAAGTAGCACTATGTTGGTTCATACACAATAAGAAATCAATTCATCGTAGAGACAGTATAGCTGGAAAGGAAGAAAGGCAAAGCTTTGATGAGGCAGGCTGATTATGTATCCAACAGGAATGAGAGACAGGGAAGAGATGGAGGGTGAATGTAAGCAGACGAAGAGGGATGCAGAACAGGCCAGCTCAAAAACAAGGTAAAACCAGGGAAGAAGAATCATTCCAGGGACATCCGATCTCCAACAAACAAATGGGTCTAATGGGGAAGATTTGTGCCTTTTCTGTTGTGTAATAGCTAATAATGCATATCCCTGTGGATCAATTCCAGTTTTCCCTGTGACTGCATTTATGGTGCTTCACTTAAAAAGCGATTCTGAAAGGAGGAGATATATGTTTATGTATAGCTGATTCATTTTGTTATACAGCAGAAACTAACACATCATTGTAAAGCAATAATACTTGGATAAAGATGTTAATAAAATAAAAAAATAAAGTGCAGGTGAGCAGGACAGGGTAAAAAAAAAGCGATTCTGGTGTGAGATTTCAGATGTGATTTATCCTTCTTGTAGTATGGATGGTAGAGGCTGTTCATTTTTCTTAAAGAACTGCAGACATCAGGAGTATAAACAGTGTGTCAAGTCCAGTTTAATGAAGCATCTGATGCATATACTGTTGCACCTTTACAATCAAGCTGCATTGGACTGATCCTATAATGTTTCATGGGACTTCCTTTATATTTATAATAATTGACATTATCAGGCATCTTAGAAATTTCAATAGTTGTTTGCAAAACTGATCATAAAACAACTGATAGACATACAAGATTGGAAGGCTTTTAAAAATAGAGTGGGGAAGTATATAGGTGAACAGATTGTGTTGAATAATCCAAAAAGATAATTTTCCTTTGAGATAAATAACATCCATTTATTTATGTTTACACAATGCAGTATGTTCATAATATGCATACAAATGAAAATAGTTTAGACTCCATGTGTATTTTGAAATTTAAACTTAAAAAGGAATGGGTATTATGGAACCAGAATATAATGTTTAATTCTTATGAGAAAAGTCTTATTTTTGGTTGAGTTGTTGGCTCTCATGGTAAGCCTAGGTAGCCCTCTGTGGCTTAACTTCTTTGCCGTCTCATTTATTTTTTTAGGGAATTGCTCTCTCACCAAAATAAAAAAGTGTTTTCTGGAGCTTAATTGCCTGGAGCCTTGAAGGCACTACTGAGCCTTTTATTTACCCCAGCCTATCCTAGAGTCCACTCTGTCACGACTCTCCTTTCATTGTAGCTTATATCTATACATGTACAGTTCAGAGTGCCATAGACATTCTCTTGACAAAGTCATCTTTTCCCTCAGATAGCTGAAATGGAGGACAGGAATTGACTGTTTATACATGTATGGATTGATTGCTTGATTGATCCATTCATTCATTCATCTAGTCAATTAGTTAACCAACAAATATACTGTGAATATGTCCTCCCACCAGGTGGTTTTCTCGGTCCTGGGTAATAAGACTTAGGCCAGCTTCTCTCATTTATATGGTCTATTGTAGGGTCTCCAGTCAGATCATTGTCCTACACATTTGAACTCCATCAACAGCACTACAGACAGCAGCCTTGGACCCCCTGACCCCAAACACACACACACACACACACACACACATGCAAAGTTGTGCCTAGGAGCATGCATATCTATAACAGGAGGACATAACCACAGAAAAGGCCTGCGTGGGCCCTGGGAATGGGCTTAGGGTCTTTGGGTAGGAAATTCTGAGATCCTACTAGGTCAAGAAGGGAAGGAGTGATTTCCAGGTGGGAGCATCCCACTGCCTCATGTGGAGGAACTTGGCTGGAGGAATACCGGAGTGAGGGCCTCTGACATGCCTGGGTCCATTGTCCAGAGCTAAGGGCACCAGGGACAAGGCTGTCTGGGCCTCTGCCTTGTGGATCTGACCTCTGCATCATGGTGGTTTTGAGCCATGACGATGCTCTGGAATAGAGGAAGTGCAGGGCTTCTGCATAGGAGCATTCAGAGGGGTGGCCAGGCTCCCCAGACCACTCCTCCCATTGCAGCACCCTCACCTTCTTCAGGGGAATTCTCAAGCATGGGGGTCCATGTTTCCAAGAACAGCTGTGCAGGATTCCTTCCCTGACTTGTGTTACAACAAGCTTTGTGATATCGCAGACACAGACAGACCAGCAAAGCATAGATCTGTCCCCAGAAGCTAATGGGGCTTGTTAAACATCAGTAGCTACCTGTTTCTACCTTTATCTCTTCCCTGTACAGATTCTATCATTGACCCTGAAAGCTCTAGATCTGAATGTACTATTTTAAGAATTATTCAGCTCATTATGGCTGAATAATTGTTTTACTGGCACCCTAGGAGGATCCTAGGATTGTGGAAACTGTGCCTAAAAAGTTCCTTTTCTCATTATATATTTTTTTCCAAATTGAAAAATCACTGAATATGTCCATTGCCATGCATAGATGGATCAACAAATTAATTTTTCATTTTCTTTGGGAGTTCATGTCTGGGAATCACACAGGTTATGAGGCTGGGTGGCTTGGAGGGTTAAGAGCCCTACTCTGAAGCTGGTCTGCTCCTGCTACTTTGGACTAGTTTATAAAGCCCTCTGTGTCTCCATCTGTAAAAGTGGACAATAATAAAACCTTTCTCATGGGGTTTCTGTGAGGTTAAAATGAGCTGCTGCATGTAAAATAATTGTACCAGTGCATAACGCATAGTTAGAGTTCGACTGTTCATTTTTATTTTTATTGTCTGGTTATCCTCCACTATGTTTTGAAGGAGAGTAGACTCTGTAGGTCTTGGGGAGGACAGAAAAGCAAAAGAATCTGTCTTGAGTGTGGCACTGGATAGGCGCTGGGGTTAAAGAGGATAGATGTAAGAGGGTGTTGGTTCTCTTTAAAGGGCACCTCTGATGCCCTTTCCCTGGTTTGCATGTTACTTTCATCTTGGCATGCTCAGCTGATTGGGGTATTGACCTGAGCAGTGATGGGTCAGATTTAGCCACTGGGACTCAGGTCATGATGTTTGCTCTGCAACTGTTTTCTTCAACAGTCCTGGTCCATTTCATTTATTAGGTTGTTTACAACAGTTCCCCTGCACTCTGGAGGTTATCAATTTGTACTCCGTTTTCTCTTTGCATTGTCTTTCTCACTTTTTAATTGCAAGGCCTTTACAAAATATATATCTTCCTTTTTTCTTTGTTTTAAAACTGGTAAAATGTACATAACAGAATTTACCATCTTAACCATTAAAAATGTACAGTTTGTGTCATTAAGTACGTTCACATTATTGTGCAACCAACACAGCTATCCAAATAATCCACAACTCTTTTCATCTGCAAAACTGAAACTTTGTACCCATTAAATGACAACTCCCCATTCCCCTCCCCCAGCTGCTAGCAACCACCATTCTACTTTCCATCTCCATGAGTCTGACTCCTCTAGGTACCTCCAAAATATACGTCTTTTCTAGCAACGATATATCCCTTGAATTAAAAGTTTTTATAAGAGATTTGTTTAGGACTTTTTGATGCACTCACACTTCCTTTCCGTAAAATAGCTTCTCTTTATTGTGGCATTACATGACCACTTATGACTGGGATCCCTTTCCACCAATATCTTTGTAGTTTAACTCCAAAGAAAATAATATCTAGCCTTCTATAAAAGCGACTAAAGGTTAACACGTGAAGGGAAACCAGTGAAGATGAACTTGGAAGTGTTCCTCAAATGCTATCACTCTCCTTAGTCCCACAGCCTATAAATGTGGGCCGAGAAATTGTGTCAAAATCAAAACAGACCTTCGAAGAGATCCTAAAATTTTACTGCTTGAATCATTCTCTTTTCTTGACATTATGCCTGAGGCTCATTTTTCCCTGTGCCATGCTTGATCTATCCTGAAGTTGGAGCAGAAATATTAGTTCCGAAAATTCTCTTCCTATGGAATGATTTGGCTCAATTGGAGGCCAAGAGCTTTCAAAAGTGTGTTCTGCTGTGATTTGTGCTGACTTGAATGCTCCTTAGAATTCTTAAGTCCTGGGCTAATCATTGGAAGTTTTTCTTTGCTTTTCATCAACGAAACATTGACTGACCTGAAATAATGGGAAAAGAGGAAAAAACTTTTTGGAAAAAAGATAATTTTGTGTTTGATTGGAGTTGCAAGATTTCACTTTTTATAAACACTCACTTTGAAACACACAAAAATCGTGGATAATATGGTTTTCCAATTCATTTCTTGAAAACAACTGTAAGATGATGCTATCGTACCAGTATATTGATCGTAATGGCCATATAATTTGTACTGGATGAGTATAGAAATGTCGCAGTTAATCAATTTATCATTAGTATTTGAATAACTGCTGATAATTTTTTTTTTTTTTTTTTTTTTTTTTTTGTGGTACACGGGCCTCTCACTGTTGTGGCCTCTCCCGTTGCGGAGCACAGGCTCCGGACGCGCAGGCTCAGCGGCCATGGCTCACGGGCCCAGCCGCTCCGCGGCATGTGGGATCTTCCCGGACCGGGGCACGAACCCGTGTCCCCTGCATCGGCAGGTGGACTCTCAACCACTGCGCCACCAGGGAAGCCCTGCTGATAATTATTTTACACAATAAGGTTAATAAGGTAAAAATGAGAGGGAAGAGTGAGAAAAAAAAGAGAGACAAGAACTCCAACTAACTCTAACGGTTGACATAGTTGCTGTAATTGAGCACACCATTTGTCCTCAACTTCCTGGCAGTGAAAAGAGAAGCTCATTGTTAAGGAGGAGAATGCCTACTAATTCCACAGGAACATAGCTTTGTTTGGCACTCTGTTCTGAAAAGAGTTTCTTTTGCAGAGAATACGAGTGATGTAATTCACAGCTTTTATGAAAAATGCAGAAAGTAGATTTCATTTTCTTCTTACTGAGAAAGTCAGTGAAAGTTGGGGGAAGTGACAAGGACGACAATTCTGCAAGGACGCTAACGTGGTCCAAGAATTTCATCTCCTGATGATGTAATTATAAAACTCATACAATGCAGGATCTTAGTTGCCCATCCCCTCATACCCTTTGCTGAGCCAGGCTTTGCTAGAAGCTGGACTGCAGATGATATGCAGTTGTCCCCTCTGACCAGAGCTGGAATATGTTAATTTCTGGTCCTGGTTAAAGCCAGATCCATCCTCTTTGGAAGCCAGACAAGCAGATGGTGGGGCTGACATCCTTTTACAAAGACCAAGCAGCCTGGCTTGCGTGCCCATCCAGGTGGAAGCCACCCCATCCGCGGACGAGATGAGATGTGGGGGTACCAGCAGGCTGCAGATCCAGGCTTGCCTGGGGAAGTAGCGCTATGACTGCCTCGGAATGTGGACAGATGCTTGATTGAGACAGCAGAGATCCACCCACAGAGCACAGCAGAGACAGTTTTAGCCTAGAAGCTGTTGGGAGCAGGTGTGACCAGACAGCTTCCCAGCCAGAGGAAAAGCCCTCTCAGGCTCCCAGGGTGCCTCCCAGCCTTGAGAGGGATGGCCCCTTGTGGGCCTGCCAGGATAAATTAGCTGCAGAGTGTACCCCGAGGGACCCAGTGAGCTGACTCATATTTCTGGTGGTTTCATATCGACTGATGTTAGAGTACACCTGTCCAAAATAAAATTTTGGCTCAAACATCACTTAAGCCTCTTTCCTGATGGCAGTGCTGTATCAGGACCATTTCTGTCCTGGGTTCTTCATCTGAAATGGCGAAACCATGCCGTGGTACACGTTTAGTTAATTGTCTTTCCATTTGCTATGGCAAGTTATTATGATCTATCGAAAAATCTGAAACCTAATGTAAAATATTAAATAAATTAGTGGGAAGGAAAACATTTTTTTTCAGGAAAAACACATCCCTTGCTTCTCTTGGGGATTCTGTACCATTGTACCAAGTATAAAATTATACTTGGCTATGTCTGTGTCAGTTTTAGTTTGTTTCTAAACAGAGGAAGCTTCTAAAGGTTCTGGAACAGGTAGAAGTAACTTCTTTAAGAAAATGAAGTATTTTTATTGTGGTCTTTGTGTCATTTTATCTGAGCAAACTCATTTAGGGATCTCTGTTAGGGATCTCTGTGCATGGAGATGACATACCAATGTAGGAGAACAGTCGGAGCATTGAAGTCTCAGATGAAATTACAAGCAAGAATTAAATCAGGTGTCATAAAAATCTTTCTATGAGCCAGTGAAATAGCTGAGGTCAGAATGTGACCAACTGGAAATGTGCTCCAGACCCCCAGGAGCAATGTTACTCAGCTCACCCTGACTGTTGCCAGAAAGAAACGCCAGTCCAGTTTGGAGGACCTTCTAGCTTCTTAAGAGAATGTGGAAATTCAGATTTTTTAAATGGGAAATCTTCCCATTTTGATAAGTTAGCAGCTAAAAAGAAAATTTATTTATTTTAAATATATTGACACCCTGCTCACCCTCCAGTATAAGGTTTACACGTCACATTATTTGTAGGCTGGGGTCAAATCCTAAATTTTCATGGAGGCTATTATTTAGTTAAGTCAAATTAAACTTACATTTTTTTTCTGCTGGAGACTGATACGTTTTAGGTAGAAAGCCAACTGTAAGGGTTTTTTCATAATTAATTTTTCTGGTCACAAATTGCAGTGTTTCTTTTTGGGCACCACCTCATTGAGAGAGGTGGATGAGAAAGATGCTATATAAATACTCAGAGAGAAACCCAGTGTGTAATTTTTTCTTCATAATATGTTGCAGAAGTTTTCTTATAATTTGAGAGCTGATGGGAACTGAGACATTCTCCAGGCCAAATTTCCTGTTCCATGCCCGGGGGCCCTGGAGGCAGGCTGAGATTCAGTTCACCAGCTAGTTAGTGACCAAGCCAGTCCCTGAACCCCAGTCTGCTGCTTGTTGTTAATAATCAACAGTGACTGTGGTCCTCATATGGGCTAGGGCAGTTCTCTAATTGTTCCAGCAACTCCCTGAGGCAGGTACTATTACTACCCCATTTTGAGACGAGGAAACCGAGGTGTAGGGACTTGCCCAAGGTCACATAACTGGGAAGAGGTGAAGCTAGTGGAGTGTGTTTATCGCTGACTTTGCACCACTTATTATTTTCCAGGCACTTGAATTCTTTTTTTTTTAATTGAAGTATAGTTGATTTACAATATTTTGTTAGTTTCAGATGTACAGCAAAGTGATTTGGTTATATATATATACATATATGTGTGTGTGTGTGTGTGTGTGTGTGTGTGTGTATATACGTATATTCTTTTTTTCCAATTCTTTTCCATTATAGTTTATTACAAGATATTGAATATAGTTCCCTGTGCTATACAGCAAATTCCTGTTGTTTATCTATTTTATATATGGTAGTGTGCATCGGTTAATCCCCTACTCCCAATTTATCCCTCCCCCCATTCCCTTTTGGTAACCATAAGTTTGTCTTCTATGTCTGTGAGTCTGTTTCCATTTTGTATGTACAATACATCATTTGTATTATTTTTTAAGGTTCCACATATAAATGATATCACATATCACATAATATTTGTCTTTGTCTGACTGACTTCACTTAGCATGATAATCTCTAGGTCCATCCATTTTGCAGCAAATGCTGGTAATAGTCCATTATATATATGTGTGTGTGTGTGTGTGTGTGTGTGTGTGTATAAAACATCTTCTTTATCCATTCATCTGTTGATGGACACTTAGGTTGTTTCCATGTCTTGGCTATTGTAAATAGTGCCACTATGAACATTGGGGTACATGTATCTTTTGGAATTAAATCTTTTGTCTTTTCTGGATGTATGCCCAGAAGTAGGATTGCAGGATCATATGGGAGCTCTATTTTAAGTTTTTTAAGGAACCTCCATACTCTTTTCCATAGTGGCTGCACCAATTTACATTTCTCCCAACAGTGTAGGAGGGTTCCGTTTTGTCCACACCCTCTCCACAGGCCCTTGAATTCTTAAGTTCCCAAGGAATTTAGGCTATTCTAGGAAGCTGCAGTTCTCAGAGCTTGGCATTGTGGGGAGCTGCAGTTCTCAGAGCTTGGCATTGTGTAAGGATGTGAGAAGATATTTTATTTATTTCCTATTACCTCTGTCGGTATAACACATGAGAGCAACCTGTAAAATGTCCTCATTCCTTTTCATTGACTATTGTTTTCAGGCTGTGATTATTTGTCAAGATGCATTTTGCAGAAATTTTAGAAAGTATTCTTCATTGTAGGTACAGGACTCATAAGTCCATGGTCCTGGTGGGGCAGTAGAGTGGGTATGAGCTCAGAATTCAGAGGCAGGTAGATTTGGGTTCAAATCCTGTTTTGGCTGTTATGTAATCCTGGGGATGTGACCTGGCAAGGTTGGGCCTCAGTTACCTCTTCCAAAAAGTGGAAACAATCATAGTGCTCTCCTGGTAGCTTTGTCGGGTTAAGAGAGACACCCCCTGAGTACCTCAGTGCCTGGCACACAGCACTCTCTAAAAGGGAATTAATTACTGGGGCTACTTCTATTCCCGTGGCCAAAAAGAAGATGGAAGTGCTGCAACTAATCAGCCTGTGCTAGTAGGCTGGTGCTGGAATTCAGGTTCTGAGCTCACTTATTTGGTGTTCTCTGCATTCACGTTGTCACAGGTGGGGTGGTGGACCCTCTCTTAGGAATGGAGTGATAGATTGAGAGATTCTTCTTTTGAATCCTGCTTTGGCCCATCAGGGACTGCTTTTCAAAACTCTTTCTTAGCATTTTGCTGAGCAACTGAAGCTACCTGGTTACGGACTCAGGGAACAAGGGCACATTTTTAAAAACGGATTATTCTCTTCCCGTGATGGAAATCTTATGGCAGAGAGGATCCTGTCAGAGCCGAAATGCCTCACTCCATGGCTGTAAGCCTGAGCACGTATCACAATCTCTTGTGACATTTGAGTTCTATCTACTTTTATTAGCTTAATTATTTATTTATGTGGTGGGGGTGAGGTGAGGGTAGCCAGGGTAGTGGGAAGCAATTCCATTTTGAAGAGCGACCATTAGAAATACTCACGGCTCTTTCCATTTCTTTTTGATATATCTTCAACCTACAGGTCAGGTAATAAAGTCTAAGGTAAAGGGAAATTTTACTTTGGAGCAAGCCTGTTGTTAAGCTAATACACAGGAAGAAAAGATGCATTAGAAACCACTCTTTGTTACTTGGAAAGATTGCCCGGAGGGATTATTTGATAGGTTGTTCAAGCCAATGTGAAATCTTTTCAAATGAGATGAGTATCCTTTCTAGGAACCTGTAATTCAAAAATGTTTCCGTGAATTTTTCCTAAAATTATCTGTTCTTTTTTTTCCCCAAAAAGCCACCTACGGGCTTTTTGGTAAGCCTAAGGAAAGGAAATTCTTTACCCTCAAGAAAATGTCATAATGAAGGCCCTGGATGTCATGTTGAGAATGGAAAAGCTTTGGTGACAACACAAAATAAAATGGCAAATAGTGTGGACTTTGCTTATGTTCACGTTTTTTATCTGTTGACTTTCTGGGCACCCTTCAAAGCCTGACCTCGTGGAAGCCTTCACTGCCCAGTGATATCTTGGAGTTCCTTCCACTCCACCCTCGCAGTGCACGTACTTGACCTCTGCTTGGAAACTTCTCTCTTTTTCTCATCAGATACCCGTGGCAGTGAGCACTGACCTTCAGGAGCATCAACCCCTCAAGGTCAAGAAGAGCTTGCTCTGAAGATTCTTTCTAGCCTCAACATTTCTGAAACTGAGATGGCAAATGAATGCTCATCTTCTGAGGGCAATTAGTTTTCATCATTTACAAAAAATAAATGAGTGTTTGGTTTGACTGTATTGTATGCTTGTGGTCTAAATTTGCTTTCTAGATTGGACAAATTTTGCTTTCAGAATTGGCTGTCTTCCTCTGTTATGGTCGTTACTTTTTTTCCTTGTTTTCTATATGACAAATGAAGTTATGTTCTATTACCACAATCTTCATTTAGTGTCTATAGTGTGTATATGTCTGGTGTTTCCAGTGAGATAACAAAAACTCCAGTGGAGAATCTGTGGGTCAGATTGATTGCTTTAAGTCAACCAATGTTCTATGAGCATCAGCTCTGTGTTCGGAAATGGACGTGCAGTTTGATGAATAACACTCGTCCATCTGAGGAGTTAACAGTTCAGCAGGAGAGTTAGGTATATTAGTACAAAAATACAACGGTGGGTACAGAGAGTACCTCCATCCCCTCTAATTCTTAATTATAAAGTTAAGAAGGAGGATAACTCCTAAAGAAATGCTTGCCAACTGATGGAATAAAAATGTTTTGATTGGAAAAAGCCTTTTTGATGTTGCCTGTAAATCAAGCAGCATCTCATATTGTAGGGGCCCAGAAGAGTTTTAGGTGAATTCATTGAGAAGTTCCAACTTTTAGGGCAGAAGACAGTAGTCTTGGGATGTAGTAAAAGTAAAAGACAACAATAAAAAACAACCCTCATAATGTGAGGCCCAAGAAAGGGTACTATAGATGGCTTTTAGAAAGGAGGAAGGCATATTTGGGCAAAACAGGATGGTCGAAGGCTGAGAATGATTCCACACAGATTGTGGATGGAGGGGTGGGCCTGAGGGACCTGGAGGTAAGGGAGAGAAACTCTTAAGGGGTATCAGATTTTAAAAATCCAAATCCACCAAGTCTCTTTGTCACTATTCAAAGGCTGCCAACCGTCCCCAAAGAGAACTAAGGCAGCAGCGTGTGCAGGTTGGAAGGGCAGAAACTCAAAAGCTTGGCTGAACTCATGTGAGCACTGGGGCATGGGCTCTAGGGGGAGTGCTTGTGCCTTAAAGCCCCTGGGGCCTAAGCTTTCTAGATCAGTGGGCTTGGGTCAGAGGAGTTAGGGGCTGTCATGGAGAGAAAGGTCTGTACCAAAATGCTGGACCTTTCCACTGCTTCAGTGGGAGTGGGACCCTTCTTGGGGATTCTATTAAGCAAAGCTTGACTTATAAGGAGCCCTCAGAGTTGGCCAGCACTTTGACTGGAGTGACAGGGAATAGTTTTCTGGGGGAGAGCCTACCGCATTGCCTGTCCACACATCTTTCAGCTGTCTGCCCTGGCCTGGCTTTTCCTCTCTCCTTCCTAACCCTGGGTTGGTCTCTGCAGCTTCTGCTTTTCTGATCAGTGGCAGTGATGAGATGGCAGAGCTCTAAAGACCTGGTGTTGCCAAGGTCCTTCTGGAGGCACGTGGAAGTCACCAGTAGGGGGCGGCCCAGCATGCTCCTTAGTCTTCTTGGTCTCGTCCAGGGGCTCTGGGGCAGGGATCAGGCTTTTAGACTGTTTGCTTTTGGGTGGTCCAAGGAAGCAAGGACTTGAGCCCTGGTGTATTTGGTCACCTAGTAACTGAGAAGCCCTGGGGTCCAGCTTCCCTGCGGTCTTTTCCTTTGTGGCTTTTTTTGGCTCTCTGCCTTTCTTTCCCCCCTTCCTCCCACCCCTCCCTCCTTCCTTCCCTTCCTTCCTTCCTTCTTTCTTTTTTCTTCATACATTTAAAAAATTCATAAAAATGTAATGATATAACAATAACTTCAGGTGCATATATTCAGAACTGACACTTTAACATTTTTGTCTTTTTTGTTACAAAGGCTTTTCTCTTTTAAGAAAAGAAATAGTTTAGTAGTTTAATAAAACAGCTTAACAGTTTCAGTTTCTTTATCCCTGATGCAGATCCGTCTCCTTTCCCCAGGTGACTTTCCTTGCAATCTTCCTTTTGTACTTTACAACTATCCTTGACTATGAACACTATGTGGTATTGTTTTCTGTGTCTTTTTAAAAGTTCACATCAATTGTTTTATATGATATGTACATATCAGTTTGAAATTTTTCTTATTTTTCTTTCTCATTTAGCATGAGTATTTCTTTCTGCTCAGATATAAAGATCTGGTTCAATCTACCGTAGTTATTTAACACGCCTCATTTTATTCTCTTTCTTAACTGATGGACACTTGGGTTGTTTCCAGATTTTTATTCTGTGTTACCATGAATGTTCTTGTATATGTCTCCTCGTGTGTAGGAGTGAGCATTTCTTTCAGGTGAAAACCTAGAAATGGAATTGCTGGACTCTGTAAAGCATGTGATGTATAATTTTCCAAGATGCTGGCAAATTACTCTTCAAAGTGCTTGTGCCAATTTAGACTCCCTCCAACAATATAAGAGAAATACCCCACATCCTTAGCAATGCTTTATATTGTCAGATTTTAAACATTTTGTCCAGCTAGTGGCAGAGGAATTGTAAGTCCATGTAACTTTGGTTTGCATTTCATATTCCTTGAGGGGTGAGCAGATTTTCATATGTTCCTGGGCCGTTGAGGTTTCTCCTTTGTGAATTGTTTGTTATTAACTTTACTGGCTCCCATTCTAACCCTATGATTCCTCACTTAATGGTGTCTAAGGAGCGTTTCTTAAGGGGTAGATTTCATGAGCAATTTATAGCCCACGGCTATGTTGTGGGCCTTTCTGCAGATGGTAACTTATGAAAGGAAATTCTTGGCATCTAGAGGGGCAACAGCTGACCTTTTAATCCAGCTCTTCTGTTGCTTTTTTCCATTTTGACCAGGAGGAAAATTTACTCTTTATCCAGGGCATCCCTGCCTTCACAGTGGAAGAACATTCTTTTTTTTTTTTACATCTTTATTGCAGTATAATTGCTTTACAATGGTGTGTTAGTTTCTGCTTTTTAACAAAGTGAATCAGTTATACATATACGTATGTTCCCATATCTCTTCCCTCTTGTGTCTCCCTCCTTCCCACCCTCCCTATCCCACCCCTCTAGGTGGTCACAAAGCACCGAGTTCATCTCCCTGTGCTATGCAGCTGCTTCCCAATAGCTATCTATTTTACGTTTGGTAGTGTATATATGTCCATGCCTCTCTCTCGCTTTGTCACAGCTTACCCTTCCCCCTCCCCATATCCTCAAGTTCATTCTCTAGTAGGTCTGTGTCTTTATTCCTGTCTTACCCCTAGGTTCTTCATGACATTTTTTTTCCTTAAATTCCATATATATGTCTTAGCATATGGTATTTGTCTTTCTCTTTCTGACTTACTTCACTCTATATGACAGACTCTAGGTCTATCCACCTCATTACAAATAGCTCAATTTCGTTTCTTTTTATGGCTGAGTAATATTCCATTTTATATATGTGCCACATCTTCTTTATCCATTCATCCGATGATGGACACTTAGGTTGTTTCCATCTCCGGGCTATTGTAAATAGAGCAGCAATGAACATTTTGGTACATGACTCTTTTTGAATTATGGTTTTCTCAGGGTATATGCCGAGTAGTGGAATTGCTGGGTCATATGGTAGTTCTATTTGTAGTTTTTTTTTTTTTTTTTTGCTTTACATGGGCCTCTCACTGTTGTGGCCTCTCCCGTTGCAGAGCACAGGTTCCGGACATGCAGGCTCAGCGGCCATGGCTCACGGGCCCAGTCGCTCCGTGGCACGTGGGATCCTCCTGGACTGGGGCACGAACCCGTGTCCCCTGCATTGGCAGGTGGACTCTCAACCACTGTGCCACCAGGGAAGCCCCTATTTGTAGTTTTTTAAGGAACCTCCATACCGTTCTCCATAGTGGCTGTACCAATTCACATTCCCACCAGCAGTGCAAGAGTGTTCCCTTTTCTCCATACCCTCTCCAGCATTTATTGTTTCTAGATTTTTTGATGATGGCCATTCTGACTGGTGTGAGATGATATCTCATTGTAGTTTTGATTTGCATTTCTCTAATGATTAATGATGTTGAGCATTCTTTCATGTGTTTGTTGGCAATCTGTATATCTTCTTTGGAGAAATGTCTGTTTAGGTCTTCTGCCCATTTTTGGATTGGGTTGTTTGTGTTTTTGTTATTGAGCTGCATGAGCTGCTTGTAAATTTTGGAGATTAATCCTCTGTCAGTTGCTTCATTTGCAAATATTTTCTCCCATTCTGAGGGTTGTCTTTTGGTCTTGTTTATGGTTTCCTTTGCTGTGCAAAAGCTTTGAAGTTTCATTAGGTCCCATGTGTTTATTTTTGTTTTTATTTCCATTTCTCTGGGAGGTGGGTCAAAAAGGATCTTGCTGTGGTTTATGTCATACAGTGTTCTGCCTATGTTTTCCTCTAAGAGTTTGATAGTTTCTGGCCATACATTTAAGTCTTTAATCCATTTTGAGCTTATTTTTGTGTATGGTGTTAGGGAGTGATCTAATCTCATACTTTTACATGTACCTGTCCAGTTTTCCCAGCACCACTTATTGAAGAGGCTGTCCTTTCTCCACTGTACATTCCTGTCTCCTTTATGAAAGATAAGGTGACCTTATGTGCGTGGGTTTATCTCTGGGCTTTCTATCCTGTTCCATTGACCTATCTTTCTGTTTTTGTGCCAGTACCATACTGTCTTAATTACTGTAGCTTTGTAGTATAGTCCGAAGTCAGGGAGCCTGATTGCTCCAGCTCCGTTTTTTGTTCTCAAGATTGCTTTGGCTATTCGGGGTCTTTTGTGTTTCCATACAAATTTTGAAATTTTTTGTTCTAGTTCTGTGAAAAATGCCAGTGGTAGTTTGATAGGGATTGCATTGAATCTGTAGATTGCTTTGGGTAGTAGAGTCAGTTTCACAATGTTGATTCTTCCAATCCAAGAACATGGTATATTTCCCCATCTATTTGTGTCATCTTTAATTTCTTTCATCAGTGTCTTATAATTTTCTGCATACAGGTCTTTTGTCTCCTTAGGTAGGTTTATCCCTAAATATTTTATTCTTTTTGTTGCAATGGTAAATGGGAGTGTTTTCTTGATTTCACTTTCAGATTTTTCATCATTAGTGTATAGGAATGCCAGAGATTTCTGTGCATTAATTTTGTATCCTGCTACTTTACCAAATTCATCGATTAGCTCTAGTAGTTTTCTGGTAGCATCTGTAGGATTCTCTATGTGTAGTATCATGTCATTTGCAAACAGTGACAGCTTTACTTCTTCTTTTCTGATTTGGATTCCTTTTATTTCCTTTTCTGCTCTGACTGCTGTGGCTAAAACTTCCAAAACTATGTTGAATAAGAGTGGTGAGAGTGGGCAACTTTGTCTTGTTCCTGATCTTAGTGGAAATACGTTCAGTTTTCACCACTGAGGACAATGTTGGCTATGGGTTTGTAATATATGGCCTTTATTATGTTGAGGAAAGTTCCCTCTATGCATACTTTCTGCAGGGTTTTTATCATAAATGGGTGTTGAATTTTGTCGAAAGCTTGTTCTGCATCTATTAAGATGATCATATGGTTTTTCTCTTTCAATTTGTTAATATGGTGTATCACATTGATTGATTTGCATATATTGAAGAATCCTTGCATTCCTGGAATAAACCCCACTTCATCATGGTGTATGATCCTTTTAATGTGCTGTTGGATTCTGTTTGCTAGTATTTTGTTGAGGATTTTTGCATCTATGTTCATCAGTGATATTGGCCTGTAGTGTTCCTTCTTTGTGACATCCTTGCCTGGTTTTGGTATCAAGGTGATGGTGGCCTTCTGGAATGAGTTTGGGGGTGTTCCTCCCTCTGCTATATTTTGGAAGAGTTTAAGAAGGATAGGTGTTAGCTCTTCTCTAAATGTTTGATAGAATTCGCCTGTGAAGCCATCTGGTCCTGGGCTTTTGTCTGTTGGAAGATTTGAAATCAGTTTCAATTTCAGTGCTTGTGATTGGTCTGTTCATATTTTCTATTTCTTCCTGATTCAGTCTTGGCAGGTTGTGCATTTCTAAGAATTTGTCCATTTCTTCCAGGTTGTCCATTTTATTGGCATAAAGTTGCTTGTAGTAATCTCTCATGATCTTTTGTATTTCTGCAGTGTCAGTTGTTACTTCTCCTTTTTCATTTCTAATTCTATTGATTTGAGTCTTCTCCCTTTTTTTCTTGATGAGTCTGGCTAATGGTTTATCAATTTTGTTTATCTTCTCAAAGAGCCAGCTTTTAGTTTTATTGATCTTTGCTACCATTTCCTTCATTTCTTTTTCATTTATTTCTGATCTGATCTTTATGATTTCTTTTCTTCTGCTAACTTTGGGGTGTTCTTGTTCTTCTTTCTCTAATTGCTTTAGGTGCAAGGTTAGGTTGTTTATTCGAGATGTTTCCTGTTTCTTAAGGTAGGATTGTATTGCTATAAACTTCCCTCTTAGAACTGTTTTTGCTGCATCCCATAGGTTTTGGGTCGTCGTGTCTCCATTGTCATTTGTTTCTAGGTATTTTTTAATTTCCTCTTTGATTTCTTCAGTGATCACTTCGTTATTAAGTACTGTATTGTTTAGCCTCTATGTGTTTGTATTTTTTTACAGATCTTTTCCTGTAATTGATATCTAGTCTCCTAGTGTTGTGGTTGGAAAAGATACTTGATACAATTTCAATTTTTTTCAATTTAACAAGGCTTGACTTGTGACCCAAGATATGATCCATCCTGGAGAATGTTCCATGAGCACTTGAGAAAAATGTGTATTCTGTTGTTTTTGGATGGAATGTCCTATAAATATCAATTAAGTCCATCTTGTTTAATGTATCATTTAAAGCTTGTGTTTCCTTATTTATTTTCATTTTGGATGATCTGTCCATTGGTGAAAGTGGGGTGTTCAAGTCCCCTACTATGAATGTGTTACTGTCGATTTCCCCTTTTATGGCTGTTAGTATTTGCCTTATATATTGATATGCTCCTATGTTGGGTGCATAAATATTTACAATTGTTATATCTTCTTCTTGGATCAATCCCTTGATCATTATGTAGTGTCCTTCTTTGTCTCTTCTAATCGTTTTTATTTTAAAGTCTATTTTGTCTGATATAAGAATTGCTACTCCAGCTTTCTTTTGGTTTCCATTTGCATGGAATATCTTTTTCCATCCCCTTACTTTCAGTCTGTATGTGTCTCTAGGTCTGAAGTGGGTCTCTTGTAGACAGCATATATATGGGTCTTGGTTTTGTATCCATTCAGCCAGTCTGTGTCTTTCGGTGGGAGCATTTAGTCCATTTACATTTAAGGTAATTATCGATTATTTTATGTCTTTTCCTTCTCTTGTGTTTCTTGCCTAGAGAAGATCCTTTAGCGTATGTTGTAAAGCTGGTTTGGTGGTGCTGAACTCTCTCAGCTTTTGCTTGTCTGTAAAGGTTTTAATTTCTCCATCAAATCTGAATGAGATCCTTGCTAGGTAGAGTAATCTTGGTTGCAGGTTTTTCTCCTTCATCACTTTAAATATGTCCTGCCACTCCCTTCTGGCTTGCAGAGTTTCTGCTGAAAGATCAGCTGTTAACCTTATGGGGATTCCCTTGTGTGTTATTTGTTGTTTTTTCCTTGCTGCTTTTAATATGTTTTCTTTGTGTTTAATTTTTGACAGTTTGATTAATATGTGTCTTGGTGTATTTCTCCTTGGATTTATCCTGTATGGGACTCTCTGTGCTTTCTGGAGTTGATTAATTATTTCCTTTCCCATATTAGGGAAGTTTTCAACTATAATCTCTTCAAATATTTTCTCAGGCCCTTTCTTTTTCTCTTCTTCTTCTGGAACCCCTATAATTTGAATGTTGGTGCATTTAATGTTGTCCCAGAAGTCTCTGAGACTGTCTTCAGTTCTTTTCATTCTTTTTTCTTTATTCTGCTCTGCAGTAGTTATTTCCACTATTTTATCTTCCAGGTCACTTATCCGTTCTTCTGCCTCAGTTATTCTGCTATTGATCCTATCTAGAGTATTTTTAATTTCATTTATTGTGTTGTTCATCATTGCTTGTTTCATCTTTAGTTCTTCTAGGTCCTTGTTAAATGTTTCTTGTATTTTCTCCATTCTATTGCCAAGATTTTGGATCAACTTTACTATCATTATTCTGAATTCTTTTTCAGGTAGACTGCCTATTTCCTCTTCATTTGTTCAGTCTGGTGGGGTTTTATCTTGGTCCTTCATCTGCTGTGTGTTTTTCTGTCTTCTCATTTTGCTTATCTTACTGTGTTTGGGGTCTCCTTTTTGCAGGCTGCAGGTTCGTAGTTCCCGTTGTTTTTGGTGGCTGTCCCCAGTGGCTAAGGTTGGTTCAGTGGGTTGTGTAGGCTTCCTGGTGGAGGGGACTAGTGCCTGTGTTCTGGTGGATGAGGCTGGATCTAGTCTTTCTGGTTGGCAGGTCCACATCTGGTGGTGTGTTTTGGGGTGTCTGTGGACTTATTATGATTTTAGGCAGCCTCCCTGTTAATGGGTGGGGTTGTGTTCTTGTCTTGCTAGTTGTTTGGCATAGGGTGTCCAGCACTGTAACTCGCTGGTCGTTGACTGAAGCTGGGTGCTGGTGTTGAGATGGAGATCTCTGGGAGATTTTCGCCATTTGATATTATGTGGAGCTGGGAGGTCTCTTGTGGACCCGTATCCTGAAGTTGGCTCTGCCACCTCAGAGGCACAGCACTGACTCCTGGCTGCAGCACCAAGAGCCTTTCATCCACACGGCTCAGAATAATAGGGAGAAAAAGTAGAAAGAAAGAATTAGTACTAGTGGAAATAAAGAAAGAAAGGAGGGAGGGAGGGAGGAAGGAAGGAAGGAGGGAAGGAAGGAAAAAGAGAAAGAAAGAAGCTAAAGTAAAATAAAATAAAGTAAGATAAAATAAAGTTATTAAAATAAAAAATAACTATTAAGAAAAAAATTAAAAAAAAATGGACGGATAGAACCCTAGGACAAATGGTGGAAGCAAAGGTATACAGACAAAATCTCACACAGAAGCTTACACATACACACTCACAAAAAGAGGAAAAGGGGAAAAAATCATAAATCTTGCTCTCAAAGTCCACCTCCTCAATTTGGGATGATTCATTGTCTATTCATGTATTCCACAGATGCAGGGTACATCAAGTTGATTGTGGAGATTTAATCTGCTGCTTCTGAGGCTGCTGGGAGAGATTTCCCTTTCTCTTCTTTGTTCTCACAGCTCCCGGGTCTCAGCTTTGGATTAGGCCCCGCCTCTGCATATAGGTACCCGGAGGGCGTCTGTTCTTCACTCCGACAGGACGGGGTTAAAGGAGCCGCTGATTCAGATGCTCTGGCTCCCTCAGGCCAGTGGGAGGGAGGGGTACGGAGTGTGGGGTGGGCCTGCAGCCGCAGAGGCTGATGGGAAGTTGCACCAGTCTGAGGCGCACCGTGCGTTCTCCTGGGGAAGTTGTCCCTGGATCCCGGGACCCTGGCAGTGGCAGGCTGCACACGCTCCCTGGAAGGGGGGTGTGGATAGTGACCTGTGCTCACACACAGGCTTCTTGGTGGCGGCAGCAGCAGCCTTAGCGTCTTATGCCCATCTCTTCGGTCCGCGCTGATAGCCGCCGTTCACGCCTGTCTCTGGAGCTCCTTTAAGCAGCGCTCTTAATCCCCTCTCCTCACGCACCAGGAAATAAAGGGGGAAGAAAAAGTCTCTTGCCTCTTCGGCAGGTCCAGACTTTTCCCGGACTCCCTCCCGGCTAGCCGTGGCGCACTAACCCCTTCAGGCTGTGTTCACGCCGCCAACCCCAGTCCTCTCCCTGCGCTCCGACTTGAAGCCCGAGCCTCAGCTCCCGGCCCCGCCCGCCCTGGCGCGCAAGCAGACAAGCCTCTCGGGCTGGTGAGTGCCGGTCGGCACCGATCCTCTGTGCGGGAATCTCTCCGCTTTGCCCTCCGCACCCCTGTGGCTGCGCTCTCCTCCGCGGAACCGAAGCTTCCCCCTCCGCCACCCGCAGTCTCCGCCCGCGAAGGGGCTTCTAGTGTGTGGAAACCTTTCCTCCTTCACAGCTCCCTCCCACTGGTGCAGGTCCCGTCCCTATCCTTTTGTCTCTGTTTATTTTTTTCTTTTCCCCTACCCAGGTACTTGGGGACTTTCTTGCCCTTTGGGAGGTCTGAGGTCTTCTGCCAGCATTCAGTAGGTGTTCTGTAGGAGTTGTTCCACGTGTAGATGTATTTCTGGTGTATCTGTGCGGAGGAAGGTAATCTCTGCATTTTACTCTTCCGCCATCTTTCCCTCGTCCCCGTGGAAGAACATTCTTTAATGACCATTTTTAATACTTTCACATGGTTCTTTTGATGGTTTTCAACAAAATCTCCTATGTGGTCTTAGATTCAAGAACAGGTACGCTTTGCTTAATATCTGACTTATTTTCACCTCATGAACACTGTGAGGTTACCACTGGCTAAATGTATCCCCCTTTCCTTCTTTTCAGGGGCAGTGGTCACTGGAAAGCTTAGAATTATGCTTGTCGCCCTTTCCCAGCATTTTAAACCCAATTCCTAGCTCCACTGATGTCTCTGCCCTGGCTCTTCTTTCTATTATGCCTTTCATTTTTATTTATGTTAGCTCACTGTATTTTATTGAATACAATTGGAGAGTTTATAAATTAAAAATCTGACAAAAATGAAATAGCAATAAAATAAAGGGCATAGATAACTAAATAAAAAGTTAAAAATAAATGCCTTATGCCACAGACATTGACTAAATACCTCCTGATTGTCAGGCCCCTGTCATAAGCATGGAGGATGCAGTGATGAGCCAGCAAAGAGAGCTGGAGAATCTCTCAGACAATTTCAGAACAGTGACAGCCACCATGCTAGCGCAGCTGTAAGCAGTGAACAAGCTTCTTGGGAGTTCTAGTTGTGACCCCAAAGGAAACCTTGCCCACGTTATTTGTCCTTTTTTCTGCCAGTTGCATGAAGAAAAGCATTAAAATGTAGAGCCCTCTTGAATGCAGTTCTTATTGGGAGATAATTTAGAAGAGGGAGGTCGCTGTGGTTTCTACTGAAAATGTTAGTGGATTGAAAATCTTGGAAAAATGTGTGATAATTTTGAAACATTTCATAAAAACTCTTAACATTGAAAATTGTTGTTTGCTCATTAGGTTGGAGTCTTAATATGTTTCCTTCTGTGTGGGGTAGAAGGAAAGAAGGGAACGAATCCTTCCTGCACATCTAGTAAGTTCCAGGCCCTGGATATCAGGGAGAACCAAGATCTTTGAGCAGAAGATGCCCTTCTATCTTGGACTTTTTTTTTTTTTTTTTTTTTTTTTATGTAACAGGGGCAATGTTTATGTGGGTCCTTTTAAAATTATTTATCTTTGGTGTAATTTTGTTCCCTCAGAGCATTTACTTATTTTGCTTTATTTCTAAAATATATTTTCTAAAAATGGGTGCCCCAATACTTACCATGTATGTTGACATCTATTTTTTTTCCTTCTTTTGGACTGGGTAGAAGGAATCTGTAGATGCTGTATCTTCTCCCTCACTGGTTACTATTTTTTTTCATTTTAATTCATGTTGTTAACAGTAGAGCTACATATTTGTTTTCAGTGTCTTAATTGGAATGTTATGTATCTTAAATTTTTTGAAAAAGAAAGGGGAAAATCCATCCTAATACAACTTCCTGGAGTGCCTTTGGAACTCCAAGTGTTGCCCATCCATCCATCCATCCATCCATCCATCCATCCACCCATCCATCCATCATCCTTGAAGACCTACATTGTACAAGGTTCTTTGCTAGATGCTGTGGTGCATGTTAAGAATTACAAAGCAGGATCCAGCTGTCTTCAAAAAGAGGTCGTGATCAAGAAAAGTGAATAGACAGATACTCAGATAACTGTAGCACAGGGAAATTCCATGGTAGTAGGTTTGATAGCTTTGTGTTTATGTTACCAGGGATTTTATTGGTTACAAGTGACAGAAATTCAGATCAAACTTCTGTTAGTGACAGCTAACCTCAGAGATGATTGGATCCAAAAGCTCAAGTAACATTTTCAGGGTTCTGTCTCTCTTTATATCTCTTAGCTCTCTTTCCTCCTGTGTGCTGACTTCATACTTGGACAATCTCTTTCCTTGTGCCGGAAATATTTCTTTTTTTTTTTTTTTTTGATTTACAATATTTTTAAATTTTTTTTAAATTTTTTTCTTTTATTTATTTATTTATTTTTATTAGTTTCTGCTTTATAACAAGGTGAATCAGTCATACATATACATCTGTTCCCACATCCCTTCCCTCATGCATCTCCCTCCCTCCTACCCTCCCCATCCCACCCCTCCAGGCAGTCACAAAGCACCGAGCTGATCTCCCTGTGCTCTGCGGCTGCTTCCCACTAGCTATCTACCTTACGTTTGGTAGTGTATATATGTCCATGCCTCTCTTTCGCTTTGTCACAGCTTACCCTTCCCCCTCCCCATATCCTCATGTCCATTCTCAAGTAGGTCTGTGTCTTTATTCCCGTTTTACCCCTAGGTTCTTCATGACATTTTTTTTTTAAATTCCATATATATGTGTTAGCATACGGTATTTGTCTTTCTCTTTCTGACTTACTTCACTCTGTATGACAGACTCTAGGTCTATCCACCTCATTACAAATAGCTCAGTTTCGTTTCTTTTTATGGCTGAGTAATATTCCATTGTATATATGTGCCACATCTTCTTTATCCATTCATCCGATGATGGACACTTAGGTTGTTTCCAGCTCCGGGCTATTGTGAATAGAGCTGCAATGAACATTTTGGTACATGTCTCTTTTTGAATTATGGTTTTCTCAGGGTATATGCCCAGTAGTGGGATTGCTGGGTCATATGGTAGTTCTATTTGTAGTTTTTTAAGGAACCTCCATACCGTTCTCCATAGTGGCTGTACCAATTCACATTCCCACCAGCAGTGCAAGAGTGTTCCCTTTTCTCCACACCCTCTCCAGCATTTATTGTTTCTAGATTTTTTGATGATGGCCATTCTGACTGGTGTGAGATGATATCTCATTGTAGTTTTGATTTGCATTTCTCTGATGATTAATGATGTTGAGCATTCTTTCATGTGTTTGTTGGCAGTCTGTATATCTTCTTTGGAGAAATGCCTATTTAAGTCTTCTGCCCATTTTTGGATTGGGTTGTTTGTTTTTTTGCTATTGAGCTGCATGAGCTGTTTATAAATTTTGGAGATTAATCCTTTGTCAGTTGCTTCATTTGCAAATATTTTCTCCCATTCTGAGGGTTGTCTTTTGGTCTTGTTTATGGTTTCCTTTGCTGTGCAAAAGCTTTGAAGTTTCATTAGGTCCCATTTGTTTATCTTTGTTTTTATTTCCATTTCTCTGGGAGGTGGGTCAAAAAGGATCTTGCTGTGGTTTATGTCATACAGTGTTCTGCCTATGTTTTCCTCTAAGAGTTTGATAGTTTCTGGCCATACATTTAAGTCTTTAATCCATTTTGAGCTTATTTTTGTGTATGGTGTTAGGGAATGATCTAATCTCAAACTTTTACATGTCCCTGTCCAGTTTTCCCAGCACCACTTATTGAAGAGGCTGTC
The DNA here is from genome assembly GCF_964341445.2 of Mesoplodon mirus. NCBI lineage: Eukaryota > Metazoa > Chordata > Mammalia > Artiodactyla > Ziphiidae > Mesoplodon > Mesoplodon mirus. Next base: position 43,919,328 of record NC_138976.1, on the reverse strand, counting down.
CTTTCTCCACTGTACATTCCTGCCTCCTTTATCAAAGATAAGTTGGCCATATGTGCGTGGGTTTATCTCTGGGCTTTCTATCTTGATCCACTGATCTATCTTTCTGTTTTTGTGCCAGTACCACACTGTCTTAATTACTGTAGCTTTGTAGTATAGTCTGAAGTCCGGGAGCGTAATTCCTCCAGCTCCGTTTTTCGTTCTCAAGATTGCTTTGGCTATTCGGGGTCTTTTGTTTTTCCAAACAAATTTTGAAATTTTTTGTTCTAGTTCTGTGAAAAATGCCAGTGGTAGTTTGATAGGGATTGCATTGAATCTGTAGATTGCTTTGGGTAGTAGAGTCATTTTCACAATATTGATTCTTCCAATCCAGTAGCATGGTATATCTCTCCATCTATTTGTATCATCTTTAATTTCTTTCATCAGTGTCTTATAATTTTCTGCATACAGGTCTTTTGTCTCCTTAGGTAGGTTTATTCCTAGATATTTTATTCTTTTTGTTGCAATGGTAAATGGGAGTGTTTTCTTGATTTCATTTTCAGATTTTTCATCATTAGTGTACAGGAATGCCAGAGATTTCTGTACATTAATTTTGTATCCTGCTACTTTACCAAATTCATTGATTAGCTCTAGTAGTTTTTCGGTAGCATCTTTAGGATTCTCTATGTATAGTATCATGTCATCTGCAAACAGTGACAGCTTTACTTCTTCTTTTCCAATTTGGATTCCTTTTATTTCCTTTTCTTCTCTGATTGCTGTGGCTAAAACTTCCAAAACTATGTTGAGTAAGAGTGGTGAGAGTGGGCAGCCTTGTCTTGTTCCTGATCTTAGTGGAAATGGTTTCAGTTTTTCACCATTGAGGATGATGTTGGCTGTGGGTTTGTCATATATGGCCTTTATTATGTTGAGGAAAGTTCCCTCTATGCCTACTTTCTGCAGGGTTTTTATCATAAATGGGTGTTGAATTTTGTCAAAAGCTTTCTCTGCATCTATTGAGATGATCATATGGTTTTTCTCCTTCAATTTGTTAATATGGTGTATCACGTTGATTGATTTGCATATATTGAAGAATCCTTGCATTCCTGGAATAAACCCCACTTGATCATGGTGTATGATCCTTTTAATGTGCTGTTGGATTCTGTTTGCTAGTATTTTGTTGAGGATTTTTGCATCTATGTTCATCAGTGATATTGGCCTGTAGTTTTCTTTCTTTGTGACATCCTTGCCTGGTTTTGGTATCAAGGTGATGGTGGCCTCGTAGAATGAGTTTGGGAGTGTTCCTTCCTCTGATATTGTTTGGAAGAGTTTGAGAAGGATGGGTGTTAGCTCTTCTCTAAATGTTTGATAGAATTCGCCTGTGAAGCCATCTGGTCCTGGGCTTTTGTTTGTTGGAAGATTTTTAATCACAGTTTCAATTTCAGTGCTTGTGATTGCTCTATTCATATTTTCTATTTCTTCCTGAGTCAGTCTTGGCAGGTTGTGCATTTCTAAGAATTTGTCCATTTCTTCCAGGTTGTCCATTTTATTGGCATAGAGTTGCTTATAGTAATCTCTCATGATCTTTTGTATTTCTGCAGTGTCAGTTGTTACTTCTCCTTTTTCATTTCTAATTCTATTGATTTGAGTCTTCTCCCTTCTTTTCTTGATGAGTCTGGCTAATGGTTTGTCAATTTTGTTTATCTTCTCAAAGAACCAGCTTTTAGTTTGGTTGATCTTTGCTATCGTTTCCTTCATTTCTTTTTCATTTATTTCTGATCTGATCTTTATGATTTCTTTCCTTCTGCTAGCTTTGGGGTTTTTTTGTTCTTCTTTCTCTAATTGCTTTAGGTGCAGGGTCAGGTTGTTTACTCGAAATGTTTCCTGTTTCTTAAGGTGGGATTGTATTGCTATAAACTTCCCCCTTAGAACTGCTTTTGCTGCATCCCATAGGTTTTGGGTCATCGTGTCTCCATTGTCATTTGTTTGTAGGTATTTTTTTATTTCCTCTTTGATTTCTTCAGTGATCACTTCGTTATTGAGTAGTGTATTGTTTAGCCTCCATGTGTTTGTATTTTTTACAGATCTTTTCCTGTAATTGATGTCTAGTCTCATAGCATTGTGGTCGGAAAAGATACTTGATACAATTTCAATTTTCTTAAATTTACCAAGGCTTGATTTGTGACCCAAGATATGATCTATCCTGGAGAATGTTCCATGAGCACTTGAGAAAAATGTGTATTCTGTTGTTTTTGGATGGAATGTCCTATAAATATCAACTAAGTCCATCTTGTTTAATGTATCATTTAAAGCTTGTGTTTCCTTATTTATTTTCATTTTGGATGATCTGTCCATTGGTGAAAGTGGGGTGTTAAAGTCCCCTACTATGATTGTGTTACTGTCGATTTCCCCTTTTATGGCTGTTAGTATTTGCCTTATGTATTGATATGCTCCTATGTTGGGTGCATAAATATTTACAATTGTTATATCTTCTTCTTGGATTGATCCCTTTATCGTTATGTAGTGTCCTTCTTTGTCTCTTCTAATAGTCTTTATTTTAAAGTCTATTTTGTCTGATATAAGAATTGCTACTCCAGCTTTCTTTTGATTTCCATTTGCATGGAATATCTTTTTCCATCCCCTTACTTTCAATCTGTATGTGTCTCTAGGTCTGAAGTGGGTCTCTTGTAGACAGCATATATATGGGTCTTGTTTTTGTATCCATTCAGCCACTCTGTGTCTTTTGGTGGGAGCATTTAGTCCATTTACATTTAAGGTAATTATTGATATGTATGTTCCTATTCCCATTTCCTTAATTGCTTTGGGTTCGTTATTGTAGGTATATTCCTTCTGTTGTGTTTCTTGCCTAGAGAAGTTCCTTTAGCATTTGTTGTAAAGCTGGTTTGGTGGTGCTGAACTCTCTCAGCTTTTGCTTGTCTGTAAAGATTTTAATTTCTCCATCAAATATGAATGAGATCCTTCCTGGGTAGAGTAATCTTGGTTGCAGGTTTCTCTCCTTCATCACTTTAATTATGTCCTGCCACTCCCTTCTGGCTTGTAGAGTTTCTGCTGAGAGATCAGTTGTTAACCTGATGGGGATTCCCTTGTGTGTTATTTGTTGTTTTTCCCTTGCTGCTTTTAATATGATTTCTTTGTTTTTAATTTTTGACAGTTTGATTAATATGTGTCTTGGTGTATTTCTCCTTGGATTTATTCTGTATGGGACTCTCTGTGCCTCCTGGACTTGATTAACTATTTCCTTTCCCATATTGGGGAAGTTTTCAACTATAATCTCTTCAAATATTTTCTCAGTCCCTTTCTTTTTCTCTTCTTCTTCTGGAACCCCTATAATTTGAATGTTGGTGCGTTTAATGTTGTCCCAGAGGTCTCTGAGACTGTCCTCTGTTCTTTTCATTCTTTTTTCTTTATTTTGCTCTGCATCAGTTATTTCCACTATTTTATCTTCCACCTCACTTATCCGTTCTTCTGCCTCAGTTATTCTGCTATTGATCCCATCTAGAGTATTTTTCATTTCATTTATTGTGTTTTTAATCGATGCTTGATTCATCTTTAGTTCTTCTAGGTCCTTGTTAACTGTTTCTTGCATTTTGTCTATTCTATTTCCAAGATTATGGATCTTGGAAATAGAATATTGGATCTGCTTTACTATCATTATTCTGAATTCTTTTTCAGGTAGACTGCCTATTACCTCTTCATTTGTTAGGTCTGGTAGGTTTTTATCTTGCTCCTTCACCTGCTGTGTGTTTTTCTGTCTTCTCATTTTGCTTATCTTACTGTGTTTGGGGTCTCCTTTTTGCAGGCTGCAGGTTCGTAGTTCCCGTTGTTTTTGGTGTCTGACCCCAGTGGCTAAGGTTGTTTCAGTAGGTTGTGTAGGCTTCCTGGTGGGGGGGACTAATGCCTGTGTTCTGGTGGTTGAGGCTCGATCTTGTCTTTCTGGTGGACAGGTCCACGTCTGGTGGTGTGTTTTGGGGTGCCTATGGCCTTATTATGTTTTTAGGTAGCCTCTCTGCTAATGGGTGGGGTTGTGTTCCTGCCTTGCTAGTTGCTTGGCATAGGGTGACCAGCACTGTAGCTTGCTGGTCGTTGACTGAAGCTGGGTGCTGGTGTTCGGATGGAGATCTCTGGGAGATTTTCGCTGCTTGATATTATGTGGAGCTGGGAGGTCTCTTGTGGACCCGTGTCCTGAAGTTGGCTCTGCCACCTCAGAGGCACAGCACTGGCTCCTGGCTGCAGCACCAAGAGCCTTTCATCCACCCGGCTCAGAATAACAGGGAGAAAAAGTAGAAAGAAAGAATTAGTAGAAGAAAGAAAGAGAGAGGGAAAGAAAGGAAGAAGGGAAGAAAGGAAGGAAGGAAGGAAGAAAGAAAGAAAGGAGGGAGGGAGGGAGGAAGGATGGAAAGAAAGAAGGAAAGAAAGGAGGGAGGGAGGGAGGAAGGAAAGAAAAAGAAAGTGGAAAGAAGAAGGGTGGGAGGGAGGGAGGGAGGAAAGAAAAAGAAAGAAGGAAAGGAGGAGCGGAGGGAGGGAGGGGGGAAGGGAAGGTAGGAAAAAAAGAAAGAGCAGGTAAAGTAAAATAGAATAAAGTATGAAATATAGTAGCGTTATTAAAATTAGAAAGTAATTATTGAAAAAAAAACGGACCGATAGAACCCTGGCACATATGGTGGAAGCAAAGCTATACAGAGAGAATCTTACACAGAAGATTACACATACACATTCACAAAAAGAGAGCAGGGGGAAAAATAAAAAATCTTGCTCTCCAAGTCCACCTCCTCAATTTGGGATAATTCGTTGTAAAAAGAGAAAAAGGGCGAGAAGTCTGAAATCTTGCTCTCTAAGTCCACCTCCTTAATTTGGAATAATTCGTTGTAAAAAGAGGAAAAGGGGGGAAAGTCTTAAATCTTGTCCTCAAAGTCCACTTCCTCAATTTGGGATGATTCACTGTCCATTCATGCACTCCACAGACGCAGGGCACATCAAATGGACCGTGGAGCTTTAATCCGCTGCCTCCGAGGCTGCACAGAGAGATTTCCCTGTCTCTGCTCTCACAGCTCCCGGGTCTCAGCCTTGGACCTGGCCCCGCCTCTGCGCGTAGGTCGCCGGAGGGTGTCCGTTCTTCGCTCAGACAGGACGGGTTTAAAGGAGCCGCTGATTCGGGGGCTCTGGCTCACTCAGGCAGAGGGGAGGGGCGCGCAGTGTGGGGCGGGCCTGCGGCGGCAGAGGCCGGCGTGACGTTGCAGCAGCCCGTGGCGCTCCGTGTGCTTTCCCGGGAAAGCCGTCCCCGGGTCTTGGGACCCCGGCAGTGGCGGGGTGCACAGGCCCCCCGGAAGGCGGGGCGGACAGTGACCCGCGCTCGCACACAGGCCCCGCGGCGGCGGCGGCGGCGGCGGGCGGCGGCGGGCGGCGGCGGCGGCGGCGGCGGCGGCCGCCCACGCCCGTCTCCGAGGTCCTTGCCTTACCCGCGGCTCGCGCCTGTCTCCGGCGCTTCCCCAAGCAGCCCTCTTAATGCCCTCTCCTCGCGCACCAGGAAACAAAAGGGAAAAAAGTCTCTTGCCTCTTCGGCAGCTCCAGACCCTTTCCCCGGACTCCCTCCGGGCTAGCCGTGGTGCACTAACCCCTTCAGGCTCTCTTCCTGCCGCCAGCCCCAGTCCTCTCCCTGCGCTCCGACTGAAAGCCGATACCCGAGCCTCAGCTCCCAGCCCCGCCCGCCCCGGCGGCCGAGCAGACAAGCCTCTCGGGCTGGTGTGTGCCTGAGGGCACCGGTCCTCTGTGCCAGAACCTCTCCGCTTTGCCCTCCGCACCCCTGTTGCTGTGCTCTCCTCCGCTACTCCGAAGCTTTCCCCCTCCGCCACCTGCAGTCTCCGCCCGCGAAGGGGCTTGTAGTGTGTAGAAACCTTCCCTCCTTCACGGCTCCCTCCCACTGGTGCAGGTCCCGTCCCTATCCTATTGTCTCTGTTTATTCTTTTTTTCTTTTGCCCTACCCAGGTATGTGGGGAGTTTCTTGCCTTTTGGGGGGTCTGAGGTCTTCTGTCAGCGTTCAGTAGGTGTTCTGTAGGAGTTGTTCCACGTGTAGATGAATTTCTGATGTATCTGTGGGGAGGAAGGTGACCTCCGCGTCTTACTCTTCCGCCATCTTCCTCCGGGCCGATCCGGAAATATTTCTTATAGAAGCCCCGGGCCTATGTAATCTTTCAGCTATAATCCCAGAGAAAGAGAGAGACTCTGTCATGGCATTCATCTTTTAATTTTACAGAAGCTTCTCATTAGTCTAGTTGAGGTCACAGGCACATTTCTAAGCCAGTCCTCATGGTCCAGGGGATGGAACTCTCCATGCAGCCAGAGTTACCAGTTTACTCCTGTATTTGAGGGTTTGGTGAATGGGGAAGAGGAGATTTCTATAGAGAGCACACTAGGGCAGTGTGGGGTTTGTAAAATGTGGTTCCTGAAAGGAAAAATTGGTTTTATTACTGACAAAAGCAGAACGAGGGGATCCTGGGCCAGGAAAAGAGAGAGTTGGAAGAGAGGGAGGGAGAGAGAGAAAGGGGGAGGGGAATCTTCTTCAGTGTTTCAGGAGGTAAAAGGAGGGAGTGACTGCTTCTCTTGGAATGTGAGGAAAAATGTGATTTGTCCTCTGTGTGGTGATACCAGCTTCCCTGTGGCTGTCACCATAAGGGTGAAATGCTTTTGAGAGGTAGTGGATGCATCTCCAAGTTATTTTCACCTCTATACACAGGGGATACCTTGAGTGGAGGGGCAAACTGAACTTGTTAGTTGAAAGAGTAATAAAAGTTTAAGAAAAAAATGAAACCTGGTGATCCTGTCATTGACAATGAAACCTGCTCAACCATGGTTTCTCCTCAGTCTCATTTGGCTTTGCTCCCCTTGCTGTATTTAAAATAAATGGTGGGGCTAGGTGGGTGGGGAGGGATTGCCTTGAGCAGCCTGGTGAGGTTGGATGGAAGTTACCCATTTTTTTATGGACTGCCTGCATTCTGAGTTACTAGTTTGCACTCTCTGCTTTCTTTGCAGTTACATTGCAAATCAGAAAAGATTAGAAGTCATCAACGAAGATGATATTGAAGCTTATGTGGGACTGAAAAACCTGTGAGTACTCAGGGCTTGCATACCTTATCTCAGAACTTTTTCTTATGCTCTGTTATCATCAGAGGGACAGTCATCTGTTAGCTCTAACATACATGCAATTATGTGTTTTCTTAGGACCATTGTGGATTCCGGATTAAAATTTGTAGCTCATAAAGCATTTCTGAAAAACAGCAACTTACAGCACATGTAAGTAAAGGTTGATTTTTTTGCTTCCCAGGACCCAACTTATTCAATATTTTCCCCCTCTGTTTATTTTTCCTTCTTTCCCAGCTCTAAACCTCCTTTTAAAAAGTTAGTATAGCTTTGACAATAGCTTAGAAGCATTAGCTTTGATTTCTGAATAGCTTTAGAAGGGTACTTAGAACAGCCTGCTTATTCCCTTTCATGAATTTCTGGGCCATTTCCATCTTGGACAGAGCAATAGGCCAACAGCAAAGAGTCTGATGTGAAAACTATGTCCTGGTACAGCGTCCTCGATTCTTTTCCTTGGAATCATGACATGTTCCCTGGAAGACATCAAACTAGTGGAATTGAAAGAAACTGACTTGGCCTTGGCCTTTTTAGGGAACTAAAAATTGCTAATGCTCTTCCTCCCCCAGTAGATCCTCTTTTGAACCTTCTTTTTCCAAAAGCTATGTGTCATGATTGATAGAAGTGGAGAAAACTCAATCATGGAACATGCCAGAGGTTTAGGCAATTGTAACAATAGCAAATGCTTCCACCGAAGTCATGGTGATATCAACTGAAGTCAAATGGAAATATGGACAGTGAGAGCTCTTAGGTTGTTTGCTGCTAAATCTTCCTAGATGATGACACTTGGTCAATAAGGTGTGGCCTTCATGAGACGTTTCTTCATGAAACAGAGGATTACCCGTAAGCTCTGATGGGCACCCTTCACGCCGAGTTTTCAGTAGGAACTTCTGTGGGAGGAAAGTTGCCTGCATTCATTGGCCCTTTTGTGCTTTGCAGATTCTCTGCAACAATACCTTATGTGTTTCATAGACTATGATCTACATACAGAACTCTCACCTGGTTGATCTCACTTGATTTTTCTGACAGTTGGTAGGGAGGATCTTCTTGTTTCCCCTTTCATAAGCACAAAATCAGACTCAGGTCCACAGATGGAAAGTGGCAGACTCAGGGCTCACTCCTGGCTATGTTCTTTTAGTAAGAGGACAGAAAATAAAGTGTGTTTTCCATATAATGAGAGAATCAGCCCTTCTTGTAACATTTGTCCTCTTTCTTTTTCTTGGGGAGAACTGTTCCCTGACTGATTTCCAGACCAGTTTGTAAAAGAAATCGTTCTCTTTGAGCAGATTGCCTGGACACTCTATGGAGATTTTTTGATCTTATGAAAAACCTTAATTTCATCAAGCCAGTACAATGACTTCATATTTCATAGGTGACATTAATGAGGAAGTCAATTTAAAAATAAAGTCAGTAGAATTAAGATATAAAACTTTTGGCAAAAAGGTGACAAAACTCCAAGGAACTTTATTAACACATTTCATGTAGAGGCTTTTTGGCAACATCTCCGTAGTTGGTTTGCCTGCACAAATTCTGATGTCTTGCGTAGGCCTTGCTAGCATAAACAAGAGAGAAGTTGGACACAAGAAAAAGGCAAAATACTCTAATGCAATCACTTAAGTGTAATTAATGACCTCAGTGGTTACGTTCTGGTATTTTCATTACTGCTGACTGCAGACCTGAATTACTCAACGACCATGTTTTACTGGTTATTTTACTACATCACTTCCCCTAGCGTAGTGATCTATATAGTGGGCTATGGTTAATTGTTTTAGAAATAGACCTTTTTATGACTTTGCTATGCATCTTATATTTTCCCTACTTTCCTTGTTCCAAGTTATTTATATGAAAACCAAAGCCACCTTTTGTGTTTTTTTCAGGCTGACTTATGGTAGAATAATTTTAATGGTATTTTGTGTGCTGTTCATACTTACATAAAGCCAAATATTAGTCCCAGTCTCTCAAAGAGGTGTCATTTGAAAATAGGAAACCAAGGAGATGGACATATCTTATACAGCTTCTTTAAAAGCCAACAGTTGGGAAGCCCAGTTACTGATCAAACTGCAAAAATTATTGATATTTGTAGCCATTGTCAAATGGTAAGGCAGTACGAAGTCAGGCTAATATTCAGACAGTTAGAAAGAAGTTACAATGTCAGTCAGCTTCAGATATTCACGTGATGAAAGAGGCTTCCTAATCGCCAAAATAGAAATTAAATTAAGCAGTTGGCTCTAGGGAATGGCAAGGAGGAGCAAATTAAAAGACAGTTGTCTGCCTTTCCAGACCTGAGTTTCAACTTCTGCTTATGACTGAAGGCGCTGGCGTGTTCTCCCTGATTTCCACACCCAGCAAACGGCATCCTTAGTTGAACATCAGCACCATGGCTGCAAGGGAGCTGATTAAGATATGTGTATGAGAGGCTGTTTCTCTCTACCCTTGGGATATAATGATTATCTCTCTGAGTTTCTCCAATAAAATAAAAATGTACACAAGAGCATCTATTTCACTTTGGGTTTTAGGGGAATTCAGACTGGATCCTCTCTGTCACTTTCATCATTCCTCCCCTAACCTGTGCATATGTAGCATCCCATGCTGACTGTCCAGAGCCCCTAGGACTGGTCTCTGAGTTTATTTCTTGGTGCCTTTAATTCCTGCCCGGCCCCTGAGAACCCAGAAACTGTGAGAAAAGCCAGTATTTGTGTTTTCCAAGGACTTTGCAGAGGTGATAATTAGCTCCTTTGCAAAAGTTCTATAATCAAACAGTAAGAGGATTGTTGATTTTTTTTCCTTCCCTCCTCCTCCCTTTTGGCTTTTGGACCCAATAATAAGTATGGTTCATAAAACTCATCTTGTTCTTTGGCGTGTAACCCTGTTCTGGGCTGTGCTGCTAGCAGCCTGACAGGGCAGCTGCCCCAGTGCCGGCCTTGCTAGCCGACCCGGAACCTTGACAATGAGTGTGTCCTCTTTCTTTGCCTCCTCGCTCCTCTTTCTTCTTGGGAGGAAGAATAGGGTTTTTGTTTCTGTTTTTGTTTTTTTTCCTTCAGAAGGATGGGGATTTCTGATGGAGATGAAAACATTTGTGCCTCACAGGCTCTGGTGAAGACAGGCAGAGTGACTTGTCAGTGTATTATACTGCAGTGAAACCCATTCTTAATTCACGTTCCAAAAGAAAAGATTTATGTGGGCACATTTTACAACTTCCCGCTGGATTATTTTTTCATGTGGGTGAGCACTTTACACTCAGTGTGAGGAGAGAAGATGCCAGCGTAGAAGGAAGAGGGCACCCTCTTGTAGATGGGGGTTTGGATGAGAGGAAATCTCAATATAGAATTAAGCTGGGAGTGGCCGTGTGCCTTCTTGATTTATGAGATGCTAAAGTGGCATTTTCTTTATCCATCAGCTGACTAGTCTTAGTTCATGTATTAGCTCCCCCTGGTCTTTAACCCCTCTGTGAGACTGGCCAGACAGACCAGCAGACTTCAGCCCATGATTTCGTGAGACAGACGCAATAGACTAGCCTCAGTGAGGCCAGGATTGCTGTCGCCGCAGATTTCTCGTATTTACCTGACTCTCAGACCGGTGCTCACCTTCCTGAATGGGAATCAGATACTGAAAGGCTCATGGCAAACTCTTGAGGGCTCAGCTGTTTTGTAAAATTTGATGTTTGTTTTACATTCATGTGACTCATGAAACACATGTCTAGAGGACCAAGCGTTGCACACGCTTTAAATAAATTCGACCAGTAAACAAATTCACAGAGCGAGTCAGCTGCCAGGATTAAGGGTCTGAATTTCCCAGCTCAAGGTATCATGGCACTGATCATTGGAAACCGAAACTCCCATTCCCTTGAATAAAACTACATATTTGGAACACATCAGTAAATTCATTATTATTTTTCAGTCACAAATAGGACATCTTTTCATTGTCTGGTTGGTCCACATCTTAAAATGATATGTTGCTAGAATATTTCCAGATAAAATCTGACATTTTTATCTGATATTTTGTTGTTATTCTCATCGTGAATTTATCTAGTTATTTGGAAGTCATATATAAGCAATCTCAGCAGAGTTTATCAATCAATAGGTGTTATCTTTCCTATTAGGATGTGTTAAATTCACTTAATATTCAGAGTTTTGTGTGTCGTGTAATTTCAAAACATTCATGATGCTTTTTAGCATTAAAGTATCTTTTCCCCTAGTGAGTTTATGGTTTAAATTTAATTTAGTTTAATTTAATTTCCCTATTAATTGTTCAGAAGATCAGATATCTCTACGAGGTATATAACTTGGCTCTGAATATGAAAAAGAAAATTTGGGGTAAAAAAGAGATTCAAAATAACCATTACGAAAATTATGCCCCCTCAACCCCACTCTCAAGCAAGAATTATAGGAGAGGCAGGGAAAACTAAGTTATTACTTTAGGTGAAAGAAAGAGATTACTGGATCTAAAGTACGGCATGAACCATGATCACATAAAATTATATTTTGAAAAAAACTCTATTTGAATACTTTATTCCTGAAATGTACACTTGTAATTCACATTTAATGTTTTTGATTCCTTTCAGCAATTTTACCAGAAATAAACTGACGGTATTGTCTAGGAAACATTTTCGTCACCTTGACTTGTCTGAGCTGTAAGTAATGATTTTGTATGGCATTTGGGGAAAAAAATTCCAAAGGAAAGTGTAATTAAGTATTTTTTAAAATAAGTGATGCTGCAGGTCTATTTTTATATCAAAATTCATGAAAAATGATTTCTTAATTTTTGGTCATTTGTTCTTTTATTCCTCCATGAAAACATAATTCAGCAGTAAAAAAAAAAAAAGAAATCTCAGTAGTAATACATCATTTATAATGAGTTTAAATGTTGTTTTTACACAAAAGACTTGTTTTCTAAAGGAGGGAAAATGAGAAAAAGATGAGGGTTTTGTGTGAAAAAGGCAGCAACATGTCTCATAGCATCTGTTTGGTCCTTGTTCTGGCCAGGCCCTAATGGAAAGCAAACCCATTCGAGGAGCAAACAACAATGGGCAAAACTCCTCAGTTTATACCCCGGTGACAGTGCCTGTGCTCCCTTAGTGAACATTGGAGGAGAGGCAGTCCTCTCCCTACCCAACCATCCTTGTGAGATTTCCTTCTAGGTCTGCCACTGCATTCAGGATTTATCCTTATCCCCAAATCCCCTTTGCTGAAAAATGATAGGGAAGATATTGAAATGTATCAATTACTGATAGCCAGCATTTCCAAGTGTGCTTAATTCTTGTGTTATCACCATGAAGCAAATATAAACTGTTGACATTCCTATGGGTCAGGTACCCAAAGAACCTTAAAGCACGGGCTCTGTGTGTCAGAGGTGGGCCCAGATGGACAAGGCCTTTGAATACCAGGCAATAGCTTTTGCTTAAACTATCTGTTGCCTGAGTTGTAGGGTCCACCCCTATTCACAAGGAAATCGTACAGATTAGAAGATGCCACTAGTAGAGCGATAAGTTAATAGGTAGTCATGAGAGTTACATGGTGGCAGTTCTTTTGGGAGAGACTTAATTCAGGGAGTTGAAGCACTGGCTTTCTAACACAGGGATAGGCATAAAAAACTTAAGGAAGTTATGTGCAATAAAGTAGGCTACTCAGTGTAAAAATTTTGAGCATCACTGCAGAGAATTTTCTTGATGGGTTAAAAATTAGAGTTCTGATTTCAAATTCACGTCTCAATACCGCCCCTGAAGCATATTTAATTAATTCATTCAACAAATGTTAATTGTGTACCTGTTGCAAATCAAACTAACATGGCACTAGGCCATAGGGATATAAGGAGAACGGTATCTGTACTCCAGGACTCTGCTATCCAGGGGGAGTGGTAGAAGCCTGAACAAATTAAGTATAACATGCTCTAACAATCACTGCAAAAGGAGTTTGTACAGTGTGTGAGAGGAAGAAGCCAGCCGTCTACCTGTGCCGTGTGGTCAGACGAACATTGCTGTCTTTGTAGCTCAAGATCCCTTCGCCTCTTTATCTCTTCTGTCGATTCAGTCATACCTGCTTTTAAAAAAGATTTCTTAGTTTTTCATGGACTCAGAACACCAGGAAACATCTTGGATTAGTTGGAGTTTAAACATTGTGGATATCATCTGCATTATATTCCATACCTAGTAGTCTCAACTCTTATTTTGGTGTTGGAGGGATATTTGGAGGCAATCAAGCAGACACAAATTAAATGAATCTGCCAGGACCACATTTTCTCCAAGGAAACTCCTGGAAAAGTCTCCAGGGATTCCCTGAGATTCTTAGAACCCAACCAGAAAACCACAGGAGTAAATGATGTTGCAAAGCCCAGGTCCTGTCCTCACGGAAATCTTAAGTATTGTGGTTAATGCCAGGCAGAGCCTATGTAATGATTTTAAATGGCCTCATTTAAAGGCTCATTGCCATAAATGGAAGTCATCTTAAACAGGCCACTGAGTGTTATAAATAAGCATTTAAAGATTTTTTTTTCTTGTGGTTTTTATTTTCCTCTTGACTACTTCCTCCTTGACCAATCACAGGCCACAGGAGTCCAAGCAGCATGGCTGAATGGTGACTTTCTCTTTGCAGACCCTCCCACAGTGGGCTAAGGAGCTCAGTCTGGACCTCTGTTGCACCTGCTCTCAGGAACCCTGAGCTTGGCATGTGTGTGCGTGTGTGTGTGTGTGTGTGTGAGTGAGTGAAGGAGGTCTAAGAGCTCCCTTCCAGGTTCTGTCTCTCACATTCACTCCACCTTTCTTGCATCAGTCAAACTGAACTGTGGTTGCGTCATTCGGAAAGCTGGGAGTGCACCCTCCTGGCTCTCACACTTTAGTCTTAGCCTTGTATTCACTGTCTTGTTTTCAATTCAGATGAAATTGCTGTGCCCTCCACTGAAGTTCGAACTTATTAAGTGATAACACTTGAATCTCTAGCCTGGTTAGAAATAAGTATGTTAGTGTTCCTGAAAACTTAACGTTGGCTTCTTCACTTTAGATCTTCATAACTGTATAATATCTGTGATAAATTTGTTACGGTATCTTATTTTCCCCCATCTTATGAGACATCTTTTTCTATCCTATATTATAGTTTTTTCTGTTCCTACCTTGTTTCCCTATGGGTCCGAAAGGTCTCACATCACTTTGCATCCTTTAGCCTCTACAGGGGTGTTTGCACATAGCAGAAGATCAGTAAGTATCAGGTAAATGAATGAATAATAAGTACTGTTGTGCTATAAAGATGGGTGTGACTTCCAAAGATTGCCGGCTAGAAGAAATTCATAATGCTGTTAGTGCTTCATAAACACTTCTGTAGCTGAAACTGAAAAAGAGAAGGCTGATTGGATGTCATTTTTGTTCCATGTAGGATCCTGGTGGGCAACCCATTTGCATGCTCCTGTGACATTATGTGGATCAAGACTCTTCAGGAGACTAAACCCAGTCCAGAAACTCAGGACTTGTACTGCCTCGATGAAAACAGCAAGAATATTTCCCTGGCAAACCTGCAGATACCCCATTGTGGTAATTTACTTTTAAATCAATAAGTTCTACTTGCTATTAATTATTCTAATTGCCTTGGTGTGGTAGAGAGTCTGCGAAGGTTACCACTACCTGGATTTTATATGTATGCTGTTGATGTCTCCACTGAGTTGGGCCACTTTCGTGTGCAGTGTGGAGAAATCAGCTGGGAGCAACTTTGCTGAGTGTTCTTTTCCAGTAGAATATTAATTCTGAATGGTTGACTTTAAAGTGCACAGAGAAAAAAATACACTGTTTATTCCTTTGTCTCTATGTTCGTTTGTTCATCCATCCATCTATCCACCCAAAAAGTATTGGCTGAGAGTGTGGTACTTCACTGGCCACATATATACTTGGTTGGCACCTAGGCCATGCAGAGGAAGGATCTCAGGGGGATAAAGTGTCCTGGCTCCACAAGAACATGCAGTTCAATACAGAACATTCCCTTACACTTGTCTTGTTGCCGGATGTCAGTGTATCTTGATGGGGCACCACAAATCTGCCCTTTGACTTGCTTTCCCCCATTTCTGGGTTTGCAATCTCCAGAATTTAAAAGGTCATCATATGATAAAATTATAGCTCTGTGAATGCCAGTGTGTTTACAAGAAGGGGAAATCCAAGTGTTCTGGTTAGGATTTTACCACTAAGGGCTCTTGGGACATGCCTCTGCAGTACCCACATATGCATGTTATTCCTGAGTTGAAATTTTAATCAGGCAACCAGTTAATCAGTTAACAACTAAATGTGATCTTCTCGCCTAGTGGCTGGTGACACAGCAGAAAGCCTCATAGCACCTGGTTCTTGCCCGAGAGGAATCTGTATATTAACCATAAACTTCCAGGTCTTTGTTTTCAGAGGATCCTGTTGTTTGGAGTCAATTTTTACTTAAGGAAAATATAGCTGCTGCTCATTTTTAATGACAGTGTAATAAAGGAATGATAAGTATTTGTTTCTTCCCCTGCAGGGTCTTAGAAGACAGCAGTTACTCTTCCCACAGATTTTTGTTGTAATGAGAGCCCTTTGGTTTCATAATGGGGGAATTAAGCTTTGTTCCCTTGTCAGCTTCCCTCGACTTTCACTATTAGCCAATATTGAAAAAATTTTTTAAATATCTGTCTTTTCCTGATTGATAAGAGGATAACTGTTCTCTGTTCTGGTATAAATTTGTACCGCTGAGAGAAATTGCCCAGAGGGACAAGAAATTCAATGTTGAGTCACCTGGCTGCTTGGCCAGCTCCCAGATCCCCATGGCTGTGTGGCCACATTGTTTCAGCAACCACTGAGAGGAAAAAAGAGAAAGCATCTGACTCCTGCTCTGATTTCACAAAAGGCCTCTTAATAGACGACTGCTTTGCCCTTGCCTGAAACCAATTCTCTTTTTTTAATTTTAATTTTTGGCCATATTGTCTTGACAGCATTCCTGTAATGTACCCACCTAATGTGCTGTTGATAGACCGCTGTGACTGGAGCAGGGGAGGGGTAGGAGTGAACTGGTTCTAATTTTTCCTGACCAGTTTGTCAGTTTTCAGTGTTTTAAAATTTGTTTCCTACGAATTTGTCAATGAATTGTGTGTATGAGAGTGAGGCTTTGAATCCACTGTCGGAGGGCATGTGTTTGATTGATTAGGATTGAGTGATTACATTTATGGTAATATTCACAATTTCAGGGTCAACAATGCTTTTCAGAAAGCAACATTAGAAAAGGTGAACTGATAGACTTATTTTTTTGTGTTCTTAAACTGTCTTGTTCTTTCTCTGCTAATTTTTATTTTCTTTCCCAGTGTTTTTTACTTATTTATAATTGCACATATACTATTGATACATTTTGTTGCAAAAATAATTTCCTACATTTACACATAAAGCTTATCTTTACTTGTTTGTGACCATTTCAGCTCAGAAGCCATCAATCTATCATATCTTTTAAATCATTGTGTGTTATTCATGGTAGAATATATCTTTATTATGTTAAATCTTCCATATTGATGGGCATTTCCCATTTTACTACAAAAGTGTTTCAACCAGCCTCCTTATACATGATCTTTGTACATACATACAGATGCAAAGTTTCTTCTAGAGTACATAGCAGGAAGCAGAATTTTTGGTTAATATGGTTTGCACATTAAAAAGTGGTTGTACCAATTTATAGCCACCCCAGCAAAGTATACCTTGATATTAGCAAACTTCTTATTTTTTATATCTCTAAAAAATGGTATGTCATTGCTTTTTAGTTTGCATTTTCCTGGTTGCTATTGAGTATCTTCTATGTTTATTAGACATTGTGATTATTCTTCATTGAATTGCTATTTATACCTTTTGTCTATTTTTCTACAAGGTTATTCCTTTTCCTTCCTTTTCTTCCACTGACAGTGTTCTTTGTTTTATTTTTTCTTAATTGTTCGAAAGTTATAAATTATGTTTCTCTGTTTATAAATATACAGTGCCAAAATATATATATATATATTTTAAGAAGATGTTGGGGGTAGGAGTTTATTAATTTTATTTTTATTTATTTTTGTTGTGTTGGGTCTTCATTTCTGTGCAAGGGCTATCTCTAGTTGTGGCAAGAGGGGGCCACTCTTCATCACGGTGCATGGGCCTCTCACTATCGCGGCTTCTCTTGTTGCGGAGCACAGGCTCCAGACGCGCAGGCTCAGTAGTTGTGGCTCTTGGGCCTAGTTGCTCCACGGCATGTGGGATCTTCCCAGACCAGGGCTTGAACCCGTGTCCCCTGCATTAGCAGGCAGATTCTCAACCACTGCACCACCAGGGAAGCCCAGTGCCAAAATATTTACCACACATATTTAAACATATTTTCTGTAAGTATCTAGAAAGAACCCCCAACAAGATGAGAAAAGTTACTTTTACTTCCCTTTACTTTCTCCTCCCTTCTCTGATTGTTGTCATCTGAGATTTTATTTTTATTTTTTATTTATTTACTTTTTAAAATTAATTAATTAAATTAATTTAATACACATAGAGCTAATTCAAGTAATGAGATTTTATTTTTAGACTGTTACTTGATATTTTTGAGGATTTACTGTTTCTTTGTATATTGTTGATTTTTATATTCCACTACTGCCTCCTGGAGTGGTTTTTCTTTTTGCTGGAATATATCTTCTGATATTTCTTTCAGAGAAATTAAAAAAATAAAATTCGCATTCTTGCCCAGTGCAAAATCAGCCTGTATTTTTTCTTCTCATTGGAATTGGCTGAGTGTAAAATTCTGGACTCCAGATAACTTCCTCTTAGAATTTTGCAGATATTATACCACGTTCTCCGTGTGTTCATTGTTGCTGATGAGAAGCCCGAGGCCAGTCTGATGCTTATTTCTTGATAGGTAACCTATGCTTTTCTTTTTCTCTAGAAGCTTTTAGGATTTTCTTCTTATCCATGTTATTCTTAAATTTTACTACACTGTAACTAGGCATGTGTGCATGCTTAAAATTTTATTTTGTTTGACATGCAGTGAACCTTTTCAATATGAATGTTCACATCTTCAGTTCTGGAAGAATTTTCTAATTTATTTAGATGGTTATTTACACCTCTGGCTCCTCTCTCCATACCTCTCACCCTTTCTGTAATACTTTCCATCTGCTTGTCCTTTTGTGCTGCATAATGGGAGAATTGTTTACTCACTACTTTGCCCTTCAGCTATTTCTCCAGCTACTGAGTTTTCCCTTCTGCCAATTGACTTTTAATTTCTGAAATCTCTAGTGACTTTTTTTTTTAATGACTGAAATACGCTTTTCCATACTGGGGTTCACCATATCTCTAGGGTACCTAGCATGACTGACTTTCTCCTGTAAACTTCCTGCACTCATTGCTTCTACTTGGGGGCAGCTGCAGCAGTTGTTGGATGCTGTGCCTGAGGTGGGAGGGCAAAGGTAGGATGTGGAAAGTTTATTCCTCTGGGCTTCTACTTGTTTTCTTAACCAGTGACCCTGTGGCTTAGTGGAGGGGAGGCCCCATCATGCCCTGCCATCCACCCCTAGTCTCAGGTCAGCCCAGCAGCTTCCCTGTTCTGTGTGGCACATACTCATGTGTCTGTTGGGAACTGTGCTGTTTTTCCTTCATTTAATTTCCCCACTTTCTCTTGTTCAGGAGTTTCTCATTGTTCTTATCCACCAACAGTTATACCTTCTGATTTTCCAACGTGGTTCTGGATTTTTAAAAAAATGAAACTAATTTCTAGAGATTTGAGATGAGAGGGGGAGCCTTCAGTTTGGGGCTTAGTCATGTATTAATTTTCCTCTTGATGGTTTCCCAACTTTGGTTTTTTAAGAGAAGTTAGGCAGATTGAGCAGTAAATTATGCTACGTTGTTGAATTTAAATTCTGTCTCTGAAATTCCATGTTAGAGAAGTTGGATAATATCCCCAACTCTTCAAGTTAGATGTCTTGTTTAAAACATGGATTCATGGTCAGTTGGCTTTTCTTTTAGGTCTTACCCTCAGCAAACTTTTAATATATACCTGTTGTGTTTAAGTCACAGATTCACGGAGTTCATCGTATTTCCACCTTTTTTTTTTTTTTTTTTTTATGAAGCTTGTTAGCTAACTCAAAAAATAACTCATAAGAGTATGGTCTTGTGTATTTCATCACTGTAAACCCAACAATTTGCCAGTAGCTACGGCCATTGCATTTGGTTTGCAACTGGTAATATTTTAATTTCCATAAAAAAGAGCTATTGGGATTTCATTCCTTTATAAGGTGGGCTTTCTTTAAAAAATTCCCCTTTTAGTATTTCATCATGTAAGCATTATATGATGAACAAATTCTCTACATTTTATAAGCAAAAATATCTCTGCCATGGTGCCTGATGTATCCCTTGAACATAACAGTCACTTGATTAATGTTTGCTGAATTGATCAATTAATAAATGCATGATCCATATTATATTAATGATCAGATTGAAACAGATTTTTGATATAATGGTGCAGATATTTCAGTTAAGTAAAAATAACTGAAACATTTATATTATTCTAGCCAAATTATTCCGTATTTTAGCACTTTGTAGCTCCCTTTGAAATGTCTGTCATCATTGCATTTTGAAAGAATCTCCTTTCTTCTTTTTCCTCTGCCCTTAGCGATTGAGCGAGCATGGTAGGCAGGGCTGGGAAGTTTAACTGTGCCATTCTGGATCCCATTAACAGCACAGTCAAAATGTCTCACAATATTTTTCTAACAGCCCCTCCTGCTGTGAATTACTGTAAATTTATTCATGCTGTGAAACATGTTGTGGTCTGTTTCTTCACCAGGTCCTTTTTAACCTTAGAAAAACTTTATTAATTACCAGGCAACAAAACATGTTCATGTAAAATTTCCACATTAATCAGAAAAAAAGGGGTGCTATGAGCAGTGGTTCTGAAGACAGAAACTGAATTACACAAGTGTTAATGAAGAATGGTTATTTTTCCAGACTGTGCTGATTTATCACTCCAGATAAAAGTGTTCCTGCTACTTCTTTTTTTTTTTTTTTCTTTTTTTTTTTTTTCTTTTTGCGGTATGCGGGCCTCTCACTGCTGTGGCCTCCCCCGTTGCGGAGCACAGGCTCCGGACGCGCAGGCCCAGCGGCCATGGCTCACGGGCCCAGCCGCTCCGCGGCATATGGGATCCTCCCAGACCGGGGCACGAACCCGTATCCCCTGCATCGGCAGGCGGACTCTCAACCACTGCGCCACCAGGGAGGCCCCCTGCTACTTCTTTTAGTGTTTTTCAATGACATTATTTATAACTTTGTATATTCTAAATTCTTGTACTCAATTCCTGTACATTTGGTTGATCTTCAGTAGTTAGGTTTGCAGTACAAACCTTTCAATCTTTTCCCCTGGCTGGATGGCATTATTAAAGAACAGTGTACTTTATACTTTAATTTTTTTGTACTATAATTATGATTTAAATCTCTGGAAGAGAGTTTCTTCAGGAAGTGTTAATAGTGGATGATATGCTCTGTTCTAAGCAGACAACAAATATATTTAAAAGGCAGTATTCTTTTGGGTCAAATCAAAACAATTCCTCAACCCATTTTACTGGTAACTAGCTACCGTAGAACATGCTAGCCCCACAGTGAAGATAAGATGGTAATTCAGTTGAGGGTTGAATGTAGTTACTATATAAAACACCCTTAATAGTCCCATGGATTGAAATCAGCTTTGCCTTTGGTTTCTTTATTTATAATGACAATTTCAATTTTCCACTTTTCCAACCTTCAAACTTTTAGTGTAGAGCCTCCTTACAACACATCGATAAAATATTATTTATGTTGGGAAAGGTCGGTTCACAGGTGCCCAGGAGGAGAGGCCTGTTTCCTTGAGGTAAACTGATTTTAATGATTTATTTTTAAGATTTACTTTTGGTTTCCACTATAATTTGTAGTATGCATGTCTGTTTAGCATATTTGTACATACTCCTTCTTTTGTTTTAAGCTAGGAAAATAAGATAGCAATTCTATTTTGTTAGCATTCACAGAAGATTAAAATGAAATGCTGTATTAATACTCCATGTATAAATTAGATTGGTAAAAAACATTGTTTTCCTAGCATCTTAGCTGGATTGATTTTTTTTTTCTGAAAAGCACATACAAAGTCTACTTTACTGCTTTGCTTACTTTTATTAGAGTTCAGGTTTTACCCACTAAAACACAGCAAGCCACACAGTGGACCAGTGCTTTTCTTTATCTTTTTAGAAAGGCAAATAAAGCCATTTTTCTAACCTGTCAGCTGCTATTCAGATTTTTGTGTTTAGAAGTTTTGTGGTTGCTGTCACTGTCACGGCACGGCTCACACAAGCCTAGAAGCACTGTTTCCCATTTGAGCTGGGAAAGTCACTTTGCTAATTTTCTGTTATTTTTGCAACCAGGTGTAAAGCAGCCACTTCTAAATAGGTCAGGCTCATTCTGGCTTCATTCCTGGTTGTGAAATATATATGTTTAGGGGACACAAAAATGGGAAGATATGCCAAGAAGATAGAAAGTAAGTGGAGAGAAGACAGAGAGCTGACAAAAATCATAATTTACTTGAATATTTTTATACCCATGTAGTGATGATCCAATAAGAAATGAACAGAGCTCAGGCTTACTAAGATGAGGTGAAAAAGAACACAACTCAGGCCTACAGATGGATATTGAAAAATAAAACCCAAACTTGACCCATCTCATTTATTGCAAAGCCAAGTTAATATTTCAAAAAGTTTAGAGGTTGGTTTTCCTCAATTATTAGGAAGTGAGAACGTGCATACTTTGAGTTAGTGATCAAAGGGCCTAGTCAATATGGCCAACTTTCAAGAAGTGTGCACCAGTGGATGGAGCAGTGTCAGTGGCTATTGACCTGGGTATGGTTGGAAAGGACATACCAGCCAGTAGACCTCAGCAGAAAATCATCAACCATTCAGTGAAAAGGCTGACTTTCTTTAGACCAGGGCTTCCCAAACTTTAATGTGCATATGAATCACCAGCAGATCTTGTTAAAAATATTGCTTCTTTTCCAGCAGGTCTGGGTTGGAGCCTGAGAGTCCACATTCTAACAAACCCCTTGTTCCATAGACCACACTTTGAGTAGCAAGGGTTTAGACAATGGGTGTTGGACTATTCGTTGGGTTTTTGCTTGTACAACTATTATTCTTACACCTGACAGGAGCCTGAGCAATCATCTAGTCCACCAAACTTTCCCCACTCTATGTTCTGTGCAACTCTAATTCCTTGAGATGCTCTGTGTAGGAAAAAAAAACCCCAAGATTAAAGAAAATAATATAGAAAATTCTGTAACTCTGGACGTTCACTGTGCACATTACTATGTTAAAAGCTCTAAGAATTCCTGCTAGAAAAGAACCATTTAACTTCCGTTGATCTTATGGTCCTCAAGGTTGTTTGAGTACATACCATTTCTTTGTGATATCATGTTATGGCTTTGTTATTTTTACTTGAAGTAATTTGACAGAATATCAGATATGCACATGTATAAATTCAGATGTAAAATATATTTAAAGCTAAATATCCATATTGATATTGGTAATAACATTAATAGCTAATGTTTATTAAGGACTTAATATGCACTAGACCTCATCTGAAATATTTTCCATATTATCTTATTAGGCATCCTAAAAGCTCTAGAAAGTAGATGTCATTAGTATCCTTATTTACAGTTGAAGAAATGAAAGCTTACCAAGCATCATGAGTAAACAACTAATGAGTAGGGGTTAGCTTTAACCCACATCTGTCTGTCTAGGGCCTTAACCAATACACTGATCAGCTGCATCCTTTACTGGGCTCTTCCATGCCTCAGAGGTGTCTGTCTGTCCGGGCAGCTTGTCTTCTCTGATCTCCAACGAGGCTTCCCAGCATGTAAAGGAGGAGAGCCCTGATACTTAAGTCAGGATCCCATTACCATAGTGCTAGAAGCTCTTGGAGACATTGCTGAGCTTTGCTCTGTACTTGTGCTGATTTCAAATCTTATTAAGCCAGGAAGTAGTGCCTGGCAAATGGTTTATCCTGCCTTGGCTATTCATGCTTCCCAATTCATTTTTATTGTGCTAATTAAACCTCAAGTGGTATTTCAAGTACAGATTGTTTTTTCCATTATTGAATCTTTGGCCAGCCTATTAATGCTGTAGAATTAACGTGAGTCAGATGCTTACTCATTTGTGGAAGACTTTACATTTAAAAGATCTAGACTTGGCCAATTTTGCACAGATTCCTTTGGAAACTGCTATGACAGGGTGATACAATTTCTCTATAAGTAAAGGAGACTCACTCTTCTCTCACAGATAGACACGTAATTATTTTTTTAATGAACCAAATTCCTAGATTATGGATAAGTATTGGTGTTTATTGTCTGTGCTAAAATGGGTATTACAGTCTGGAAAGGTAGTATATTGTAGTGGTGAACATCTTGATCTTTGAGTTCAGTTCCTAGGTAGTTGGGCAACTTTGGAAGATGTATTTGACTTTTCCAAAACTCACATTCTTTATTAATTAAATGAAGATAAATACTTAACTTCAAGCCTGGTTATAAGGATTAAATTAAATAAAACAAAAATGTAAAGTACTAGATAAGAGTTTCTGGTTCAGTGAATGCCCCATAAATGTTATTGCTAGTACTATAATTAAGCAGACATTTTTAGAAATGTTAATCATGTAAACTTAGGCTTGAAGGAAAAAATAAACTACATTAGATTTTACAGGGGAGATTAAGATTATAGCATAGCATTCTCTGCTGAGACTCTTTATTTTAACTTCTTTTCTGCTTAGAATTTCCACACTTTTAGATACATTTATAGAAGGTGGAAGTTTACACCATCGGTTTATATTCGAGGTGCCAAGAAGGGTGTCACCGAGCTCCATTGGTGGAGTCTGCTGGTGGGGGAGCTCATACCTCAAGAGTAAGCACCATGGCAAGCCCTGGCTCCATGGTTTCTCCAGATTC
This sequence comes from Mesoplodon mirus, assembly GCF_964341445.2. NCBI lineage: Eukaryota > Metazoa > Chordata > Mammalia > Artiodactyla > Ziphiidae > Mesoplodon > Mesoplodon mirus. The sequence goes on along the minus strand of NC_138976.1, from coordinate 43,895,272 downwards.
AGCCAGATAAATCTATAAATACAAGAGAATGGGAGAGGAGTCAACAAAGCTTTATGTTTCTGCAGTTGCAATTGGAAAGTAGATGGATGAGTAGTGACTGACTTAAAGGCTGAGAATGCTGGTTACCAAGTTAGCAATGGGGAAAGACAAGAGGAAAGTTTGGTGTATATTGCAGAACTACTGCAAGGCTCAGGAAGTAAGAGAACAGGTAACACCAAACACAGGAGAGTGGTTGAAAGATTTTTGTTCCATACATCTCAGGTGTAAAAACTGGAAGTTTGTTCTATAAAGAGGATAAAACAAAGGCCAAGAGGAATTCCAGGTAGAGCTGAGGTTGTGAGAGCCATAGAGAGAATGATGGATTTACATACAACTGAGTTTTGACACAGGTATCCTCCAATTTTTGGAAGTTTTCTTTACACCACTTCGCTTTTCTGAAAGCAATCAGAAGAGGATTTTTGCTTATCCTAAAAAAGGTGAAAAGCAAAAATAGCATTCAGCATTTATTTTACATGGAGCTGTTTAGAGGAAGCGCACATCCCAAGCAGTGAGGGGGCACCACTAAGCTCTTTCCTGGGAACTACACTCAGCATCTCATCATCACGCCACCATAGCTTTGACTGTCTGTGAGAATCTGTGCTTTATCTTGATTTATTTTGTGCATCTGTTAGAAGGAGGTGTCCTGAGGTAATTACTTCTTTACTTTATGTCATTTCGTCAAAAAACTTTCATAGGAACGTTCTGTGTTCTGATAGCCAGGAAAACCTGTGTTTCCAGCCTTCTTCCTCTTCCAAACAGTACACTGGAAGAGAATTATCTGAATAATTTGATCAATCCCATCCCCCAAAGGATTTAATGATACTGACACCAGGTGGTACCCATTATAGAGGCCAGTAATACTGCCCTAGTGATGCTGACAGTTAATAAATGTGCAATGCTTCTATTACCCCATTCTTAAAGATGAAAGAACAGGGACTTCCCTGGTGGTGGAGTGGTTAACACTCTGCGCTCCCAATGCAGGGGGCCTGGGTTCGATCCCTGGTCAGGGAACTAGATCCCACAGGCATGCCGCAACTAAGAGTTCACATGCCACAACTAAGGATCCAGTGACCCCCAACTGAGGAGCCCACCTGCTGCAACTAAGACCCAGCGCAACCACATAAATAAATAAATAAAATAAAATCTACATTAAAAAAAAATTAGGGCTTCCCTGGTGGTGCAGTGGTTGAGAGTCCACCTGCCGATGCAGGGGACACAGGTTCGTGCCCCGGTCCGGGAAGATCCCACATGCCACGGAGCGGCTGGGCCCGTGAGCCTGCACGTCCGGAGCCTGTGCTCTGCAACGGGAGAGGCCACAACAGTGAGAGGCCCGCATACCACAAAAAAAAAAAAAAAAAAAAAATTAAAGAACAGCCAAGGATCACCAACTGTTTGAGAAAAGCCTATAATATGAAAGACAAACACAAAACAGAGAGAAAGAAAAAAAATTGCAGAAACAAACTTGATATAGACAGAAGAAAAATTCATAAATTATAATTAATATTTCATATATATTAGACATCAGCAGAGATATTGCATCCATGAAACAAACACATGGTGTTAAAAAAATAGAAGACCATTCAGGGACAACAACAAAAAGCCTTGCAAAAACTAAAAGTATGACAGAAATAGAGCAAATAGACAAAAAGATGGAAAATAGGAGAGAAAAGATTGAAAATGGTAGGCCACCCAGAAGGTCCAGCCTCCAAATAATAGGAGAGCTAAGTGGTGAGAGAAAACATTACATCATAGTTGAATTGGCATCATTTTTTTCCCCTTTCATAGTGGTACATATCACAGTGTTGTGTCCTATAATTAAAGTTGTCTTAAATTTGATAAAATATGATAACTATTACACACAATGGTTCAGCTGTCTGTAGAGTTTATGTATTTATAGTAAACTTTATTGTACATTTAGACAACAAAACTTCATAGCAGATGGTAAGATATGAAGACAGAATAGTGTGAGTGTGGTATGGGCATGTGGGGAGAGCTGGCTTTCTGTGTGAACATGAGCCTAGTTCTCACCTTCCAGGGTGAGAGGTCAGTAGATAATGTTAAAACAGAAAAAACAAGAAGTAGCAATATAAGCATGATATTTAGCGATATAGAGATCAATACCCAAAAAAGTTAAAAGGGGTGAAATGAGTGCTTCTGGAAATAGGAAATAGTGCCACATGGGTACTGTTTTTCACATAGTAGTTTGAATATTTTTGTTTCTTTTTTTCCCCTGGGTTTGTAGTTGTTTTTATATTTTCTCAGTTTTATTGATATATAACTGACATACAGTACTGTATAAGTTTAAGGTGTGTAGCATAATTATTTGACTTACATACATCATGAAATTATCACAATAGGTTTAATGAATATCCATCATCTCATATTGATACAAAATTAAAGAAATGGAAAAAAGTTTTCCCTGTGTTGTACATTATATCTCTAATATTTACTTATAACTGGAAGTCTGAACCTTTTGACTACCTTCATCTATATTCCTCTCCTTCCATCCCCCCAACCTCTGGTAGCAACAAATCTGATCTCTTTTTCTATGAGTCCGCTTGTTTGTTTGTTTGTTTTTGAAGTATAACTGACCTACAACACTCAGTTTCAGGTACACAACATAGTGATTCAGTATTCTGTACATTTCAAAATGATCACCATGCTAAGCCTAGTTATGATATGTCACCATACAAAGATATTACATAGTTATTGACTATATTCCCCACTGTACATTTCATACCTGTGTGTATTTTGCAACTGGAAGTTTATATCTCTTAATCTCCCTCACTCATTTCTTTCCTCACCCCACCCCTCTCCCCTCTGGCAACTACCTGATTGATCTCTGTACCTGTAACTCTGTTTCTGTTTTGATATGTTTGTTAATTTGTTTTGGTTTTTAGATTCCACCTATAAGAGAAAGTATATGGTATTAGTCTTTCTCTATCTGCTTATTTCATTTAGCATAATATTCTCTAGGTCCATCCATGTTGTTGCAAATGGCAAGATTTCATTCTTTTTTATGGCTAATATTCCACTGAATATATACACCACATCTTCTTTATCCGTTCATCCACTGATGGGAACTTAGGTTGCTTCCATATCTTGGCTATTGTAAATAAGGGTGAAATGAACATGGGAGTGCAGGTATTTTTTCTGATTAGTGTTTTTGTTTTCTTTTGATAAATACCCAGGAGTGGAGTTGCTGGGTAATATGTAGTTCTATTTTTAATTTTTTGAGGACTCTCCATACTGTTTTCCATAATGACTATCAATTTGCATTCCCACCACCAGTGCATGAGGTTTCCCTTTTCTCCACATCCTTGCCAACACTTGTCATTTGTTGTCTTTTTGATAATAGCCATTTTGAAAGGTATGAGGTGATATCTCAGGGTGTTTTGGTTTGCACCCTAATGATTAGTGATGTTGAGCCACTTTTCATGTGCCTGCTGGCTATCTGTATGTCTTCTTTGGAAAAATGTTTATTTAGATCCTCTGCCCATTTTTTAATTGATTTTTTTTAGTGTGGAGTTGAATGAGTTCTTTGTAGACTTTGCATATTAACTCCTTATCAGATATATAGTTTGCAAATATTTATCCCGTTCAGTAGGCAGCCTTTTCATTTTGTTGATAGTTTCCTTTGCTGTGCAAAAGTTTTTTAAGTTGGTTGTAGTTACATTTGTTTATTTTTGCTTTTTCCCCACTTTTCTGAGGAGACGTATCCAAAACCCATTAATAAGACCAATGTCAAAGATTATACTGCTTATGCTTCCTTCTGGAAGTTTTATGGTTTCAGGTCCTACATTTAAGTATTTAATCCATTTTGAACTTATTTTTGTTCATGGTATGAGAAAGTAGTCCAGCTTTGATTCTTTTGCATATAGCTGTCCAGTTCTCTGAATATCATTTTTTGAAGTGGCTGTCTTTACTGCATTATATATTCTTGCCTCCTTTGTAGTAGATTAACTGCTCATATAAGTGTGGATTCATTCCTGGGCTCTCTATTCAGTTCCATTGATCTATGTTTCTGTTTTGGTGCCAGTATCATACTCTTTTGATTACTGTAACTTTGTAGTATAGTTTGAAATCAGGGGGCATGATACCTCCAGCTTTGTTCTTCTTTCTCAAGATTATTTTGGCTATTTGGGATCCTTTGTATTTCCATAAGGATTTTAGAATTATATGTTCTAGTTCTGTGAAAAAAACATTTGTATTTTGATAGGGATTGCACTGAATCTGTAGATTACCTTGGGTAGTATGGTCATTTTAGCAATATTAATTCTTCAAATTCATGAGCACCATACATCTTTCCATCTGTTGGTGGTACCTTCAATTTCTTTCATCAGTGTCTTATGGTTTTCCAAGTACAGGTTTTTTACCTCCTTAGTTAGATTTATTTTTAGGTATTTTATTATTTTGATGCAATTGTAAATGGAATTTTTTCTTAGTTTCTTTTTCTGATAGTTCATTGTTAATGTATAGAAATGCAACAGATTTCTGTATATTAATTTTGTATCCTGCAACTTTATCAGATTCATTGATGAGCTCTAGTAGTCTTTTGGTGGTATCTTTAGGATTTTCTACGTATAGTATCATGCATCTTCAAACAGTGACAGTTCTACTTCTTTTTCAATTTGGATATATTTTATTTATTTTCCTTGTCTGATTGCTGTGGCTAGGGCTTCCAATACTATGTTGAATAAAAGTCGCGAGAGTGGGCATCATTCTGTTGTTCCTGATCTTAGAGGTAGTTTGAGTGTTTCATATAACAAGTTTTGTAGAATTATAGACTTTTTAAACTATGTGACTATGTATTTTGATTAAAAAATGCATATTCTGAAAAAGTCACCTAGATCATAACACTGGCTTCAAGGAGATTTTTAAAAAAATAAACCCATTTCTTATATCTTGCCATGGCATGCTTCTTACATTGGGAAGCTTAATTGTCATGGAAGTTGTCATCAGATATTAGAGCTAGAAAATTTTAGAGCTAGATCTTCTAATTGAACAGTGTAATTTTACAGAGAAGAAAACACATTGAGAGAGGAGAAATGACTCACCCAAAGTCACACAGTACATTCCAGATTTAGGGTCTAGGGTTCCTGACTCCTGACCCAGTGTTCATTCCGGTTAACTGCACTGCCTTTTGATCATTTGAATACACTTCATTGCCCTGTTCAACTCAGAGTATTAGGGGGCTGTTTGAAACCCCGTGAAATATATAACATTGCTCTCTATTGGATGCTGGCAGGAAGGAAGGGTTCTGAAGCAGTCACACCAGCCACTGAAAGCCAGATCTTATTGGGAAGTCCTCTATCAATGGTGGGAATACCATGAGACATATACTGTATAAGTCTTGCTATAGTGTAGTTTCAGTAATAAATAATAATGGCTTTGTCAGTAAGGACTGCATTGTAAGAGAAGGATTTATGCATAGTATGGTGAAGATGATGGGTCATATACCACTAGGTGGGCAGATTAATTGCAGTTTAATGGCCGTTGAAGATGAATTGCCTTTTCTGACCTCTGGGTTCCTCCTGAGGGTTATAGTTCCATGGAACACAGCTGTTGGGGTGAATATAGTCCTAAGCAGAGTTTCTGATACCAAGGGAGGGTCTTGCTTGACTGGCAGGATGTGATGTATTCTGACACCCACCTTCATGTTAAAAATACTGTGATTAAAAGCAGTATAAACCTCTAAATGGTGTAATAGTTTAATGAAGTGATAGCATTAATAAAGAAGAGCTGGCTTTTGAAATATCAAAGTATAAAAATGATGCTGTCCTGAAATATTAAGAAATGTTTATAAGCATCAGAATTTCATCCTATAACAAATACTTTCTCAGGGCTTTTCCAAAAAAGAACTTTTCATTGGAATAATGATCCATATAACTTTTTTCATCATATCATAGATAGGGTGACCAATTTTACCTATAATATTTAACTATGATTTATATAACTTTGAAACATTCTAATGCTGTTGTGGTTCAAGCTTCATGTCTTTGAAAAATGCTTTGAAACTGACTTCCACAGTTGGATTCTTTCAAAATGTAGGTCTGATTTTTAAACCTATATTTCAAAATCATAGTTTGTCTCTTTCAAAATCTAGTTCTGGTAGTGAGTTAGATTTATGAGTTATTTAATGCAAAAATGGATTTATGCAAAAATTGTAGATGCCTCCCACCCTTTTGTCCTTGACTATAAAAAATGGAAGAGAGGAAACTGAGGGAAAAGTAAGATGATCTACAGATAAAATGACTATTTATGTGCAAACAACTGGATTGATAACTGTAAAACAGAACAAGAGCTAGAAGACATAGCTCTATAAACTAGTGGGGTTTTAAAAAATAAAAGGTTACTCTGCAATGATATTTTTAAGAAATGTGCAAAATTTATTTTCAGATCTCAACACGTATCTTTTAGTTCACATCAAATCTGTAAAGCTCATCAATCTGGCACTTTTTCAGATCAACATAAATCAGTCTCAGAAAGTAAATAATTATTGAGTTTAAAGCAGAAAGAGTTTTCAACTTGTTGCTGTTATTTTGATAATGCATCTAACTATCTGTATATGTCTTCCTTTACTTTCCTTGCTGCACAGGTTTGCCATCAGCAAATTTGGCTGCACCTAACCTCACTGTGGAAGAGGGAAAGTCTATCACATTAACTTGTAGTGTTGCAGGCGATCCAGTTCCGAATTTATACTGGGATGTTGGTAATCTTGTTTCCAAGCATATGGTAAGGCTTGTGTTTGACTGTGCATTCATAGAGATGAGAGTGTCTCAGAACTTGAGATTGTATTAACCTAGTGAAAATCACTTAATATTTTATAGGGCCACGTAGATTTACAATGAGTTTTTGCTGTGCATTTACTTTCTATCTATTCTTACTTAACAAAGACTAATGCAGGTTGCATTTTAGTTATTTATACCCCATAGATTGGAAAGTCTGTTGGTCTCTAGTAAGCTTTTTATGTCACCGTGAGCAAGGTGAGTGACTCCCCTTGTGGTCTTTTCCCTCGGAGGAAAGTAGGTAGGAATTCAAGGATTAAATCAACTTCACACATTAAATAATTGCAATCTAGAGAAATAGAATAGCTTCTGATTTACTCCTTTGCCTAAGCCCGATTAGGCTAGAAACTTTTTTCTAATGTTATAGATGATTTTCTGCAGTTAGGGGAAGAAACCCCAAATCTTGTTACTTTGGGTTCAGTCCTAACCAAGATTATTTTTGTCTGTTAATTCATTTGTAGAATGAAACAAGCCACACACAGGGCTCCTTAAGGATAACTAACATTTCATCTGATGACAGTGGAAAGCAAATCTCTTGTGTGGCAGAAAATCTTGTAGGAGAAGATCAAGATTCTGTCAACCTCACTGTACATTGTACGTAATCAGATCGGCATGTGTTTTTAATAGCAGATGATTGTGGATACACCTACATTTGTGGTTGGGCCACTCTGGGTGCTGCTTTAGTGCATTAAAAAAGTATATGCAGTGTTTTGTGTATCCTTAATTAAGAAATATTATCAGCCCCTTTCACTTGTCCTATTTCTTCTAATCTCTCTTGTTCATGCGTTATCTTTAAGCTTCTTTTTCGATTTTAAGTGTGTCCTCTTGTGCCTTCCCCTGTCTTGTCTTGATAGAACATATTTTGAGCTGGTTATCCTCTTTTTGTTAATAAGTTGTAGTTTAAATTCTGATAAACCAGTTTCTAAATTTTTTTTCTCTGTAAAAACAATATGAACCTTTAAAGTTGTGATACCTAAAGTACTGAGCTGGCTGTTCACAAACACCAAATTATACTGTTGATACAAAAAAAATACCCCATTTATTTGACATCAAGCTTCTGTGAGGAATTGGAGGAGTCCTACTTAAATGACTGAAAATTATTATCACGTGCAAAAAAACTTTTATAACTGTTTTAAATTTCTCTCTACTGAAGACATATGATATTAATGTTTCTTAAGCATATGTGCATTATTCTCCAGTATTATAAGCAATATAACCTATAACTTAACATTCCAGATTGTTGCATTCAGTGTGAACGGTGTACTTATTCAGTAAAAAATACATAATCTTCACATGAGTGGAAATTCTGAGCTGCCATGGTATAAAGTAACGAGGTTTTACTCTGTTTGGATTAGGATTTGGATGAGAAAAATACGAGTGTGCATGTGTGTAAGTATGAATATGCATTACACACATGTAGGCACAAGGTTTGATACACTGGTTAACATTCACTTATAACACACATTCCGTATGTGATTGTTGGAGTGAATGATTGAAATCACCAACCTTTTGTCACTGTCAATACTACCTCGACGCCCAGAAGGTCCTGGACTCATAATTTCTCATCATTTTGACCCACATGGAAGCTTGAAGTCAATGTCATCCCCAAACACATGCAACCAGTTTCCAACTTTATGTCCTTAAGTCAACACCTCACATAAAGCTCATTTGAGCGTGGTGACAGGAAAAAGTGAGGCCTAGGCATGGGCACCTGGGCTGGTAGGAGGAAGGTAAGTATTGTCCCTGCCCCATCGTGGTCCTTGTGTTTGTAACACAGACCTATAAGTAAGGGTACTCCAATTCAAATTTTTCTCAGTTTAGGTTAATATCTATGTAGTCTCCATGGTCTGGAGAATTGGCCTTGTCTATCAAAGTTTAGATAACAAGTAGAAGGAATAAGTGATAAAACATATTAGCAACGGAGACATCCTTTGCAGTGATCCCACTCAGAATGTATTTGTTAGCAGGCTATGATTTCCCCCCCTTCGTGTGATGAACGTATACAACCAGGAAGCAGTGCATGAGGGGAAGGGCTACTGGATTAGGTATTAGGAGATCTGGATTCCTGTTCCAGATTTTCCTCACTCAGTAACCTTGACCAAGTCACTTAACCTTATTGCACTTGGGTTTCTTCATCTGAAAAATGATGCTATTAGGTCTCAAAGATCTCTTCCAGTCCTTGATTTTATAATTATCAAAGTCAGACCACATAAAAATAAACAATTATGAGGGATTTTAAATAGCTTCACTCAGGATAAGTACTCTGTTTAAAGATGCTACTTGATAATGTTTATTTCCCCTAAGAATAAGGTGCTTTATACTTCAGGTTAAAATAATCTCTAGTTTGTTTGTTCAGGCTTAGATAGGACCTCAGACATTTAAAGGATAAAAACTTTGATATCTCCAATTCCAGCAAAAATGGGCTGTACTGTAATGAAAAGTAGTGCTTTTAAAGAGAGTTTCCTATTGACCATCGGCGAAAAATATTATCAATTTATCAGACTTTATAATAGTCAATCAACATCGATAGCAACATTCATTGCATTGACCAGTTTTATTTGTTTTAGAAAAGTTATGCAAGATCAGGGCTTCAGGCAAGATTTGCAAAGTCATTTTTGTCATTATTTGTATTATTAAATGAAGTTCTGTAAAAATAGTGGTCCTCAATGTTTTGGTGATTAATCTCCATAGTATCAAAGGCATATATATTAGAAACCAAAGTCAACTTCAAATGAACGCTTTCCACTGTCAGTAATCTCAGGGATCTGTTTGGAGTTGGTTCTCACACCGAATAGATGTGAAAATGACTACAATGCATGGGCTTTAAGCAGAGCAGGGAAAGGAGTCTCTCTGAAGCTCTCTGTAGAAGTTAAATCAACCTTGATGATGATACAAAATATTGATGGATTCCAGAGTTGTGGGTCATGTGTTTTCTTAAACCAAACAATGGTTGAATAAAAATCCCCTATTGATGACACAGAGATCTGGAGGTGGGGAGAATTCTGAGCTTTCTGATGCTATTAACTCTCTCTTTTTCAATTTAGTTGCTCCAACTATCACATTTCTCGAATCTCCAACCTCAGACCACCACTGGTGCATTCCATTCACTGTGAAAGGCAACCCCAAACCAGCGCTTCAGTGGTTCTATAATGGGGCAATTTTGAATGAATCCAAATACATCTGTACTAAAATCCATGTTACCAATCACACGGAGTACCACGGCTGCCTCCAGCTGGATAATCCCACTCACATGAATAATGGGGACTACAAGTTAGTAGCCAAGAATGAGTATGGGAAGGATGAGAAACAGATTTCTGCTCACTTCATGGGCTGGCCTGGAATCGATGATGGTGAGTACCTGCTGTTTTTGCATCTGGGGAGAAGATAGGGTATATCACTCAATTACTGACAACATCATGCTAAAGCCAAGTCCAGGGGCAGGGATTCATACTCTTTCCATGGAGGTGATAGGGATGAATAACTTTGAACAATATACTGATAAACACACATTATTTTTCTCTTGAGTGTTACATGAGATTTTGTATCACAATGGCAAAAACCAAACAAATCTGTGAGTGGGTGAACTGTATTTGGTTGGCTCATGAACTATTTAAGATATATTTTCTAGTCCCTTATCCATTTGGGACTCAGAATCCTGCTCTCTCATCCATGGATGAGGAACTAGTGTTGTGGAATGTTTTGCTTACCTGGGCTGACTGAGTTGTGGCATCCTTTGATGGGATCCTGAATTATTTTTCTAGGAGTGGTAAAAGTTCCAATCTGACCAATGGTTTAGGTTGGGAAAAGGATGGCTGGCATCAGGAGTCCGGTACATGGTCAGCAGAAGAATTTCAGTGGGAGCCTCAGTAAAAGCAGGGATGATGTCATGCATTTCCCTGCTCCAGTTACTATTGCTCAGTGAAGTATTCTTACTTGCTTGTTTGTGTTGCCCAAATACCTGGTACTATTGTAGAGATTGAGCCCTGTGTTTGGATACTGGGACCTGTACATGATTAGAATTCCTCACCATAACAGCGCCAAGTTAATCAAAGCCACACAAAAACAGCCTTGCAGAGGGGAAGGGAAAATAGAAACTTGGAGGCCCATGGGGTAGGGGCTGCTGGGGCAGCATGTACTAGTGTGGCTCGCAGGGCAGCCACATGGACAAAGGTGATGGCTGCAAGCCACCTTCACCAAACGATAATGCAATAATTCTCATTACACAATACATCTTCCTGTTATCCTGGTATTTATTCAACAGCTTTTTAAAATTTATTTATTTTGATTTTAAACTCTTTTTTTTACATCTTTATTGGAGTATAATTGCTTTACAATGGTGTGTTAGTTTCTGCTTTATAACAAAGTGAATCAGTTATACGTATACATATGTTCCCATATCTCTTCCCTCTTGCGTCTCCCTCCCTCCCACCCTCCCTATCCCGCCCCTCTAGGTGGTCACAAAGCACCGAGTTCATCTCCCTGTGCTATGTGGCTGCTTCCCACTAGCTATCTATTTTACGTTTGGTAGTGTATATATGTTCATGCCTCCCTCTCGCTTTGTCACAGCTTACCCTTCCCCTTCCCCATATCCCCAAGTCCATTCTCAAGTAGGTCTGTGTCTTTATTCCTGCTTTACCCCTAGGTTCTTCATGACATTTTTTTCCCTTAGATTCCATATATATGTGTTAGCATACGACATTTGTCTTTCTCTTTCTGACTTACTTCACTCTGTATGACAGACTCTAGGTCCATCCACCTCACTACAAATAACTCAATTTCGTTTCTTTTTATGGCTGAGTAATATTCCATTGTATATATCTGCCACATCTTCTTTATCCATTCATCCGATGATGGACACTTAGGTTGTTTCTATCTCCTGGCTATTGTAAATAGAGCTGCAATGAACGTTGTGTTACATGACTCTTTCTGAATTATGGTTTTCTCAGGGTATATGCCCAGTAGTGGGATTGCTGGGTCATATGGTAGTTCTATTTGTAGTTTTTTAAGGAACCTCCATACCGTTCTCCATAGTGGCTGTACCAATTCACATTCCCACCAGCAGTGCAAGAGTGTTCCCTTTTCTCCACACCCTCTCCAGCATTTATTGTTTCTAGATTTTTTGATGATGGCCATTCAGACTGGTGTGAGATGATACCTCATTGTAGTTTTGATTTGCATTTCTCTAATGATTAATGATGTTGAGCATTCTTTCTTGTGTTTGTTGGCAGTCTGTATATCTTCTTTGGAGAAATGTCTATTTAGGTCTTCTGCCCATTGTTGGATTGGGTTGTTTGTTTTTTTGTTATTGAGCTGCATGAGCTGCTTGTAAATTTTGAAGATCAATCTTGTGCCAGTTGCTTCATTTGCAAATATTTTCTCCCATTCTGAGGGTTGTCTTTTGGTCTTGTTTATGGTTTCCTTTGCTGTGCAGAAGCTTTTAAGTTTCATTAGGTCCCATTTGTTTATTTTTGTTTTTATTTTCATTTCTCTGGGAGGTGGGTCAAAAAGGATCTTGCTGTGATTTATGTCATAGAGTGTTCTACCTATGTTTTCCTCTAAGAGTTTGATAGTTTCTGGCCTTACATTTAGGTCTTTAATCCATTTTGAGCTTATTTTTTGTATGGTGTTAAGGAGTGTTCTAGTCTCATACTTTTACATGTACCTGTCCAGTTTTCCCAGCACCACTTATTGAAGAGGCTGTCCTTTTTCTATTGTACATTCCTGCCTCCTTTATCACAGATAAGGTGACCATATATGTGTGGGTTTATCTCTGGGCTTTCTATCCTGTTCCACTGATCTATATTTCTGTTTTTGTGCCAGTACCATACTGTCTTGATTACTGTAGCTTTGTAGTATAGTCTGAAGTCAGGGAGCCTGATTCCTCCAGCTCCGTTTTTCATTCTCAAGATTGCATAGGGTATTTGGGGTCTTTTGTGTTTCCACACAAATTGTGAAATTTTTTGTTCTAGTTCTGTGAAAAATGCCAGTGGTAGTTTGATAGGAAGTGCATTGAATCTGTAGATTGCTTTGGGTAGTAGAGTCATTTTCACAAAGTTGATTCTTCCAATCTCAGAACATGGTATATCTCTCCATCTATTTGTATCATCTTTAATTTCTTTCATCAGTGTCTTATAATTTTCTGCATACAGGTCTTTTGTCTCCTTAGGTAGGTTTATTCCTAGATATTTTATTCTTTTTGTTGCAATGGTAAATGGGAGTGTTTTCTTGATTTCATTTTCAGATTTTTCATCATTAGTGTACAGGAATGCCAGAGATTTCTGTGCATTAATTTTGTATCCTGCTACTTTACCAAATTCATTGATTAGCTCTAGTAGTTTTTCGGTAGCATCTTTAGGATTCTCTATGTATAGTATCATGTCATCTGCAAACAGTGACAGCTTTACTTCTTCTTTTCCGATTTGGATTCCTTTTATTTCCTTTTCTTCTCTGATTGCTGTGGCTAAAACTTCCAAAACTATGTTGAGTAAGAGTGGTGAGAGTGGGCAGCCTTGTCTTGTTCCTGATCTTAGTGGAAATGGTTTCAGTTTTTCACCATTGAGGACAATGTTGGCTGTGGGTTTGTCATATATGGCCTTTATTATGTTGAGGAAAGTTCCCTCTATGCCTACTTTCTGCAGGGTTTTTATCATAAATGGGTGTTGAATTTTGTCAAAAGCTTTCTCTGCATCTATTGAGATGATCATATGGTTTTTCTCCTTCAACTTGTTAATATGGTGTATCACATTGATGGATTTGCATATATTGAAGAATCCTTGCATTCCTGGAATAAACCCCACTTGATCATGGTGTATGATCCTCTTAATGTGCTGTTGGATTCTGTCTGCTAGTATTTTGTTGAGGATTTTTGCATCTATGTTCATCAGTGATATTGGCCTGTAGTTTTCTTTCTTTGTGGCATCCTTGTCTGGTTTTGGTATCAGGGTGATGGTGGCCTCGTAGAATGAGTTTGGTAGTGTTCCTCCCTCTGCTATATTTTGGGAGAGTTTGAGAAGGATAGATGTTAGCTCTTCTCTAAATGTTTGATAGAATTCGCCTGTGAAGCCATCTGATCCTGGGCTTTTGTTTGTTGGAAGATTTTTAATCACAGTTTCAATTTCAGTGCTTGTGATCGGTCTTTTCATATTTTCTGTTTCTTCCTGAGTCAGTCTTGGCAGGTTATGCATTTCTAAGAATTTGTCCATTTCTTCCAGGTTGTCCATTTTATTGGCATAAAGTTGCTTGTAGTAATCTCTCATGATCTTTTGTATTTCTGCAGTGTCAGTTGTTACTTCTCCTTTTTCATTTCTAATTCTATTGATTTGAGTCTTCTCCCTTTTTTTCTTGATGAGTCTGGCTAATGGTTTATCAATTTTGTTTATCTTCTCAAAGAGCCAGCTTTTAGTTTTATTGATCTTTGCTACCGTTTCCTTCATTTCTTTTTCATTTATTTCTGATCTGATCTTTATGATTTCTTTCCTTCTGCTAACTTTGGGGGTTTTTTGTTCTTCTTTCTCTAATTGCTTTAGGTGCAAGGTTAGGTTGTTTATTCGAGATGTTCCCTGTTTCTTAAGGTAGGATTGTATTGCTATAAACTTCCCTCTTAGAACTGCTTTTGCTGCATCCCATAGGTTTTGGTTCATTGTGTCTCCATTGTCATTTGTTTCTAGGTATTTTTTTATTTCCTCTTTGATTTCTTCAGTGATCACTTCATTATTCAGTAGTGTATTATTTAGCCTCCATGTGTTTGTATTTTTTACAGATCTTTTCCTGTAATTGATATGTAGTCTCATAGCGTTGTTGTCAAAAAAGACACTTGATACAATTTCAAGTTTCTTAAAATTACCAAAGCTTGATTTCTGATCCAAGATATGATCTATCCTGGAGAATGTTCCATGAGCACTTGAGAAAAATGTGTATTCTGTTGTTTTTGGATGGAATGTCCTATAAATATCAGTTAAGTCCATCTTGTTTAATGTATCGTTTGAAGCTTGTGTTTCCTTATTTATTTTCATTTTGGATGATCTGTCCATTGGTGAAAATGGGGTGTTAAAGTCCCCTACTATGAATGTGTTACTGTCGATTTCCCCTTTTATGGCTGTTAGTATTTGCCTTATGTATTGAGGTGCTCCTATGTTAGGTGCATAAATATTTACAATTGTTATATCTTCTTCTTGGATCAATCCCTTGATCATTATGTAGTGCCCTTCTTTGTCTCTTCTAATAGTCTTTATTTTAAAGTCTATTTTGTCTGATATGAGCATTGCTACTGCAGCTTTCTTTTGGTTTCCATTTGCATGGAATATCTTTTTCCATCCCCTTACTTTCAATCTGTATGTGTCTCTACGTCTGAAGTGGGTCTCTTGTAGACAGCATATATATGGGTCTTGTTTTTGTATCCATTCAGCCAGTTTGTGTCTTTTGGTGGAAGAATTTAGTCCATTTACATTTAAGGTTATTATCGATATGTTTTTTCCTATTCCCATTTTCTTAATTGTTTTGGGTTTGTTATTGTAGGTCTTTTCCTTCTCTTGTGGTTCTTGCCTAGAGAAGATCCTTTAGCATTTGTTGTAAAGCTGGTTTGGTGGTGCTGAACTCTCTCAGCTTTTGCTTGTCTGTAAAGGTTTTAATTTCTCCTACAAATCTGAATGAGATCCTTGCTGGTTAGAGTAATCGTGGTTGTAGGTTTTTCTCCTTCATCACTTTAAATATGTCCTGCCAATCCCTTCTGATTTGCAGAGTTTCTGCTGAAAGATCAGCTGTTAACCTTATGGGGATTCCCTTGTGTTTTATTTGTTGTTTTTCTCTTGCTGCTTTTAATATGTTTTCTTTGTATTTAATTTTTGACACTTTGATTAATATGTTTCTTGGCGTGTTTCTCCTTGGATTTATCCTGTATGGGACTCTCTGTGCTTCCTGGACTTGATTAACTATTTCCTTTCCCATATTAGGGAAGTTTTCAACTATAATCTCTTCAAATATTTTCTCAGTCCCTTTCTTTTTCTCTTCTTCTTCTGGAACCCCTATAATTCGAATGTTGGTGTGTTTAATGTTGTCCCAGAGGTGTCTGAGACTGTCCTCAGTTCTTTTCAGTTTTTTTTCTTTATTCTGCTCTGCAGTAGTTATTTCCACTATTTATCTTCCACCTCACTTATCTGTTCTTCTGCCTCAGTTATTCTTCTATTCATCCTATCTAGAGTATTTTTAATTTCATTTATTTTGTTGTTCATCATTGCTTGTTTCATCTTTAGTTCTTCTAGGTCCTTGTTAGATATTTCTTGCATTTTGTCTATTCTATTTCCAAGATTTTTGATCATCTTTACTATCATTATTCAGAATTCTTTTTCAGGTAGACTGCCTATTTCCTCTTCATTTGTTAGGTCTGGTGGGATTTTATCTTGCTCCTTCATCTGCTGTGTGTTTTTCTGTATTCTCATTTTGCTTATCTTACTGTGTTTGTGGTCTCCTTTTTGCAGGCTGCAGCAGGTTTATAGTTCCCATTGTTTTTGGTGGCTGTCCCCAGTGGCTAAGGTTGGTTCAGTGGGTTGTGTAGGCTTCCTGGTGGAGGGGACTAGTGCCTGTGTTCTGGTGGATGAGGCTGTATCTTGTCTTTCTGGTGGGCAGGTCCATATCTGGTGGTTTCTTTTGGGGTGTCTGTGGACTTATTATGATTTTAGGCAGCCTCTCTGCTAATGGGTGGTGTTGTGTTCCTGCCTTGCTAATTGTTTGGCATAGGGTGTCCAGCACTGTAGCTTGCTGGTCATTGACTGAAGCTGGGTGTTGGTGTTGAGATGGAGATCTCTGGGAGATTTTCGCCATTTGATATTCCATGGAGCTGGGAGGTCTCTTGTGGACCCGTGTCCTGAAGTTGGCTCTGCCACCTCAGAGGCACAGCACTGACTCCTGGCTGCAGCGTCAAGAGCCTTTCATCCACACGGCTCAGAATAAAAGGGCAAAAATGTAGAAAGAAAGAAAGAAAGAAAGAAAGAAAGAGGATAAAATAAAGTAAGATAAAATAAAATAATGTTATTAAAATAAAAATAATTATTAAGAAAAAAAAACACGGATGGATAGAACCCTAGGAGAAATGGTGAAAGCAAAGCTATACAGACAAAATCTCACACAGAAGCATACACATACACACTCACAAAAAGAGCAAAAGGGGAAAAAAATAATAAACCTTGCACTCAAAGTCCACCTCCTCATTTTGGGATGATTCATTGTCTATTCAGGTATTCCATAGATGCAGGGTACATCAAGTTGATTGTGGAGATTTAATCCACTACTCCTGAGGCTGCTGGGAGAGATTTCCCTTTCTCTTCTTTGTTCGCACAGCTCCTGGGGTTCAGCTTTGAATTTGGCTCCGTCTCTGCATGTAGGTTGCAGGAGGGCGTCTGTTCTTCACTCAGACAGGACGGGGTTAAAGGAGCCGCTGATTTGGGGACTCTGGCTCACTCAGGCCGGGGGGAGGGAGGGGCACGATGTGGGGCGAGCCTGCGGCAGCAGAGACCGGCGTGACGTTGCACCAGCCTGAGGTGTGCCGTGTGTTCTCCTGGGGAAGTTGTCCCCGGATCCCGGGACCCTGGCAATGGCGGGCTGCACAGGCTCCCTGGAAGAGGGGTGTGGATAGTGACCTGTGCTCGCACACAGGCTTCTTGGTGGCGGCAGCAGCAGCCTTAGCGTCTCACGCCCGTCTCTGGGGTCTGCGCTGTTAGCCGTGGCTCACGCCCGTCTCTGGAGCTCCTTTAAGCAGTGCTCTTAATCCCCTCTCCTCACGCACCAGGAAACCAAGAGGGAAGAAAAAGTCTCTTGCCTCTTCGGCAGCTCCAGACTTTTCCCAGGACTCCCTCCCGGCTAGCCGTGGTGCACTAGCCCCCTTCAGGCTGTGTTCACGCCGCCAACCCCAGTCCTCTCCTTGGGATCCAACCCCCGAAGCCTGAGCCTCAGCTCCGAGCCCCCACCCACCCCGGCGGGTGAGCAGACAAGCCTCTCGGGCTGGTGAGTGCTGGTCGACACCGATCCTCTGTGCGGGAATCTCTCCGCTTTGCCCTCCACACCCCTGTTGCTGTGCTCTGCTCCACGACTCCGAAGCTTACCCCCTCTGCCACCTGCAGTCTCCACCCGCGAAGGGCTCCTGGTGTGTGGAAACCTTTCCTCCTTCACAGCTCCCTCCCACTGGTGCAGGTCCCATCCCTATTCTTTTGTCTCTGTTTATTCTTTTTTCTTTTGCCCTACCCAGGTACGTGGGGGAGTTTCTTGCCTTTTGGGAGGTCTGAGGTCTTCTGCCAGCGTTCAGTAGGTGTTCTGTAGGAGTTGTTCCATGTGTAGATGTATTTCTGATGTATCTGTGGGGAGGAAGGTGATCTCCGCGTCTTACTCTTCCGCCATCTTCCAAAAAGCCCCCAACAGCTTTTTAAATGCACAGGCTTCCTTAGTGTGCTCAAAATGTGATTTGAATTATATAAGTTTAATTTACAAACAGCCTTTCAGCTCCTTTCAGGAGCACGTAAAACAAGCTATGTTTGGATGACTTACCCAGACACCCTGGCAGTTGTTGTCTGTTTCATTAAATCTTCCTCTTAATTGAGAATTTAGTTGCTTGGCTACATTTGCTGTAGTAAATCGCTAGATTGCTATGTTCCTTTTCTTGCATGTTTGAAGGGATAACAGCTTTATAGTTAAATCCAGAGACTGCTTTTGGGACAAGTGTTTTTTGTCTGTTTTTAAATAAAGTTTTGATTTGTGAATAATTTTAAATATTATTTATTTAAATAATTTATTATTTAATTTTAAATATTATTATTTATTATTTCTTTGCAAGGAAAGTTGCAAAGATGGTATCCAGAGTTCCCAGATACACCTCACCTTGTTTCCCTGATGCTAACATCTTGCATTACTTACATTTGTCAAAACTAAGAAACTGACATTGGTATGTTACTCTTAACTAAACTTCAGACTTTATGTGAATTTCTCCAACAACTGACTTTTGAAACAGTTGGAGGTGAACTTGATTCCAGGGTGAAGGTCTGGTGTTTAAAAGTTTTAGAAGTGGTCTGTGTGCTTTGATATGAGCACTGTTCTGTCAGTGTAAAGCCAGTAGCTTCTATTTTAGATAGGATTTTGATGTATTTTCTTTTGAACATTTCTGTATGGTACCAATATTTGGTAGAGCTTAACTCCTCTTATCTCTGTGGCCTCATTTTTATCGATCACTTTTGTTAGTTTTAACTTAGCTAGTGATAGGAAAGAATGGTTTTCTGGCATAAGAATATTTTGGTGTCTCTCAAATATTCCCTTAAAAGGAAATATTTATTTATCTAAAACAAAAATTAAGCCACATTTTATAAAGATGTTCTCTTCTCTCCTTTTTTTTCCATTTTCTTGTTCATTTATTCCTTTTTATCAGATCTTCAATGTAAATATGGCTTTTAGAAAAGTCTGATTTTTTTTTTTCTTTTTAAGTATTTACTCAAGGACCAGCTATCGAGGAGTAATAAATGAAAGTGGAAATGAAAGAGACTTGGCCCCGGGTGATAGTGGATATAAATGGCCCGTATGGGCCATAAACCACTTTGACCAATTAGAATGTGACCTTACTTGGCTTTGTGTGATAGAATCTTTGTAGGTATTTATGAGATTTGTAGCCGTAGCCCACAGATAATGGCTTTTCTTAGAATTGCCTTCTTTCCCTCTTAACTCTCTTTAGAACTAAAGAAAAATAGACAAATAGCATATATATATGTAATTTCCCTGCTAGTATAAATGTACATTCCAAGTTAAGGACATCAGGTCACATTTGGGTTTATAGCCCTTCAGTATTTCTGCTGTCATCTTTTTGTAATTGCTCAAGAAGTTTAGCTACCACAAATCTTTATGATAAGAAGTTTCAGCTACTTTTTTTCCTAGTTGTTTTGATGAGATCCCCTTTTTTCACACTGGGAGTTTCTGGACTTACCAGGAAGCAGGCAGCCTGGGATCCCTGTGAAGCTGGTTGCATCACTGTATGAAGCCAGAAGAATTAAAATGGCAGCTCTTTCATCCTTGGGCATGTGTGTTCCTCATTCAGCTCAGAACTGAGATTTCTGTGAAATGGTCACTTTGCTTAGGAATTCACCCACTATTTGGAGATAGAGAATGAAGCGTGTTGAAAGAAATTACAACAGAAATAAAAACAAATAAACAAAAAGTCCCTGATAAAAGAAAAATGGGTGAGCATGGAAGAGGATGGCTGACTGAACCTAGTGACAGTCCCGATTGCCTATCGCACAGCATGGTGTGGAAACACGGGATGTGGTGGCAGACACTCTGCTTTCCACTTGGAGCAAGGATGGGGCAGAGAGACCCCGAACCAGCATCAGCCAGAGCAAGAGGGTGCCATTGATGGCGTGTGAGGTTGGGAGGAAGGCAGTAAAGATCTCCATATAACATCTCTCCAGGGTGCTGGGACCTTGCAGAGTCTGACACCAGACACCAGCCCTAGCCAGGGTGCTGTGAGGAGGGACAGGTGTTATCAAGTCTTCGGATGTCAGCAGGACTCGGGTACCAGGCCAGTGCTTTTTCTATCTGATCATCACTGGCAGCCTGGCTAGCAACTGAGAAAGAGAGGAAAGACTTTCCCAAACTTCAAACACTAGATCGATTGTTTCGGATCCCATGCTTAGAACTGAACTCTGCTCTGGTCAGTTTTGAGTTATGTCTAAAGCACAACATGCAGTGCAATCTAGAGAACGGTGGTGTTTATCTTTCTAACACATGGAAGAGCACAACTGGTAACAGTCAAATTAATTTCATTTTGTTCTGGTTTTCCATCGGCCCTTTACAATTTAGTCAGTAAGAGTAATCTTCTTGGGTTCCTAGAACAGTAGCATCACACTCTATATTGCATGTTAGAATCAACTGCTGAGTTTTAATTGTTGTTTTATCTTATTTCATTTTTTAAGACACATTCCTGGGGCCCATCTCTGGCAATTCTGATTCAGTGGCTCCGGCTTTGGCATTTTTCATTTTTGAGATTCCCAGTGACTCCAATGTACAGCCAAGTGTGAGAGTCACTGGTCTGGGTGGGAGCTCTGACCCAAGTAAGATTTTTCTGCTCATTGTTGAGTAACAGACAATCCTTTGGTCACTTGAGGTTGCAGACAAAATCTCAACTGAGAAACAGGATGTCTCTTCTGAGTTAGAAACCAACTCTGGACTTGCTTTGAGGGCCAGTCTCCTCTCCCCTCCCAGTTCTGGCTGGCAGCATGGGGGTGGGGGCTGGAGCTTGCTACTGAGGTGGAGGGGTTGGGCTTGGGGGACCGAGTGTGGGGAAGTGTGCTGGCTGGTGGCTCTGTGCTCTTGGGACCTGGCGGTGTTCAATGCCGATTCACCCATCTTGTTTCCTGGAGACCTTTGTGGAGATTCCTCTCTCTGCAGCCCCATCTCCTGCAGTTCCCACGACATAAATGCATTTCTGTTCTGGCTGCTGGAAGTACCTCCTTCCTCAGCACACAGGAATGCAGCTTTGTGCTTTTGGGGTCCCTCTGGCCCTCTGGACTCCCCTTGCAGACTTCCTCCCGGGCTGCCTCCATCAGGTCCATGGGGAACCCTAGTGATCCCTTGTCCTGACGTTTCTGGGTGTACAGGTGGAACACAAATGTACCACCACAGGTGGCCTGAGCCTTCTCTGGCAGAGCCAGATGCTTGTCCTCTGAGCCTTTCACCTGCAGAGAACACAGGACACGTCCTCAAGCACAGCCGGTGGAAGCCCCATGGTGGGGTGGTGACGTTGGCAACACTTCTCCCCAAAGAAACTTCTTTATAAGTCCTTCCTTTTTCTCTTCTCCCTGGGACCTTTTGAAGTCTCAGCGTGAATCAGATGTTTCAAAGGACAATGGATTCAGTTCTCAGCCATTTCCTTTGTGAATTCCGCCTGTGAGTGTCTCATGTTCGCTTTGGTGTCGGTTACTAAGGCAGGAGAGTCTTGCTTAACATCCTGTTGTACTAGAATCCTAGGATTTTGAACAATTTGTCAGATCTCTCTGGAGGTTTAACAAACAGAGGGCGCTGGGCTACCCACCAACAGGCAATAAAACAAAGCCCTTTCTCCCAATAATAGAAAACACTGCAACCACCCATAAAATGATGAAAGATGAAGAAACACTTGGGTTTTCATTTCTGTCCCCTGCTTCTGTTTGTGGTAGTCTTCACCCTGGCTTCTAATTCCCAGGGATGTCCCTGTCCCGCTATTAGGCAGGATCTACTCATGAAAAGCAGGAAGGAAAGCTATTCAGCTGAAGGTGTGCAGAAATTGTAGGCAATAAAGAATTAAGCACCCCTTGGAATGTTCTCTTTTTGTGGAAGCCGTTGAACAGAAAAACTAAGTGGAATAGGTAGAACCTCAAAACTTTTACTTTTAATGAGATAACTCCTGTCTTTTGCTGTTGATCCAAATGACTCATTCATATCTGGTGTTTGAGCTTGGAATTTAGACATAGTTATCCCCCTCTCCTCATTATTCCAAAGGAAGGTTGGCACGGGGGCAAGGGTTTGGGTTTGGAACTCAGATCTGAGTCACCTAAGAGTTCTGTCTTTCATGACCTGTGTGGCTTTGAGTGATTTTCTTACCACCTCTGAACCTAACTTTGCTTCTCTGTAAAATGTAGGGTTCTAGCACCTCCTTAGAAGGTGGTTGTGAAGATGAGCATGTCTGGGAGTGCCCTCAGGGTACCTGACCCAGCATAGGGAGGAGCTCAGTGTGGTCCTCTCCTGAGGGAGTTGTGAGAGCATAATGACACGGTACAGATCCTCACGTCCCTTTGTGCTTATGCTCTGTAGCCTTTAGGAAGAAACTTGCTGACCAGAACCACGTTTCTCTCAGCTTTGGCTTTGTCCTCCCTCATCCAGAGGATTGGGCTTGCCCAGAGAAGAGGACCTCCAGACTCTGCCCCCTGACTACATGAGCTTTCTAGACTTGGCCCTTTCAGGAGAAAACTAAGTCAGCGTTGGGCTCCTAGAGAGGGTGGGTGAATGTGAGCTCTCTCAGGTGTCTAAGCTGTCTCCTCCCTCTCTCCATTTGGAGTGGGGTCCAGACATATGCCACTGAGGACAAAACACACCTCTTGCCCTTACCCCTAATATTTTCTGCAGTCGCTGCCCTCCCCCCTCAATATTTAGGTATGCTATTTTCAGGTTTGCTCTACGCTTCACTGAAAAAATTACTATCCTTTATGTCCTCTGGGGCCTTCTGGCTTTGGTCAAACTTGCCATGGAGTTGTAAACTAGGGTTTCTCAAACTTTGATGAGCAATTAGATCTCCTGGGAATCCTGTTAAATGCAGATTCTGATGCCATGAGTCTGGAGAAGGGCTTAGAGTCTGCATTTCTAACAAGCTCCCAGATGGTGCTCAAAATCCATGGACCACACTTTGAGTAGTAAGGGTAGTTCGCTTCTGCCCTGCAGAACCTAGTCAGGGTCAGTGGTGGGGGGTGTGTGAGCACTGAAAGAACTGATCAGGTGTCCATCGAGGTTACCTCACTGACTCTCCAAGGGTATTAACCAGCAATAATGATAAAAATATGGAATAGCTGGTGCACAGAGATGCACTCTAATTGGGCTTGGCAAAAGGTAGGATGGCTTAAGGAGGCTTGGGAGAGTGAATAGGTAGAGACAGCAGTGTAGGCACAAACATAGAAAGCATGGGGTTATCTGAGGATTCTCTAAAGATTCTGCTGTATCCTATTTAGCTTACAGGTCAAAAATAAGACTTGTCTAAGATGAAATTGATCCATTATGTGGATGTCACTGGAATTCAATCCCACCTATAGAGAAGTCCCTTCATTAACACGAATGTGTGAGTGGAGACTGAGTGGAGATTAGGAGTGGTGAGGGTACCTTTTAAGCACAATTCTAAGCAGAAAGTCATGGCAGAGAGATTGCTTGTGAGTGCCATGAGGAAGAAACCTGGAGCCTTTGCTAGCATCTTTTGATTAGATAGCACAAGTTCTAAGAATTTTCAAGGTCAGATATTACTGTAAACGTGAACACGCTGATTGCTTAAGAGTGGAGTCTCTTGTTGAAATCATTACTCAAATGATTAATACTTTAGGCTTGGAACAAGCCTAGCCAGAGCACTAGATGATAAAACACCCGGGTTTTAAAGCTTTCCATTCTTTAGGCTGTACATAAAGAGTGCCTTTAAGGCCCACTCATTCAGGAAGAATGTCACAGCTCAAGAATGCTCATTCACACAAACAGTGGGAGTCAATGACTTATGCTGCCTAATTCGGGAGCAGTTGCCTCCTATGCAAAATGCGCGTCAGGAGCAAACTATAAATATTGGAAGAGTTTTCCCCACAGCTTTTCATTTTTGCTGTTTTATCCAAAGATTCATGACGTCTGGATGAACTAGAGCTCTCTACAGCACTTAGAATTGCCCTCAAACTGGCCGGTTTAGGTTTGATGTACTTAGGCCAAAGAATGTATGGTGGGGAAATTTCTCCAAATGTTACACATTAAGAAAATATAAAGCCCCCCACTACTTGTTCTTAAGGCCATTGGTCAGGACCCATGTCTTGTCCTGGGAGTGAAAGGACAGAAAGTTTTACCTGCTTTTCTGCCTTAAAAACGGAGAAGAGTATGGTTCAGCTATAGACTCATAATAATCATGATAATTAAGATTTATACTTAAATAGCTCTTTTTGTCTCAAGAGTACTAATGTTAATTAATTATGCCTCCTGAAGCTCCTGAGGAGTTGCCAAGCCAATGCTATTATCCTCTTCTGTCGGATGAAGACTCCTTTGTTACAGAAAATGGGAAGAGGCTCCCAGTGCTTCATGGCACAGTAATGGTTCATCCAGAAAGAAAACCCAGACGTCCGAACCCCCGACGTTTTCAGGCCCCGAGTTCAGCCTGCCATTTAAACAGGGAAGAGGAGAAGGATCTGGAACTCAAAAGGCAGACTGCCTTGAGTTAGAAAACACTGTTGACAAAGCAAGGGCAGTTTATTTGGAAAGAACAAATCTTTTGCTATGCCTTTATCATGTGGAATTCTTTGAAATATTTTTTAAGATCACACTAAAAAGAGTCTGCAAAAAGAATTGCAAGAAAAGTCTTAAAAAAATTTTTTTAGAGGATTAGAGAGAGACTAAAAGCTTAAAGGAAAGAAACAGATGTGTCTCCTGGCCTCCACTATTATTTTTATCTTTAGAGCAGAATGGAAAGTGAACCCTCTGGTCAGGCTACCTATCTTCCCACAGTTTTTTTTTTAATCCTACAAATGTGCTTTTCCTTTTACTGTAGAGTTTTACAGTTAAAAAGTCATAAGGATTTTCTCATGAAGATTTATATAAAGTCATAAGATTTACTCACCGGCTATAAATGAGATTAGAAAATGGAAGTAAACAGGTCCTTGCTTGAAGTCATTTAGCATGGAATTAAGGGGATGGCGGAGTGCTTTGGTTTGATATTGTTGAGGGGAGAAAAATGATTTTATCATCCATGTTTAGAAGCCTAAATGCCCAAAGGATCTGTGTCTTTGAGGTGCAGACATGGCACGTTGAATACGAAGCTTTGTCAGGAGTGTGTGTGTGGTTATAATACAGTTTCCATTGCTCTTTTCACTTGGGGCGTTTCAGATTTCAGGCTGTGCTCTGGACCTTAGTCCTCTTCCCATAATTCCTGACAACATGCCTTGGGTCAAGAATGAGGTACTGACAGAAATAGAAGAATATGTTGCACCCATCTTCTCAGACCATAAAGAGATGCAGTCCTTTTTCCCTCCCCTTGAGTTTTGGTTGACCTTTTGACTTTTTTTGGCCAATAGCAAATGGGAGAAATAACACTGTGTCAGTTCTGAGTCTAGACTTTAGGTTGGCTGGAGATAAACACCAACCTTGGGAAAGAGGTCGTGGAGGATTACGAAGATATGGAGAGAAGCCCAGCCAGCCCCAAGCTGTCCCAGTCATACCAGCCGAGGGGCATGGAGGGAAGGGAAGTCAACTTGGATCTTGCAGTCCCAGCTGGACTGCTCCAGACAGCATCACATGGAGCCCACTAAGCACTGCCCAAATTGAAGAAGTAGGACAAATAAATGATTGTTATTCTTATTGTTTTAGTAAAAAAAAAAAAAAAAAAGCACGAGATACTAGTGAGTATAGCACCTGGAGATGCTCAGCAGACTCTTGAGAAGATAGTACTTGAACATCAGACAAGCAGAGATTGGCACTCGTCTGGTTTTGGTTGGTGTAGCTTCTGCTCTTGGGTGAGCTGTGGAGGTAGAGATGGTCTGCTGCTTGTTCAGAATGCCAGTGGGTTAAGGGAGTTCCAGGATGTCTATATTTTATTTTGGAGATTCCCAACATGAAGCGTTAGGTCTTGAGGCCACCTCTGCTACCTCTGTCTGAGATTTCTTACTTAAACAGAGCTACTTGGATAGTCTTCAAGGAAACATAATCCTTCTCAAATCTCCACGATAAGTGCATTACTCAAGTGCATTTATCTTTCATTCGTTCTCTTTTCACTGGCTTTTTCCCTCCTAGCTCGTGTTTGTCTTTTCTCACTCACCTTTTAATCCTGATTATCTCCAACAGTGGTTCCTACCTTTAGCATATAACGGTACATAATGACTGAATTTAAACTAAGTAAATTATACTTTAAAATGGCAGGGTATCTTCAAAATTTGACTATTGCCAAAAGTCTGAAAAGGAAATGGTGAGTTTTTTTTTTCCTGTGTCTGCATTTAAAATGATGTTAATAACTACTGAGCTATTGGTGTGTAAACCTCACTGAAGGTTAGCTTGACTGAGAAGTTGCTAGAAGCAAAATAATCTGCTTGATAAGCTGGGGTCAGCTGGAGTAATGTGACCCTGGCTTTTCATAAAGTCCAGGTCTGTGCATCCGTCCACATGGCAGGCCTCCTAAACCTTCGTACAGAAAGAGGCATTTCCTTCTTTCGATGAGTAGGTCCTCGTCAGACATAGTACAGTATGGTAGGGAAGGAAAAAAAAACCATTATTGTTCCTCCTACATTGTCTTTCTGTGAGTTTCATAATCTTGCACTAAATTTGGCTAATCCTGACAATGACAGTGAAATGACAGTACTTCTCATGCATCTGGGACAATGAAACTAGGAAAATATAGTGCTTTTCAGAAAGTGTAGACATGACCTAATGGTTTTGATGGTGAATTTGGCAGAAAAGGCATGCACTAATATGAATCGGAAGTCTGGAAAAGGACCTGTTTTCCAGATTCTGAGCTAACCTATTTCCTTTTGATCCCACCCCAAACCCCAGTTTTCTGTACCTGACATTTGCTAAGTTGAATTGATTCGACATTTTGGATCTTCCTGGGGCTTTGTGTGAGTAATGTGTTTGGGTGTTCCCTTTCTGTGATGAGCCTGAATACACCTGTATGTCAGTCATATTCACTGAAGCCCTTTCACGTGTGTGGTATAGATACATCTAGCTCTGAATCCTGAGTCTTTTTACTTTCTTATGGAATCATGTGGTGGCTACATGTGGGGTTGCTGAGAGCATGAGAATAAATCAGGGTGACTGACTGGTCCCAATTTTAGCACTACAAGTCCTATGTCCAGGGAAAGCCCTCATCCTGGACAAATTGCAAGGATTTGTTTGGAACTATCCCAGTTTTAAAACTTAAACTCCTTGGCCTCAGGCAATCTTGGTTGGTTGGTTGGTTAATCTAGTACAAATGAGGGTCCATATACTTATATCCAAATACTTTAAAAATATACATCCAGTTAAGGAATTGTTAAATAAGTTCTATCCTCCTACCTTGGCAAATGTATGTTTATAATGACCTGGAAGCCTGGGTCTGAAGATCAAATTCACAGACTCTTGGAGTTCCAAGCCAGAACATAGTGGTTTTGGTAGAGCTGGTCCCAGCCATGGCCCCTGCCCTGTGCCTCCGGCTACATGGCGAGAGGTATAATGAGAGGGGATAGGTGTGCATGTGGACACCTCAGCCCACCCGCCCTCGCTCAGTCCTCACCCCACCCTTGGGGTCTTGAGTCAGAGGGAGGGAGCTCACACTGATGGTGAGGCCGCCTGGAGCTGACCAATGTAGGGGAGAGGCTGCCTAGTCCCAGAAAGTGTGTGTGGGGCCTGTGTTGAGGGAACTCTGGGTCCCGGGGACCTGGAGTCAGGTCTAGAAGTGAAGAGTAGACTCTAGTGGGCGGATACCTTGCAGATTCAGATGGTAGGTTGAGGGCACAGTGAGAAGGGGATCTGAGTGGTTTCTTCTAAAGTAACAGATTACTGAGCAGTTCAAAGAATGACTTGCTCTCTTGGGATTATAGAACCTTTCCTTCAGCAGGGGTGGAAAATCCTCACCTTGAGGGGACACCATTAGGTCCAGGGACTTTGCAAAGAGAAAGGACTTTCAGGGGGTGAGTGGGTGTCCTGCAAATGATATTCCCAGGACTGCTCCTGGGATATTCTCCTGCTTTATTCACTGAATTACCCCTCAGCCTGCAGGACAACTTTCAAGATCCTTCTCAGGAATGTCATATCAGCTACAAATAATTCTGACAATGCATATTAGCATTTTGTAACTCAAAGCTACTTTGAAGTGGTGTTTGAGATTATAAAACTCAAAATACAATTGAAAATGACTGGAATCGATAACTTAGCATGAATTCATCAGAAGTGGCTGCACAGGTTGTGCACTGCACAATTCCAGATGGTTCCATTAACATAGATGATAGTCTTAATGGTGCCCCCTAGAGTTGTACAAAGCATGGACTGCGTGGCAGTATGTAGCATCCCTGAATCGAAGTGCCCAACAATCTACTTAATTTTTCCCCTGCTAAAATAGATATTCTTCTAGTTGAACTGTGTTGAAATTCTAATTTAGCATTAGGACTACTTTTATTTGGTTCTTCATTTAGACTAACCTTGATTCTTCACTGGGGAACACATGAACAGAAACTTGGCTCAAGTTTCACTTATTTTAAGTATTTTTCTGCTAAGAGTTCAGAAATGAAATGAGAACCAAGTAAACTTTATGGTTTACACATTTTACTTTTTCACATGGTATGGTAAGGAAAGACTAAAAGCATAGAAAGTGGCTTTGGAAATTCATTTTGTAATCACTTAAATATTACATCAAAATTTAATTTTAATTCCAAGCAGGCTTTCATATAGACACCTAGTTAGTTCCGAGTGAAGAGTAAGTAGCAAATGTTTTTTGTCACCGGCTCTTTTTGACAGTGATTTTAAAAAGTTAAAAAATTTTTCTTTTTTTGCAAATTCTCTTAGGAATATTTTTAAATGAATATTCTGACCATCTTGGAAACTAAAAACACATCCAAAAAAATTAAATGATATACTCTTGAATTTCTCTGTGATATAACATTTATTTATAATCTCAGTAGAGAAAGTACATTTATTTTTCTATGCTGTATTAGGGTAAAAAAAAAAGAAAAGGGTTTATTCTGTCGTGGAAATGTCCCTGAAAACCAAGTGGAGAGCAAAATTGTGCTTTAGGTATTATTATCCAGGCTGGTTAATAATGTGTTTGTGAATACAAATGGACCTGCCAAAACATAGTTTGAAAGTAACCCCCAAACCATCAGAGAATAACAAAAGTGGTATAGAAATGATCTGTTTCTGGAATAGAAATACCAAAATTACAATTAAAATGACCAAATGTTTAATAGAAACAGTTTTAAAAAAAAGGAAGTGGTCATAATCCATTGATTGTTGAATATTTTATTGCTAAAGTGATTTGTAAATTCTGTTTATCCTTTTCTTTCCTTTTTTGGAAGAGAGATGAGGTTGTGGGCTTGGAGAGAGCAACAAGGTTAACATGAAGCAAACCTAGAATTTCAGATTTTATTCCCCTATCCTATAAAATAGTCTATTCAATTAGAAAACTTTCAATGTATATTTCACCGATTTTAGTGAGTATAAGTTAGTAATTTTTTAACTTCAAATGCATACTTAACAAGATATCTTTGTTTTGTTTTCTTTTTAGGTGCAAACCCAAATTATCCTGATGTAATTTATGAAGGTAACTATCCTGTGGTCTGTATTTTGTATTTTTTTCAAAATGTTTGTCTAAAATGAAATAAAACAATTAAAAGAAAAACTAACTTTAAGCTCAGTTAAATATACACTTCAAGCATGACATAGGCCAAAATAATATTTCAAAAATCATTCAGTATTGATGGCTGTTTTCCCTTGATATTTACAATGCCTGTAAATAACGTTTTCTCTCTCCTGCTTGTTCTTGGAAGTAGTAAATCCATTGCGGTGCAACAGACATTTTGTTTCCATAATTGGGAACTAATTACCTGTTTAAAAGCCATGACTACCAAGAAATGGGAGGTGTATCAGTTTCTGGCCGTGACAGTAAACCCAATTCAAAATTATGTTTCTTACAAAATGAGGAAGGCTGGCTCACACACAGGAGCCTCAGAGTCAGGGCATATATATGTGTATATATATATATATTTTTTTTAAATTACATTTATTTATTTATGGCTGTGTTGGGTCTTCGTTTCTGTGCGAGGGCTTTCTCTAGTTGCGGCGAGCTGGGGCCACTCTTCATCGCGGTGCGCAGGCCTCTCACTATCGCGGCCTCTCTTGTTGCAGAGCACAGGCTCCAGACGCGCAGGCTCAGTAGCTGCGGCGCATGGGCCTAGTTGCTCCGCGGCCTGTGGGATCTTCGCAGACCAGGGCTCGAACCCGTGTCCCCTGCATTGGCAGGTGGATTCTCAACCACTGTGCCACCAGGGAAGCCCCAGGGCACGTTTTAAGGTTGGTGAAACCAGCAGCTCAGCCATGTCATCAGGGATCCAAGGGTTTTTTTTTTATCTCTGCACTCTCCTGCCCATTGTACTGGCTTCGCTGAAGGCTGGTTTCTCTTACGGTTTTAAGATGAGTCATTCACATTGATGAGAGAAAGGGAAGAGCTTTTGAAGTGTTCCAGAAGAAAGAGAACTTTCCCAGAGATCTCCACCAAGCCCTCCTGTATCTGTTTCAAGACTCAGTTGGATTATGGTCCATTTTTGCCTCCAGTACTGAGAAGAGGGCTGGATTACCCTTGACTAACTAGACCCACCCCTGGAGTTTCAATCAGCTTCCCTAGAGGATATGCTTGATCCCCTTGAATAAAATGGGGTTCTCTTAGGAATGTGGAAAGGGAGAAGCCAAAAGATTCACTATATTAGCTTACCAAATATCTTATCTTTACTTTGCTATTTTAATTGAATCCCAGGGCTGTTTTACTAGGTATGAAAATCCATCTTCAACAGTTTTCAAACCACCTTCATGACCAGGAGGCTTCCGTTTGGGGAAGTGACAGCCTAAATTTCAAGACTTGGCTTGAAATTTAAGATTGATTAAAACTTACATTGATTAAAAAGATACATTTATATATTTATTCTATAAAATCTATTCTTTAATTTTATATATACACCTTGACAAATGTGTATATTTATAATATAAATATAGTTTATAATTTTAATATAAAACAATTCTCTGTATGTTTATTGTACGTGTGTATATTTAACTTGAGCTAATTTTAACTAGGGAATTACATTGTCTTTACCTGCTTTATGCATGTTAAGCCATCTTTCCTCCAAGCTGTGGTTTGGATAATTTTGTGCATGTGATTTGTGTATTTTTATTTTTATTTGTTCTGATATGGCTTAAAGAAAGAGTATGTCAAATTGTGTCACAGAGAAATATGTTTGAATTGTGATTTTCAGTTTTAAAATTATGTTTTGGACTCCTTTCCAATAACTTTTAAGACTCTAAAAATGTCATCTTTCCATTGGTCTCAGGTCACACTTTGGATCTTTGGGCTACAATGTCATGATATTAAACTATAGATACTTTAGTGGTTTAACTTTGCATGAGTAGCTGGATATAATATGAAGAGGGAAAATAAGCAAATAAATGATATCTCCTACTGTTTGATTGAAATATTAAAAAGTTCTAATATATTCAAAATGAAAATGGTGAGAATGTAGTTTTGCAGTTAAAAATAAAACAGCTACAGATGGAAAATATATGCTTTTTCTGTTAATTTTCATTCACATTCAAAGGAACACTCTGCTAATAAAATTATAATTTAAATTGGTTGCCCTGAGGCCAGCTTGATAATTCTACCAAGGGAAGATTAGCTAGGACTGACTTAATGAGTTTGTTTGTTCAGGATGGAAATTGAAGGCACCATACCTATTTAGAATAAAAATACAAAAATTTATAAACAACGTGGTCTGCAATAAGTTTACCAAAAACTTTTTATGACTTTTACATGTAATATTGTTAATAAAAACTTTGCCTACAAAAAACTCATTTACTTATATCCTGATCCCTGTAGACTAAAATTGATTCAGAAGAGCAACTACATTTGAGAACTGAGAGCATACCCTCACAATTCTAAATGTTGTATTGGTGAAGTTCCCTATACATTAATTCTGAAACTGATATATTGGCAATTCAGAACTCTTCAAAAAAGTTCAGATGTGGACCCAAGTTCCCTATTGGTGCCGATTCCACATTCTACCTTGAGTGCTTCTGCCTTGGAAATCAGAGCTGCTGATTTCAAGCCTGGTTCACGTCTAGGCTCTGTTGCCTTCTTGCCAGTTGACTTTAGACTAGTCACTTAACATCCCTTAGCTCTCATTCTGCAGCTGTAAAAATTGTGGTTAGACTCGATTTCCACAGACCCTTCCAGGTCTATAAATCTGACTCTTACATGATCGATTCTCTTTTGTACTTTCATTAAATACTTTATCAAAAAAGGAATATATTCTTATGTGCAAAGAAAAATCCTAGACCTGGCTTGGAATTTGACCAAACAAAGCAATGATGTAAAGATCTGGGCTGAACATAATTTTGGCATCGCACAGTCCTAACGCTGCAATGGATTTAACCCAACGGCAGGTCACGCTTCTCCCCAGCCACGCTGTCAGTGGTTTGGAATCTTGTAATTTGTCTTGCTTTATTCTGGGTTGTACTGTGGCCTCATGTTTGTTGGCAGCCTAATGACAACTTCATACTTCCTTCTTTTTCCCCTTTCTCCAATTTAAGATTATGGGACTGCGGCAAATGACATTGGGGACACCACGAACAGAAGTAATGAAATCCCTTCCACAGATGTTGCTGACAAAACCGGTCGGGAACATCTCTCGGTGAGTGGGATACTTAAGTGTTGCGTAGAATGGTTCTGAGCATTTTGGATGCTTGAATGTTGGAGGAATGGAGCTGCTTCAGTGTGAGTCTTTCAACAAAACCTTTTTATTGTTCAGCTATAAATAGAGTGTTGAAGTGTGGAGGAACTAATGGGAAGGTTTAAGAGAGTGATAAAGGTACCATATAGCCTCTGACCTACTGCTGGTGATTCCTGTTTTAAATATCTGTCCTTTAAAAGATTATTACTAGAAGAGCAAGAAACCAGCTTTCTCATTCAGGGACATGTGGAGTTCTTTCTGTCTCCACACCTGTCTCCTTAAATATTTTAATAAAAATTTCAGTGCCCACCAAACGTAAGGAATCCATTAGGTTCTGGAGGGACTGGCCGTGGGGGGATATAAATGTACGAATGAAACACATATCTGTCCCTTTGGAGCTTACACTTAAGTCAGAGACCTGAGACATGAATATTAGTACCTAAATTACAAACAGAGGCTGAGCAAGGCAATGCGAGAGAGCGAAGGAGAGGGGCAGGCGCCCTGTTCCTTCCTGCTGGGAGAGCCAGAGGAGTCTTTGTGGGACAGGTGGCCTTTTCCACGGCCTATGCGGAATGCCTGGGATTTGGACATAGCGGAAACGAAGGGCAGGGCGTTTTGGGTGTGTGAGCCTGAGCCTGCAGTCTGGAAGCATTCTTGCTTGGAAGGTAAGGCATATGAGGGAGGGCAGTCTGAGGCAGGGCCATGAGGTCTTGAACCACAGTGCCAGGTAGTTAGCTTTATGGCGCAGGGAGGAGCATTGAAGGGGGCATGAGTGAGCAGCAGGGCTGCATCTCCCCAGGACTGTGTGGCGGGGCTGGTCTGTCAGCTGCTCAGGTCAAAACCCAGCAGATTCCTCCATTCTTTTCTTTTCCTTCTTGTCTTGTGCGCCCAGTCTAACATCCCATGAGTTCTGCCTCCTTGTAAACCGCCAACCCATCCATATCTCCCTACCTCCCCAGCCTCAGCCACAGGCTAACCCAGAGGCTGGCAAACTATGGCCCTCGGGCCAAGTCTGGCTTATGCCTGTTTGGGGGCAGTCTGCAGGCTAAGAATAGTTCTTACATTTTTAAGTGGTTTGAAAAAAAAATCAAAAGAAGGGTGACATTTTGTGACAAATGAAAATTTTATGAAATTCACATGTCAGTGTCCATAAATAAAGTTTTATTGGAACACAGTCATGCCTATTTACATATCATCTGTGGCTCCTTTTGTGCTACAGAGGCATGTGGAGTAGTTGCAGCAAAGTCTGTATGGCCTGCAATGCTGGAAATATTTACCATCTGGCCCTTTGCCGAGAAAGTTTGCCACAATTGCTTGTTCCTGGATGACTGCCACAGCCTCCTACCTTGTCCCCCCTCCCACTCTTGTGATCTTCTGGCCTTTCTCCATATAGCAGCCCGAGTGACTTTTTTTAATAAGTTTTTTATTTTATAAGTTTCATCTGTACTACCTTGTGATCCAACATCTGAATATACTACAAAGTGATCATCCCCACAAGTCTAGTTAGTATCCATCACCAAACAGTTGACCTCATTTATCCATTTTGCCCACCCCCAGCTCCCTTCCTTTCTGGTAACCACTAATCTGATCTCTGTATCTATGAGCTGTTTCTATTTTGTTTTCTTTGTTTGCTTGTTTTTTTTTTGTTTTTGTTTTTTGATTCTACAAATGAGTGAGATCATATGGTATTTGTCTTTCTCTGTATGACTTATTTCAGTTAACATAATACCTTCAAGGTCCATCTACGTTGTCACAAATGGCAGGATTTCACTGTTTTTAATGGCTGAGTAATATTCCATTGTGTATATATACCACATCTTCTTTATCCATTTGTCTATTGATGGACACTTAGGTTATTACCACATCTTGGCTATTGTAAATAGTGCTGCATTGAACATACAGGTGCATATATCCTTTTGAATTAGTGTTTTCATGTTCTTGTATAAATAGCCAGAAGTGGAATAGCTGGGTCATGTGGTAGTTCTATTTTTAAGTTTTTCAGGAATCTCCATACTGTTTTACATAGTGACTGCACTAATTTACAGCTGCACCAATAGTGTATGAGGATTCCCTTTTCTCAGCATCCTTGACAACGTTTGTTATTTCTTGCTTTTCAATAATAGCCATACTAACAGGTGTGAGGTGATATCTCATTGCGGTTCTGATTTGCATTTCCCTAATAATTAGTGATGTTGAACATCTTTTCATGTGCTTATTGGCCATCTGTATGTCTTTGGAAAAATGTCTATTCAGATCTCCTGCACATTTT
Organism: Mesoplodon mirus; assembly: GCF_964341445.2. NCBI lineage: Eukaryota > Metazoa > Chordata > Mammalia > Artiodactyla > Ziphiidae > Mesoplodon > Mesoplodon mirus. Next base: position 43,859,996 of record NC_138976.1, on the reverse strand, counting down.
TAATCTGGTTGTTTGTTTTTCTATTGTTGAGTTGTATGAGTTCTTTATATATTTTGGATCTTAACCCCTTATCAGATATGTGATTTGCAAATATCTTCTTCCACTCAGGAGGTTGAATTTTTATTTTGATAATGGTTTCCGTCACTGTGCAGAGCTTTTTAGTTTGATGTAGTACCATTTGTTTATTTTTGCTTTTGTTTCCCTTGCCTTTGGATTCAGATCCACAAAAACATTGTTAAAACTAATGTCAATGAGGTTACTGCCTGTTTTCCTCTAAGAATTTTATGGTTTCAGGTCTTACATTCAAATCTTTAATCCATTTTGAGTTAATTTTTGTGTGTAGCATGAGATAGTGGTCTAGTTTCATTCTTTTGCATATGGCTGTCCAGTTTTCCCTGCACCATTTATTGAAGAGACTATCCCTTTTCCATTGTATGTTCTTTGCTCCTTTGTTGTAAATTAATTGTCCATATACATATGGGTTTATTTCTGGGTTCTCACTGCTGTTCTCTTGATCTGTGTGTCTGTTTTTGTGCCAGTACTATATTGTTTTGATTATTATAGTTTTGTAGTACAGTTTGAAATCAAGGAGTGAGATACCTCCAGCTTTGTTCTTCTTTCTCATGATAGTTTTGGCTATTCGGGTTCTTTAGTGGTACTATTCAAATTTTAGGATTATTTGTCCTAGGTCTATGAGATATGCTATTGGAATTTTGATAGGGATTACACTGAATCTGTATATTACTTTGGATACTATGGACATTTTAACAATATTAATTATTCCAGTTCATGAATATGGAATATCTTTCCACTTATTTGTGTCTTTTTCAATTTCTTTCATCAGGGTCTAATAGTTTTCAATGTGTTGGTCTTTCACTTTTGGTTAAATTTATTCCTAGGTATTTTATTCTTTTGGTGCAATTATAAATGGGATTATTTTCTTAATTTTTCTTTCTGATAGATCATTATTAGTGTACCGTACATTTTATCATGTCATCTGAAAATCATGACAGTTTTAGTTCCTCCTTTCTGATTTGGATGCCTTTTACTTCTTTTTCTTGCTTAATTTCTATGACTAGGACTTCCAACCCTATGTTGACTGAAAGTGGCAACAGTGGGCATCCTTGTCTTCATCCTGATCTTAGAGGAAAAGCTTTCTGCTTTTCACCACTGAGTATGATGTTAGCTGTGGGTTTGTCATATATGGCCTTTATTATGTTGAAGTATGTTCCCTCTGTACCCACTTTGTTGAGTTGTTATCATAATTGGATGTTGAATTTTGTCACGTGCTTTTTCTTCATTTATTGAGGTGATCATGTGATTGTTTACCCTTCATTTTGTTAATGTTATGTATCACATTGATTGATTTGCAGATATTGAACCATCCTTGAATCTCTGGAATAAATTATATTTCATTGTGGTGTATGATCTTTTTAATGCATTATTGGATATGTTTTGCTAATATTCATTGAGGATTTTTGCATCTGTGTTCATCAGGAATATTAGCTGGTAATTCCCTCTTTTTTTGTGGTGTCCTTGTCTGGTTTTGGTATCAGGAAAATGCTAGCTTTGTAGAATGTGACTGGAAGGCTTCCTTCCTCTTCAATTTTCTGGAAGAATTTGAGAAGGATAGGTCTTAAATATTCTTGGAATGTTTTGTAGAATTTGCCATTGAAGCCCTTTTTTCCTGGGCTTTTGTTTGTTGAGAGAATTTTTATTGCGGTTTCAATTCCCTTACTAGTAATTTGTCTATTCAGATTTTCTTTTTCTTCATAATTCAGTCTTGGAAAATTGTGTTTCTAGGAGTTTATCCATTTGTTCTAGGTTGTCCAATTTTTGGGCAAATAATTGTTTATGATAATCTCTTATGATCCTTTGTTTTTCTATGGTGTCATTGTTATTTCTCCTCTTTCATTTCTGATTTTATATATGAGCCCTCTCTCTTTTTTATTAGTCTAGCTAAAGTTCTATTGATTTTGTTTATTTTTTTAAAGAACCAGCTCTTAGTTTTATTGATCTTTTCTACTTTTCAGTCTTTATTTTTTTCTGCTCTGATTTTTATTATTTCCTTCCTTGTACTAATAATGGGCTTCATTTGTTATTCTTTTTCTAGTTCCTTTAGGTGTAAAGTTAGACTGCTTATTTGGGATTTTTCTAGTGTCTTGAAGTTGGCCTGTATTGCTATGAACTTCCCTCTCATAACCACTTTTGCTGCATTCCAAAGATTTTGGTATGCTGTATTTCTGTTTTTATTCATTGCTATGTATTTTTTTTTTCTATTTCTTTCTTTTCTTTTTTTTTTTTTATAAAGGTGTCACATTTTATTTATTATCTTTGGCTGTGTTGGGTCTTCGTTTCTGTGTGAGGGCTTTCTCTAGTTGTGGCGAGTGGGGTCCACTCTTCATCGCAGTGTGCAGGCCTCTCAGTGTTGTGGCCTCTCCTGTTGCGGAGCACAGGCTCCAGATGCACAGGCTCAGCAGTTGTGGCTCACGGGTCCAGTTGCTCCGCGGCATGTGGGATCCTCCCAGACCAGGGCTCGAACCCGCGTCCCCCGCACTAGCAGGCAGACCCTCAACCACTGCGCCATCAGGGAAGCCCCTATGTATTTTTTTTTATTTCTCCTTTTATTTCTTCAAAGACCCATTGGTTGTTTAGTAGCATGTTGCTTAATCTTCACCTTTTTGTAGTTTTTCCTATTTTTTTCTTGTGATTGATTTCCAGTTTCATACAATTGTCAGTGGAGAAGATGCTTGATATGATTTTAATCCTCTTGCATTTATTAAGACTTGTTTAGTGACCTAACATGTGATCTATCTTGGAGAATCTTCCATTTGCACTTGAGAAGAATGTATATCTACTGCTTTTGGGTGGAATGTTCTGTGTATGTCCAGTAACGTCATCTGGTATGTGTCAAAGTCTGATGTTTCCTTATTAATTTTCTGTTTGGATAATCTATCCATTGGTGTAAGTGGGGTGTTAAAGTCCCCTACTATTATTGCATTACTCTCAATTTCTCCCTTTAAGTACATTAATATTTGCTCTGTGTATCTTGGTGCTCTTGCGTTGGGTGCATATACATTTGTAAATGTTATATCTTCTTGCTGGATTGACCCCTTTATCATTATATAATGCCCTTTGTCTTTTATTACTGAGTTTGTTTTGTCTATTATTCCAGCTTTCTTTTCATTTCCATTTGCCTGGAATATCTTTTTCAATCTCTTCATTTTCAGTCTTTGTGTATTCTTTCTTCTGAAGTGAGTATCTTGTAGGCAACATATAGACCATGCTTTTTTATCTGTTCAGTTGCTCTTTTAATTGGTGAATTTTGTTCATTTACATTTAAAGTAATTATTGACCAGTATGTATTGCTGTCATTTTGGTAGTTGTTTTATGGCTGTCTTTGTAGTTCTTTTCTGTTCCTTTCTTATTCTCTTTCTCTCTTACCTTGTGTTTTGGTGGTTTTCTTTAGTGTTATGTTTAGATTCCCTTATCATTTTTTTCCTGGATTTACTATAAGTTTTTCCCTTGTGGTTACTATGAGGTTCACATATAACATCCTATGTAAGTAGTAGCCTATTTTAAGTTGGTAGCAACTTAAATTTGAACACATTCCAAAACATTATCTTTTTTACTCCCCATTCCCACATTTTATACTTGTGATGGCACAAGTGGAGGCTTTGTTCCTCTAGTTTTCAGGTCCCTTTCTGAGGGAATTATTTCATATTTAGTTGAAAGATTTGCTATGTCCATGGTAGGAGATGAGTTTAGGATCTTCTTACACCACCCTTGAGCCTTCTCCCTTGAGTGACCACTCTTTTATTATCATTCTCAGAGTCTTCCCAATGCATTGTATTAAAACTTTTGTTACAGAAACTAACTCATCATGGTGGTTGACAGGGCCCTACATGTCTTGACCTTGTCTGTCTCTCTGACTTCATCTCCATACTCTCTTCACTGTTTACCAGCTATCTTTTTAAAATACTCTCTTGCATGCTCCAGGCTTACTCTTGTCTCACAGCCTTCATATTTGCCGTTCCTTCTAGAAGGTATGCACTTCCCAATGGTCATCACATAGCTTTAGCTAGAGTGACCAGCAGCAGCCATTACCCTGTTTCATTTTCTTCTGAGCAGTTATTATTGTGTGTAATTACCTTGATTATTTATTTGTTTACATGTTTAATATCTTTTTCCCCTCCCTGATTCTTCAGTAAGATTCTTAGTATAGGCAACTCAGTCAGTGTTTTTCATGGCTGTATCCCTAGTCCTTAGAATAGTGCCTGGCACCTAGGAGGTGATTAAACTAATGATGAACACTATAGAATGGGTTGCAGAAGAGAGGGATTAGAAGTGGGGTGATGATGATTTAGGTGTCTGGTGCAATGATAAAGAGATGTGATGGATATTTAAACCAGGGCCATGCAGTGGGACCAGGAGGCTCATAAATAGATACAACTTAACTGCAACTCAAAATATGCACATCCAGTATTTGGAGACACATACCACACACATGCACACACACACACACATTTCCACAGATGACTATGTGCATTGCATTGAAATAACAAGGAAAACTGCTGTGTTAAATCAACTGCAGAATGTTTTCTAATTCCTGCCTTATGCATTCATTTCAGTTTTTACTCTCATACCAAACCACTTAATGTTTCTTGGTTTGAGAACGTTGTTTGCATATGTAAGGAATCCAAGGAACATGTGTTAAGCCCACAGATGTGTATGTATTCCAATTACTAAAAATTATATACCAACTTCAGTTTTCTCCTTTAAATCCAAATGATAAATTTAGGCCCCCAATTGGCATATCTTGATGTTTGAACTATCTATAGTAGCGTCATTGGAAGGCAAGATGAGTGAAAATAATCTTCATTGAAAGTCTGTATGTTTTGACTCCACCTGTGGCTCTTAGAAATCTGCATGAGAGATGCAAAGCAATGTTTTGTAGAATTTTAAGAAAATTTTAAAATTAAGTGTGGATCAAATATTTGATACATAACAGTCCCTGATCACAGGGAAGATCATTAGATTAGAAAAAGAGTTTCAGAGTCAGGGAGCTGATACAAAATTCAAAGGTGTTTTCAGAGCATTTGCAAGACAGCCTTAAGCATTCACCTTTCTGGTCTAGCAGATGCTCCTCATGAACCCTGCTGGATTTTCAGAGGAGAGCAGCTCTTTGTTCTATGCTGAGAGGTAGCCTCAGATAAAAACTCACTAACCAACCAACCAAACAAACAAACAAACTCACTCCTGCTTTTCTCCCATGTGAAGACCACCCCCACCCCAACACACATGCACAGAGTACATGAAATTCTGTATTTATCAAATAATTTGTTTTTGAGGAAATGATTCTTCTCATTGTCACAGGAGTCTTTGTTTATTAAAGGATTCTTTACATTTAGAACTGCTTCAATAGGTTTAAATATTTGTTAGCAGATCATTAGCTGCTTTTCTGGAGAAGAACACCTTTCCATTTTCTAAGATGACTTAAATATTCTTTAATGAAGTAGATAACTCAGGGCAGGTATTATTATCGCCACGTACAAATGAGGAAACAGAGGCTGGGAGAAGTGAAGCACCTGTGAGGTCTCACAGCTGGTAAAGGCAAGGTATCCTGGGTTCATTAGGACATAGGTCTCTTGAATGCCAGTTGAGTACTTTCCAAAGTGTGTAAGACTGTGGTTCTGCAGAGTGATCCTGGGACTCAGGGCAAGTCCTCCAAATGTCTCTCTGTCCCCGGTTCCTTATCTATAAAATAGTGTTTGAACTTGTTTATTAATGAATTCTTCTTTCATCTGTAGAATTTTGGAATTTAATAATAGGGTAGAGAAACTTATAGCTAAAATAATATGATCTCTTTCCCATGCAAATGTTAGTTAGAAATAAAGATTGAGAAAGAAACATCCGAAATCATTAGGTAAGTTTGAGGGAAATGATCTTGGTTAGAACAAGTTGATTTATAACTAGCCTTTTAGGAATCACTACCATTCTATTTATATATAGACCACAGAGACAGAGTTAAGTTTGTACTCAGACATCTGCAGAAGCATTCTGTGGGACAGCCACTTACAGCTGAAGCACCAGAGGAAAGAACGATTACACCTTTGCTCCATCCTAGCCAACTGTTTGGCATGTGCTCTTTTCTGTGCTTTGTAGCTTATTTAACGCTGTCCCCATCTGACCCCATCTGAAGGTGCTGTGGAGGGATTAGACATATGTTTTTATAATCCTGCCTTCACTCTCAGCCACATGCTTTGGAGAGGCAATGTAGTGGGTAAATCACACATTTTATACTTGGGCAGACTTTGATTCCAATCCCAAGTTTGAGAGCTGTGATCTTGGGCTGCTTATTTATTTATTTATTTTATAAATCTCAGTTTTATCATCATCATCATAGCCAACATAATTAATTACTTATTATAGTAAGCACTATGTCAAGCCCATTATCTGCATTGACTAATTGAGGATTTATAACAACCTGCAAGGTAGTGTTATTATATTTTCTATTTTATACATGAGGGTTATGAGATGCTGAGAGGTTAAGTAATTTGGAAACCATGTAGTTAGTAAGTGGTAAATCTAAATTTCAAACTCAGGAACAATCCATATTCTTAATCTCCACTTGATACTGCCTCTCACTATGAGCTGGGTATATCAGTCAGGATAAGCTATGCTGCAGTAACAAAAACCCCCAAATTTCAGTGGCTTAAGACAACAAACGTTTATTTATTGCTTCATACACGTATTGGCTGGGAGCTCTATCAGCGTCATCCTCATTCCAAGGTGAGGCTGACAAGGCAGCTGCCTTTTGAAAAGTTAGCATTTATTATGGCACAGAGAAAGAGAGCACTACCCTTGGCACTATTTTTTTTTTTTTTTTTTTTTTTTTTTTGCGATACGCGGGCCTCTCACTGTTGTGGCCTCTCCCGTTGCGGAGCACAGGCTCTGGATGCGCAGGCTCAGCGTCCATGGCTCATGGGCCCAGCTGCTCCGCAGCATGTGGGATCTTCCCAGACCGGGGCACGAACCCATGTCCCCTGCATCGGCAGGTGGACTCTCAACCACTGTGCAACCAGGGAAGCCCTACCCTTGGCACTATTAACACTACTATTATTGATGAATAAATTTTTTTGTGGGGGGCTCTCCTGGGCACTGCAGGATCTTTAGCAGCATCCCTGGCCTTGACCCACTAGATGCTAATAGCACCTTTCTCCCAGTTGTGACAACTCCAAATTGCCAAACGTCCCCTGGGTGCAACATTATCCTTGGTTGGGAACCACTGCTTTAGTCTAAGATCTTGCAGTAAACAGTGAAATCCTCCTCCTGGCAGTGAAACAGGTCTCAACTCATTGTCCAGAACTAGTCACATGAACCCATCTCACCACAAGGAAGCCAGGAAGTGAATCCTACAAAGAGAAGCATAGGGGAAAACAGAAATGTTTGGGAAACAACACTAATGATTACCACAGATGGGGACAATAATAATATGTCGTATGGACTGTTATGTGGATTAAATGAAACTTAGACATTTAAGTCAGTATGGACATCTAGGACAGTTTAGGCAAACTATATCCAAATCCAGCTATTCATCTGTTGTGGTAAATAAAGTTTTATTGGAACACAGGCACACCCATTTGTTTGCATATTGTCTGTGGCTGTTTTCACACTACAGCAGGGGAGTTGTCTAGTTGCAACATAGACTGTAGGCCCCCAGAGCCTAAAATATTTACTATATGACCCTTTACAGGAAGAGTTTGCCAACTCCTGGTTTATAGAAACAAATTTATTTTGGAAGCGGGACTTTGGGGTAAACAGCAAAAATGGAAGATTATGCATAGTCCTGTGTTGATCTTTGTTTCTAAATTGTTAGTGTGTACTTAGCATTATGCACTTGTGCCTCTGTGATCCCCAGCTTGGGGCTGTGACAGGATTCAGAAAGATCTGCATCTACTCTCTCTACTTGTATGATTCACAACTTGCAGCTACACCTTTAAGTTAAAAAAACCACTTTGTATTGATCTTTCTCATACATACAGAAAAGTTCACATGTCATAAGTCTACAACCTCGTGAGCTTTCACAGGCTGTGCTCACCCACAAGTGCCTTCCTGCTCCCTTCCAGACCTACTCACTGCTCTAGGGCACCCTGACTTCTAAGAGCAACAGTAGTCAACTTAAAAAAAATTTTTTTGTCATGGACAGTTTTCAAACATGTACAGTGGTAGAGAAGATCATGAGATGAACCCCATTGTATCTTTCAGCAGCTTCAAAAATTATTAGTATTTTGTCATTCATGCTTTATATACTCTCTCTCTCACTTCTCTCTCCAGATAGGTAGGTAGGTAGGTACATAGGTAGATAGATGGATGGGGAGAGATAAAATATCTATTATCTATACATTATATAATAATATAGGATGTATTAGTATATGTTAATCTGTATAATATTAATTGGGTACCTATTTTTATAAGCTTTAACTTATCTTTTCTCATTTGTAGAGATAGGGATAATAATAGGACCTGCATAAATCTTCCTAGGGTTGTTAAAGATTAATTGATATCCATAAAGCTCTTAGAAAAGCAGGCAGTAAGTATTCAATAAATATTAACCATCTCCATCAAAATCAGCATCACCTGGATATAAGAAACTAATTATCAAGATCATAACTGCCCTCCCTTCCTTTCTCTAGGTCTATGCTGTGGTGGTAATCGCATCTGTAGTAGGATTTTGTCTGCTGGTAATGCTGTTTCTGCTGAAGTTGGCAAGACACTCCAAGTTTGGCATGAAAGGTAAGAAGGGTTGTGTTTATTTTACTTCTTATGTGGAATCATTTTTGGCTTGTGACTAATGCTAATTACCACTAAAGAAGGAAGCAGCTAGATTTACGATGTCTAGGGGTGAAGGCTGAAAAAATAGCAACAAGGCTATGATACTACAAATCAAGACAGAGCAAAATCATGTTGATTATTCAGCACTACTCATTTTCCAATGAGGACAGTTATCCCAGAAGGCACAGAACTGGTTTCTTGAGTTTCAAGTGCCTAATAATGATATAAAAAAATAGTACCCGAGTTTTACTTTTGTTTCAGGAAAGGCAGGCCAGGCTGGGTGGCAGTAGGCTAGTTATGGACACATGTATTTTGTGTAGAAAGGTCCTTTCTGTTGTACATTTGACTTCTAGAATTTCCATGGTGTGCTTTTTGTGTTGCTGCTGCTTTTTCAGATTCTCATCTTTTGAAATTTAAAGTGTTGGGAAGCAAAATAAGAACAGCCATTGGAGGTACATTGATGCTTTGTGAATGAGTGGCTTTTTATTTTAGTGGAAAAGTTCCTAGTGCTCGATTAAAAATTAGGGTCTCTGTAGCCTCTCAGTAGACCATTGGTCTCTTTTAGAGGATTGAAAATTCATTTTGGGGGACGGGGGAAACGTATTTAAATGTTCTTGTGATATAAGTAGCCAAGAGTTTCAGTGATTAAAAAGCATTTGCTCTGAAATTTAAGCGTATGTATTAACTCATATGTTATCGTTGAATTCTGTGTGGTCTCTTATAAATAGCCACTCACTTGGGAAATCTGTGAGGAAGGTTTAGTGGTGTCTTTCTTTTTTTTTTTTTTTTTTTTTTTTGCTGTACGCGGGCCTCTCACTGCCGTGGCCTCTCCCGTTGCGGAGCACAGGCTCCGGACACACAGGCTCCGCGGCCATGGCTCGCGGGCCCAGCCGCTCCGCGGCATGTGGGATCCTCCGGGATCGGGGCACGAACCCGTGTCCCCTGCAACGGCAGGCGGACTCTCAACCACTGCGCCACCAGGGAAGCCCCCAGTGGTGTCTTTCTTAATTGTGTTGGGGAGACAGTCAGGTGGGCTTTCTTGATCTGTACGGTTCATTACAATTACCATTAATGTCACTTGCTTACTTGAAAGTGATGTTTAAGTAGCAATAAGTTGTCCAATGTACGCTGGTCTCGGGGGTGAATCAGATCCATTTCTGATGCTTTTTCCTCTGCCTTTGTTGGTGCCCATGACCAAGATTCCCAAACCTGAAATGAATGAGGAGGAGCAGTGATAAACTAAGCCTTAAAAAAACACCTAAACCTTCTCCTGACTCCCTCTTTGGCCTGTTGATCCTTGACATTTCTTTTGAAGGAGGAAAGACCTCTCATTCTCCAATTATGAATAAGGCTTGGGAGAGGGGCTGTACTACAGTGATTTTAATTAATCCTATGGTGGTGGTTTGCAAACTTGACTTTGCCTCGGAAACTCCTGGAGAGCTTATGAAAACAGATTTCTGGGCTACCCTGAGTGTTTCTGATTTAATAGGTCTGCGGTGGGCCTGGAAATGGGCATTTCTGATGGTTTCCAAGGGATGCTGCTTTTTCCCAAGCATTCTCAGAGAATCACCTTTCTGTGGGATAAACATGGTTTCCCAGGTCTCTTTCCAAGCATAACAAGATGTGGGAGAGGCATTTCAAACCAAACCCACCCATGGCTTCGAAGACTTTTCTGGGTCCCCGTGTTCGGCTGGCGCCCAGGTCTGGCCTAGGCTACTCCTCTCTATGTGTTAGCCGCCTCCCATGGGATTTTGTTCTCCTCATCCTGATCAGATGCTTTCTTTCCTTAGAGGTACTTGGGGTGGATGTCCCCAGGCAGAGTGTTTACTGGACAGAGCCAGATTCTAGCTCTGTCACTTTCCTGTCTTGAGGGTTGACTTGGAAACTTTCTTCTTGTGGGCTCTTCAGAGAAAGGGTATGTTCAGGTCCTACTGGGAGCTCAGAAAGGCTTTGGGAACCCTAGGAGCAATATTTGGGAGTTACTCCCCATCCCCACTTTGTGTTAAGAAAACAACAGAAGAATGATCTGTAAATGTGAACTCACTCTCTGTAGTGCAGTGATAGAGGAGAATAAAAGGCAGATGTTTTGTTTCAGAGAAGATTGTATTTCATATAGTGACTCTGTCACTAAGACTGACAAAGTATTTTATTTAGATAATTTGGGGTGATCACTGCTGAAGCACCTACATTTTCCGGGTATAACCTAAGGGTATTGTTAATGATTGGTAAGAAAGATTTTACTTAACCTTGTCACAGATCCAGTAAATGACTTTCTTCAGGCAGTAACTACTAGAGCATATGTTTTACTCCCTTATTTTTAGACATAAATAAAATTGTTTTTAAAATTTTGTCTCAGAGACTCAGGTTCTTGTTTAGAATAGCTTTTTTCTCTGTTTTTAGCTACACGTCTAACTGTGCCATGGTTTGGACAAAATGGGCCTGAGTTGAGGTTCTTGTTTTATTGGTCAAATGCTGAGCTGTAATTTGGGGGATGTAGAAGAGAAGACGAGGTTCATGCAATGAAACTGCCTAAAAAGTGGTGTTTAACAATTAATGTAAGTTAAAAGAACCTCTTGTATAACATAGGGGACTATATTCAGTATCTTGTAATAACCTATAATGGAAAAGAATCTGAAAAAGATATATATATATATATATATTCTTGTGTGTGTATATATATACACACACACACATATATACATATATAGATGTAAAACTGAATCACTTTGCTGTACACTTGAAACATCAACTATACTTCAATCAACTATACTATAAGCAAATTAATGTGACTTAATGTACTTTAAATGCTATTAGAGCTGTTGAAAAAACATGCACCTTAAAAAGGGGAGAATGTGTAAAAACACTATTATACTTCCTGAAATAACCAGAAAACATGTCACTTGTGATTTCTGAGTAACAACGGTATGAAATGTGCATAGCCTTGGCCAGAACCAGTGCCTTGGTTCTGTGTAAGAGGCCAATGGCTGACGTGCAAATGAGCTATTCCAAATGTAATTCTTGCCCTCCTAAGCACCTTTGGGGAGATTCTACCGCCGTGCATATTCCCTTGTCCTGGGGATGGATTGAAACTGAAGGACGGCAGCCAGCCCACTCATAGGTATTTCCAGCTTTTTGCATCCCCAGCATTGCACACTTCAGCCTCCCCTGTTTCAATTCATGGTAGCAGCGTTGGGATTATAGATTACAGTTTAATACTATTGATTCAACTGATTCCCAGGGTAACACAAACCAGAAATCTCTTAAAATCACACTGCAGCTGCATGCAGGGCAACTCAAGATTTATGGATCAACCCTAGAACCCAAACATCATTGATGGCATTGCTTTCCATGGAAAGGTGATCCCTAAATTCCAAATCAGGGAGTTAAACCTAGATCTTAGAATACAGCAGTGAGCTGTGCTGTGTTCTTTGGAGATGGGTCTATGTGACTGTAAGCTTCATAGGATTTTTTTTTCATCTGTTCTGTCAGTTCACTATAACCAAATCCTGATGGTGCAATCTAGAACATAGAGTTCAGACTGTGAGCTCCAGAGTTCATATGGGTCTTGTTCATCATTACTTACCCAGTGCCAAGGCCAAAGTTGGCAGTTGATAAATATTAATTGATGGAATGAATGATCACAGAGAGTTTTCAACTCCATCCACTTTAGGTTGTTAATTGGAAAACAGTTAATATTTGGAGGGCAACTTGTATATGAATGGTTAAAGAGAGATATTGGAGCTTTTCTAAGCTTCTAAACTTAAAAGAAATTATTCCAGATAAGTAATGGTCATAGACAGGAAGCCATTTTGTCCAGGTTTTGTCTTAGGATATGTGGGTTTTCACACACTGTTTTAAACTGTTATTGTTGTTGAAGTTTGGAAGATTCATTTTGACTTTCCATTTTGCACATGAGCCTCTTCAATTTCTGCCTCTCTCCCTCCAAATGTGTGGCCTCATAATATGTGTCTTTGTCCAGCTTTGAGGCTGGCAGAGGTGCCAGATGGTGGCTCTCATCTTGGTGTTAACCTAGAAATTATGTTTCATTATCGTTTGGTATGTTTTAAGCCTCTTGTTGAGAGTGTCCAATAGACTACCAGCCCTGTTTCAATAAAGATGTCAAGAGGTAGAATTTATCCTATTCCATTTCTCCATGCTCATTTCTGTGCCTTAACACCATCCTTTTGGCTTTTGGTTGAATATCTAGTTATCATAATTGCAGAGTCCTGAATAAAGCTTCTCTGTTAGTGTTTGGCCATCTGTATAGGGATTATTCATATGCGTGTTTAGTATGGGTGCATGAACTATATAACACATCTATCTAAATCTATGCCTGTATCGATACCCTGTAGGTAAATGTATAATTTTATCCCTTTTCTTTGAAGAATGCCTGTGATTTATTTTAATTTTCACTGAAGTAGGTCTCAAGCACCTTTCCAGAGCAGCTCTATTGCCAAAGGAACAGGCAATCAGGCCTTTGAATGCTCTCATTTTTGTTGTAACCAAGTCTTATGTTTAGTTCTCACATTGCTTCCTGGCTCCCTTTCTTCGTTGAAAATGTAGAAGTGCACATAAAGAGGAAATGGAAGCATCTAGGGGCACAAGGGCTGCCAAGTCTTCTGAGAGTGATCCACATTGGGAGCCCCGCCTGATGGCATTGATAGTGAACAGGGTTGGAAAAAAAAAATAAGGGAATCAAAAGGGCGGAGGGGGATTGGCAGTCATCACACTGGTGAAGAATAGCTGTGACCATCAGCTTTCTGTTACTTGCGTTTCCTGATGGAAGTCCACATACAATATTTATTCTCTAAGTACCAATGCATCCTTTGTCCTTCTGGAGTAAATATAAAAGTGACCTGAAGAGGTCCCGCAGGAGGAACTGGAATAGGAAGCCTTTTCTCTTATTCAGGTTTGATGGCCTGCAGATTACCTCTGCAGCCTCCTGTCCTTGACATAAACCGCTCATATGTCTTCATTCCTGCTAATTGAGCAGTAGGCATTTCCAACTCATAATTGACCAAAAAACTACACTGCCTGAGAACACAGAGCCAGGTTTTAACTCCAGATTCAATGTCCCCAGTTTAAGTTTCTCCTCTTATATAAATCATCTTCTAAATGTCTTTCAACAGCAACCAAAAATTTGGTTCTTTAAAAAGAGTCATAAACATAGTGGGACCAAAGCTAAAAAGGTTGAAGGTTAAAGCCTTTTATATGAGCTGAAAATAATTCTGGAAAATTTAGAAGGTTGACTTTAGCAGATATTTGGATCAACTTTTAAAAGAGGGAAAAATGTGACTGAAAGCCAGAAACACAGTTATAGAAACTTCTATAAGGACAGACTGTTTTCCATATGATCCTTCCCCCCCACCATTTTTTTTAAAGACAAATAACATTTAAGTATTATAACAGTAACACATGAATGCGTTCTCGTTTTTCAAAATTTCAAGCACTTTAGAAATACATAGAGCTAAAAGGGGAAGTTCCTCTTCATCTTCCTTTCCCACTACCATTTCCACTCCTAGGGATAACCTTCTTTAACCTTCTTTAACCATCCCCACTACATATATTATGTCAATAATAAGATATATAGCTTCATTCATTATGTAGATAATCAAATATATTCATTTTTGTTTGCATAAAGACATTATAATACCAATCTTGTTCTGCTTTTTAAAGGTAACTGCCTTGTAGATCTTTCTGAATCAATTCTTTTCTGAATTCTATTCCATAGTATTTCTGAGTACTCTGGTGTCAGGCTACCTCGGTCTGAATCCTGGCTCCACCCATTACAAGCATATGACTTTGAGCAAATTTCTCATCCTCTCTTGCCCCAGTATTTCCATCTGTAATGGGGCAATAACTGTACCCACCTCAGAAGCTTGTTATAAGATAAACAGAGTTCATGTATGTGAAGCACTTTGGAAAGTCACTGGCATTTAGTAATTAATATACAAATATTTACTGTAATTTTATTATTACTATTATTATTATTAATGAATTGGGAAATGTAAAAAAATTTATACTTTTACCAAATTTTTAGAAAAGTATTATAAATAATACCTTACTCATAAAGACAGATATTTGGAAATGGATTGCTGAGAGAAAAGGTTTGTATATTTTAAATGTTGATTTTAAATGTTGATAGATTACCTTGCAGGAATGCTTTATCAATTTATACTCC
The DNA here is from genome assembly GCF_964341445.2 of Mesoplodon mirus. Classification (NCBI taxonomy): domain Eukaryota; kingdom Metazoa; phylum Chordata; class Mammalia; order Artiodactyla; family Ziphiidae; genus Mesoplodon; species Mesoplodon mirus. Next base: position 43,844,980 of record NC_138976.1, on the reverse strand, counting down.
CACCAACAGTAGATGAGGGCATCATTTTGTTTATGCTTTCACCCATATCAGATATTATCAAACTTTTTTATTTTTGCCAATTCACTTACAGTGTTATTCTGATTACAAATAAGGTTAAGCATTTTTGTCATGTGAAGAATAGGAAGAAATGTTTATTTTTATTTGTTGACTTACTTTATAAATATATGTACTAATCTTTTATTGGTTATATACATTGCTCATATTTTCTTCTAATCTTTTGACTTTTTAAAATAGTGTCTTTTGGCAAACAGGAAGATTTACTTTTTTAATAGAAGGAAACCTGTCCATCTTTTCTGTCTAAGTTTTGCATTTTGCTGAGGAAATCTTCCCCTCCCTGAGGTTGTAAACATACATTTTAATATTTTTTTCACTAGTTTTACATTGTTTGTGTTTTTTTTACGTACTCTTTAATCTCTTTGAAATTCTTTTTTATTTTTAACTTGTGAAATACTCTGTCTCTTTCAGAGATATATGTAATAAAGATATTTGCGTGACATTTTCAGAGAGACCAACAGTACTATTTTAACTTTCTGGAATCAGAAAGTCATTAATAAAAAGAAATTTTGAAGAGTTTAGTGATTAACTTTTTTTTAAAGTAAGTAATAGGCTTTGTTGGTTCTCTTATTTTATTCTCACAAGAGAGTATCAGGGAATATAGGGGTTTTTTGTTTGTTTGTTTTTTAACTGCCCTCCTCGGCTTCAGTATATTTTAGCATTCTCTTAATAGAGAGCAAAATTTGTCAATAACGATCAAATCCTTGAAAATTTCATAAAAGACATTCAGTTGAAAGAGTTATTGAGTAATTTGACAAAGTAGAAATTAATCAAAAGAAGAGTTAACCCAAGTGTGCTTTTCTTGTCCTTTGGAGATGTTATATAAACCTTTACCCTTATATTCGTGAGGTGAAGGTCTACTTTCTGAAGTCTCTTCTTGTAGGGTCACCATTTGGGTTATGCCTATATGAGGGCAGAACATGCATATTCTTTGCAGCATATTGAAAATGGGCCCAGAACTTTCAGGAACTGGCTCGATCAGGCAAAACAGGAAGAAGAGGAAGCAGCGTTTTTCCCATTAGCTTTCGGAGTACACTGACCTCGAACTTTTAAAATTCCCTCTCTTACATGGGTATCCCATAAGCCCAGTGTGATTCATGGGAGAACCCAGGTTTGCCTGTAATGTAGAAAGTGCAGCTGTATTGTTTAGGGACTTCCCACGCTACTAGTTTCACAAAAAGGTAAAGGGTCCCTTAAGAAATTAGATTTTGTACTTAAAAGTCAGAACTTGCTACCCCCTCTTTGTTCCTCCATAAATCCTGTGGTGAACTCACTTTGACCTCCTTACACAGATCATCACGCACTTTAAAAAAGACTTCCCAAACTGTAAAGTCTGCTACTTTTCTTCTTCTTTTCACCCTTCATTTCTCTTTTTCTACCTTTCATTTTTTTCCCTGCCATTTTGTCTTTCCACATCTCTGTGCATCCTAATTTTACGTTCTTCCCTCCCTATTTTGGTTTTCTTCCTCCTCATTCCTAGCATCTGATTTTGGTGGACCAGCTTTTCAGAATTTGTGAAGAAGACAGATAATAACTTGGCTTAAATTGTAACATATGCTCTGACTTTATCCTACTTTATTTTGGGCAAGAATACTGAATGACTCGGGGAATAAATTTAGCTCTAAATCAGTGGAACGGTCACGTGGTAATTCAGAAGACAGCCTGTTTGAATACTGCACATCCTTCATGTTTGTAAGTTGTTAACTCTTAAGTCTTCAAACCTACGAGTATATAGAAATGTAATATTGGAGACTTATGAATCATACAAGTTTGGGTTCAAATCTCGTGTCTCCCACTTGCTAACTATAATTTTAGGCAAAATTTTAAACTCTGTAAATCGTAGGTTCCTCTCTGGTAGACACAATAATACCCATCTCTTAAGTGATTATAAGAATTAAATCAGTGCTTGGTTTCATGCCTGGCTCATTGAACTAATTCTCTGAGGCAGTTATAGTTCAGATTTATGTTTTAGTAATATATCACTAAGGAAAAGGGTATGGGGAGAGTCCTGTCTGAATTTATACTGATTCAGAATTGCAGAAAAATGTCCCAAATGCATACAGTGTATATTTAAGATTTATTCGTTGAATCTATAGAAAAAAATTGTAATTTTAATGTGTTATATTTTATGGGTATGTATTATGAATATAAAGTTGCTGAATCATATGCTATTTTAAGCCTTTGAGTCCTTAAAGATACTGTGTGCGAATAATTGCAAATTCTTAACTTTATTGTCCTTTGAACAGTTCATCTGTTTGAATTGTTTTGGGGTTTATGAAGACTGTTTTATCTGTTGATTGATTTGGTATGTAGACTTTTGTAGGGAAGGGGCAGAAAGAGCAGGCAGCGGTGGGATGGGGAAGAGAGCCCCTCCCTCTTCCCTCAATAACATCAGTTTAAGTCTAAAAACATGAGCTCATGGAGCCTTCTGTTCTGATGTGCTTCCTTTATGCAAGGGGGGATTGCAGATGCTAAAATAATTTAACAAAAATAGGCTTTAATTTTTGATATACAGTAAGTCCCCCGCATACGAATGAGTTCCTTTCCAAGAGCACGTTTGTAAGTCCAATTTGTTCGTAAGTCCAACAAAGTTAACCTAGGTACCCAACAAACACAATTAGCTATATAGTACTGAACTGTAATAGGTTTATAATACTTTCACACACATAATACATACAAAACAAACAAACAAAAAATAAAACATTCTTAATCGTACAGTAACTGAAAAGTACAGTACAACAGCTGGCATACAGGGGCTGGAATCGAGTGAACAGGCAAGAAGGGTTACTGACTGGAGGAGGGAGAGGAGGTGGGAGATGGTAGAGCTGAAGGATCATCAGCAATAGGAGACGGAGGGCAAGCTGCAGTTTCACTCACACCTGATGTTGATGGAACGCACATTCACATCTTTGAAAGTTCTCAACTTGAAGGTTTGTGTGTAGGGGACTTACTGTATTTACAGCTTCCTTGAATGGGTCATCCAGGACATCCACCTTACACAGAAACAATGTTAGCTCTTTGTATATAAAATAAAAAGTTAAAAACTTCCAAAAAGAAAAAGATGAAAAGAGCGTTCTGGAGAAAATAAATTCTTCCTTATGCAACTGATTGTCACTTGTGTTATTATAATCACAGACCAAGATGCTGCATTTCCAGAGAAGCCAAGGCTTTTGGCAGGCAAGTGGTGGTGGAAGATCTTTGTTTTTATCAAGACATCAACACAAATAGAATTACGTTGGCTTGTTCTGTGATCACCTAGGAGCTTTAGTGGTCTGAGGACAGACAGAATGAGAGAGAGAGAGAGAGAGAATGAGAGAGAGAGTGTGTGGTCCATTCTAACTCACCAAGTCTTCAGTAAGAGATTAATATCCTGAGTTGAAAGCAGAGATGTCATCCCAGCCCTAACTGTGTCAGTGGAAGGAAGGAAGGGGACTCAAGTTCAGGGTGGGAGTAGAGTGGGAGGGGAGAATGTTGGGAATGAGGTGGTATTCCTATTTACAATCATGGTTGTCATCTTTAGTAGTTCCGGCAAGACTTGAGTAGAGTCAACCAAGATTTTCCCGCACTTACTTCCTGGATCATCTGTAAAAGAAAATTGTGTAAAGACCAGAATTAGCAGTATGGGACCAAAAGACATCTGAGGGTCTCCTCGAGCTTTAATGTCTACCATCCTGTTACATAGCCATTCAAAACAATGACACACTCACTAAAAGGGTCTGCCATGCATTTCTGATGATGTCCTTTATTATTATGGCATGTAATGATACAGTCTTTTTTTTCTTCACTGTGAAACCACTGTCTATTATTAACATATGAAATATTATGTCTATATGGTCAATGCTAAATAATCCTGGATATATTTTCAAATTTATGGTCATCTTAAGAAAATATTGCCTCTCAGTTATAAACAGAAGATATTTCTTATTTAGTTACATTCCCAATAATTCTGTTTTCTATTAATTTGCATGTAGCATATACCCTGGCAGGGGTACCTTTGACATCCCAGCTCCAGAAAAGAGAGGCAGCCCTGCCTAGCTCTCTTTTCCTGGAATGGTGTGGGTTTTTCAAGAAGCAGATCAACAGCTGATCTACTTCCCAACTCTTTTGAGTCAGACTTCACAGCATGGCTTTTTAATTTTATTTGAATAAATTTTTATTTATTCATATTTAAAAGCCACACACATTCCATAGGCCGTAAATAATTTCTGTGTTATATTCCATGTAGCTATGAGTGTGGACAACTGCAAGGTCGTTTCAGATGTATATTTGTATGCATAATGTATCCCTCACACTATATCTTGGTTCTCCTGTGATGCTATGACAGTGGATGAAGGAATATTAAAATGTCTAGGATAGGATGGAGAATGGGGCAGGCACTTATCTCAGACACAGACTGTAAGATATGTGACTTTATTTTTCTATATATGAATTAAATGTCTATTTTTTGCCCTTTTTGCACTATGTAGTGGAAATCTAACCTCCTACCATTCTGTGTAATCTTAAAAATTATGGGCAATCACAGAACGTTTCATGTTTGTCCCATCAGGTCCAGTTCTGTCACTCTCATTTTCATTTCCTCAGGTGGAGTGTGGGCTTAGGGATGCTGAAGTGCCACTGTACAGAAGGGGACATTCTGTGGCCACTGGTGGTCATTTCTCCATGTTGGTGGCCGCTGTGTTGTCCCACTTGTCCTCGACTACCAGTTGGTGTAGTTCTCAGCTGTACATCCTGTGTTCCTAGCCAGGGTCCACCACTTTCACACACCTATCTGTAAGGGTGTCAATGAAGCTTTGGGGACACAGGAAATGCTGGAAGACTGGCCCGGGCTCTCTCTGGAGAGAGAGACCAGAAATGGTCTCTCATTTCTGCCATTATAGGCTTGAGATTTTCTTCTTGGCTGCCTTTTTAGGTCCACCCCCACCAAAAGGGGTTCCTCTTTTCTTGAATCTCCAAACTTGACTAGAGGTTCTCTGGTTCCCCAGCCCCCATATTTCACTAGGGGGCAGGTTACACACTTCCCCCTTCCTGTCTCTAATGTATTTATCTCCCCTCTGCCTCTTCCTGCTTCCCATGGGGACAGAGGAATATGACAAGCAGTTTTTCTTGATTTCTTCTTCCAAATAATTTTTTCATACATGTGAATCTTGTGTTTTTTTTTTTTTTTTTTTTTCTTTTTTTCTTTTTGCGGTATGCGGGCCTCTCACTGTTGTGGCCTCTCCCGTTGCGGAGCACAGGCTCCGGATGCGCAGGCCCAGCGGCCATGGCTCACGGGCCCAGCCGCTCCGCGGCATATGGGATCCTCCCAGACCGGGGCACGAACCCGTATCCCCTGCATCGGCAGGCGGACTCTCAACCACTGCGCCACCAGGGAGGCCCAAATCTTGTGTTTTTTCTCCAACTTTTTATTATGAGATTTTCAACGTGGAGGAAAGTTGAAAGACTATTCCATCTGTATACTCAATACCTGCATTCAACCTCTGTTTAACATTTTGTTGCCTGTTTATGAGTTGCCCATATTATGTCACTTCACTCCTAAACTCTCTGGCACATTTCTCCTAAAAGCACAACGCCAACACCATTATCACTGTACCCGAGAAAGTTAAAACAACTCTGTAATAGCGGATAATACTTAGTCCAGCTTCAAATTTCCCCAGTTGTTCAACTTGCCTTTAATAACTATTTATATTTCAAACCGAGATCTACTCAAAGTTCACCACACTGCAGTTGCCCATTGTCTTTCCTTGGCCTTTTTCAGTCTGGATTGCTACCTCCATTTTCTCCCCCTCTGGACATTAACTTTTTGAAGAGACCCATCAGTTGTTCTGTAGAATGTCCTTCATTCTGGTGGTGTTTGATAGTTTCCTTGTGGGATTCTTGAACTTGTCGTCTATTCCCATATTTCCTGTGAACTGGAACTTACTTCTAAAGGCTTGATTAGATGCCAGTGAAATGTTTTTGGGAAGAAGACTATAACAGAGGTGCTGAGCACTTCACAGTGTACCACAGTTAGAAACACATGTCACCTTGATACACTTACTGTAAGTTTGACCACTTTTTAAAAATGGTGGCCACCCAAAATGTCAATAGTGACCTTTCTTTGTAAACACAAGTTTCCCTTTGCAGTTGGTAGGTAATTTGTAGAATGATAATTTGATATCTAGCAGATATCTTCGTTCCCCAAAACTTGAACATAATGGGATTAGTACCCAGTTCTGATCCTTTCCTGAAAAAATTATTTTATTTCTGAGGGTTGCAGAGGGGTGTTTTTCTAATTCAATCATTCCTTCTACATACTAGCTTTTGCTTAAGAAAAAAGGAAAAAACAAAAAAAGAGCATCCTGGTCTTGACCAAGAATTTCCACTTCTTAATTTTAGTTCTGCCTGGATCCTGGATAACCCTTTCTTGAGGCCATGGAGGTTTGGTATCCAGCTGCCTACACCAGGAGGGTCATGGGGTTACAGAAAAGATTTATGGCCACAGTATTACTGTATCCAAAATATTATTTTATTTTATAAAATATTTACTTTGTGCTTCTCAAAGTCATCGAGCTTTGTGGGAATTCTTCTATTTTTCCTTTTCATGATGATTAAACATTAAGTAGGTATAATAAACCTAATTGCTTTAGGATTCTCTCCTGCAACTTTGTGGTTGTTGGTAGAGTCAAAGACAGTGAGAACTGCCAGTGAGTTTAGGAATCATCCCAAGTCCTTATTACAGAGATGAGGACATTGGGGCCCAGAGAGCTTAAGTGACTTGCCTAAGGTTACACAGCTGGTTTGTGGCAGATATAGGGCTGGGAGCCAGGCCTCATGACTCCAGTTTTACTGTTTTATGCTGTGAGACTAAGAAGAATTATAAGAATAATCAAATTTTATTTCCATGTCAAATTCGCTGCTTTTTATGTACTGCCATTGGATGTCACTAGTACGTGTTGCCACTGGTATGTGTTGCCGTTGGATGATACTGTATTTCTCAAAGCTGGGGATGTATATCCTCAGTGGTAACAAGATGGTTTGAAGGGATATTTGGGGCTAACACCTTTAATATTGATAGTTCTATATTTAGTATTTATTAGAAAAAATATACCTGGCACATCATACCCTTGGTTTCACGATATTATTGTTTAGGATAAAGCTTAAGCTTAAAAAATATGAAATAAAGAAAATATTAAATAAATAATTCTGATTTCAATTTTAAAATGATTATTTGAGTAGGACTGTTCTAAGGCACTGGAAATTTAATAATGAACAGAACAAAGTTTCTGCCTCATGGAGCTTAAACTCTAGTTGAGGGGAGAGACAGAAAAACAGAGAAAGATATCTAGAGGTAAGCTATAGGTAATCTCAAATGCTATGAATAAAGTGAAACAAGGTAAGAGGAGGATAGTGAGAGTTTTGTTATTTGTAAATAGTTAAAAATGGCCTTTGGTAGTTTGATAGGGATTGCATTGAATCTATAGATTGTTTTGGGTAGTATAGTCATTTCCACAATGTTGATTCTTCCAATCCAAGAACATGGTATATCTCTCCATCTGTTTGTATCATCTTTAATTTCTTTCATCATTGTCTTATAGTTTTCTGCATACAGGTCTCTTGTCTCCTTAGGTAGGTTTATTCCTCGGTATTTTATTCTTTTTGTTGCAATGGTAAATGGGAGTGTTTCCTTAATTTCTCTTTCAGATTTTTCATCATTAGTGTATAAGAATGCAAGAGATTTCTGTGCATTAATTTTGTATCCTGCTACTTTACCAAATTCATTGATTAGCTCTAGTAGTTTTCTGGTAGCATCTTTAGGATTCTCTGTGTATAGTATCATGTCATCTGCAAACAGTGACAGTTTTACTTCTTCTTTTCCAATTTGGATTCCTTTTATTTCTTTTTCTTCTCTGATTGCTGTGGCTAAAACTTCCAAAACTATATTGAATAATAGTGGTGAGAGTGGGCAAGCTTGTCTTGTTCCTGATCTTAGTGGAAATGGTTTAAGTTTTTCACCCTTGAGAATAATGTTGTCTGTGTAAAATAGATAGCTGATGGGAAGCAGCCGCATAGCACAGGGAGATCAGCTCAGTGCTTTGTGACCACCTAGAAGGGTGGGATAGGGAGGGTGGGAGGGAGACGCAAGAGGGAGGAGATATGGGGATATATGTATACGTGTAGCTGATTCACTTTGTTATACAGCAGAAACTAACACACCTTTATAAAGCAATTATACTCCAATAAAGATGTTAAAAAAAAAAAAAAAAGACCTGTCTGATCAGATGACATTTGAGCCAAGAGACCAAGGCAGCGAGGGAGTGAGCACGCTGATACCTGAGGGAACAGCATTCTAGGCAGAGGGAACAACACAAGCAAGGGGTGGAGGCTGGGGGAAGCTCTGTGTGTTGAAAGAACCACGCAGGCAGTGTGGCTGGAGAAGAGTGGGGTTGGGGTGGGGGGAGCAGTAATTGGGACCAGAGAGGAGACGGAAATGCACAGGGACTTGCAGGCCTTCAGAAGCCTTTTCCCTGAGTGAGGGCTAATGTACAGAAGGTACTTGGATGAGGCATAAGTTGTGAAAGTGTTTGTGAAGAATTTAAACGTGGATGACACTGAGGTATTAATGTACTGAGTTAGAGTCTAATAACAAAAGATGACTGGGGGAAAGGGTATTTCTTGGAGGTGGGAGTGAGAAGTTCATGATACAAGGGTGTGGAGAAAATTCCTTATCAGGCTCAAGATCAGGACCATGATTCCCACCTGTTCCCAATCCCCAACATTCATATACATATACCCACCATACACATATTCAATACACACTCCGAAATGAGTTTTTTGTCATCAACATTACCCAGCGTTCTATATACACAGGATACTGTGATTGTTAGTTTTCACAAGACCATGGCCACTTGAGAGCAGAAAGGGGGACCCAGGCTTTGAGTTATCTTATAATTTTTCTTATATTCACTCTGATTCCTTTTATGCAGCCCAGTTCACTCCAAGGGCTGGGTCATTATACTCTAGTTAATTTCATGGCTGATATAATTTGAGTAAATTCTCTCTTTTTGAGATCTCAATTGCCATTGGGAGAAAAGCACCAGGTGTTTGAAAACTCAAATGATGCATTTTCACAGTGAGCAAAGACATTGTGGGGATTCTTCTGTTTTTCCTTATCATGATGATTAAACGTTAAGTAGAACCCATGTTCTCTGCATGGTGTTTCTTATTTTTGGCTTGAAACCCAGGGCTAGAACTTAAGGTTGGGCTGCATTTTTTGAAGCTGTGCATTTCCAGAGAGGAGGAAGCACTTGATTTTCCTGCTTCTTATCCTCCCAACAAATTACTGATAACACTTTGCCATCTTGTGGTGTCGATAAGTCTTCTTTCTTGAATCACCAATGGAGGTAGGCTTGGTACAATGTAATTATTCTATGGCCAGTTCTCCAGATCTCCTTAAATGTATATTTCTATCTCTATGCTTCACCCTCTTCTTATTCTCTCTCTTTGGGAAGTATCTGACCATCACCTATGGGGACATTCTTTCCTCTTCTTTTCCCCAAACCACTGTCCCTCTCCTCTGGCTGGGGTGGTCTAGAGCAGAATCCTCTGCATCCTTCCCCCATAAGATCTGTGCATTGGGTTCTTCCCAAGTCTTCATAATTGTCATGTAGATCTTCCTCCTTATCAAGTGCCTAGTGATATGTATTTATTCTAGTCTGTTTTCTTACCCATCACCTAATATGCTAATGGATTAGCAAATTCAAAGAAACAAACTCAGATATTACCAGCAAAAAAGCATATTTGAAAAGACACATCTGCCTTGTACAGACTTGCATAATGAGAACCTAAAATGGAAAACAATGGCCACGGTTTTGGATAATCCCATTCTTTGGTACAGATTCTTGGACAGTGTTAATTTTGGTTGGACTTCTGAGTTTTCCCTCTGTTCAGCATCTTATACTACACATCATATTCTTATCAATTCCAAACCTTTTCCATTACAAAGCAATACATGGGAAAGCAGAGAACTATAATCAGACTCTGAATTCTCAGAATTCAAATATGCCGAGAGTGGGGGACACCAAGTCTTAGTAGCTTCATCCTATTGTTTTAGCACCAACTTTAGCAAATGTTTCACCTTGAAAGGATAGCTCATTGCAGATATTTTGTAACAGTAGTAAAGGTTGACAATTTTGTTTGAAGAAGACAGTCATTCTTAGGCTCTATCCTCTCCCCTTCTCCTCCCCACACCCATAGGTGTGTCTGCTGAGCTTCTGAGGTGTTCTGAGAGTCCAGAAGTAGAACACAGCCCCTGCCCTTTGGTGGAAGCCATTGTGGTTACTGGCTATTTATTTATAATTGGAACTTATTAGGTGCAAAAAATTGAAGTGCCCATTAATCATCAGTGTTATCTGTCTGTTGGGCTCCTCAGAAATTCTTCATGAATTTTATTTTAATGTATCTATTGACATAATTGCCTTAAATTACGAATTGCTAAATTATAAAGCCTATTGGAAATTTTTGAAAAGGGGGTATATGGAACCATTTATGACCCTAAACAATTAATTACATGTGTTATTTAAAAAATATTGTAATATTTCATGTTTTTGTAGTCATTTATAATAAGATATTAGTTAATCCTCAGGTGACCTTGTGATCCAGTCTACCTATCCAATTGGCTGTCTCCATTGAGTCCTTATTACTTGAAGTCTTAAAGTCCCCTTGCCCTTTCTACAGATAAGGACTTGAAGGTATAAGAAATTATATTTTTACATTATAAGAATTTATTTGAATAAAACAGTCTTGAATCTGTGTAATATAGATCTTTCCTAAACAGATGCGTAGATTACACAGCTCGATTTAAATAGTATCCCAGGATCTCTAGCTACATGAATGGTTAAATGAATATGCATGTGTGAAAGAGCCCAGGAGTTGCTGCTGCCAGTTTTTTCTTGGTAGTTGAGGAGTTGCCCACTGCCCTTTCTCAATTGTTTCTGTCTGAACAGCGTCTGTGCCCTCTGTTAGTGACTGGCACAACTTTCTTCAATAGAAAACCATAACCGTATTAGGTTGAAGAGCTCATTTTTTGATGCCTCAGGGCAAACCTTCAAAATTGAATTTCATACTCCTAGGAAATATTTACTTCAAACTTAGCTTTGCAAATTACCAAAGAAAAATGAATGTATTTGTAGTGAACTGTACATTATTTGGTGATCACCCAACTCCAATGAACAGAAGGCAGAGTCAGCACAGATGTGGGTCCATGAAATTCTCTTGATTAATTTTGCACATGTTGTCTGTGCTCTGTCCAGCTGCCCTCAAACTCCTCTCACTGGTCCTGTGCACTTTCCCTGGTTTCTGTGTACAATTGCTTCTAAGGGCTAGCACCTGAGACCTTCTTCAAAGGGCTAGCCTTGAACTAGTGGGCCTCCTACCCCAGCCCAGGACACACACACGCACGCACACACACACACACACACACAGCTGGAAGTGGCTGGGAGTTCAGTACCCTCCTCTCTCTTCCCTCAACCCCTCCTTTGCTGATGACTGACTGGCTTAGGAGCAGAAAGCTCACTCCCTTGCCTTTAGGCTGGGCCAACTCCACTGGTAATTTACAAGTTCTCTGTAGGATCTGTGGTGTAATTTACACTCCAGAGCTCCCAGCAGGATCAAGCTGAAGGCCAGAGACTTCACCTGAAATTGCAGCCTTGCTTGGATTCCCTTCATCTGTCTCCTGCTTCCCCCTCTCTTGGGAACCCTCCTTTAATAAATCACTTGCCATGAGCACTGCTCTCTGGGCATACTTCTGAGCAACTGACCTAAGATAGCATTTTCTGTAGGAGCTCTAAGAAATTGAATTTGTTATGTGATGCTTTTTATCAACATATTTAAATCTATTTAAAATCTCTTGTCTGCTAATTTGGGCTATAATCTGCAAGTGGGTGATCTTAAAATTTAATTAAAATTTTAAGTGAGGTATAGATTATAGTTACCATTTATTGAGGGGAACCACTGTGTGCCATTTTAGTGACACATTTTCTTTGATTTTCGTAGTAATCTTGCATTTTAAGGATGAGTTAATTGAAGTCCAGAGACGTTTATTAACGTGCCCAAGCCACAGAGCTAATAATTGGCAGAACCACAATTCAAACCCAAATCTTTCTGCTTTTAATGATTTAGCTTTTTCAACTGCTGCCCTGCTGACTCTATTGCCTTGTTGGAGTATTAAAATGTCTATTTCTATATGCTATCAAAGAACATCAAAGTTCATGACTTACTAAAATTGGAGGAGACCGTCTCTTTATTAAGTGATAGCAAAATGCATTACCAAACACCAAAGTTAATTTCCCAGAATGAGAGTGATTGAAAATGATATCTAATAAGTGCTTGAATCAAGTCACATCCATTTTTTGTGTACAGAAAGTTCTTTGTCCAGTTTATGACAGAATCTGGGGTGGTTCATAGAAAAACAAAATTACAGAGAAGGTGGAAAACAGGACAGGGCACCAGGAATGCACTTCGGGAGCAGAGGATGGAGGTTTCTCTTTTGGCTCTCCTTCTGGGGTGGCCACGCTCAGTCCTGTGACTGTATTGTACCAGGATGCTGTTTAGAAAATGACTTCCCCAGGCCTCTAAATGGAGCATAGTGTTCTGAAAGCCCTAACTCATCTCACAGGAGTTATCAGTCTGTTCCTCTGATAAGGAAAGGGTCTTTAAGAAAGATCCTTAAAGAAAAATGAAGAGATAATGGCAATGATGGCATGGTCATCAAGATGGACATCCATCAAGCATCTGTGTTGGGTTCTGTTTGAATTATTCATTGCTGACACAAACCCTACACATGTAAAAATTTCAGCAAGAATACACAAAAACCATATCAGAAACTTTTAAATTTTCTGTAAGGTGATGTCAGCACTTATTACAAACTGTAGCTGCTCTCTCTTTCTCAAGGGCCCTCCTCTACCCCTTTGCCTGATTATTTCTTACTTATCTTTTAAAGATGAAGTTCAGGCATCACCTCCTCAAGGAAGCTTTCTCTGATACCTCACGATGGACAAAATCCTTTTTTTATAGATTTGTATTTGTATTTGTACCATGAGCAATCATCCAGAAGAATGCTTATCCTATCATATTGAAAGAATATGCTTACTTGTTAGTCCTCCCATCAACCTAAAAGCTCTCAAGGTCACCAATTTTGTTTTGTTATCCCTCTGTCCCTAGTACCTGGTATGGTGCAAGTCAGAGTTAACAGTCAGTAAATGTGTTTTGAATTGAACTATAAAGAATGCAGAAAGCTCCATGTCTTTTTGGTATACATGATATGTTCTTGCAAATTGTTTTAAAGCCATCTGAGTGACTTGGGCAGAGAGATATTGAAGAATTAGAAGGCAGTGGAAACACTAGGTCAGGCTTTTAGGGCAGGAGGATCCGGAAGAGAGAGGAATGTGGGTTGTGTCCAATAGGCTGGGAGAAGTTTGGTAGGCAGATGCCATCTGAGGGCTACTTGGGGTCTTGATTTAAGAGGTGAGAATTATGATAGAGGACAATGAGGAAGAGAACATCCTTTGAAATGGTAAAGGATGAAATGAAATTTGCATTTGAGGCCAGATAGGGTAGCAGAAGGAGCATGGACTCAGGTTTGATGCTAAGTCCTGCTGGGTTCTCTTCTGGTGGCTTAACCTCTCTGAATTTCTTTTTCTTTCTTTTTAATCTGTAAAATGAACCATACCAGCACCAATTTCATAGAGGAATCTTGATTTAATCTAAAGATTAATAAGATAGTGCTCAGCAGATATTAAGTGTTCCCTGAAGTTCCATAAAGTTCACCTCAGATCCTTCCCAGTGGTTTCTTGTCAACGGTTGAAAGGTGATTAGTTGGGAGGGATAGTGATGGGAGAATAGAAAGTGTGTAACAGTGGACATGCATCCATTTATTTGTTCTTCCATTAAACATCTTACTGAGGGTGTACAATGTACCAGGCACAGGGAATAAATATGTGTACATCACTGTTTGTCTTCAGGAAGTTTGTAGTCTAGAGGAAGAGTGACATCTAGGAAGGTGACATGGCAGTAGGTAATCTAAATAGCCCCACACAGGAGGGGACTGATTTATTCTGGTTAGAGAAATCAGAGAGCACTTCACAAGGTTGTCAGCTCTCAAGTGGAGTCTGAAAGGATGAGTAGGAAGTCACACATGGATGAATTGGAGCAGGCATCTGTCAGGCATGGAGGTTTGTGTCGGGGTAGTTTGGCTGTTGCTGGAGTGGAAGATACAAGAGGGCAATGGCAGGAGATGATGATGGAAAGATGGACAAGGACCAAAATGCAAAAGGCCTCCCTGCATGCCACGGAGTTTAGATTTAGTCCTGAGGTCACAGTGGAGCCACTGAATTTAGGGATTGATGAAGTCGTTGAGAGGCAGGGTTAGAAAATCTCAATGTGAAGAGTGATCTTGTTTATGTTGATTTCTTGGCTCCTGCCACGACTTTTAACTTTTTTCCTTGATTTGCTATTAAATTTGGAAGTGATTAATAAAGCTGTTCATTTGAGTTATAATAGCATTACTAATTTTTAAAAAAATCTGTTTTCATGGTCTTCATATTGTTTTGATGGACTAAAGTGGTCATGCTTATTAAATAAATAATGTGGGATTTGTTAATTTCTTCAACAAGTACTTAAGGAGAGCCTGCTCTGGCCCAGCCTGTGATAGACCCTGAGGACATAGAGAGAGGGAGATGACATTAGATTGATAAATGTATAGGGCGTGGGAAAAACATAGTTGTGAGTGGAGGAGGTGAGGAGAGTCCTGTCTTAAGGAAGTGATCTCTCTACCTGACTGCTGTGGGATGGGGGAGTCAGGGGGTCCTTATTCAGCAAATTTGAAATGTTGTTTTTCCATTGCTGACCTTAAGTTTTTTGGAATCCAGTAGATAATAGAGACTGTCTCTCAATCAATCACTCACTCAAAATGGCAGCATTAAAACTACATCTACCACCACTCATTGGGTGTATCTGAAGTCAGTTGTAGGGAATGATGCCCTGTGTGTATTCCGTTTTCTGGCATTTCCTCAGAAGGATTATGATATTCAGTTTCCAATCTAGAAATTAGAGAATTGGATTTGAGAATAACAGCATCTATTTTTTCCCCTTAGCCCCCCAAAGAACATTTAGCTTTGTTTTTATTTTTCTTATTGAGTTCCTACTCTGTGCTAAGTGGTTAACAGATCTGATCTCTCTTAATTCTTCAGTGCAGCTCTGTGAGATAAGGCATCATTATCTTTATCTTTTAAATGGAGACCCTGAGACCCAGGGAGGTTGTTTCACTTGCCTGAGGCCACATTCCACCTAAGAGGTAAAGTTGAGGCTGCCTCAGGAGAGTCATGCCTGGTGCTCTCTGACCTGGCCTCATTTCTGCCTTTCTTTATTTTCTGTGACCTTTTCTGTCTCATTATTTTCTTTCTCTCCCTCATTCATTTGGTAGATGTCATCTGTTGGGACTGACCACAAACAAACACAGCTGGGTGGGCAGCCCTTAGAAGGGAATATTCAGGTTTGAGTAGATGGGACTAGACAAGCCAAGTCAGGAAAGAGGCCAGTGGCCTCATCTCCAAGAGTAATTTTGAGTACGATGGATGCTTTTCCCGACAAGCCCTCGGAGAGACATGGGTTAACCTCACCTGTGAATCTGAAAGCCTTGGCTGGTGAGGGGGCTCTATGTCTGGCACTTTTTGTACTTTTTCTCATCAATGGCACCATCTGTTAGACATCACTGACCCCCTTCTACACGTGAAGAAACCAGAGGCTTAGAGAGGTTATGTGACTTGCCCAAGGCCACGAGGTTTATTCCAGGTAAAACTAATTAAAACATGATAGCTTGACTCTGGTATCCAAAATCTTCATGCCAGAACTCTCTCAGTGTGAATTCTTTAAGACACTAGCAGGGGGAAGGCTAGTTTCTGTGGTCCTGTGGTCAAAGATAGAAGACCCAGCACCCCCCAGCCCCTTCTCGGAGAGTCAGGTTTTACATTGCCTATTAAAGACCATCTCTATTGAGACTGTCCTCAGTAAAGAAACCTTTGAACTCTGTGTAACTCTGGATTTCCTAAGCATATTCAACCACAAAAATCTCTGCAAAAGTAAGTCACTAAGCTCATGAGAAATTAGTGTGTGGAATACTGAAATCCACCTTGCTGCCTCCCCAGCTGTCTTTTTGTAGAGAGACAATGAAGAGGGAGAGGGTAGAAAGGAGAAGACCAAAGAAAGAAAAGGAGACAGTGGAAGAAGGAAAAGGAATAAAGTAAAAGTGTGACCAAGTATTTCCCGATAAAATTGTAAAATAAATTTCCACCTTTCCTTTATTTCTAGGCCCTCTCCCGTGCTTTTCAAATTGGCTCACTAACTTTTCCCCAAGTGAATAAGATGAGACAGAAAGATTGATTTCTTCGGGCTGCTGACAGTATTAAAAAATGGTCCATGAGGCTGAGAGGCGGCCTGTGCAGGTGAAACCTATGGCCAAGATGTAAGAGTTAGGAAGTGGCCCAGTGGGGACCAACTCTGCTTCCCTGAGCTCCCATAGCAAGGGAGTAACAGGGTGGGGACCACAAGCCAGGCCCCTGACTCTCTGCCCGCTAGGCTTTCTCTCACAGCACATTTGCTTTCTCAGAGTCAGTCTTATGTCCACATATTATTTTCTCTTTCCCTGTTATGCTTAACCCATCAGCATTAACTTCACCAGAGATATACTTAGCAGTGACATAAACTGTAAGATCATAATTTGCCCTGTTTCTTTTATTCTTGCTACAGTTAAAAGACTGTATTGCCTAGGAAGGTCTTTTCCTACACGTTCCCTTTGCTCCTGGTTCTTTGAATGGCATGCGTTTATAACTTACAATGAAGGATAATTCATAACCAATATTGATATTTCCCACATATAAGTATACAAGCACCCATAATTGTGTACTCAGGAATGTTTTCATTATTCTATCCTAAACCAATGTAATAGTTCTATGATTCATATGGACTTCCTGGGTTGGTGGAGATATTTGTATGAAAAATGTTAGAGTTTATGCAAATATCAGTGTTAATATGTATAGAATTTATATTCGTTGCTGTTAGAGCCTTGCTATCAAAGTGCAGTCCTTGGACCAGCATCATCAGCATCACTTGGGAAATTGTTAAAAACATAGAATCTTGGGCTTCTTCCCAGATCTACTGAATTCAAATCTGCAGTTTAATGAGATTCCCAGGTGTTTTATATGTTCATTAAAGTTTGAGAAGCCCTGCCTTAGAGTACACACAGGGCATTAAGGTCAATCATCGTTTTGTTTATGCCCACTTTACCTAGTTTCACATGGCTACCTTTAATAGAGTGCAATGGCTCTGCAAGTTCCATCCCAGTAACTTCATTGTGGGCTGTCTTATACATGATTGCCCAAGAGAGCTATAAAGAATCTCTGAGGCACACAATTCATCCTCATTAGATAGGTAGGTGGGTAGACAGATAGATAGAGATATAAATATAGGTGTGAATTGCTTCTTAAAAGCTTTATAGCTAGCAGGTATTGAAAACTGTAAAGGGTCTGAGATTTTATTCTGCTTGCAAGCCAACAAGCTGGTGTGTCACAGTTTCACAGATGACAGCAGAAGACATAAGACTCATGGGTCAGAGTCCGGGGGCTGTATTACTCTTTGCACAGGAAGCAGCATGAACAGCGTATTTACGTCAGTTCTCTCTGCCCCATGTCTCACGGTGGTGATACAGATGGGCCCTGATGGAAGCCTGCACATATTCTGATGGTGTTAGAGAAAAGGACCCCTGAATTTAGGGAATCTGAATCTCTTTAAGTGGGCAGTAAACACAATTTCCCTTTGCTCCAGAGATTATCTCCTATCTCCTAAGACTGTTCACCATACAAACATCCTTAAAACAATAATCCAGAGCAAATGGCAGTGAGTGCCTCTCTTTGTAAGATGTATGGAAATGCAAGGAACCCATGGAGTACCATCTCCCAACAGTAGACAGTAGAACATCTTTATTATTAGGTTTTAGGGCCAATAAATATCTTTTTGGAAGCCATGGAAGAAACGTTTCTAAATCCCTGGATTGTACTGAGGGTTGCTTCTATCAGAAAGACTCTAGGAGGTAAATAACTTCCAGTCTGGGCATTCAGCTAAGCGCCTTACAGGAGGGGAGAAGTTCTATTAAGAAAACAGAGGGTTTGTGCATTATAAACAGTGGGGTCGCCTGTGGCTCTTTACGGTGTCACTTGCACCATTTAAACGCTGAACCTGTTCTTATCTCAAGTTTGAGAGATATGACATAATTCAGAGAGCTCTGAAGAGACTCTGAGGGATGTTTACAAGATTGGCAAATAGTAGTAGGGAGAACAGCAGATGTAAATTTGGGCTAATGGTAACTTTCTGATACAGCAGTTTTCTTGCCTGTAAGTGGATTGTCTTGCAAAGTAGATTTCCTTTTGCTTTGAATGTCTAAGTGGAGGCTAAACCTTCCAGAAAATTGTACAAGAGATTTCTTCTTTGACTTCTGGAGTTTTTCACTGCTCTCAAAGAATTTAAGAGCTGGAGAAGAGAAAACTGGAGAAGTTTTACAAAGCATGTGACAATGATATATTGATAAATGTTTAACAGATGAAAGGGGCGGTGTGGGATTGGGGCCACTTTGTCGTGTTTGCTGTTTTCCATGGTGTGAGTATTCCCACTGTGGCTGATTTCAAGCTGTCAGCATGAAGTCAGTGGCTCACAAAATTCCTAAAAAGTTAACAAACCAGTGTGAGCTGGTTCCAACAATCCATTGCAAAACAGTCATAATTAGTAATTTTTTGACAGTGAAGGTAGTCTGACCATGCAAGTTTGCTTGTAGAAGCTTCTCAAGATCTTTCACAATAATGTATGTTCTGTTTGCCCCTGGAGATTCACAGATGGACTTACCTTAAGGCAGGATGACAGCCTAAATGATTTTTTGAAGTTCATTTCAACAGTATGATTTCATTTTTTGTAAAAAGTCTTCCTTTACATGGTGGGTATCACCAGCCTGGCTATTCGCTTCCTTTTAATAAACCAACTGCCAGCTCGGCATATTTCTCTTCTATGGAAAGGCCCATAGGTGTAGTTTGATTGTCACTGGTATTTCTGGAATATCAGGAGGCTATTCAGGCGCCAACCAGTGATGATTCCTTATAACTGGGTGGTCTGTAGAATCATAATGACTCATAAATTCGGGAACCAGGCACCTGCATCTGTGGCTGGACCGGGAGCATGTTGAATCCTCTTTGCACTAATGAGGCTTTGTGCCTCTTTAAGAGACTTACCCTGGAATTCCCCTTGGGCTCAGTTTGGCTGTAGAGTTTTGTGAAGTCCCTCTCTGGAGTGCTTTACTGTTGTGTTGACAGAAACATTTTCCCAGAGAGTTTAAGTGTGAGCCCAGACACTGCAGTTCCAATGAAGCTCATGATGTGCAAGTCGCACTCCTGAGTGAGCTGCCCAGCTCATGCTGGTGGACTGGGTTTCATGGGCACCCTTGTGATGTTTCCATCTTCTGGCCCATCTGTGCCCATCGTGTGGAGTCTGACATAGTGGACTGACTGCTCTCCACTGCGCCCTCTCCCCCAAGCCATGGAGGGACAAGTAGAAGTAGCCAGCTCTTTGTACTCAGCTCACCCCAGTGAGGTGAGCTTTTCCTGGCCTCTGGCTTTACCCAGGCCTGTCTCTTCTTCCCCCAACATTTACCAGAAGGGAGGACCTTGACTTTAATGCAGACTTGAGTGCCTTCTTCCCTCTCCCTTGGGTGGTATTGATTGGGAGGCTTCAATTATTTATCAGATTTATAAAATGTTCATCTTGCTAAGGTCTCTGGGCACATGGACAAGAGTAAAAATATTAATGAGTAATAATAATAAAAAGGCCCACCAAACATAGATGCACATTCTGAAGGGTCTACATCAACTCCATTGGAAACCTGGTAACATTGATTCAGAGCTTCCATTACAACTTGATTTTTTTCTAATAATACGATGCACCCATTTCCAAGGTGGCTTGCTTTCCAGTGTAAAGCAAATGCATTAACAAGCAAAGAGGTGGAACACATAGATTTGCTGTTTAGGCTAAGGCCAAATTGAAATGACAACTCATCTGCCATGTTCGAGATGTCAATTTCTACCCATCCCCCCCACTCCCATCTTCCCTTTCTTGGGGAAGGCAAAAATATAAGTACATTTTTAAAAAGAGGGTTTTGCATTATCTGTCCCAGATTTCTGTCTAGACACACTGAGACAAATTATCTTCAGGAGTTTTCTTGTTCTGCAAGAGGGGAAGATTCTCTGAGAAGGGTGTGTGCTATGCCAACCCATATGTCTGCTGCACATTCTTTTGCCCCTGTCTGGGGAACGGCACAGTAGTGATGGGTTGTTTTGAGCTAGGTGCCCATGACTTACTTGCTCCTCAAATTTTCAGGAATAGGAAGGTGAGGCATTTAGTTAGATAGGAGAAGAGTGTGTAAGTTTGAGGAACTTTTCTCAGTGTGTTGGATCTGAAATTCCAATGCCACAGTGGAGTTTTTCTTTGGAGAAGCCTCCCGCTCTATTTCTATCCACTGCTGAGAAAAGCAAACAACAGAGGTACCAAGAAGAAATCAAGACACTTCTGATCACGACCACCAGCATTAACAACCTACACCACTAGTGGGTCAGAGAAGCATCCTTAGCAGCTAGATTTTGCAAATAGAAAATGAGTCACTAGAGTTGGGACTGTACATTTTTTTTTTTCCTTAAAAATCTAGTTATGGTTAATATGTTTGCCCTTAAGGACCCTTTGGGCTGTGGTACATGTCAGAGTTCCACCAGTACAGGAGAAGGGAAAATACTTGAACTACCCCCTTAAGACAGAAGTTGTCGAACTAAGGCCCACAGGTCAATTATGGCCCATTGTTTGTTTTTGTAAATAAAGTTTCATTGGCACACAGCCCCACCCATTACTGTAGAAATTGTCAATGGCTGCTTTCATGCTACAGAGTCAGGGTCGAGTAGTTGTGACTAAGACTGTCTAGCCCAAAAAGCCTAAAATATTTGCTATCTGGTCCTTTACAGAAAAAGTTTGCTGACCCCTGCCTTACAAGAGCAAACAGAATAGCTAATAAAATAACAGCCCACCATTCAGCACTCTACAAATCTTGTAACAGGTTGCTGCTTTGACTTCTTTTAGACAGGTGCATAAGCAGTGGGATGGGGGCAGAAGGCAGTTCTAGTTGAAAGGAATACCAAGGCCCAACTCTCTGTTGCAACTTTACCTTAAGTGTCTGTGATCCCCACTGCGGGTGCTTTTGCTTTATATACAAAATTGGAGACAGTTTAGAAAGAGAATGAGATTTGTTCATAGCTACCATCAGGGTCAGGACTGGTGCTAGACCTCACTGATTAATAGTCTTTATTGATCAATTGATTTATAGTTAAGAGTTAGCATATCAGATGATTATAGGTAGAAATATAAACTATTATACTTGGTTTTTTTTTTTATATCTGTTTTGTAAAGAAAAAAATGAGAAGTTTTCTGCCTTGGATGTGCTGTGGTAATTTCAGGGTTATGGCTGACGTTGTGTGCTATGTTCTTGGGAGGTAAACAAAAAAAAAGGAATGATGTTGATACGGATTCTCTTAGGAATTCAGTATTTGAGTCCTTTTGGACAGTTTGTTATAGCATTACGCTGATTTTATTTTTTATAAAAGACTATTGGAGTCACAATATAAAATGGTAGATGTGTGATCTTTGTATATGCCATTGTTTTTTTTTTCTTCCTCTTTTCATAGCTTTTCCAAAGGAGGCCAGCCCTGTTTCTTCTGTCTTCCAGTGTCCAGACCTACATGTGCAAAGTAACTGTGTAGTCCAGTCAGAAGAAAGATGATACAATGTTTAAGAAGCAGGCACTTTTTTAAAAAAAAAAGGATAATCCTTGCTTTTGCGGAGTCTTTTAATACTTTTAGGATGTGGAAGAATTTTAAGAGAGTACCAGTTATAGCTCCTCAGATTAATCTAAAATTAATGATATCCCCTAAAATTAAGAGCTGGGTGCTCTTGACGTATATGTTTTGTTGACACTTGACACTTGTTTGTTGAGTTCATAATATTCTCCAGCATATCTTACCTCTTAGAACATAAGAATAAATTTCCCATAGTCATATAACATCTTTCCGTATATACAGAGCATCTGATTCAAGAACAACCCTCTAAAAGAATTAGTCTTTATGCTTCCTGTTGAAAGTAGCAGTGTCCAGATTCATATACAAATTATGTGCTTTAGTCTTTCCAGTATAACTAGCACTCTTTCTCTTGTACCCTGAACTTAGCCCAACAGTTTAAAAATATTTATTTTCAATGAGATGAATGCCCTCTGGTGGCAACATTACCAAATATTTGCACTTGGCTATATTTTGGGGGCCCATGTAGGACTGGTACAAATATATCAAGTATAGTCATGGGACAGTCTAGGGATATAATTGACATAGCTTAGAGTTATTTATTTTTTTAAGCATATGCCCCATTTAAGTGAAGTAAATAGAAGATATAACATCAAATTGTAGGGGTATTTTTTATATTGACTGAAATCAAAAGATTCAACAAGGAGCTAAACTAATCCCTTATTATGATAATTCCTTTAATTTACTTTAATTAAAGTAATTAAATTACTTTATTTAATTTATTAATTTATTAATTAATCGGGACTGGAGGTGGGGCTGTCAGCAGGGTTTACCGAGTGCCATTTACTTTAACTTGGGAATCTCTTAGCTGGTAAAGTCATTTATAGCAGGGTCATTTGTAATGATTTTTTAATGGAGGACTTTTAGATAATACCTTGGAGGGTGTTTTAAAACTAAATAGTTGTATAAGAGAGAATTGCTTAAAGGAGGTAAGATAACCTGCTAGGAAAAAAGCCAGTGGGAGGGAGGAGCAGGGTTTGACACTGAAGTTTCACCAAATGACAACTTTATGTCATTTGTTTCATTAACTGCTAGACAATTCATCTTCAGTTCAACAGCGAATGCTTACTGAGCCAGGGATGCAGGCCTGCCAAGACTCAAGTTTTTATAGAAAGCTTTATTTTGGAAATTTCTAATCTGAACACACTTGAAATCTAGCTCTCAGAAGACTTTGTAAAATCATTTATAAGAAAGTAGGGAAAAGAGAAAGCAAGAGTTAAGTATGAGGTTGTGGCCCCTCTTCAGGGGACAGAATTGTGAAGAAAGAAGAGGTTGTTTACTTATTCTGTTGAGTACCCCTCTGCCCAATAATACCTAGTTTTAATGTGACCGTAGTTCCAGCAGAAAAGCTGTAGCTTGTTCCGCTTCTCCATTTTTCCCATTTGGATTGGATGGAACCTTTGGATATGAAAAAAAAAAATCATCAAGGACCATCTTGTGTTGAAAGGTGATGTTCTGCATACTTAATAAGCTGAATCACCCTTTCCCTTTTCAGATATGGCTCATGTCCATTAAGCCGTGGATGCGGACGATAAATACTATTGTACTTTTCATATCACCAAGTGCCACATTTTCTGAGGCAGTGACGTCTCTTTGCCTCAGCATTTGTAAGGGACTGCACTCTGGAGTCTAACAGCCTAGGCTGATGCTGTCTGTTAACTTGCAAGTACTTACAGATATGTTAATGGCTTGGTGAGAATTGACTTCTGTAGAAATTATGTTTCTTAAACCAGTGCCTTTGATCAAGCTTTGATGCTTAATCTTATGTTATCCACTGGCTTGTATCCTGCAGTGGGTGGGAATTTGGGATTTGACTTCCCTAGTGTGAAAAGGCAGATCGTATATGAGAGTCCAAGACAGGCTTGCTGAAGTTTCTTCTGGGGGACCTGCAAGAATTTCTCAGATAAGAAATGCATGGCTGTTGTCATCCTATGGACACCCTCTCACTGCTCTCTACACCCCAATATCAGAGACCAACAAAGTGTAATGTAATAAGCACTCCTGATGACATTTCCACTCATAGGTATATATTTAGGAAATGTTGAGCAGCCTGTGAAGGGACATTTTGTCTGAACAGGGATTGATTTTCTTTTCTTGACAATAATAGTCTTTACCTTAACGTATTTTGTTGAAATGGTTTTGGACCCTAAACAGTGTTACCCAACTTGATCAATCCCATTATTTACACAATTTGGCTCTGAATAATTCTCAGCTATTTCTATGAGTCAGATTCACCCTCAAAGGTTGAGTGTTTACTGTCATCTCTTCTTACTTACCTTTATTCATTTATAAACATGTGTCTGTATTAAGCGTTGGGTCAGATGGTCCCATCTCCAAGGAGCATACACTTTACTGGGAAAGTAGAGAGTCAGTGGGTACTTTAAATATATCAATAATTTGAAAGGTGCTTTGAGAGAAGATAAGTGCAGGTTGCTGTGGGAGCCCTGAAGAGGAATATCTAAACTGGCCTAGAAATTAGTCCTAGAGATGAACACTGGAGGGGCCTTTGGAGCTGGCAGTGTGAGCGTTGGGAGAGGGGCAGAGAGAAGGAATATGGGAGTATGCTGGCTAGGAGTTTCCTGTCTTAAGACATGAGCATATCAGAAAGCTTGTGGCATTCATACATTTGCAAGGACTTTGGTTTGGCTCAGCAGAGTGGGTGTAGAGAATTGGGCGGAGAGACTGGAGGAAAGTTGGGGGACTACCTTGGCGGCCTTTGGGTACCCCATGGATAGGATTTGTCCCAGAGGATTTTGCATGAGGGAAGCATCTTAATGATGTACATGTGGTAGGAAGATCTTGGGGGCAGTGAGAAGAGTGGGTGAGAGGGCTGGGGATCGGGACTGGAGGTGGGGCTGTCAGCAGGGTTTACCGAGTGCAAGTGATTCAAACTAATATTAGCGGGTTTTCAGGGTAAGATTTTAAAAATGAGTTCCAAAAATGCTGTGGCAAAGGCAGCATGGTTGAAGGAAGGAGCGTGGCCTGATGGAGAGGCATGGGCAGAGTATGGCAGATCTGGGTTCAAATTCCCATGCGGCCGTTACTAGCTGTGTGGCTTTGGGTGGTCTTCTCATCTCTCTTACCTGGCTTCTTCCTCTTCCGGACAATCGGGGTGGTGCTTCTTCTTCAGAGTGTGTTGTGAGATGAAACGAGTTTGTATCTGTTTGATACAAACAAATGTGCAGAGTTTGATAGCTGCTCTTGAAGGTGTGTGAGTGTGTGTGTTGGGGCATGCGCAGGAAGAAAGAAGGAGAGGGCCTTCATCCAGATATGTATTTTCTGGGTGCTGATTCAACACTGTTTGTTTCCAAACAGTGTCACACACTCAACCAAACCTCCTTTAGTGGTTGCCACGTACAAGGTCCCAGGCCAGGACTCTGTTCCTCTCAGTGACATCTCCTGAGGGGTGGGGGCAGATAGTGTTTGATAATTAATGTTCGTCAACTAATTGTTCGTCAACAAGTGTCCAATGTCCAGTATGAATCAAAATACTAGAACACCACTCATCTGACTTATTACCATTTTAATTCAGACCAGTTGGGAAAAATAACCCTTTAGGGGTTTTATTCATATCTTATTATTTTTTTCTTCTCACATTTTAGTTACCTTGGGGACTGAACACTTATAAAATGTTTTAGGTGAACCCAGTAAGAATCCATTTTCTCTAGGAGGTTGGATAAATGGAGAGAGGAACCAGAGAGTCATAAATGCTATTTAATGTGAGTTCATGCATTTTATGAGAGAAGGCCCCTTCTTTATCCTCTCATTGTATTTCTCCTGAGATCTATATACAAGATGGTGTTAGCAGTGATTTAACAATGCAAATAGCATTACAGAAGTTTTAGAAAGGAATATCCCCACTTCTTTTCCCCCATTTAAACAACAGGAATGGTAAACCCCAACCAAAACCATGCTCCACAGGTCAAAACCAGTCCTTTCCTGGAATAGGTTGTCTGCCCTAGTCCAGCTGTCTTTATCATCCACACTGGTTAAAAAACAGGAACTGTTCTGAATCTAAAGAGTATATTCACTGACTCATTGAATGTTTGTGAAGGGCCTGCTATGTGTATACATGGAGGACGGAGTGTGATTATGAGGCTAAATAAGCAGTAGCCCTTGCAGTCAAGTGGCTTCTGTATGACTCAAGGCCAAGCTAACTAATTTTTAAGAAGAGGGAGAGAGGTATTGCCTTGGACCTTCAGAGAGAAAGATTACTTCTTGCTCATGCTAACAAAATGCTTTCATAGAAAAATTGGCTTCTAACTGGGCCTCCAAAATACTAGCCTAAAGAACCTTTGAGTTTGAGAAATCCCTAATTACACAGTGTTAATGGCATATGCTTTTTAATTGTGTACTGTGCCTTATTTTTTCCTATGAGATTTTTGCTTGTTCTTTAGTAACTTAAATTACATGAGAAAAATGTCCTTGGAAGGCATCCATTGTTGGGCTAACTGTTCTTAGAACATCAATTTGGAGAGCCAGGGAAAGCTCATCATTGCAGACAAAGGATGAACTGAAGTTACTTTCATTCCCAGCCAAGTCGATGACTTACACCACAAGCACCATGCTATTGGAGCCTCTCCCCTGGCAGCGTGCACCAGAATTTAGTGCAACTTTGGTCTGAAAGGAACTGAGAAATCTCTTAGAAACATGACCTGAGAATTCCAAAAGTCATGCGTGCTTCTGTACAAAACCAGGGAAACCAGAGCATGTTGAGTCCCAGTGTGAACCCTTAGTCTTTACATTGTTCGCTGCCAACCCCAATCCTCTAAGGGTCTCACATTCCCATAGTGCCCTGGGAATGATCAAGATGGTGAAATTTATGTCTTCCTTAAAATAATCACCACCACAAATAGTTATCAATTTTTGAGCATTTGCTTTGTTCCAGGCACAACGCCATACTTTACATGTGTTATCTCATTTGATACTGTCAGCAACCTCATGAGTTAGATGCGCAAGGTACAGGTAAGGAAATTGAGATACAGGAGACGAAGTAACTTGCCTGATGAGTGGTGATACTGGGATCCACAGATCTGGGCAGATATCAGTTACAAATTGTCCGTGATGTTCAGTATTAGTATTAATTCTTTTAGTTATTCTTTTCTGTTTTTTCCCCCTTTTTGGTTTCATGATCCATCTGTCTCTACTTCTGGTTCCTTTTTCTCCAAAATAGGATGTGTTGTTTTCTTTATCTTTATAGGCTAACCTTTTAATCTTTTTAGCCGAATAATATCTAACCAGAAAAATGTAAACTTTATGAAAAGAAAGGTGCTACCTTAAAACTAAAAAAAGGGACAATGGGAGAGAAGGTTATTTTTAAGAAAGATTTTATCTTGCATATGTTTGAATTACAGGCTTCCAGGTCCCAGAGATCATCACACGTCTGTGATTGCAAATGCCTTATCTGCTCTAAGGAGCTGTGGATTTGCTGGGGTTGGGGGTAGGGATTCTCTAACAAGGAATCATGGGCTTCTTGAAAAACATGTTTAAAATCCACTCTCAATTTTAATCCCTTTTTTTGAAATGTCATTGTTACTGAACCAAGGGAGAAGCAATTCTATTTCCACACTAGTCAGATTTCTGGAAGCTTGAAATGATGCTACCGAAAACAACGCATATTCAAAATGACCAGGTGCAAAATGGTCTCAAATATAATGACAGAGACAACTGAAAGGGGCCAACTCAGGAGTCTCAGGACCCTGGGGACATGGTTCCTAGACTGAGCTAGGCACTGGCTCCTTACCCATCTGTGAAATTAGGGTGATGTGAACAGATCTCTCAGGTATTTGGGGTGCTGGGGCATGGTGAAATGCGGCTGCCTAAACAGTAATGACTGTATGGATGGGACTTAATGAACTCTGTATGTTCTTTCTTCACTTCATCTTTTCAAATGTGAAAAGTTAGGCAAAACATTGGGTTTTCAATTCCAGTGTCCACCCCTTCTTAGCCGTGTGACCTTTGGGGAATTTCTTAACCTCTCAAAAACCTCTGTTTTCTTCATTGCAAAACATGGTGATGATTATTACCCTACTTTACAGAGTTGCTGTCAGGACTGAATAGGAGAATTTCTATAAAAGCCTTTTATGGTGGGTGGGATAGTGTGCAGAGAGGTGGTTGGTCTAGCTCACTAGTCAGTTTCTTGGGTTTGAACTTGGGTTCCAGCACTGACTAACTTTGTGAGTTTGGCCATGTTCCTCAACCTTTCTGTGCCTCAATTTTCTCACCTCTAAAAGGCAATAATGATAATACTACATATAGGGCTGTTATGAAGATTGAATGAATTGATACATGTGATGCACTCAGAAGAAAGTGTGCCATATGGTTAACGTCACTTATTAGCTATATGATTGTACATAGTAAGTGTAAAAATAACATTCAGTAAGTTTATTATTATTATTAATTTTAATTATTAGAATCACAATTGTAATATTTTATTATAATATATATAATTTCCTAATATAATATTACCTTTGGGAATTAAAATATTTTATAGAGACCAGGAGTAGTATACTTGATAAGAAAATGAAAGTGAAATTTTTTAACAAATGGGAAAATGGGAGGAAAATAAAAATTAACAAGAATGTACATTTGGTTGATACTGATCAGATTTATTGAGTCCATCTGCCATTTTTCAGGCATTTGGTTGAGTGTCGGTCTGTTCTATATACTGGGCTATAGAGAGGAGAAGTTCACCCTGGGGAAGTATTTGCTGAATGAATTTGCTGAAGAACCAGTCAGAGAGAGCAATGTGATACACTCTGTCATCCGTGTCTGTTCTGGGGGCTTGGATGGGGGCTCTTCTGCCCCAGCCTCAGAGACCCAGGGCTGGTTTTATGTAGAAGAGGGCACTTGAGCTTGGCTGTTGAAGGTAAGAGTCCCCCAGGCAGGGAATTAGCAAAGGGAAATCTGTGCAGAGGTTTGAACTTGAGGGATGAGGGCAGGGTGGGGTGCTCTGGGGGAATGGTGTCATGTGTGCCTGAGACAGATGCATGAGGACAGAAAAGTGTCAAGTACTATCCAGGTAGACTGACCAAGGGCAACTGACAGAGCGGGAGAGGGTGCTTGGGTGGCCTGAGATGGACTTGTACCTACAGGGAGCCTGGAGATGACTTAGGTAGGAGAGGGGCTTCATCAGCCTTGGGAGCTACCATGAGTTGAGGGTAGGGCTCAGGTCCTTCCAGAACAGGTGTCTGTTTCTCAGCAGGGAGAAACAGACCAGAGAACACAGACCAGAGACCTGGATTGGGAAGGCATAGCTGTAGGAGAGCTGCCAGAGAATAAGGAACAGGGAGCCTTGGGGACCATAAAACTGTGGAGGGGGAGGGGAAGAAATGGCCAGATGGAGGCTAGAGAGGCCTGAAAATGGTGTTAGAGGAATCAAGGGAGTAGAGACATTTAGAAGTAGGCTGTGCTCACCAACACCAAAGGCCTCAGCTTGGTCAACTGGAAGAGGCTGGAGAAAAGGCCATTGAGAAATTGTTGCCAAGGCCTTTGTGGTGGCTGTGAGGGGATGGCCAGGAGTGGCAGGGCCCAGAGGCCCAGCTCCAAGTGAGTTGAAGAACGTTTCGGTTCTGACATGGCCGGAGCTGAGGTGTCTGCCTCTCCTTTGCGACGTGAAAGGGAGAGAAGAAGCAAGGAGGCTCTCGGGAACCTGCCCGAGAGAAGCTGCTGCCTGTCCTCAGGTGTGGCCTGAAGAAGTGACCACTAGGTGAATGAGCTTCAACCGAGCAGATTGTGAAACTGCTGAGCTGTTGGGGAATAGCCAGAGGTCCCGGTGAGGTCAACTGAATTAATTGTATCCATGCCAGATCTTGATAGCCCAGAGCTGACACTCAGGGTTTGGTCTAGAGATGGCAAAGAAAGACAAGTTTGCATCATAGAACCTCTGGGTGTTTGACCTGGAAATGCGGGTCCGAGGCTGCTAGTTCAGCTTCCTTGGGGAAACTGAGGCCCTCAGTGACCCTTGAACTTGACAAGGTCAGCCTGGAGTTAGTGGCAGTCTTAAACCCAGGAGGGCTTTCTTGCACCTGGAGACACTCCACTACACCACCACCCCCAAAGCCTCTGTCTTCTCTCTTCACCCCCTGCTTTGTGCCCTTTCTTGCCCTCTGGCTACAGAGATTATCAGTCAAGCTCATCTTAACCCTAAGCTTTCTTACCCCTTTTCTATCTTCCTACCCATAACAGCTCTTGCTACTCTCTTCCCAGGGTCTTGATAGGTGGTTGGTTAACAAAATAGCTTGTATATTAGGGATACATAATAAATAGCTTGTGTACTAGGGTGGCAATGGATGTAGTGGATGTGACATTCTATTTCTTCCAGGTAATACAGTTGCATTGCATTTTAAATATGGGTTTCTCCCCAGTACATAGACATACTCTCAGTCTGTAATCTAAATTGTCTATATGCCGATCTCAATATTCTATCAGAGAAAACTTTTAGCTAGAAAAATGAAGTCAAGCAAACTTTTACTTAAAAATTATTCTCTTCTTTGCTGTTACCTTCTTAATAAATTTCTAAGGGAGGCTTAACCATCAGTCCCACAAAAGGAGCAAAACATAATACATCTTTCCAAGGCAGTTGATTGTGGATCAATTTTTCCTTGGCTATTTTAAGTAGTGGTGAAAGAAAATTGAGCTTTCTTCTTGAACATGTTGACAAGAGAAATTTTACTGTTTCCCACCAAGATGTAGGCATGAAGATTCCTGGCTTGGGTGAGGGACAGGGGAGTTGAATAGAAGAACAGGAAAGGAATCCATTAATGATTTAGAAGACTGTTTAATTTCCCTACCTTGTAACAGAGAAACAGGGCTTGATCAATATTCTCAAGGTCACTCAAGGTTGGTATTTGCTATGTCAGCTAGTCTTTTTTAGAGTTTTGAAAACCATCCCATGCATCCATCCTGAAAGGTTGGGGTGGATATGGTGCAGGGAGATGGGGTTTTGAGTGTGGAGCCAATGGGGGTGTTGGAGGCAGTGTGGGTATGTGTGGTGGATATATGAAGGGGAATCTACAGTACAGTTTCATGGGGTTGAAAGACTAATTTAGTCCAGATAGAAACTAGGGAATTGAGAGAGAAACCCCTCTTATGATTGCCAATCTGCACTGATGAGGCAATTACTGTTACTAAAATTAACCCTGGCTGTAATGTGGCTTTATTAATCGATGTGTCTCCTCTTCAGTTATTTCTGTGTCATATTTTCATTGGCTCTTTCCTTTCAAATGTAACATTGCCCCCTAGGGATTTGCCTAGTAGAGTCATATATTCTGTTTATTTACTTTAGTATTTATTGGCTTAGTTGAGCTTTTTAGAACAAAGGCTCTGTGACTGACTACTGTTAGAGAAATGTGAGCACCTTACCTCTTCTGCTGAATGGAGCAAGTGTGATGCTCTCTTGGTACTTATGAAGGGGACGTTGATGGTTGTACAACCCAACATCAAAATGGTGACCAGGAGATGAAAGGGGGCCTGGCCTATGACCCCTCTCCCTCCAGGAGATGTGTTCCCTTTGATCATCTCATTATTTGAGGACTCTGACCAGAATATCTAGATTAATGCTTAGAGTTAACTGCTTTTGCCCTAATATTTACTTATAGTTGCTTATGTCTCCATCAGCCAAAAACCAAACAAATAAAAAGAGCCAAACAACTGACCATTCTCTCTGCAACATTCCAAAGCAATCCTTGGTTCCATGCAGACTCAAAGGTGGGCAGAACCAACAGTGATAACAGTTATTTTTAAAAGTTTCTCTCCAGAGAGTTTTTCTGACTATGGACACCTCAGGGGTAGACACCCTGAAAACTTCTGGAGAACACATGTGGTTTCTAGTCAAGATACTATGCAAATATTTTCAAATGTTTTCTTGACTGTGGTATTTCCTCTCTATTCATTACCCAAAGAATGATGTTTTGTCATTTATTTAGAAAAAAAGCAAGTGGAGAAATTCCTCTTTCTGACTGGATTTTACAGTCTTATGAGGCAACACCCCGGAGATTAGAATCTCATATTTTAGGGAAAAAGGTTTTTTATAGTTATCTCTGGGTTTGAAAGATGTTGTCTAAAAAAGCAACTCAAGCTTGAAAAATGTCTGGACTCTTTCAACGTATGTAGCCACTGGGAACATGGTAAAACAACAAGATATGGTTTAGTTTCAGATGGGACGTTATTTCTTTTAAGCCTGTCAATGAGCAGACAGGCATTTGAGGGGAAGTCTCTTTACCCTAAGATTCTGCATCCTGGGAAGAGAATGTTATTTTTAATCCCAGTTCCCATCATGGAATATGAAAGAGAAAACCTGATTGTTCTTTCATCGGATGCTGCTGAATTATCCTCCTAGTTTTAATCAACCACAGCAGCAATTCCACTGTGGAATATTATGAGCAGAGTTAATTATAACTGTTTAATGAGGCAGATCCCAATTTTCAGTAGATCATGACCCTTTTTACATTAAAGGAGAGAGATAGTTCACATTTTTATTCAACTGACATTTGGTTAATATACTTCAAACAAGTTTTGGATATACCAAGCTGATTATGAAATGGACTTTGTCCTGTTCATAAAATGCTGTTAGTAAATAAAAAAATACTCATGTTGTTCTTGTCATTTACCAGCTCCCTGATGGCAGTTTTCATTTATCAAGAGAATCCTCCATAAGAAATATCATTGTATTTCTGTAAAGGTCACTAAGTTAGCAAAAAAGGACTGGCCTTTATCATCAGTCACATTCAGATTAAAATCCCTTCTTGGCTACCTGCTATCGTTCTGGAACAATAACAATACTACCCTTTGCTGAGCCATCATCAGTTTGAGCCATATGAAATTATCACTTTCCTAGGCTAAGACAGTGGTTAAATAGAGGCCTTTTCTTCTGGTTCAGACTAATGCACGTGCTAAGGCATCCATCCATCTAGGAGCTTATAGATATCATCTCATCTGGTTCTTTCAACACAGTCTTAAGGAAGATGTAATTATCACCGTTTATAAATGAGAACACCTAGCCTTGCCCAAGGTTAAGAAAGTTGCTCAACGTCACACATCAGTAAGGTGGAGATTTAAACTCTGAGCAATCTTTTGACCTCAGTGTTTCATAGCCTCCCTGTAGAATAGACATTATATAAGTCCCCTAAGCCTCGATTTCCTCTTCTGTAAACAGGGAGAGCAGAGCTGTCATGAGGATTGGAGATGACACGTGGGAAGTGGTTCCCACGGTGTCCATTATGTAGTGATGCTTAAAAAAGTGCAGCTGTCATCACCGTCAGCACCATCAGGGTCTAACATGCCACTCAGTCAAGGGTGTGTACAGAACACACACAATGAGACAGTAAAGGAAGGCAACAGTGTGTGTGTGTGTGTGTGTGTGTGAGAGAGAGAGAGAGAGAGAGAGAGAGAGATTACTGAGGTCTCTTCTCTATTTTCAGTAACTCCTTGCACACATTGTAGTGGTTTGAGCCTAACACTGGCACATGCATTTCGCCCACTTTGCTATTTTCAAAACAAAAGAGAAATTTGGGTTGAAAATGCCCTATCGAGAACAGAGGTGTCTGTGACAAATTGGCTTAATTGAAAACAACTAAAAAAAAAAAAATCTCCTGGTTTAGGGCGGGTGGAGGGGGATCAAATTAGCCATGGAGAATCTAAGTGGAGGGTTTTATTGATTGCCGTAGGCATGACCTAAATTGCAGAGCGTGAGTCATAATGAAAGTACTACTATTTCTGCGCTACTAATTGAGAGGCAGCATTTTTCATATGGTGAAGTTGGGTATGGTGAGTGTGGCCAGGAATCTTCTCCCAGCTGTGTCCCACTGGCACCGCACTGCTTCAGGACCATTTGCCTGCCCTGAGGCATTCGTTTCTCCAGTCACAAACACAGATGATAATTTTATGAAACGAGATTTTGAATTTTTCCAGAAGACACTTGGGGTACAGCGTATAGGTAAGCTTATATTACACAGGTTGAGATATTTTAACATGAAAGAATTTCCATGCTCTTCTATTTCAGACGGAGGGAGGACAGCTAACCCTCCTACTGTGTGGATTACAGAAACGACTACAGAACACTTGTGGGGCATATCTGTTTCTGTGAATAAAGTTTTACTGGAGTATGGCCACGTCCGTGTGTCATTGTCAATGGCTACTTTTGCACTAAAACAGCAGAGTGGAGTGGTTGCCTCAGAGGGAGACCATGTAGACAGTGCAGCTGGGAATCTTTGCTACCTGGCCCTTTTCAGAAAATCCATGCCAGTCCCTGATGTGGAACACAGAGGGGGTGGTTTCAGGTAACCTGTTCGACTCCACACAAGCTCAAGCTGCCTTCTTTTCATGTCCAGAGATGCAAGTTTGGCAAGGAGGGAGGCTTGGTGGTCTCAGGTGTTGATGTTTGCATCTGTCTGGGGCTACATCCAGGAATATTTTAACCCTCACCTTCAGCATTTGACAGTATTATCAGGGGACATTGTATCTATGGAAACACCCAACTACAAGAAAGAAGATTTGGGAGAAATTGACTAGTAATGAGAATGAGGCATCACCTCAAAATGGGGGCTTCCATGTCCATTGCCATTGGTACATTTATTTATGGGACAAGGGCAAAGGCTCTTGAGGACTCTTTACTTTCCTGTTTGGGAGAGAGAGTTAACAGGTTAAAAAGGCAATTCAGATGGGCTAACAAAACAGTACAGTGAAAACGAAAACCAAACCGAAACAGTACAATGCAGTATGCTTTGAGGTTGGATATAGCTGTGTTTTATTGTTTGTTGGAGATTGGGCAAATTACTTATCTTCTGTTTTCTCATCTCTGATTTGAGGATAAAGCACACCTTAAATGAGTGAAAGTATGCAAAGTGCCTCACACAATCAGGCATGTGAGAAAATGGTCATTGCTCTCCCCCTTTTCTCTGTCTGCCCTCTTTCACACATTTGTAATTATGGTAGATGTGAGTATCATCCAAGGAGGGAAATTCTTGGTTGTAGAGGGGCTTGGTAGGTCTGGGACAAAGGTTGAATCTAATGTTAAGTAGGCAGGATTCCTTTTCTTCATGTCTTGATCTGAAACACAAGCATCTCACCCTCATGGACGTGCGTCCATCTTGCTGTGTTTGGTGAGAAGACAAAATCTCAGTGAGATAACAAGGGGAGACAAAAGCACAATCTCGTGAAATCTGTATTTGGGGAGAATATGAAAACTCCTCCCTAGTCGAGGACTTGAAAACATCTGTGGTCTTTATTTTCCTCTTAATGTTGTCATTTCGGGTAAATTCCGAAAGTTCAGGTATCTGAAGGACGGGGTGGGGAGGACTTCCTCTGGAATCTGCCTGGTCTTTGGTCCTTGGTGTTGGGCTCTACCCTGGGCTTCTCTATGGCCGATGTACTCAGGCTTGCCGTGGCCTCCAGCATCAGGCCCACCCAGGTCCTTCTGCGGCTCCCTTGCCTGGCTTCATGCCCACTGACAGTCTTGCCCCTTCTCTGCCCCTCTTGGGCAACAGACACCTATCAGTGTTCTCCCTCAGAGCTCTGGGCTCTAGGGAAAACTGGAAGGCCCACGGCCATCATACGCGTGGGCGCAGGTCAAGCACGGCACCATCGTACAGCTCTCAGGGGCCCCGGGAGGAGGGGATACGTGTGAGGCAGCTGCTTCCTTGAGCAACCACAGGCAGAAGCAACCCCAGGCTCCTCAGCTTCCACATCCTCAGACGCCAAAGGGATCTGGTAGTTCTCCCTAACCCCAGGACTTGGCTGAAGGCTGGCTGGTCCCCATGCCTCCTCCACGGTGCCTGGCTCACTGAGTTATACACTCACACTGCATCTTTTCTCTGCTCAGTTCTCCTCTCCTGGACCCCCCTCCCCTGCCCCAAATTTCTTTGTCTCCTTGATCATGTAACTGAGGGCAGCATTCTTCTCTCGGGGTCTCTTCTGTGACCCTTTCAGAGGCATGGGGGAGGTTTCACTCCCCCACTCCCTAGCTCTCTGGGGCCCCAGGGTGGCTGTCCCTAGGGCATTTCTGTCCTGGCTCCCCACTCAGCCCCGCATTATTGTAACATGAGTCATTGAGGAGAGTTCCAGGTGTCACACAGATGCCACAGTGTCACTTGAAAGCTGATTACTTCTCTCTGGTTGTAGGTAGGGCTCTTTAGTTTAGAGTCATTCTTTCCCTCCACCTTTCCCCCTTTCCCTCTCCCTACCCCTGAGAATAACGAAAAAAGCCCAAAGCTTCCTTGAATTATGTCATTTAGAATTGCAAGCAAAAGCAAGCAACCGCTTAGACAGAAGTTTATTTGTTTCACACAGCCAGAATTCCTGGATCCAAAGCTTGTATGGTGGCTTAATGATGCCTTCAGGGACCCTGGCTCTTTCTGCCTTTCCCTTCTCCTATCCTTAGCAAGTAGACCTTTTCCTCGTGTTCATGACCTTGTGGTCTCAAGATGGCTGTGTTGCCTCCAGGTTTCAAATCTACAGCCCAAGTAGAAAGAAGGAACAAGGCAGTGAGATTTGACCTTTTAATTCCAGTAGAGAGGACCCCCGCCCCTGGACTTCTAGCTGTACCTCGATGACCAGGATCGTGGCCCATGCCCACCCTTAGCTTCAAGGGAGACTGGGAAATCAATTATATTGGCTTTTCTCCCTCAAAAGGTAGAGGGAGACAAGGGAAAAGGGGTTTGTGGATGGATTTTGAATAGCCAACCCATGATATCTGCCAAAGGTCAGATAGAAGCACTCGGAGAAAGAGCATTAAAGCTGTTTCAAAAGACGGTATGAGTCTATGATGTTGTAGGATGACTATTTGTGTAGTTTTTCTGATAGTTCAAAAACTCTGGCTGACTCAGATCATGAATTTTGTGAGAAATTGGCTTGGTGGAGTATTTGGGCATCTTCTGTGAACAAAGGAATCACCAAATCAATTAATAGTTTAATAGTGGAAATAAGATGGGGTGGTAGGAATCAAATTCCACTGTCTTAGGGAACAAACCTTTAAAGCCCTTTAGAAGAAGTCTCATGAAAACAGTCGATGAATTATGTAATTTCAAGTTCTTCGTTACTTTTGGGTAAGGCTGAATTACCCCCTACTTGCCAAAACATGCTGGAAATGCTTTATTGGCTTAATTTCGATTCCTATATGTATACGAAAGTAATAAAGCTGCATTTCTTTAAACATATTTCATAATTTAGAGCTTTCATAAATCATGCTGGCTTTTATTTCTTGTATGCCATAAATTAGCTTCTACTGCATATCGATCATATCGTGGTAAGAATATTGAAACAGTATGAACGTTCATTTAAGGAGGAAGCTTAAGGTAGCAAAAAGTAGAGGAAATAAGGTAAGAACACTATCAGGTGGTTGCATTAATCAAAGATCGGCAAACTATGGCCCATGGGCAAAATGCAACCTGCCGTCTGTTTTTATAAATAAAGTTTTATTGGAACCCAGCCAACTCATTCCCTCACATATTGTGTGGCTGCCTTTATGCTACAGTGGTAGAATGACACGCTAGCTGTGACAGAGACTATATGTCCCACAGAGTTGAAAATATTTACTATTTGGCTCTTCCCAGAAAACATTTGATAACCCCTGTATAACCAGTTATGGGTGATTCTGTGATAACTAAACACAGTGACTGGGTCCCACTTCCCTTCCATGTGGAAATCAATTTAATGTTTCAGTAAAAATAAAATAAACAGGTAATTTAGCAGAGATGCATTCAGAACTCCCACACCAGATCCACTGGGACATTTATTTTCAAATAAAAACCAACTGGTTCCATTTCTGTCTTTGGCTTCCACTAAAAGAGAGAGGCTCTCACCATGTTGACATTTTGTTCCAGCTCTGAGTCTGTAGCCAGCACCACAAGGGCCCTGAGTTTGCCCTTTGCCAGCTCTGTGTCCTTGAGATGAAAGGGAGAGACTGTCTGGGGTGCATGGGCTGCAGGGTCTCTGAGTTTCCTTTCTTCACTAAGTTCTCTGATTCTGTGACAGCATAGATCATTTCTTATCTAAAACACGAGGATTCTTTTATTCACAATATCAACCCTGAATTGTCTTCTCCATTTGGTGCATGTATTGACCAGAATGTCCAACAAGTTAGATCTGTATTAGTAAACATTTGCAACTCTTTTGAACATACAACATTAGCTGTTTCAAAGGGACAAAAGCTAAGAGCTACAGTGCAGAAATAGCTAATACTTATTGAACGTGTATTAGGTGCCAGACCCTGTTTTAAGCACTTGCTATGTATGTATTAGCTTATTTAATCTGCAGGAGGCCCAAATTAAATACTATCATTAGCTCCATTTCACAGATGAGAACACTGAGACAGCCTTCCCAAGGTCGCACCATCATTGTGTGTTCTAGCTTCAGACCCTTACTCTCAACCACTCTTTTTCCTACCTCCCCGTGGGTCAGATTTTCCATAGCAGCTATTCTCCATCTTCACTGCAATCAAGGGGGAAAACAAGTATGAGAGAGGCAGGCTGGAGTTCCTAGAAATTATGGACACTTTTGAAAATTAGAACAAGACTTTTTTCACTTACCAGAAACTTACTCTGCATCATCAAGATCATCCTCAAGGGTCCTCTTCTCAGCCTCTTCCTCTCCTAAGTCAGATAAAAAAAAAAAATTAGGACAATAGTTCAGGCAATACAGGTTGGAAACTGGGTCATTTTTGTGAAATCATCTTTCTTTGCCAAAACGATTTTTGAATTCTTTCTCGGAATTAAAAAACAAACAGGCAAACAAACCATGTGGAACAATCTGTGGCAGATGGTTATTTTGGCTCTAGGTGAGTTTTTGTCATTATACTTTGGGACAGAGAACTCTTGCTTTGTATAATCATCTGTTATTTCAGCAAGCTGCCAGCTAGGAATTATTGGAGCTATGATGGTTTAGGATGGGAATTTTTCTTTTTCCTAGAGATTAGCACAGAAACTCTCTCCATTTGAAATCTGTAGGATTTTAGATGCTGTGCTACTGAGTATAAACCAGAAATCTAAACAGTTCAGTTGGGGGTGGGAGAGGTGAGATGGAATTACTTAAAGCACAAGTTAGCCCTCTTCTCCAGGTTTAGCTTTCCTTGGAAAATACGGCAATAAGCAGCTAAACCTCAGTGCTTTGTGACCACCTAGAGGGGTGGGATAGGGAGGGTGGGAGGGAGATGCAAGAGGGAGGGGACATGGGAATATTTGTATTTGTATAGCTAATTCATTTTGTTATACAGCAGAAACTAACACAACATTGTAAAGCAATTATACTCCAATAAAGATGTTTAAAAAAAGGAAAAAACAAAACAAAAAAATAAACAGCGAAACTGTGGTGTTCATTATGAGCACAAGTCCCTAATTAATTTATGTTATGTTAATTAAGTTTATAATTGCATAGTAAAACATTTACTTTCTCCCTCAAGAAATTGACTGAATCTTCTGAAGGGGCTCTGTGACTGTAATTTAGGTGCAATTAGCCAGTTACATTTAGTTAGGGTTTGGTTCATTTAGCTACTGCTGGAAGGTGTTAGATGGGAGGAAACAAGCAACGTCTCAGAGGCAACCCTGGATCTAGAGGATGTGTGTCTGGAGGCTCTCCCCTGGCCTTGGAGCAGCTGGTGCAGGTGTCTAGGACAAGGGCAAGCTGAAAATCTATCAAGGTGAGGTTTCATATTTGTTATCTATGTGTATTCCTCAGTTGTGGAACTGTAGACTCCTAGAACTGTGGATGAAGGCAAAATCCTTTTGCAAATTTTTTTTGTGGTTCTGGAATGGAACTGAAGCCATGGAATCATTCTCAGATGTCTTCCACGATGGGTGTGAAATCCCTGAATCCCTGGCACTGGCCAGTCTTCAGACTCAGTGATATCACCAACCAGTGGCCACCATTTTGGCATCAAAAAGCATCTTACCTCCTGAGAGTGGTGGGAGAGGACCCTTGGCCAGCTCATTGGCTCTGGTAGCTATGGTTCAGCACAGCCCTCCTCCAGCAATCCCAGGGCTTCTAACTGAGAGGACCACACTTTTGCAGGAATGTGAAGATGGAAGTTTTGGGCAAAGTTCCCTTCTGGGAGTTTTTACTTTATAGCTCATAACAAAGAATTTATTTGGACCTGTGATTGAAAATGCAGTTGAAAGCAGTCATTTGCAGTGGCTGCTGAATTGACTGTATGCAGGGTTAGAGTGTCCTGCTCATGACTATGACTGGAAATCTGGAAAGCACTGAGGCGTGATTATTCTAGTGAGTAGCACAAGAGCATCCCAGCAACACCCCAGTGGTGGGTGGAGCAAGGGTTCATCTACTTTAAGGTCCCCTTGGTTCTTGAGGCGTTTATTTCTTGGTGGATGACAGAGGTCCTTACTTTGGAAAGGAAGCTGGAGAATTTTTTGTCCTAAAGGGCTAGGCTGAATTACACAAGATAATTTAAAAAGACATTTTGGTATCCTGTTATCACAATGGAAGGTGGCTTATTACTGTGTGACTAGTGAATGAAACATATACTTACAATAAGGATTTACTGTATAGCACAGGGAACTATATTTAATACCTTATAATAACCTATAATGGAAAAGAATTTAAAAAGAATATATATATGTATACACACATATGTATAACTGAATCACTTTGCTGTACACCTGAAACTAATACAATATTGTAAATCAACTGTAATTCATTAAAAATCATATACTTAAATCAAATGAAATATGATCACTTAGCCCCCTTCTGCCTTTATGTTTTCATCTGTAAAATGTAAATGCTAACCTTCCTTTTCATTTCACAATAAGCAAATGATAGCCCCCTTCCCAAAAGAAGTGTGTTAAATGTGACTCATATATACTTGAAAAGGTGTAGGGAAACCAGATTTTTATAAATTGCCATATTTATCTTGCTTACATTATTTAGTAATATTTTCAGAAGTGGTGTATCTTCATTTCTGATTGGTACTTAGCTTTAATGTTCTTTGCCCCTAGTGTTTTAGCGGAGTAAAACAGAACAAAACAAAACAACCACAGCAGCACAATGGCAAGATAACTTCCAATAAAGTAGAATCTATATTAGATTTTTAAAGAGGAAACCATATCATATTGAAATTTAGAACATAAGTTCCACTCGAGAAACAAATATAGTGATGTCAGCATATGCAGCATTTCTTCCCAGTCCACAGAAGAAAATGAGAGAAGGACCCAGAGATGCAGAGACAGTAAGACATGAGAGGAGGAGAGAGAAAAAGAGAGAGAGAATATATATCCCCAAAAAGTCATTTTGACAGCCCAGAAAAACAGATCAGGAAGATGGAAAATTGGGAGATGAAAGTGAAAGACACTTGGTTACACAGCCTGGAACCAGGCAAGCATTTGTGAAGGTATCTTCCAATCTTGAGAGCTTTAAGGATATAGTCATTAATTGGTTCAAAGTCATAGTGAGCATTTACTACAAAATCCTAAATGGGCTCAATGAAGGTGAAAGGTCAGGAGAGAGATTATTCCAACTGTGTTTTGTTAATCAGTGGGATAGTTTGGAATTTCTAAGGCTTGGCACTTTGTCTAAATGTCATAATTCTAGCAACTGTCTTGAGCTGAGGAAACTGTAAATGGCATGGAGAGTATTAGGTACTCATATCAACTCTAGTCATCACAATATATTAGATTTATTTCATCTCTGTTCTAGAATGGGCAATTGTGGCTCAGAGAAACCCCTCAACTTGGCTAGGGTTATACAGCTCAGGCGGGACAGGGGCAGGATCCAAACGCAGTTCTGCTGGCTTCAGGCTGCTTCTTACTATCTAAGCAGCCATCCAGGTGGTTTTCTTTCAGCCCTCATGCAATAAACAGAGAAGATAAACATGTAGGGCCACTGTACTTATTAAAATTCTAATCCCAGTGGTAGCTGTGAGTAAAGTTCTAGGGTCTTGAATAGTTAAACGATGGATGGTAAATGGCCATAATTATGAAGAATGAAAGAAAAAACTTATACTCCAATCATTCCTGCTATGTCCGTGTAATTATACTCTGTCCTTTCGTCTATGTGACATTTTAAAATTGTTACAGCTTTCACATAAGGCAATGCGTTTGTCCCTCACATGTCCTTCTTTGAATGCCTCCTGTGCTTACGTAGATGGTGATTTCTGTTTTGAACTAAGAATGTGTGTAGAGTTACAAGGTAAATAGCCTTTCCATTTTAATCACTTTGACTCAGCAAAGAACTTCCTGTAAGGTACGGAAAACATTCCTTAAAATAATGTCAGATGTTTGGCTATACTAAATTTTCATTAAAAGAAAAAAAACTAGAATACATTGTTTTTCCACTGTCTTGGTTCTAGTTGCTTCTTGGCATGGTTGCTATAATTCTTAACCAAGCTATTATATTTGGTATACCATGTATGCCATGCATACTTTATTTAAAAAGGAAAATAGGGCTTCCCTGGTGGCACAGTGGTTGAGAGTCCGCCTGCCGATGCAAGGGACAAGGGTTCGTGCCCCGGTCCGGGAAGACCCCACATGCCGTGGAGTGGTTGGGCCCGTGAGCCTGCCGCTGGGCCTGGGCGTCTGGAGCCTGTGCTCCGCAATGGGAGAGGCCACGACAGTGAGAGGCCCATGTACAGCAAAAAAAAAAAAAAAAAAAAAAAAGGAAAATAAACTGTGAAAGCTGGTGTGTGTAAAAATGCACTCTCTTGAAAATTCAGAGTTTTCTCCATGTATGAGTCATACCTGAACCAAAGAAATATGAAGGGACTTTCTGTGTTACCACATGAAAGAATCAAGGCATCGAGAGGATCTTTCCATCTCTCAGATAGGGGTGTTGCCATGCCAACTCTGAGGTTGGCATATGTCCAGCTGCCGTAAGGCATTGCTGCAGGGTAGTGAGGTGGGATGGACTTTTTCTAAAATGAACTCTTTGAGCAAATAAAAATGTCACAACAGTGGAGACTTCCAGAACTTTGGGGTTAATTTCAGTCATGTCCGAGGTTCTGCTGGCTACCTAAGTCTGAATGCATATAAGGCTGTGACTCTGGGATTGACTTTGCACTTTTCAAGTTTCCTATCGAGAATAGAGTGTGACCTTCATTTTATTGAGGCTTTTTGAAATGGGTCACCTACTCCTCATAAGGAGCGTGCAGACCGTTGGCTGTGGCACCAGAATCCTGTGGGCTCTACCTGATGGAGAAACACTTTTGGAGCATAGATCCTGTTCTTGGTGGCGGGAATGGGCTGGTACTCTTTTAGACTGATGAGCAGTTCTGGGATATTACCTTATAAACCTTGCTAGGGTAAGAGATGACCACTGGAATTTGAGTTGGATTCACTTCTGAAGGGTCTGATCTGGGACTTTTAACTTTTACCTACAAGAGAAGCGTCAGGTAATGTCCCACATAGGCTCACCAAGGGCAGGTGAACCACCTTCCAGACCCCAAATTCCCCATCACATCTCAGATGTTGTGGAGCAGAGGCACATTTTATTTCTCATTCTAGTGAGATAACATCTGAGATGATGGAAGTCCTTCTGCTAATGGTGTCCTGGAGAAAAGGTGCCGGAGAAAAAGGGCACGTTTGGGTGGAGGACCTCATTCCCGCCCCGTGATCATCTCCTGTTTCTGAATTTGGGCACATCCACTTCTCTGGATAAAAGGCGGGGGCCAGAGAAGAATCTTTGAAGCCAGGCAGCTTGCTGCGTGTGCCTGCAGCAGCCATGGAGGCAGAGCTGTGGTCTGGGGGCAGGAACCAGGGCAGCTGGCAGTAATGTCATTGCCTGTGGGGCTGGGCAGTGAGGAGGGAGTGATGCAGCAGCAACACATGAGAGAGGGAACCGTTGCAGCGTGGGGGAGCGGCCGCACAAACTAGACTCCTTGAAGAGCCACAGGTAAGTCCTCAGGACGCGGCCTCTGGCAGTTTCACCTTGTCTGCACCAGATCATCGGATGGCAGCCCACCTCCCAAGATGTCCATAGCCAGACAGCACACAGGCCTTTGTTTCTGAGCCCGTTCTCAGGCAAATTTGGATAATTCATGTTTATTGTTGTCAGTTCATGGGGATTATCAACTCCACTTCTCTTTGTTTTGCCTTCTGGAATACTTGGTGCTTAGCTGA
Organism: Mesoplodon mirus; assembly: GCF_964341445.2. Classification (NCBI taxonomy): domain Eukaryota; kingdom Metazoa; phylum Chordata; class Mammalia; order Artiodactyla; family Ziphiidae; genus Mesoplodon; species Mesoplodon mirus. Next base: position 43,800,888 of record NC_138976.1, on the reverse strand, counting down.
GCTTTCATTATCTTGTGCCCTTTGCTAATTTAAATGGAGATGAGATTTAGGAGGTACCTCTATTCACCTCACCCTCACCCACAACTGAGCAGAGCCGAGCAACTTTGTGTGTGTTTGAGGTTCTTGCTGGTTTCTGTAGTTATAGGTTAATTGAGCAATAGGTTTTATGTCATCTGTTTCCTAGTTGGACACTAGATTGTAGTACTCTGGCTTCAGGTGCTAAGAAGAATCACTGTCTGGAGTATTTTGGCAAAAACAAATCTAGACACAAATTTATGTTTGCGACAGCAGCAAGTACATGGTCTTCTATAATGAAATTGATAATGCAATGCTTATGCACTGGATGTTTGAGTCATTGGTGAGTGTCTGGTCTGAGAATCATGAAGCAGTGTCTTTAAGAAGATATCATTTTACCTTACAAAGAGCTACCCTATAGATTTTGCAATATATGTTTATTGTCATAAGCCAGAAAGCAAGACACACCCCACAGGAGAACCACAGATTGATTTGGGTTTCTCACTGTGGTTGTAGTGAAAGCCTTCTGAGTATTTTAATGCCCTTGACACCACAAGCTCTATCATTTTTTTTCCTACTCCATCTACAGCACTTTTAGGTGATTCCCCAGATAACGACAATGGCCTGGGTCTTTGGATAAACTCCCCATCCTATGTGAAATCCCTGACATGGTAGTGCTTGTGGCCTTGGACACTTTTCATCAGGACACTTTTCATAAGGCCCTGCTGATCAGATCACATCCTCCTTAGAATCATTGAATTTTAATTGTGCAGTGGCTTTTGCTTTCCTTACATATTCGAGCTTTGCCAAGAACTTTGTGTTTCCTGCTTTAATTTTCAGCTCATAACTAAACTTCATTTTGCAAAGTCAAACCAGAGCTTTAAAAGCTATGCTGACCATCCTCAGCCATTTACTTTAGTTTTTTTGTGTCCAGCTAACAAATGGACAACAGCTTCCTTTTTCCCATTCCCACACCCCATAATTTTGATCATCATGAGAATTAGAATGAACTAAGTCTAGCCCTTTTTTCCCCAGGAACTTAAAATGCTTCAGGAGGCACTCACTGGGTGTTCTTGTGTCTAACTCTGCAAGCTTCAGTACACTTCTGACCAAATGTGTGATTTTGTACAGGAAGCTTTGAAGTGATTTGATTAACCCAGTTGCCAATGAGAAGCAGTGGACCCTACATTGTACTGTCTCCTCTCCTCTCTTCCATTTTGGTTCTGTTATCAAGTCCATCAAAGTTCTCCAATAAAACTCAGAGTTTAGATATTACTGTGCTAAAACTTAAAATGCATTCTGTCCTTAGTAGCATGCGAGGCAGCGTAGGGCATAGAAGATGTGGAGATGTGCTCTCTCTGCCCTCCTGTGCTTAAAATCTGAGATGCAGGAAAGTAAACAGAAAAGAAATACGAGTTTAGCAAAAGTACAGAAAAAGAACATGTGAATGAATGGAAGAGAATGCCAGAGAAGTTAAGAGGGGGTGAACTAAATTCTCGTAGGAGATGGCTTTTACACTGGATCCTCAAGAATGGTGAAGGCTTGCTTGGTGGAAGGAGATCTTAGGAGACGTGATGGTGGGTAGACAAAAGGAACATCCTTAGGAAGCAAAAGGGGTGTTTGAAGAATGGTCAAGCAACTTTTGGAATGAGTGCAGAGAAGAAAGTACTAGGACCTAAACTTACCTATTGGGAAATTTCTGCTACAGGTGCAGGTGATACCATTTTAAAAGATGGACTGACCATCCAGAGGTTTAGAGTTCAGCTCTCACTCTGTTCCTGGGTGATCTTGGACATATCACAACAGCCATTCGGGCTGAGTCACCTATAAAATAAAATTGAAAAAGCATGACAGCAAGGGCTAGTTGATGCAACAACCAACAGATACTAAATGTTCCACAGATGTCAAGTTAGGACAATCGGGATTTAAACCCAGGTGCTGAAATAAAATGGAATTGCACCTGGCTCAAGTCTAACATTGTGAAGGAAACCTTTTGCCCCCACCATTTCCTAGGTACCTAATACTATGAGAACACAGGAGTATATTCTCTGATTTTTACCTGGTAAACATTTTCCAGAAGGCTCTGGGGACATTTGCTTTGCTTTGCTTTCCAATGAAGGTGAGCTGCTATCCTGGCACCCTAGCCACCATCCTGTCTCCAAAGTGGCACCATGCCCTACAGACACCAAGCTGGCCATTTTCTACTTCTCCAAAGACAAATGTGATAAGATTTGCTTTTTTAGATTGCAGCTGCATCTTTCTTCCGCTCCCTTCGCATCCTTTCGATTCAGCAGTTTTCCTTTTTGCTCCAGATAAATTGCTGTTAATTTAAATGTACTGCAGATCCTTGCCATTTTATGGCTGATTGCTTCTGAGTAATAGGAGGAAAATGTGTGCACGTTGAATGTAAAGAAATCTAAATGAGTCGGAAGCCAATGGCAAAGAAAGCACAGTGCTTCACTGACCTTCAGCCCCCCAGTCCTTCCCTTTGGAGAGGTCAGTGAGCAGATCCGGAATCAGCAAATAGCAGAGACACATCCGGGTTTTTCTTCTCTGCTTTCAACTTTACATCACATTTCTCATTCAGCACCTGCTTTATCCTTGTTCTTATTTAGCTCAACTAAGTGTAAGCAGTGGTGGCAGAGTTTCTCTAGAGTTGTTTTTGATAAAGGAGCTGTTGTCACGATAACTACCGTACACCATCGGAATTCTGCAAACGCTTCATAATGTCACATTGTCAAAATATCTATATTTCAGGCTCAGAAGCTAGACAGCTCATTTGGCTGCTAAACCCACAAGATGTTCAGCCATTTGTTGTGGTCTAAAAACTTTCCCCCTCACTAGGAGAAAATAATTATCTATTGTTTTATATCATTTTGTGGCCCCTTTTGTGAGTTTCTTATATCATGAGAGGGCATAAGTCATAAGATCCCGGTAGGTAGATTGGGGCCCTAATTGAATTTTACCCTTGGAAACATGAAGCATTGGATGCATTTCCTTATAAATAGTCAAGTCTTTAAATCCAACTAATTTTTCATGAGATGGTGGCGTATCTTAAGTGTATCAACAGTATGTGAAAATCAAGGGTATGGAGAGGAGGCTGACGTGCCTTCCTTGAGGTGAGGGGTGGTATAAGTGATGCTTTGAACACAGACACTGCATATTGCTTATCATTATAACAAGTTGGCTTTTCCTCAAGAAAGTCATCGAGTGTGTTTTTTAGGGTGGCTTCACTTGCTTTTCTTGCATGGGTGTGTGGAGCTGAGATGTGTGTCTCTGAGAAGAGTGCAAAGGCAAAGCAGAAGAAGGTTAGAGAGGGACACAACATCAACTTAGATGGAGAAAATGCTGTTGCAGCCTGAGTGAATGGCAGTCTGAGAGAGCTTGCATCTAGCCAAGCAAATTGTGTCTCCCAATTGGAATAATTAAAGAGCCTGTAGTGGAGGTTGGGGAAGTTCATGGCAGAAGAAAGTGGCAAATAGAAGCAAAGGAAGAGCTGCCTGGCTCCGATTAAACACTCTGACATCGGTACACTTTTCAAGTTCTTGTACCATAATAACCCAGTGGAAAGAAGATTTGCATTAGCAGTTTAATCTGTTCTGTTATTTTCATCAAATAAACCCTTCAAAATTGCATGTGCAGAGAAACTGGTATATTGAATCAACAAATCATTTCGTTTGGGGGTGATGTCTTCTATTTGTATCACCAAGTGTTTCCTGTTTTTATTGGCGAACTTGGCATCCTCGTATCAATCCACTTGTTTCAGTGGGAAGGAATTTGAGGTCCACTCTCTTAAAACCTGAAAGGGTAGCTACGGTGTTTGGTTAGTTCACTTGGTGCGCTCAAGCTACGTGCCATAAAGCACTCTTAAACTAGTGCTGCTTGTGTTTGCCTGGAGGCTGAACTTTTAGAAAGAGACTGGAGACAGATATGAAGGAGACTTAATCAGTGCCACTGTGTACTTCCTAAATTCTCAGTGCTTTGTGTGAGATTAAATCCATAAATGATGTTTGGCCTCTGTCCCCAGTTATTTTCCTGAGACTTGGAGGGGCGGGAGAGAGAAATGCCATGGAAATTAAGCTACGTGGACTCTTTTAGTGTTGTAGTAAATGATGATACAGATTAATGATGGTAATGACAGCTCTGGAGGCAGATGACACCAGCAGTTGGCAGACCAGACACCAGGTTGAGGAAGATCGAGAGTCTGGAGGGTAGGGTTTAGAAGCATCTTCCAAAGCTGAACTTTAAAACGTCTTGGAAACATCTTGGGGGTTTCTACTATGATGTCATCTATTTTGTCACTTAGGAATCTGATGAAGATTCATACACATTACCCACAGAATTCTGTGTGATAGACCCTTCCCTGTTCCTGCTGGGTTTTCATAGGCAAGCTCACAGAGAGTTTGCCCCTCCACATAAGGTCATGGCAGGGTCATCAGAGCTCCTGGGTCAGAACCTGAGCTCCATCACACACTAGCTATCTAACCTTGAGCAAGCTGCTTCACTCTCTGGGCCTCAGTTTTCTCACCAGTAAAGACAGTGCAATAATAGAACCTATCTCCTAGGGTTACAGTGACATTAAAAGGGCTGATTTGGCAAAGAGCTTAGAAGACAGCCCCACAGAAAGTAGATTAGCTGTTTTCTATTGTGTAAGTTATTCCTTCATCTTTCTCCATCTGTGGCCAATGAAGTATTTGAAGTCAAGGAATCCATTTTCTTTATTTTTGCATCATGCATTACAGTGTCTACTGTTTGATCAGTTCTCAGTAAATGTTTGTAGAATTAATTGATGTTAAGTATTATATATGTTTTATATATTATATGTACTAGACACTATATGTCTTATATTGTGTAAGTAATGTATATACATACAATATACTTCATGTTGTATACCATATGCTATGTAATAGATTATATATATGTGCCATAGGTATGGTACGGTACTTAAATATAGGCGGTTAATTATTTAATAGTAGGATTTCTGAAAAATAATCTAAATCTTCGTGTGGGCTCAATATTGTACTGGTTAAAGCCAGCCAGTTCTCTGATATGGCTGAGTAATTAATCAGTTATTTTAGGAATAACTTGGTTTTATAGGCGGGAAAAGAAAATGAGAATTTGGGTAGATATTAGTTGTTGAATTTTATTTTTTTCCCTATATATAAAAATTACTCAGGAGTCATCTTATGTTGTGCACAGATTTCTCCTCCTTAAATTAAGATGTTAACATCTGATACAGTTGTGGGTGGAACCGTGTGCAGAAATCCTTTGCACTTCTTTCCTGTGTTTCATGTGCCACGTAAAATCGGTTTTAAGTTTAAAACTAAGTTACTCGGTAATGAGACTCCCATTTTCTCCTGATTTCTGTTTTGTAATTATATTGTATTTACGTTTTCAAGCATATTCCATGTTGTGTCTTAATTTTGATTTTTATTTATTATGTTCTTTTAATAGTGACTGTACTTGCATGTTAATTTCCATTGATTTTTCTTTTGAGCATGACTTATGTTTTATTTTGTGTTTCTTTTAGGTTTTGTTTTGTTTCATAAGATCCCACTGGATGGGTAGCTGAAATAAAGGAAAAGACAGAGAAGGGGGCTGTGGTGCTTGTTGGTTGATGCTGCCTTGTAAGCTGGACTCTTGGGGCTGGCATTGGCTTCTCCCGGGAAGTGCCACTGATCTGGGGTTTTCTGGTAGATGTGGGTGGTGTTTGCAGGAGACACTGCACGAAGCCTGCAGGTGCTGTGAGCTGTGAATGGGGGACACCAATGCAGAGACAGCTCACAGGCAGCTAAGAAAGTCAAGATAACATCTTAAATTAATGCTTCTCTTTTGTTCTCACGATCGTTCAAATACAAAATGGAAATGAAATGCCATCGGATTGTGCTTCTCTTTGGAAAGGTGTGCTGTTTGACCATACTGGAAATGTATTGATTTTCAATGTTTCTGTTTATTAAAGGTGAACTGCAAAGTTTAAAAAAAAATCTAAATTTAGGGACAGGTGTAAGTACACACTAAACCGTCTAATCTCCATTTAACATGAATTTTAGCATTGTTTTCTGCTGTTGTTTAATCAGTACTGAATTCAAAAAGTTTCACTTTTCCACCTAGAACGCAGTGACTAAAGAGTTAAGGGCATATCCACCATCGCTGTGGGGACTGGGGGGTATCCGTGAGAGGTTCTTTCCTTCACTGGTCATGAAGGTCCAGAGCCATGCAGTCAACAGTAACGATTTCCTTAAAGTTTATCACCAGGTAAAAAAACAAAAAAACAAAAAAGAAAAGAAAAAGATATTTGGTCAGGGGCTGTGGATTTCAGTTAGTCATAGTCAGTTCCAGAAAAAGAGTGAAATATATGCATATGGTGCATATGTCCTTTTATTTGACCTCTGTGATCCACCTGCTTTTTAGAAGTTTGGCGAGTAAGAAGGCCGCAGCATCTCATGCTGTTCCCATGACAGAAGTGCAGCTTTTCTACTCTGAAAAGGCCTGCGAGCAGAATGGCTGGCCTGCTGTGAGCAGGAGACTATATTCTAAGAAGCCTAGTCCCCCTACAACGTACTATACTCTGCTGGGTTTTCCTGGGCTGGACGGTTCTTCCTGACCCCAGCAGCACAGAGGTGGCAGGTTGCTAATGAATATGTGCTTTATAATGTCCAGCTTCAATGCTGCAAGGGCAGCCTTAGAGCTACAGAATCCTGCATCTCTGACTTAGTCTTATGTGGACACCTGTCTCATGCACTTGGCCTTCACGGTGGCCTTTGTACGCTTTGCTTAGTGTGCAGCAGGCAGGATCCCTGTCCTGAAGTGAGGTTTGGCTGCCCCTGCCCCGCTTCACACCTTTCTAGTTAGGGGAACTTCAGAGCCAGGCCTGGAGCATTTTGTTTGGAAATACAATTGGCTCTGACTGTTAGCGTCTGCATATAGATGCCATGGCTGAACTGGAAACTTACTGATGTTTTTAAAAAGCCTGTTTTGGAGGGGAGATGGTTACTCAAGTTTTGCAGTTCAGCTTTAAGGTTTTATAGTTTTTTAACTAGTCCAACATGTTTGGAAACATTGTTTTGAATCCTGTGTAACCAAGGCATTAATCTCAATAAACCAGGATCCATTTAGGCACTGCTTGATATAAAAAGGTTATACGTGATGAATATTTTATACTGTATCTTTTACATTAGCCACTAAGTATGTTATTGCTTGATGCAGACATTTCACGGAGTCCTATGGATTACAGCATTTGACTTGGCTATTCTATACCCACTCCTGAAAGAAGGGCGGTTTCTCCAAAGCATAAACAGGCTGCTGTTCTCAGAAGTTGTCTTTCCAAAAAGATATTTGAGTGTGAGGGCAGCTGACCCTGCGTATGGGGAGGTCTGAATATTCTCTGAATTCCCATTTTCTTGCTCACTGTTGAATGACTGTTCCTGTCACTACTTAGATTTTGATCTTTCCCAAAAGTGTTGATTTACAAAAAGGCCAGCTAATTGTAGAAATCCTGCCCCCTGAAAGAAAAATGAAATTCAAACTGAGAGCCAAGCAGAGGCTGTCAGGACGGCACGGGTTCTTAAATATCGGCCATTTGGTACAATTTTTTTTAAAGCTTTTATGTTATTCCATGGAGCTATAAAAAGGCACTGAACTGTTTAAGGACTATTTTAGAAGTATCCCAGACCCTAAAAAAAAAACAAACAAAAAAAAGAATATTTGCCCTCAACAGCTAAAAGAATTGCAGGGTAGATTTTTGTTTTAAAATGGAGAAAAGTGCACAGATAAGGCAATTGAATCTATCAACAAGCTGTTGACATCTCCTAGGGAACGATGAAACCATCAGGCTATTAGAAAATAGTTTCGTATGGTCTTGTGTTCTTTTCATTTTTTTTTTAATCCCTGAAGACCTCAATCAGTAACCCAGCTTCTCATTTCTATACTCCAGACCACCTCTGTCATCCTTTGCTTTTGATGTCCCCTATAAGGAATCTTTTTCGAGCTTCCTAAAGGCATGTATTGTGCATTTTTTCATCATTAGAGAAGGAAAGGCGGCAGTTTTGCTGAAATCAAGTCTGTCACCCTCCAACAAGGCTGTGGCATTTCAGTTCGAGGCAGGTACCCTAAATGAACAACGTGGGCCAGATAAGTGAACACCCTCCGCTCCAGTGGGGCAGCTGTCACCTAGACCCAGCCAACTCATGCCTCCTAGGGATAGGCCCAAATTTCCAAACCTTCTGATTCTTTAAGAGAAATTTGAAACCTGGACATTTTATCTGAAATGTCCCTATTTTTAAAAAGTTGGCTCAGTTATTTTTAAAACATTATGTAGGGCAACAAAACATGTCTGTGGGCTGCCAGTTTGTTACTTTGGTCTTAAAGCAAGATCATTGTTCTCTTAACGTATCCCACTATCTTGCCTTTGCTAACACACTTCCTGGCACCGCCGTCGAGTGCTTTAGTACCCTTGAGTTTAGCAACCCAGGGATCTGCAGCATGTCACTTAATTTGGGGCTGTCTTATAGCTTCGCTAGCTGGGACCTTGGCTCTCTCACCCTGCCTGGAACTCTCTTGTAGTAATGCTTTCCCCCAATCCCCCAGTGGGCCCCACTTCCACGCGGCCAGAGGCATCTAGTGAGTCCTACTTCCTGTTTTGTCTGACACAACTTTCTTTTCACCAGTGTTCATGTCGCTTGGTTCGCTTGGTCCTCTCAGGGGCAGCCAGGTTCAGATGGGAAAGCACATGGCCCCATTTCATGGGTGTCCTTAACATACCGATAGGGCCATTGGTAAATGAAAAACAGGTGTGTCATCTTCAAGAGGCATGGTTCAGGTCCTGTATCTTGAATCGGGTCCCACTGAGACCCTCCAAGGCAGCTGAGAAAGATGAAGAAACTCCCACTGTCATCATGTGATACATCAGTCTGAGGCCAAAGGAGGTCCATCTCTCAACAGGCGAAGTGAATCCCCACATACTTTAGAGACAGTCGGATTCAAGGATTTTCCCTCCTGGTCTCCAGCAGGGACTGGTTTCATTTTGACCCACGGAGTCTTCTTTCCAAGAGCAGGGAGAAGAGATGAGACGTGAACAATCCCAGCTCCAAGCCCGCAATGCAGAACCCAGAGCTTTGCTTTTAGCTCCAAGTCCTTCAGGTAATCCTGAATCACACCCAGAGTGGTTGAAGCTTGCAGCTCCCCCTCAGACAGAGCACAGGCCATCAGGATTCAGCAGCTGTAGGAGTAAACAGCTCAAAGAGTACAGGCAGGAATTCAGGTCACTGCCAGGAGTGAGGGCCAGCATGATGGAGGCGCTCATGCTTTTCCTCTCCTCTTTTTTTTTTTCTTGATTTTCTTAAAAACCTTGGCTCTTTTCTCTCTCTCTAACACTCTAAATTGACTCCATGACAAACTGAGAGTTTATTTTTATTTGCTTTATTGGTTGCTTTGCACACACCTTTTTTTTTTTTTTTTTCCCATTGCAAAATGGAATCAAAGCAGTAACAGGGACTGATACTAGCTCTTCTCTCCCTCCACCCGAGAGTGGATGATTTCCGCTTTCACCTGCTCTATTGTTTTCTGTTCTAGAACTCCTCCCTTTGTTTTCATCTAATTTCCTCCCACTACAATAGAAGCTCATTTCATCTTCTTTTGTCTAGACTCTAGGTAACAGACAGATTCCATAAAATGCAGGGTCTTCACAGGGTTGCTGCATGCAGCCACGTGTGCTGTGCCATTCCTGTGTGGTCAAGGTTGGCGGACCCCTTGGGGTTCTGCCACTCAGCAGACTGGACTCCCAGGAAACTAGGACAGAGGTAGCCATTCTATTAAGTGTGTTCTGTTGTGTTCACACACCTACAGCGCCTGCAAACCATGTCAGGTTTATTCAACCTTTAACCTGGGAAGGTTAAGGACCCTGCTGGACAGGGCAAGAATGTAATTTTCTGCAGGGTGCTGCCAGGCTGAATTAAGTTAACAGAGCTCCCAATCCAGAAAGGGACATGAAAACGGTTGTTACAGAAGGCAGTTTTCATCTCAAGTTAGCCCATTTCCTTGTTTTGGTCTTCAGGAACAAAGGGGCCTCCCAGCCATCTGATTTTGACAGAGAAATCACCCTGAGTTTAATTCAGGCTAATGTGGCTTGGAGCCTTGGGCTGGTCATTAGTGAGCACCCAAGATGGGTTGACATTGGCTATGTCAGGAGTCTTAGTTTTCACAGAAAAATAAGTGTGTGAAAGGCAAAGAAAAGAACAGAGATTTTCACCACCTTTATTTTAAGTCTATTTATGAATGGAGCTTCTATAAACAAATATAAAATAGCAAGAGATTCTATTCACAATGTATACATATGTCAAATCATCACACTGTACACTTTCAATATCTTACAATTTTCTTTGTTGATTATACCTCAATGAAGCTGAAAAGACAAAAAGGAAAAAAATAGCAAGACTCCAGAGAAAGACAAATCCTCATTTCGTGTTCAGATCCATTTGCTGTAATCCATATAGGCAGCTTGTGAATCATTCTCATGCCCTGTTTTTTTCCCCATAATGTTCCAGGTCTTAAAGTCATTTTTTTCATGTTTCCTGTAAATAATGGATAATCATTTTTATTTTATTTTTAAGTGCTTTTTAACAATGTGGATAGACCATAAATGTACTTGCTGAATTCATTCATTTTTTTTAACAAACCAATAAAATTTTATAATTTATCTCCACGTGTCTTGCATTCTCTGTAGGGACTTGTATGTTTCCCCCCTTCTTCAAATACATACCATCACCCCGTGTGTCGTTGGTGGTGTCCAAGACTAAAGGTGTTAGAAGAAAGTGTGAGAAATGTCACTGGGAGTTTGGGGGGAGTCCCAAACCCACTGTAGATTCTGGAATAAATCTCTTCTAAAAATACGACTTTAAAGATTTTCATCAATGTGAGTTATACATTTATGGTTTACTGATTCCTGCATCAGATCTATTTTCATTGGCTAAAAGGCAATCCTAAAAAACAACAGAAAAGTTTAAGGGAATTAAAAAAATAAAACTTATATCCAGGGAGAAATTCTTTGGTATTTTCAAAACGTGGAATGACTCGGGTTCCTGAAGGAGTATACTTGGTGTTCCGCCCCTCCATTCTAAGTAACTCTGTGGTCAAATGAACGTGATGACCTGTGCTTCATGGAAGGGGGAGAGAGAGGAAGACAAATGGGCATGGAGATAAGGTACCATCTTGAACCTTGACTGTTAACCTGGTGCCCGTACTTCACACTCCTTTGGTCTTCATTTCCTGCCTGGCCACACCGCCTCTTCCTCATTTTCCCCTTTTCAGATAGGAGCTAAAAGCAAGGTTCCCAGCTCTGATTCATTTGAGACTGCTTTCACCTTCTTGTAACCTTGCAAAAGTTTTTGCTCCAAATCGAAGACTTAGGGATTAGAAAAACGTGACCTGATGTTTTTCTGAGCCAAGTATGCTGACTCTCTTCAAAGAGCCTGGTTAGTGCTGGTGACTTGTGCTTTCTCTAAAGGCCCTTTTAAATTTGCTGAGCTGAGAACAGGTTTTTTTGGCCATTAGAAAGTTGTATGGTAATTTGCGGTGGTAGGCATTGGACACAGACTATGCAGGTTTGAATCCCAGCTTTGCTCACAAACTGAATGACCTTGGGAAAGCTATTTCATGACTCCATTCCTCAGATGATGATGAGAGTAGTAGTGCCTCCGCACTGGACTCCTATGAGAGTTGAATGAGATGGTGCACATTGGGGGGCACTTGGTAGCACTAATAAAAATACTTGGAAGGACGTGGGTTTACACTGCACTTGGGTGTGCCTCCGTAGATGCCCTGGAATCACAGACTCATTTGCGTGTATTGGTCATACGGTGATTGCATGGGTACAAATAACAGAGTCTAAATGAAGGGGAACTTCCCTCCCTGGGTCATTCTGGATGTGATCCAAGCAGTGAAGACCACTTTGGAACTTTCTCAGGAGATATCCTAATTCTGTTCCTAGATTCCCTCCAGGTGATTCTTGCACATTGATCATAATCAGATTTGGTTTTGATAAAATAAGAGGACATGGTCTGTTCGGGCCTATATTATGATTATTCAATGAGTTCGAATGATACTCTGTAGTTTGAGGGTTCCAGAAGAAAAGCATTGAAGGTCATGTCCCAAATATGGTCTTCCTCTTTTGTTCTCACTTCATTAATTCAGAATTTTTAATCATTTGGCTGGGGGTCTCCATTAACTGACTTTTGAATTATCCATTTGAAAATCTTTGCCTAAGAATAAAAATAACAAATTGGCTGAGAGATTGTTTGAAAGGAAAGACTTGCTTCAAGTTCCCTTAGAAACAAGTATTTACAGGCAGTGGGTTACAAATAACTTTTCTGCTTCCTGAGGTAGTTTTTCGTGATAGCTCTAGGAGGCAACACATGATTGGTCATGTTTGAAATAATAAAATTTCATTTATTTAGGAAATATTTGGTAATTTGGGCTTTTTTCTTGTTAAATCATTTTAAGTAAGTGGCATTGAAGTTTTTACCAGCACTTAATTTAAGGTACTTTTACTGTTGTTACCACCTTTTCTAACATATTTTAAAGCAATATTTACCATAGGATCTAAAAGGTAGCCATAGTTAATAGGTGTTGATTTCCAGCTGTGTGCCAAGCCCTGTTTTAAGTGCTTCATGTTCTCCCAACAACCCTATGAGGCAGAAGCTAATATTGCTCCTATTTGAAAGGTTAGGAAACTGAGGAACAGAATGACTGAGGGGCTTGCCCCAGGTTACCTAGGTAACAAGTGGTAACACCAGGATTTGAATTCAGGTAGGCTGGCTCTGAGAGCTGGTGCTTGAAACAGCTAGCAGGCATGGGCTGGACCCTTGAGCAGGGCCAGGACTGGGGTGAGGCCAGCGAGGTGGCTACGGCACCCTCAGGACCATGCAAATGCCCAGTGGTCACTCCTACCAGCACTAACAGTTGAGCAGAGATTATTGTTGTCAAGATGCAGGATTGGGGCTTCCCTGGTGGCGCAGTGGTTAAGAATCTGCCTGCCAATGCAGGGGACACGGGTTCGAGCCCTGGTCTGGGAAGATCTCATAGGCCGTGGAGCAACTAAGCCCATGCGCCACAACTACTGAGCCTGCGCTCTAGAGCCCACGAGCCACAACTACTGAGGCCGCCCACCACAACTACTGAAGCCTGCGCGCCTAGAGCTTGTGCTCCGCAACAAGAGAAGCCACTGCAGTGAGAAGCCCGCTCACTGCCACGAAGAGTAGCCCCTGCTCGCCGCAACTAGAGAAAGCCTGCGCGCAGCAAGGAAGACCCAATGCAGCCAAAAATAAATAAATTAATACATAAATTTATATTAAAAAAAAGATGCAGGATTGTAATGCTAATTGAAGTCACTGGAAAGGCTCTTCTATCCCAGTAAGCACCTCCCCATTACCCCCAGTAATTCGTGCCTCTCACAAAGCCCTTGCCAATCTTGACTTGCCAGTACATGGCACCATAGTGAACTTGGCACGTGCTTTCTAAATTTTACCTTATGAAACAGAGAAGTTGCATCCAGTATGTATTTGTTGCTCATTAGCTAATGAAAACCCAGAGCATGTTTGCTTTGTCCATTGTACCTGAAGAAGGATTTGTTGGTTTTCATGGTTGTAAAGCGAATTTTCTCTTCTCTCTTGAGCTGGAGTACTTCTCATTCAAATGGAGCAATCACTGCTCTTCAGTGAGGGTATGTGATGGCAGGGAAACCACCTTGGGGAGGGTGTGGGTCTGGGACGTGGTGGGAAGCTTCGCTTGAGGACACATCCTGCCACCTCCTTGGAGAGGATCTGCACTTTAGAACAAGGTGTTGGGAGATGCCTGAGCGGCTCCTTGCCTCGAAAACACAACGAGGCAGAGCAGCATCTGAGCAGTGCGGTCACGTCATCGCTCCTGTCCCCTAATGTCTCGTCTGCAGCCAGTGACTGAGAGAGACTGCCAAGGGCACATGCTAATTTTCCAGTCATTTGGTCAAGTCGCATCTCACATACTGCAAGACCCCGGCGCCTGTGTTTACTGAATTAAAATTTCTGCTCAGCCATAAACTAATGAACAGACAGTTCTCTCTCTCTCTCTCTTCTTTAAAAAATTTTATTGTGTTCTCAAGGAGGAAAGGCAAAGCCTCTTTTGTGTTGATTTGCCACCCTTCCATCACTTTCTACTAATTCTCATCATACAGTAATTAGTCTTGCTGAATCGCTAAATGAAACTGTAGATTAGATTGCTTTAAGAATTGGCATTCAGCTTCAGATAAGTTCATGCAATTTCACTAAAGACCCTTGAGCCGGGTGGGAAGTACAGAGGCGCCAGCACTGTTTGGCCTTTTGGGGGAGTTCTAGGTTTTTAACATGAACTAAGACAGTCTATTAGGGTGCTTCAGGCTTTTCAGAGATTACTCCCTGGACAAAGTTTTCTCTCTGCATTTACCCAGGCACCTGGATTTGGGGGAGGCCAGCTACCTCTCCATGGGCCTCCTGCTCTAAATACTGTTGAGTTGAATGCCGATGGGCTCCTCCTTCAACCCTAGAGGTGGGAAAAGCTTCCAACTATGGTCAGTCTCCATGCCTCACCGCCTCTTGTGTGTCCCTTTAACCTGCCCATATGTCTCTACATCATCCCGTGAATTCTTTTTCCTTGACAAGACTCCAACTGAGACATAAGTATACTAAATTCTTTAATACATTATCTTGTTTTATCTTAGATCAAGTCTATTCAAAATTCAATAAGTATTAATTGTCAATTATAGGTCAGACATGAGCCAGGCACTGGGGGGATTACCACAGTTATCAAAACAGACACCACCTTTGACTTCCTGGGCTATGGGTATACAGTTACAGTGTCTGTAATGTTGACACTGTTATCATGCATGCTTTACACACGAGGAAAAAGAGGCTTGGAAAGTTAAGTAACTTGTGCAAGGTCACACAAATAAGATCTCTCTGCCTAGGAAATCCATGCTTTTGGCCCTGACTCTCTAAGGACGGTGCTTTTTTTGTCTCTTGTGGGAGCCTCGGCTGCCTGCTCCGAGATAGTCATCAGACCTCTGCTCTTCACCTTGGTGGCTCTAATTCTTTTTGACCCAGTGTAAACTGGTGAAAGCTATCCCAGGCCTTGGTACCTATTTTCTCTTTTTTTTTCTTTTCCTTTTATTATTTTTCCCCTCTACTTTTCCTCTGGTTCCCTTTCCACCCAACACAAATACACACAAATATGCTTTATCTTTTCTTTAACTTTCACAATTAAACTTTAAACTTACAATTGGTTGGGTGGAATATGTTCACTGAAGTGGGATGGTGTGTGTGTCTGAATGAGAGAGAGAGAGAGAGAGAGAGAGAGAGAGTGCGCAAGAGAGAGGCACCAGCAAGGAAAGACTCAATTCACACACACACACATATACACACACATACACATATACACACATACACTTGTGGAATAGGGATATTGCATATGTTAAGCCTTGTTTGAATAAATGGGAAGTTAATCCCAGTACATATACCATTTATACCATTATCCCCTCCCCATTAACGCTCACTTGGCGTTAATGCTCCTTTAAAGAAAGACTTTCCATATTGTATTTTTTACTTTTTGTTTTTACTTCCTTATAAATAGCAAAAAGTTTTGCTGAGAAAAAGTTATTACAAATCCCAAAAGGTTGGTGTTCCATTCTGAGCTCCAAGATAGAAGGATTGAGTGGATTTCAAACTTGGCAAAATTTCTGACTTGGCAAATGCTTCCATCCTTATTTATGACAGCTTGGAGACTTCCATTTTCCAGGGCTTATAAACGATGCTGCTGATTTCGTCTCCCTTTTCTGTTATGCTGTGAATTATGAAGTAACCAGCCTGAAGGCTTCCTTTTAACATTAACCCTCTTAGCATCATAAGTGTGTGTGTGTGTTCATGTGTGTGTGTGTGTGTGTGTGTGTATGTCTTACTGTGTGCTTTCTTTTCTTGGTTGTAAGGCACATTTTGCATTTTCACACAGGCAGTGAACTTCCCTTTTTCTGCCTTTCCACAAAACAACGGTCGGAAAGGTTGAGGTCTGGGGTGTGGAGAACGATAGCCTTGTGGTCTTTATTGTGACCATGGAGGACTTCTTGGCCAGCAGTTTTCAAAAGGACTGTACATCTCGTCCCCAAATGGCAATTTAACAGCTGGGACTCTAGAGCAAGACAGGTAATCTGGAAAGTCTCAGGAAGTTTTTCCCAGAGGTGTGAACTCATCTTTTGGGGATCTCCCTGCCCATTTTCTCAGTAGAAAAGTGTCAAAACGGAGGAACTACTGAGAAGCTGTCTCCTCCTCCTTTTTCTTTTTCTCTTGACTCCATACCCAGTTCCTCGAAGCCCACTCATCTTAAGCTCATTTTGTAAGTACTTCCTTCTTTGGATTCCTGTTGCCTCACAGAAGTTGGGAGCCTCTGATTATTAGGTAGAGCTGACAGATTTTTCAGAATACAGGCAGGAGGAATTTTCAAATGCAGAATGTGTCCTTAGAGAAGCAGGCGCCAAGAGGGGATTAAAGCTGCAAGGATTTTTAATCAGGAGAAACTCTTGCATGAGAAAATGGAGAAGGAACTGGAGAAGACAGCGGAGCATCAGAGTACAGTGCAAGCATGGCCACGGGGGACAGGGGGAGAGAATAAACACTGGGTCAAGCATCCAAGACTGACATTCAATCTGAGGAAATGTGGGCAGAGCTATTAGGGGTAGATCTGGGTGATTTGGGGCTGCTAGGAGTCTGTGAGCCAGAGTGGGCCATCAGAGGTGTCCCTGGTCTCCTGGGATGCATCTGCCTTAGAATTCCTGACCACACTCAGTCACTGGTGCTGGAGCAGCCCATGGGGGCACAGACTCTGTGCAAACGAGGGGGTGGATTTCAGAGCACAGATGGATTTCAGGGTGTGGCTTGATCAGTCATGCTCCCTGAAGTTGAGGGTCCACAGACTGCTCTCATACAATAGGAGCAGTCTTATCTGACCTCCACTTGAGCAATGTACTGGATAATTTCTGCTCCCCCCATCTCTGTAAATCATACTGCCCATCTGACAGTGCCCTGAACACTCCTGGCTGGACCATTGGGTTCCAGCGTTACTTCTTTAAATGACCTACTTACCAGTTACACTGGTTTAAGGGGCTTCAGCTATAATCAGTTTTTTTTTTTTCTTTTTTTTAAAGAAGTACACAGACTGGGCAAGTCAACATTTTGAAATTTTTGAAATGTTTAAAATGCAGCCATCCTTTTATTTATGGCAACATGAAGCAACATCTGAAACTAAGACCTGCTTTTGTTTTTCTCGCCTATCTCCCCAAACCACCAGTGATTTGATTTCATTTCATTTTGTGTTCCCTGTCAAACAAATGTCCTATTGTGGCAGCTCTCCTCATCGATTCAGCTTCTTTCGGAAGAGTGTTTATGGAAGTGTACATCAGTACCTTGCCAGGCATGAGGAAAGAGCTGGAGAGGAAAAGAGAGAGGCGTCCTCTTACACAATTCTTCACCCCTGCTCTCCGGCAGCCTGGAGTTGAATCGTTTTCAAGAAAAATCCTTATTCAGATTCAGCAGACTTTACTGAGTGCTTTCTATGGGGCTACACCATAGGTTGCCAACTCCACTGACTCCGGAGACCAGAAGGGTCATGGGAATGAGTAGGTGGGCCAGCGGGGATTGGCCCCGTGCATGGGCACAGCTGCCCTCCGCCCCAGCCAATGTTGCTGTGCAGCAATGCAGGCTCAGGGTAGCCAGATCTTCTGATTTTTCAAGGCAAGGGGAGATCTGGGGTTTTGTGTGAAATCTCCCAGTTTTTAAATGTTGGCAAGGCCCTTCACATTTTTTACAGTCTCCGCGAGCCAAACAAAGCACATCTTTTTGCCAGATTTTGCCTCTTGTGACCCTTGTACTGGATATTCAGCGTGCTGCCTTTAGCGTACGTTCCTCCATAATGGCCTAGAGCAGACACTGGTCTTTTGGTAGAGCTTCCTGGAGGCTGACTCTGCCCTGAGGATGCCCTTGGGAGTGACGGGTGAAGGGCGTGTCCCAGGGCTGCCTGGGGGAGGAGTGGGGAAGGCAGGACAGGGCAGGGGCCTCAAAGGAGAATGGTTTCAGACAAAGCCTGGTGGAGGGGGAACCCCTGAGTGTAAGTTGCCCCCCAGAGATTTGGTAGTTGGGTTTTCGTATTCGTGTACCCACAGATCATTGGCTGAGGGTCCCAACAGGCAAAAGTGGGCTCCAGTAGCTCAAGGGCAGTCCTCCAGCAAAGAGATGCAGGCGCTGGCTGCTGCCCAGGCTGGGCGCACAAGAGCAGGGGCCCCAGGGGCCCCAGCACATCTCACCACCGAGAGCTGTGACCTTGCCAAGCCCATAGGTAATAAGAATCACAGGTCAAGTCAGAATTTGAACCTTGATCTTCTGACACCAGTCCAGTCCCCTGCTTATTGACACTTTTTCCAGAAAGAGATCAGGGTGCAGAGGTTGGATTATCTTAGATCCTGACTACTTGGTGTGTTGACTCCAGACACCTAGCTGGTCTCATCCTTTTGGGTTGCCTGGAGGGAGGACAGCGTGGCTCTTTGGAGAAGGCGGGGGCAGGTTGATAGAAACTAGGAAGGTGCTGTAAACCAGCAACTTCCTAGTCAGAATTGAGAGGGCTCCTGCGAGCTGAGAGCTTGGAGCTCCCAGCTCCAAGTTTTCCTCACTGAGTTCGGTGGTTCATATCTGAGATGCGGACAGTGTTTGGGGTACTCTGTACCCCAGTGCTGACCTCTGGGCTTACAAGACACATCTTGCCTGATTCACACCTAGAGTGTCCTATTTCTTTTGGAGAGCTGAAAATTCTTCACGTGTTTAATTTAAAGATATACCCTCTAAACTCCAACCAGTTCGCCTTGCAGGGAATCCATTGGAGGCAGGCAAAAAGGTAGAAGCTACAGCACCATCTGCTAACCAGACATCTCTGGAGTGTGAGGGACCCAGAGGCAAAAAAGATCAGATTTTTTTTTTTTCTTTGCGGTACGTGGGCCTCTCACTGTTGTGGCCTCTCCCGCTGCGGAGCACAGGCTCCGGACGTGCAGGCTTAGCGGCCATGGTTCACGGGCCCAGCCGCTCCACGGCATGTGGGATCTTCCTGGACCGGGGCACGAACCCGCGTCCCCTGCATCGGCAGGCGGACTCTCAACCACTGCACCACCAGGGAAGCCCCAGATTTTTTTTTTTAAACTGAATTCACCATGTTGGTCCCTGCAGCCCTTGCCCTGTGTCCTGTGCTGTGGTTAACGGCTCACTCCTTCCTCCAAACCTCCAGGTGAACCAGGACGGCTTCCTCGCCCTCACCTCTTGAAGGCCGTCCTGAAGTCAAGTCAGGCCTTGCTCCCCAATCTTTCACACCTGCCCTGTGTTTTCCACTCCCATCCCCCCTGCCTTCCCTCAGGCCCTTCATATTTGAGAGGAACAAATGAGTGTTCTTGTCCCCTTGCTTCTATCCCCGAGTCCAAAATTTTCCTCCCAAAATACAGACTTGCATTGGTTGGGCCTGCACTCATATACCTCTGGCAACTGACACAGCTAAGCAGATCATGTCCAAGCTCCTCAAAAGGGCATTTTCCGTCCAGCCTGTCTTTGTAGCCACGTCATCCCCATCTATCACCTCTATTCCTCTTCCCCAAGACGCTCACGCCACCTGGTTTGACCCTCCTCCTCTCACCACCTGTACATTCAGCTGTCAGAGTCCTGCCACTTACTGACCGGGTGACCTTGAACTTGGCATGTACGTCTCAGTCTCAGATTTCCCCTCAAGAAAATGATGGGGGCAAAGGTTGAGCTTGTGGGGTAACTTGGATAATTACATGGGAAACTTATGGCAGGTCAGTAAGACAGCATGTGACATGTTGTAGGTGCTCAGTAGATAATAGCATTGTCATGATGATTATCCTTACTTTTGTCCTTTTTCAAGACCCAGCTCAATCCTCGCCTTTCTCCCAGAAGCTTCCCCAGAATGACTCACACAGAATTCACACCTTCTTTCCTATCCTCCCATAGTAGCATTGCTCCATATTTGATCCTCTGGTGAGGAGAGCCTGGGTCCTCTCTTGCTGCTTTATATTGAATTTCTCCAAAACCATGGACAACATGAGATTCTTGACAGAGGTACTCACTGTACTTCCAAAGAAGCCAAGGAAGTATATGTAATTCTCAGTTGAGTTCACTTTTGTTGAGATTCGAGCTAGTTTTTGGATACAGCTGTGTAAGGCCTCAGGCTGAAAGGCTTGATCAGAAATAGGGAGATTCTGAAGTAAAGAAGATCAGTAAATTTTTAGGATCTGGAATGCAGCCTAATCCTCACCGTGAACAGTACAGACACAGTTTTCTGGGGAGCTTCTCCATTCCATGGACCAGGAATATTTTAATGTATTAGTTTCCTAGGGCTGCTGTAACAAATTACCACACACTCGGTGGCTTCCAACAACAGAAATGTATTCTGTCATCATTGTGGAGGCCAGAAGTCTGAAGTTGAGGTGTTGGCAGGGTTGGTTCCTCCTAGCAGATCTGACAGAAAGTTGGTCCCATGCTTCTTTCCCAGCTTCTGGTGGCTGCTGATACTTCTGGGAGTTCCTTCGCTTGTAGACGCATCACTCCAGTCTCTGCCTCTGTCTTCACATCGCCGTCTTCTCCCTGCGTCTCTGTGTCTTCTCTTCCTCTTAAAGGATAATGGCCACTGGGTTTCGAGCCCACCCTCAATCCAGGGTGATCACATCTTGAGCTCCTTAATTACATCTGCAAAGACTTTTTTCCACATAAGATCACCTTCCCGGGTTCTAGGGATTAGAATTGAAAATATCTTTTTGGAGGCCACTATTGAACTCTCTCCCCTTGAGAACAGAGTTTAGCTCAGAGGTTGGTAGCATAATGGATTGCACACAGTGGGGCTGCCAAGCAGATCTAAGCTCAAATCCCTGTTCTGCCCATGCTGTGGACCCAAGTCTCAGCTTCCTTTTCTACAAAATAGGGACAATAATTTCTAACACACAGGTCGAGGTTTAGTTAAGTATGTATATATCTGGCACATAACAGATTCACAATGTATTTCTTGTCTATAGTGATTCCTACTACTCATTCATTCATCTAATAAAAATTTAAATCTCTGCCTACCAAGGTGAAAGAGACATATCGCATGGCCACTAGCACTTAGAAATGGTTCAGTGTTTGTTGAATGAATAAGTGAATGCTCAGATCTGAAGCCTATCAGTGATGCTTGCTCTGTTCCAAGCACTGGAAGAGGTTCTGGCAAGTCTCTTAGGCCTGTTTTCTGCCTGCAGGATGAACGTTGATGCCAACCCTCTAAGGGAAGCCTGTTTTTGGATGATTTAAGTCCTTAAATAATATTATTTGCATTGTCATTTTGCTTCAGTGGCCTGCACATGAGGCCATGAGAATGGATTCCATGGGGAATTCATGTCATGAGGCAACATGGAGTGTCCCAACTAAACAAAATCTTACAGTGCAAAGTGGAAAACTCAAATGCCTTTAGGGGCCAGGCAGGTAACAGTGTGGGTGGGGGATCACCCGGAGAGTACATGTCTTATATAAAGAGGGCAGCTGCTGCTCTCATCCATTCAAACATGGTCGCGTACCTTCTACATCTACTACATGCCCTGCACTGTTCTTGGTGCTCAGGCCACAGGACTAGACAAGGAGAAGCCCTGTCCTCATGGAGTTTAGTTTATGCTCTCTGAACCCATCTCCTCTCACCAGCCACACAGGAATCCAGGCCTGTTGCTGCCAAATCATCTGCTTTTTAAAGAGAAGAAGCCAGAATGTTATGTCAAATCTCCTGATTTTTAAATGTTGGCAAACACTGTACATTTTTAAAAGAACGCTGTGCAGGCCAGAAAGAACTTCTCTCTGCACTCAATTTGGCCTCAGGCTGCCAATTTGTGACCCTTGGAGTGGAATCTCCTGACCTTTAAGTTAAGAAGCATTTTTCTAGTGTCTGATTTTAAGCTAACTCTCATTTTTCCTGACTTCATTGGAAGTTGCTAATGCTTTATTGCTTGTTGTCTGTGTCCTGGATTGAATGATTCTTCGGTGCTTCATCCCTGTATTTCCAGGTAAACTAACCTCCATCTATCAGCTTTTCCTTTCTAATGCCATCTCCAAATCTTTACTTTTTTGAGTTCTCTCAAGCTTCTAGAAAGCTCTGAGCACTGTCATCTGCCCTGAGCATTTCTTCTCTGGAGGGTCAGAATCTAGCCCAACTCTTCACTAAAATGCTTATGGATTAGTCTGCTTCTAAGCCTGTCTTTCTGACTCTGCCATCCCAATTTTCACAGCCTCTGAGTTGCACTGACTCCCAACCTTAGGTGTGATATTAATTTCTCTCAGAGGGACATGGGTTTAATAGATTTTTTAAATTAACATTTTGTAAAATTGGAGCTGTCATGCTTTATGGCAGACTGATACAAATGTCTGTAATTACATTTTTGGCACTACATCTTGGGAATAGTCTAGAAATGTTTGTTTTAACCCCTTCCTAAAGTGTTCTGATTTATGGGCAGGCCTCTCTATGTACACCTCTAACAGGCCCAGTTGTCATGACAACCCAGAACATCATTTGTCAAAAAGCTATAACTTCGGTCTATGTTGAAGCTAAAAATTTATCTTTTAGGATTTATTCTCATGACAGGGAAATTTTGCGTTTCCATAGATCTGCTTCTTCTCCCTAATTCTGCTTGTCGTTAGAGACATTCAGGCTGCAGAAGATTTTCTAGAGAATAAGACAAATTTCCCACCTTCCATCCTCCCCTCCAAAGAGATGAATTCTCTTATCCATTCCAAAGAGGACTCAAATGGACTCATTAATAACCCCAACAATAAAAGGAGAATTATCCCTCTTGTATCTCTCACTCAATATGTTTTTGTTTCTTTAAAAAAATGAAATTTTTTTATTGTTGACTTTTGTTTTTGCCTAGTAAAGTTCAAAGAAAGGGAAGGAAGAAAATGTCAGTCTCTTCTACAAGCTGCAGTAGGGTGAGATGTTACATTTACTTGTATCACCTGTGATTCAGGGATTGTGGACTCGTTGCCCATTATAGGGTCCTGGCAAATACATAAATCAGTGCAGTGGGCTCCTGGCCACATTGCATGCCCCGTCTACAGGGTGTCACTTCTTCATTTCTGCTGACAGAATATAGATCATTCTGCAACGTTGTCCATTTCATTTTTTTTAAAAAGAGAAGCCAGGAATCAGTATTTTTACATGAAATTTCCTGATTTTAAAACGTTGGCAGATCATGTATAGATTTTTCTGAACAATGTAATAGTCAAACAAAGCACATCTGAGGGCAGGTTTACTCCACGGGCTCCTGGATGCCATTTCTACCGTACGCCACGCTCCTCAATAGTTTAGAATGGCTTTGCTTCTTCCAAATTGAACAATTAAAACAATTTTGCTCTCTTATTCTTCTTGGG
This sequence comes from Mesoplodon mirus, assembly GCF_964341445.2. Classification (NCBI taxonomy): domain Eukaryota; kingdom Metazoa; phylum Chordata; class Mammalia; order Artiodactyla; family Ziphiidae; genus Mesoplodon; species Mesoplodon mirus. Next base: position 43,777,390 of record NC_138976.1, on the reverse strand, counting down.
ATCTGATTTGTTAAATCATCTTCTTGTTGGCCTCACTGGATTGGGTAGCTGTCAGGCTCCAGATCAAGTGTGAGAGGAGGCTGTGATGGGGGCGCATCTCAAAGACCCACACTCGCTCCTCTCTGACGTTCCAAGATGGATGGTGGGGTCCATCCGACGCCTTCTGGGACTGTTCACGGATTTATGACTCTCTCTTTTTGCCTTTGATGGATGAGGCAGTTTAATCCTCTTCACTAAGCTCCATATTTTTCTTTTGTACTGGGAACTCCTAGACGGCCATTGCCTTTCCACAAGAGATAGCAGGGATTTTTTTTCCCCCTCACTGAATTTGAAGGTGTATTGTTTCTCATCTATCAGTGCATGAGAACACTAGTAATTCTTGGGAATACGCCATCAAAAACATCTCGGGGCAGAGCTGCTCTGGGCTACTCCAGAATAGGAGTGGTTTAGATCCCTCTACCACCCCAACTGTAGACACTCCTCACCAAGCCTGCTTGCAGTTGGATTTAAGGCATTATGGGATTCATGTAAGTTATGCTGAATATGGAAACACTCAGTGGCTCTGGCAGTAGGAGCGGGTTAGGAGATGTTTGTTCATTCAGACCCCACGGTTGTCTGTTTTTCCCACCTTTCCCAACCCCCTCCTGGGGTCACACTCTCTTGGATCGAGCCTTCCTGAGAGAGAGCCCCTGCCAGTTCTGGTGACCTTCGCATCTGTGTAGTGTCCTACACCTGGAAGGCTCTCCACCACCTCATCCCATCTAAACCAGGCAGGGTTTATGAGTCTTCATGAATGTTTCCACTTTGGCAATGTTGGTTAGAAAGGTGATGGAGACGATCCGCAAATAAGTAGCTCTTAGAAGCTGGAACAAGCTACGCTCCTTATTACTCCCTTTTCTCCCTCTCATGCTTTATTGAGCGGCCTGAGGGTGTGTGTGTTGGGGTGTGTGTGTGTGTTGTTTTGTTTTCATCTTTCTTTGAACTGTTCTTAGTCTATGAGAGAGCAAGATCATGTGATAAATAAGGTAGGTTATTGCGCAAATGTGCTTTACCCCATTTCAGGTAGGAGTAGTTTAATCTCTAAAGCTTTTCTCAACATCACATAAAATGTTTTGAAATTTTATACAATGAATGAACTAATTCTGGTGTCCATATTCTATGTTATGTCCTTTCCCAAGTGATTTTTAAAATTATACTGGTACTGTGTTTTTATTTATTTTTTGGAAAATTTTATTTATTTATTTATTTATTGACTGTGTTGAGTCTTCGTTGCTGCACGTGGGCTTTCTCTAGTTGCAGTGAGCGGGGGCTACTCTTCGTTGTGGTGCACAGGCTTCCCATTGCGATGGTTTCTCTTGTTGCAGAGCATGGACTCTAGGCGCGTGGGCTTCAGTAGTTGTGGCATACGGGCTCACTGGTTGTGGCGCACGAGCTCAGTTGCTTTGGGGCATGTGGGATCTTCCCGGACCAGGCCTCGAACCCATGTCCCCTGCATTGGCAGGTGGATTCTTAACCACTGTGCTACCAGGGAAGCCCATGGTACTGTGTTTTTTTTAAAATTTATAAATTACAAAGAAAGAAGTTAAAGTAGAACCCTGCCATCCAGAAATATTTTACTTTTTTCCTCAATACTTTTCTCTCTATATAATTGTTACAGTATTGAAATAATGCTGTACAGCTGACCTTTGAACAATGTGGGGATCAGGGGCACTGACCCTCTGTGTCAATGAAAATTACCCTCCATATAGTCAGCCTTCCATATTCATGATTCCACATCCCCAGATGCAGCCAACCACGAATGTGCAGTACTGTAGTATTTACTATTGTAAAAACTTCGAGTATAAGTAGACTCACGTAGCTCAACTGCATGTTGTTCAAAGGTCAAGCATATGTACATTTTTTTTATTTCCTATTATATATACTGAAGAGTGTATTATAAAGATTTCTTCCTGGAATTAACATTTCTCATAAATAACACTTTTCATGGCTTCATAATATTTCATCCTGTGGGTAAACCACAGTGTATTAATCATTTCCTAGTATTGGGCATTTAAATAATTTCCAATTTCTTTATTAAAAATAACACTTTCATGGGCTTCATTGTGCCTAAACCATGTCTTTGGGTTTTTTTCCCCTTTCAGATTGATTTCCAGATGTAATGTTTCTTTTTTTTTTCTTTTTTTTAAGTATATAGAGATAGCACCAGCCATATTTATTATTTTTTTGTTTTGTTTTGTTTTGTTTTGCTTTATAACAAATTTAATCAGTTATACATATATATATGTTTCCATATCCCCTCCCTTTTGCGTCTCCCTCCCACCCTCCCTATCCCACCCCTCCAGGCGGTCACAAAGTACCGAGCTGATCTCCCTGTGCTATGCGGCTGCTTCCCACTAGCTATCTACCTCACGTTTGGTAGTGTATATATGTCCATGCCACTCTTTCACTTTGTCACAGCTTACCCTTCCCCCTCCCCATATCCTCAAGTCCATTCTCTAGTAGGTCTGTGTCTTTATTCCTGTCTTACCCCTATGTTCTTCATGACATTTTTTTTCTTAAATTCCATATATATGTGTTAGCATACAGTATTTGTCTTTCTCTTTCTGACTTACTTCACTCTGTATGACAGACTCTAGGTCTATCCACCTCATTACAAATAGCTCAATTTCATTTCTTTTATGGCTGAGTAATATTCCATTGTATATATGTGCCACATCTTCTTTATCCATTCATCCGATGATGGACACTTAGGTTGTTTCCATCTCCGGGCTATTGTAAATAGGGCTGCTATGAACATTTTGGTACATGACTCTTTTTGAATTATGGTTTTCTCAGGGTATATGCCCAGTAGTGGGATTGCTGGGTCATATGGTAGTTCTATTTGTAGTTTTTTAAGGAACCTCCATACCGTTCTCCATAGCAGCTGTACCAATTCACATTCCCACCAGCAGTGCAAGAGTGTTCCCTTTTTTCCACACCCTCTCCAGCATTTATTGTTTCTAGATTTTTTGATGATGGCCATTCTGACTGGTGTGAGATGATATCTCATTGTAGTTTTGATTTGCATTTCTCTAATGAGTAAAGATGTTGAGCATCCTTTCATGTGTTTGTTGGCAGTCTGTATATCTTCTGTGGAGAAATGTCTATTTAGGTCTTCTGCCCATTTTTGGATTGGGTTGTTTGTTTTTTTGTTATTGAGCTGCATGAGCTGCTTATAAATTTTGGAGATTAATCCTTTGTCAGTTGCTTCATTTGCAAATATTTTCTCCCATTCTGAGGGTTGTCTTTTGGTCTTGTTTATGGTTTCCTTTGCTGTGCAAAAGCTTTGAAGTTTCATTAGGTCCCATGTGTTTATCTTTGTTTTTATTTCCATTTCTCTAGGAGGTGGGTCCAAAAGGATCTTGCTGTGATTTATGTCATAGAGTATTCTGCCTATGTTTTCCTCTAAGAGTTTGATAGTGTCTGGCCTTACATTTAGGTCTTTAATCCATTTTGAGCTTATTTTTGTGTATGGTGTTAGGGAGTGATCTAATCTCATACTTTTACATGTCCCTATCCAGTTTTCCCAGCACCACTTATTGAAGAGATTGTCCCTTCTCCACTGTACATTCCTGCCTCCTTTATCAAAGATAAGGTGACCATATGTCCGTGGGTTTAACTCTGGGCTTTCTATCCTGTTCCATTGATCTATCTTTCTGTTTTTGTGCCAGTACCATACTGTCTTGATTACTGTAGCTTTGTAGTATAGTCTGAAGTCAGGGAGCCTGATTCCTCCAGCTCCATTTTTCGTTCTCAAGATTGCTTTGGCTATTCGGGGTCTTTTGTGTTTCCATACAAATTGTGAAATTTTTTGTTCTAGTTCTGTGAAAAATGCCAGTGGTAGTTTGATAGGGATTGCATTGAACCTGTAGATTGCTTTGGGTAGTAGAGTCATTTTCACAATGTTGATTCTTCCAATCCAAGAACATGGTACGTCTCTCCATCTATTTGTATCATCTTTAATTTCTTTCATCAGTGTCTTATAATTTTCTGCATACAGGTCTTTTGTCTCCTTAGGTAGGTTTATTCCTAGATATTTTATTCTTTTTGTTGCAATGGTAAATGGGAGTGTTTCCTTGATTTCACTTTCAGATTTTTCATCATTAGTGTATAGGAATGCCAGAGATTTCTGTGCATTAATTTTGTATCCTGCAACTTTACCAAATTCATTGATTAACTCTAGTAGTTTTCTGGTAGCATCTTTAGGATTCTCTATGTATAGTATCATGTCATCTGCAAACAGTGACAGCTTTACTTCTTCTTTTCCAATTTGGATTCCTTTTATTTCCTTTTCTTCTCTGATTGCTGCGGCTAAAACTTCCAAAACTAGGTTGAATAAGAGTGGTGAGAGTGGGCAACCTTGTCTTGTTCCTGATCTTAGTGGAAATGGTTTCAGTTTTTCACCATTGAGGACGATGCTGGCTGTGGGTTTGTCATATATGGCCTTTATTATGTTGAGGAAAGTTCCCTCTATGCCTACTTTCTGCAGGGTTTTTATCATAAATGGGTGTTGAATTTTGTCGAAAGCTTTCTCTGCATCTATTGAGATGATCATATGGTTTTTCTCCTTCAATTTGTTAATATGGTGTATCACGTTGATTGATTTGCGTATATTGAAGAATCCTTGCATTCCTGGAATAAACCCCACTTGATCATGGTGTATGATCCTTTTAATGTGCTGTTGGATTCTGTTTGCTAGTATTTTGTTGAGGATTTTTGCATCTATGTTCATCAGTGATATTGGCCTGTAGTTTTCTTTCTTTGTGACATCCTTGTCTGGTTTTGGTATCAAGGTGATGGTGGCCTCGTAGAATGAGTTTGGGAGTGTTCCTCCCTCTGCTATATTTTGGAAGAGTTTCAGAAGGATAGGTGTTAGCTCTTCTCTAAATGCTTGATAGAATTCGCCTGTGAAGCCATCTGGTACTGGGCTTTTGTTTGTTGGAAGATTTTTTATCACAGTTTCAATTTCAGTGCTTGTGATTGGTCTGTTCATATTTTCTATTTCTTCCTGATTCAGTCTTGGCAGGTTGTGCATTTCTAAGAATTTGTCCATTTCTTCCAGGTTGTCCATTTTATTGGCATAGAGTTGCTTATAGTAATCTCTCATGATCTTTTGTATTTCTGCAGTGTCAGTTGTTACTTCTCCTTTTTCATTTCTAATTCTATTGATTTGAGTCTTCTCCCTTTTTTTCTTGATGAGTCTGGCTAGTGGTTTATCAATTTTGTTTATCTTCTCAAAGAACCAGCTTTTAGTTTGATTGATCTTTGCTATCGTTTCCTTCATTTCTTTTTCATTTATTTCTGATCTGATTTTTATGATTTCTTTCCTTCTGCTAACTTTGGGATGTTTTTGTTCTTCTTTCTCTAATTGCTTTAGGTGCAAGGTTAGGTTGTTTATTCGAGATGTTTCCTGTTTCTTAAGGTGGGATTGTATTGCTATAAACTTCTCTCTTAGAACTGCTTTTGCTGCATCCCATAGGTTTTGGGTCGTCGTGTCTCCATTGTCATTTGTTTCTAGGTATTTTTTAATTTCCTCTTTGATTTCTTCAGTGATCACTTCATTATTCAGTAGTGTATTGTTTAGCCTCCATGTGTTTGTATTTTTTACAGCTCTTTTCCTGTAATTGATATCTAGTCTCATAGCATTGTGGTCGGAAAAGATACTTGATACAATTTCAATTTTCTTAAATTTACCAAGGCTTGATTTGTGACCCAAGATATGATCTATCCTGGAGAATGTTCCATGAGCACTTGAGAAAAATGTGTATTCTGTTGTTTTTGGATGGAATGTCCTATAAATATCAATTAAGTCCATCTTGTTTAATGTATCATTTAAAGCTTGTGTTTCCTTATTTATTTTCATTTTGGATGATCTGTCCATTGGTGAAAGTGGGGTGTTAAAGTCCCCTACTATGAGTGTGTTACTGTCGATTTCTCCTTTTATGGCTGTTAGTATTTGCCTTATGTATTGAGGTGCTCCTATGTTTGGTGCATAAATATTTAAAATTGTTATATCTTCTTCTTGGATTGATCCCTTGATCATTAGGTAGTGTCCTTCTTTGTCTCTTCTAGTAGTCTTTATTTTAAAGTCTATTTTGTCTGATATGAGAATTGCTACTCCAGCTTTCTTTTGGTTTCCATTTGCATGGAATATCTTTTTCCATCCCCTTACTTTCAGTCTGTATGTGTCTCTAGGTCTGAAGTGGGTCTCTTGTAGACAGCATATATATGGGTCTTGTTTTTGTATCCATTCAGCCACTCTGTGTCTTTTGGTGGGAGCATTTAGTCCATTTACATTTAAGGTAATTATCGATATGTATGTTCCTATTCCCATTTTCTTAATTGTTTTGGGTTCGTTATTGTAGGTCTTTTCCTTCTCTTGTGTTTCTTGCCTAGAGAAGTTCCTTTAGCATTTGTTGTAAAGCTGGTTTGGTGGTGCTGAACTCTCTCAGCTTTTGCTTGTCTGTAAACGTTTTAATTTCTCCATCAAATCTGAATGAGATCCTTGCTGGGTAGAGTAATCTTGGTTGCAGGTTTTTCTCCTTCATCACTTTAATTATGTCCTGCCACTCCCTTCTGGCTTGTAGAGTTTCTGCTGAGAGATCAGCTGTTATCCTGATGGGGATTCCCTTGTGTGTTATTTGTTGTTTTTGCCTTGCTGCTTTTAATATGATTTCTTTGTGTTTAATTTTTGACAGTTTGATTAATATGTGTCTTGGCGTATTTCTCCTTGGATTTATTCTGTATGGGACTCTCTGTGCCTCCTGGACTTGATTAACTATTTCCTTTCCCATATTAGGGAAGTTTTCACCTATAATCTCTTCAAATATTTTCTCAGTCCCTTTCTTTTTCTCTTCTTCTTCTGGAACCCCTATAATTAGAATGTTGGTGCGTTTAATGTTGTCCCAGAGGTCTCTGAGACTCTCCTCTGTTCTTTTCATTCTTTTTTCTTTATTTTGCTCTGCAGCAGTTATTTCCACTATTTTATCTTCCACCTCACTTATCCGTTCTTCTGCCTCAGTTATTCTGCTATTGATCCCATCTAGAGTATTTTTTATTTCATTTATTGTGTTTTTAATCGATGCTTGATTCATCTTTAGTTCTTCTAGGTCCTTGTTAACTGTTTCTTGCATTTTGTCTATCCTATTTCCAAGATTTTGGATCTGGGAAATAGAGTCTTGGATCATCTTTACCATCATTATTCTGAATTCTTTTTCAGGTAGAGTGCCTATTACCTCTTCATTTGTTAGGTCTGGTGGGTTTTTATCTTGCTCCTTCTCCTACTGTGTGTTTTTCTGTCTTCTCATTTTGCTTATGTTACTGTGTTTGGGGTCTCCTTTTTGCAGGCTGCAGGTTCGTAGTTCCTGTTGTTTTTGGTGTCTGTCCCCAGTGGCTAAGGTTGGTTTAGTGGGTTGTGTAGGCTTCCTGGTGGAGGGGACTAGTGCCTGTGTTCTGGTGGATGAGGCTGGATCTTGTCTTTCTGGTGGGCAGGTCCACGTCTGGTGGTGTGTTTCGGGGTGTCTGTGGACTTTTTATGATTTTAGGCCACCTCTCTGCTAATGGGTGGCATTGTGTTCCTGTCTTGCTAGTTGTTTGGCTTAGGGTGTCCAGCACTGTAGCTTGCTGGTCGTTGAGTGAAGCTGGGTGCTGGTGTTGAGATGGAGATCTCTGGAAGATTTTCGCCGTTTGATATTATGTGGAGCTGGGAGGTCTCTTGTGGACCAGTGTCCTGAAGTTGGCTCTCCCACCTCAGAGGCACAGCACTGACTCCGGGCTCCTCAATTTGGGATGATGTGTTGTCTATTCATGTATTCCACAGATGCAGGGTACATCAAGTTGATTGTGGAGCTTTAATCCGCTGCTTCTGAGGCTGCTGGGAGAGGTTTCCCTTTCTCTTCTTTGTTCTCACAGCTCCTGGGTCTCAGCTTTGGATTTGGCCCCGCCTCTGCGTGTAGGTCGCCGGAGGGCGTCTGTTCTTCGCTCAGACAGGACAGGGTTAAAGGAGCAGCCTCTTCGGGGACTCTGGCTCACTCAGGCCGGGCGGAAGGGAGGGGCACGGAGTGCGGGGCGAGCCTGCAGCGGCAGAGGTCGGCGTGACGTTGCACCAGCCCGAGGCGCACCGTGCGTTCTCCCAGGGAAGCAGCCCCTGGATCCCGGGACCCCGGCAGTGGCGGGCTGCACAGGCTCCCGGAAGGGCGGTGTGGGCAGTGACCTGCGCTCGCACACAGGCTTCTTGGCGGCGGCAGCAGCAGCCCCAGCGTCCCACGCCTGTCACTGGGCTCCGCGCTTTCAGTCGCGACTCGCGCCCGTCTGTGGAGCCCCTTTAAGCAGCGCTCTTAATCCCCTCTCCTCGCGCACAGGAAACCAAGAGGGAAGGAAAAGTCTCTTGCCTCTTCGGCAGCTCCAGAGTTTTCCCGGACTCCCTCCCGGCTAGCTGTGGCACATTAGCCCCCTTCAGGCTGAGTTCTCGCCGCCAGCCCCAGTCCTCTCCCTGCGCTCTGACCGAAGCCCGAGCCTCAGCTTCCAGCGCTGCGCGCCCTGGCGGGCGAGCAGACAAGCCTCTCGGGCTGGTGAGTGCCGCTCGGCACCGATCCTCTGTGTGGGGATCTCTCCGCTTTGCCCTACTCAGGTATGTGGGGAGTTTCTTGCCTTTTGGGAGGTCTGGGGTCTTCTGCCAGCGTTCAGTAGGTGTTCTGTAGGGGTTGTTCCACGTGTAGCTGTATTTCTGGTGTATCCGTGGGGAGGACGGTGATCTCTGCGTCTTACTCTTCCGCCATCTTACCCGGAAGTCAGATGTAATGTTTCTAAGTCATGACGTTTTAATATTTTTAAGATCCTCATAATATTTACTTTCTGGAAATATTGGCTAATTTGTAGTCACACCAAAGGTGTACAGAATGTTCGCCTCTTACACTATTATTAGCAGTGAGGTTTTTTTTAATCTTTTCTTTTTTTTAACATCTTTATTGGAGTATAATTGCTTTACAATGGTGTGTTAGTTTCTGCTTTATAACAAAGTGAATCAGCTATACATATACATATATCCCCATATCTCCTCCCTCTTGCATCTCCCTCCCACCCTCCCTATCCCATCCCTCTAGGGGGACACAAAGCACCAAGCAGGTCTCCCTGTGCTATGCGCCTGCTTCTCACTAGCTATCTATTTTACATTTGTTAGTGTACATATGTCCATGCCACTCTCTCACTTCGTCCCAGCTTACCCTTCCCTCTCCCCGTGTCCTCAAGTCCATTTTCTACCTCTGTGTCTTTATTCCTGTTCTGCCCCTAGGTTCTTCAGAATCTATTTTTTAAAGATTCCATATATATGAGTTAGCATACGGTATTCATTTTTCTCTTTCTGACTTACTTCACTCTGTATGACAGTCTCTAGGTCGATCCACCTCACTACAAATATACTACAAATAACTCAGTTTCATTTCTTTTTATGGCTGAGTAATATTCCATTGTATATATGTACCACATCTTCTTTATCCATTCATCTGTTGATAGACACTTAGGTTGCTTCCATGGCCTGGTTATTGTAAATAGTGCTGCAATGAACGTTGTGGTACATGACCCTTTTTGAATTATGGTTTCTCAGGGTATATGCCCAGTAGTGGGATTGCTGGGTCGTATGGTAGTTCTATTTTTAGTTTTTTAAGGAACTTCCATACTGTCCTCCATAGTGGTTGTATCAATTTACATTCCCACCAACAGTGCAGGAGGGTTCCTTTTTCTCCATACCCTCTCCAGCATTTATTGTTTCTTGATTTTTTGACAATGGCCATTCTGACTGGTGTGAGGTGATACCTCATTGTAGTTTTGATTTGCATTTCCCTAATAATTAGTGATGTTGAGCATCTTTTCATGTGCCTCTTGGCCATCTGTATGTCTTCTTTGGTGAAATGTCTATTTAGGTCTTCCACCCATTTTTTAATTGAATTGTTTGGTTTTTTGATATTGAGCTCCATGATCTCTTTGTATATTTTGGAGATTAATGCTTTGTCTGTTGCTTCGTTTGCAAATATTTTCTCCCATTCTGAGGGCTGTCTTTTCATCTTGTTTATGGTTTCATTTGCTGTGCAAAATCTTTTAAGTTTCATTAGGTCCCATTTGTTTATTTTAGTTTTTATTTCCATTTCTCTAGGAGGAGGGTCAAAAAGGATCTTGCTGTGATTTATGTCAAAGAGTGTTCTGCTTATGTTTTCCTCTAAGAATTTTATAGTGTCTGGCCTCACATTTAGGTCTTTAATCCATTTTGAGTTTATTTTTGTGTATGGTGTTAGGGAGTGTTCTAATTTCATTCTTTTTTGTGTAGCTGTCCAGTTTCCCCAGCACCATTTAATGAAGAGGCTGTCTTTTCTCCATTGTATATTCTTGCTTCCTTTATCAAAGATAAGGTGACCATATGTGTGTGGTTTTATCTCTGGGCTTTCTATCCTATTCCATTGATCTATATTTTTGTTTTTATGCCAGTACCATACTGTCTTGATTACTATAGCTTTGTAGTATTGTCTGAAGTCAGGGAGCCTAATTCCTCCAGCTCATTTTCTTTCTCGAGATTGCTTTGACTATTAGTGGTCTTTTGTGTTTCCATACAAATTGTGAATTCTTTTGTTCTAGTTCTGTGAAAAATGCCATTGGTAGTTTGATAGGTATTGCACTGAATCTGTAGATTGATTTGGGTAGTATAGTCATTTTCACAATGTTGATTCTTCCAATCCAAGAACATGGTATATCTCTCCATCTGTTTGTATCATCTTTAATTTCTTTCATCAGTGTCTTATCGTTTTCTACATACAGGTCTTTTGTCTCCCTAGGTAGGTTTATTCCTAGGTATTTTATTCTTTTTGTTGCAGTGGTAAATGGGAGTGTTTCCTTAATTTCTCTTTCAGATTTTTCATCATTAGTGTATAGGAATGCAAGAGATTTCTGTGTATTAATTTTGTATCCTGCTACCTTACCAAATTCATTGATTAGCTCTAGTAGTTTTCTGGTAGCATCTTTAGGATTCTCTATGTTTAGTATTATGTCATCTGCAAACACTGAGTTTTACTTCTTCTTTTCTGGTTTGGATTCCTTTTCTTTCTTTTTCTTCTCTGATTGCTGTGGCTAAAACTTCCAAAACTATGTTGAGTAATAGTGGTGAGAGTGGGCAACCTTGTCTTGTTCCTGATCTTAGTGGAAATGGTTTCAGTTTTTCACCATTGAGGATGATGTTGGCTGTGAGTTTGTCATATATGGCCTTTATTATGTTGAGGTAAGTTCACTCTATGCCTACTTTCTGGAGGGTTTTATCATAAATGGGTGTTGAATTTTGTCAAAAGCTTTCTCTGCATCTATTGAGATGATCATATGGTTTTTCTCCTTCAGTTTGTTAATATGGTTTATCACATTGATTGATTTGCATATATTGAAGAATCCTTGCATTCCTGGGATAAACCCTGCTTGATCATGGTGTATGATCCTTTTAATGTGCTGTTGGATTCTGTTTGCTAGTATTTTGTTGAGGATTTTTGTGTCTATGTTTATCAGTGATATTGGCACGTAGTTTCCTTTTTTTGTGACATATTTGTATGGTTTTAGTATCAGGCTGATGGTGGCCTCATAGAATCAGTTTGGGAGTGTTCATCCTTCTGCTATATTTTGGAAGAGTTTGAGAAGGATAGGTGTTAGCTCTTCTCTAGATGTTTGACAGAATTCACCTGTGAAACCATGTGGTCCTGGGCTTTTGTTTGTTGGAAGATTTTTAATCACAGTTTCAATTTTAGTGCTTGTGATTGGGCTGTTTATATTTTCTATTTCTTCCTGGTTCAGTCTCGGAAGGTTGTGCTTTTCTAAGAATTTGTCTGTTTCTTCCAGATTGTCCATTTTATTGGCATAGAGTTGCTTTTGGTAATCTCTCATGATCCTTTGTATTTCTTCAGTGTCAGTTGTTACTTCTCCTTTTTCATTTCTAATTCTGTTGATTTGAATCCTCTCCCTTTTTTTTCTTGATGAGTCTGGCTAATGGTTTATCAAATTTGTTTATCTTCACAAAGAACCAGCTTTTAGTTTTATTGATATTTGCTACTGTTTCCTTCATTTCTTTTTCATTTATTTCTGATCTGATCTTTATGATTTCTTTCCTTCTGGTAACTTGGGGTCTTTTTGTCCTTCTTTCTCTAATTGCTTTAGGTGTAAGTTTAGGTTGTTTATTTGAGATGTTTCTTGTTTCTTGAGGTAGGATTGTATTGCTATAAACTTCCCTCTTAGAACTGCTTTTGCTGCATCCCATAGGTTTTGGGTTGTCGTGTTTTCATTGTCATTTGTTTCTAGACATTTTTTGATATCCTCTTTGGTTTCTTGATTGATTTCTTGGTTATTTAGTAGTGTATTGTTTAGTCTCCATGTGTTTGTGCTTTTTACAGTTTTTTCCTGTAATTCATTTCTAATCTCATAACATTGTGGTCAGAAAAGATGCTTGATATGATTTGAACTTTCTTAAATTTACTGAGGCTTTATTTGTGACCCAAGATGTGATGTATCCTGGAGAATGTTCCATGTGCACTTGAGAAGAGAGTGTATTCTGTCACTTTCACATGGTATGTCCTATAAATATCAATTAAATCTATCTAGTCTATTGTGTCATTTAAAGCTTGTGTTTCCTTATTAGTTTTCTGTCTGGATGATCTAGCCACTGGTGTAAGTGGAGTGTTAAAGTCCTCCACTATTATTGTATTACTGTTGATTTCCCCTTTTATGGCTGTCAGCATTTGCCTTATGTATTGAGGTGGTCCTATGATGGGTGCATAAATATTTACAATTGTTATATCTTCTTCTTGGATTGATCCCTTGACCATTATGTAGTGTCCTTCTTTGTCTCTTGTAATAGTCTTTATTTTAAAGTCTATTTTGTTTGATATGAGAATTGCTACTCCAGCTTTCTTTTGATTTCCATTTGCATGGAATATCTTTTTGCATCCCCTCACTTTCAGTCTGTATGTGTCCCTAGGTCTGAAGTGGGTCTCTTGTAGACAGCATATATATGGGTCTTGTTTTTGTATCCATTCAGCCAGTCTGTGTCCTTTGGTTGGAGCATTTAATCCATTTACGTTTAAGATAGTTATCGATATGTATGTTTCTATTACCATTTTCTTACTCGTATTGGGCTTGTTATTGTAGGTATTTTCCTTCTCCTGTGTTTCCTGCCTAGAGAAGTTCCTTTAGCATTTGTTTTTTTGTTTGTTTTTTTTTTGCGGTACGTGGACCTCTCACTATTGTGGCCTCTCCCATTGCGGAGCAGAGGCTCCAGATGCGCAGTCTCAGCGGCCATGGCTCATGGGCCCAGCTGCTCCGTGGCATGTGGGGTCCTCCTGGACCGGGGCATGAACCGTGTCCCCTTCATTGGCAGGTGGACTCTCAACCACTGCGCCACCAGGGAAGCCCTAGCATTTGTTTTAAAGCTGCTTTGGTGGTACTGAATTCTCTTAGCTTTTTCTTGTCTGAAAAGCTTTTGATTTCTCCATCGAATCTGAATGAGATCCTTGCTGGGTAGAGTAATCTTGGTTTTAGGTTTTTCCCTTTCATCACTTTAAATGTGTCCTGCCACTTACTTCTGCCTTGCAGAGTTTCTGCTGAAAGATCAGCTGTTAACCTTATGGGGATTCCCTTGTATGTTTTTTGTTGCTTTTCCCTTGCTGCTTTTAATATCTTTCTTTGTATTTAACTTTTGATAGTTTGATTAATATGTGTCTTGGCATGTTTCTCCTTGGATTTATCCTGTATGGGACTCTCTGTGCCTCCTGGACTTGATTGACTATTCCCTTTCCCATATTAGGGAAGTTTTCAACTATAATCTCTTCAAATATTTTCTCAGTCCATTTCTTTCTCTCTTCTTCTTCTGGGACCCCTATAATTCAAATGTTGGTGTGTTTAATGTTTTCCCAGAGGTCTCTGAGACTGTCCTTAATTCTTTTCATTCTTTTTTCTTTATTATGCTCTACAGTAGTTATTTCCACTATCTGATCTTCCAGGTCACTTATCCATTCTTCTGCCTCAATTATTTCTACTCTTGATTCCTTCTAGAGAATTTTTAATTTCATTTATTGTGTTGTTTGTCATAGTTTGTTTGATGTTTAGTTCTTCTAGGTCCTTGTTAAACGTTTCTTGTATTTTCTCCATTCTATTTCCAAGATTTTGGATCATCTTTACTATCATTACTTTGAATTCTTTTTCAGGTAGACTGCCTATTTCCTAGTCATTTGTTTGGTTTGGTGGGTTTTTACCTTGCTTCTTCATCTGCTGTGTATTTCTCTGTCTTCTCATTTTGGTTATCTTACTGTGTTTGGGATCTCCTTTTTGCAGGCTGCAGGTTCGTAGTTCCCGTTGTTTTTGCTGTCTGCCCCCAGTAGGTAAGGTTGGTTCAGTGGGTTGTGTAGACTTCCTGGTGGAGGGGACTGGTGCCTGTGTTCTGGTGGATGAAGCTGGATCTTGTCTTTCTGGTGGGCAGGTCCACGTCTGGTGGTGTGTTTTGGGGTGTCTGTGAAGTTATTATGATTTTAGGCAGCCTCTCTGCTAATAGGTGGGGTTGTGTTCCTGTCTTGCTAGTTGTTTGGCATAGAGCATCCAGCACTATAGCTTGCTGGTCTTTGAGTGGAGCTGCATCTTAGCATTGAGATGGAGATCTCTGGGAGAGCTTTTGCCATCTGATATTACGTGGGGCCAGGACTCTGGTGGACCAATGTTCTGAACTCAGCTCCTCCACCTCAGAGACTCAGGCCTGACAACTGACTGGAGCACCAAGATCCTGTCAGCTACATGGCTGCACAGACACAGGGATTTAGGTCATCAAGGCCTTGCTTCTTGACCCCAGAAATGAGGACACTGTCTGATCAGGAAGCACACTGCTCTGCTAGTGTTGGAGGGTCTCCTGAAGAGGCCGGGTGTGGCTATGTATCACCACAATACAAGGACACTGGCAGCAGTAGTTCTGGGAAGTACTTCTTCTGCATTGAGTTTTGGTATTTTTTTCCCCCTAATCTTTGCTTTAATTTTTATATGCTGTTTTGTATACATGTCTACCTGTGGCTGAGTGTGAGTGTGTGTGTGTGTGTGTGTGTGTGTACTCACTGCCAGTAAGAAAGAATAATGTGTCTAGTCTCCCAGAGCCAGGAGAGGTAAACTACCAAGTACTAGGTAATTTAAGTGTTCTGTGTATGCCAACGCCTGTAATCCTCATAATACTCCTATTAGATAGGATGCTAGTGGTTGATACTACTCATAGTAGATGCTACTACTATCCCCATTTTTCAGAGGTGGAAACTGAGGCCCAAGACGGCTACATTGAGTTACCTGAGGTCATAGAGCTATTAAGTGTCACTGCCAGAATTCAGTCAGGTTCTCCTGTCTCCAGTCTCCATGTAAACATTCCTGGAGAGCTTTCAACAACTGTAAGGGGAAAAAGGAGGCTTTGGGGCTTAGGCCAGGTGACAGAATGTGTGGTAAGCACAGGCACTCACAGGATGGAAGTAAACTTAGATTCTCACAGGTCTCTGTGAATGGGAGAGTAGGTGTAGGTTCCAGGCTTAAAGGAAGATAAATCTGTAAGAAAGCAAAATATTTGAGTTCAAACAGCAAGGTCTTTTATAGTCTCAGAAAACAAAATTTGTAAATTATTCTTCATGGTAAGATCCAAATCACCTCCAAAATATTCAGAAGTTATATTTGTGGTTGTGTCCAGAAAACATAATTGTTTTAAAAATAGAAAGAGGAGTAAGCATTTTCCTTTCATGCTGATCTTGAGAACGTGAATTCAATGAACCTGATCCTCCTGTATTCTCTTGTCATCTCTGGTGCTCTCCCTTTAACTTGAAATGCAGTGGGTTTCCTGGATTCTTAGTTATAGGCTTGAGATGCTATATCAACAATCACGATTTAATTCAGTACACAGTTCATGTGATGATGCTGGGCATTTTAAAGGGACACAGAGATATGAGGCATAGCTTCAAGAGGTTTATAATCTCACAGGGAATTTTAAGTTTGCAAAACACAAAGAGCAAGGTAGAATAAGGTAGATACCATTCAAGAGGTTTAAAGAATAATGGGGATACGGTGAACAGACAGACACAATTTCTTGTTTCATGGAGATCAAGAGAAGGATTCACAGGGAAGCTGGCATTTCTGCCAGCTCTGGAAAGATGGGTAAGATGTGTAAGAGATGGAGGTGAGGGGGACCTGGGGGCACATATCAGGATGGGGGAGACATGGAAGCAGCAAAAGGCCCAGCTGTGTCATGTGATGAGACACTGTTCTTCAATGTGTTAAAAATATCACATTGTTGTCCATGGCTCCGGCTTCATGGAAGGATGCAGGCGAATTAGCCCCAATCCTTGCTTTTCTTGTTGGGACCATAAAGTGATATGAGTGACTGTTCCAGCCCCCAGTAGAGTGCATGCAGACCCCTCACCTCTCTTGGGTCCTGTGAAGGTGAGGCTGGTTGGAGGAGAATTCCTGCAACTGAGGAGCCCACCACTCACCCGAGCTGCAACTGAATCAGCTTGTTAAAGTGCCCACGCATGGTGGGATGTTGGTTTTGGGGCAAGGAGGAATCTGCATGTTTAAAACGTTCCCCGAGGGGTTCTGATACACACTGAAGCTTGAGACCACTTGTTCTATGAGGGGGTCCTCAGCTCAGACTGCACATTAGGATCCCTGGAGGGCTTCTAATAATACTTCTGACCCCCACCAGATTAAGTAAACACAACTATCTGGAGATGTGGTCTAGGTACTGGCTGGTTCTAATATGAAGCTTGTGCGTTTAGTGCTTTACATGAAAAAATGAAAGAGAGAAATGATCACTTCTGTAGATATTAAAGTGAATGTCCAATCCATTTCTTACCCTTGGATTTGGGGGATATATATACTTGTGGTTTTAATAGTGACTTCCATTGATAAACCAAATCTGGTAACCCACTGGGGTTTTAGTGCAATAATTCTCACCTGAGGAACTTTTAAAACTCCATCTGCTCTGGCTACCTCCCAGACCAATTAAATAAGGATTTTTGGGGTACAGAACCTTGGTGTCAATGTCTTTAAAACTCCTCATGTGATCCCAGGGTGCAGGGAGTGTTGAGAACCACACACAGGTGAAGATGGGCACAGAGGTGTCTCCACTGCTTAGTTCATTTGAGTTTCCCTTCCACTCAGGCAGCTTGGCTACAGTCCCCAGGGCCACTTCTGCCTGTATTATACTGTCATCTCCCTCAAATTCTAGCTTAGCTGTGAGAAGTTGACATTTTCTAATAGAACCTTAAAAAATATGGAGGCAGAACCCATCAAGAACATATCAATAAGGTTGCCAGATTTGGTAAGGAAATACAACATGCCCAGTTCAATTTGAATTTCAGGTAAATGACAGACGACTTGTTAATTATAATTATGTCCCATTCAATATTTGGGAAATGCTTACACAAGATTTTATTTCCTGATTGTCTGAAATGTAAATTTAGCTGGGCATCCTGTATTTATCCAACCTATAGAGGAAATGAAATCAAGTCAAAATAAAATTTTAAATGGCAGGTTTCTGACTTTCCAGTTGATAATAGAACTCCAGGATAGCAGGCCCTATGGTGCCCTAGTGCTTGCCTCCAGGATAATTAGACTTGAGCCCCAAAGGGTTAGCACTTCTTCACTGAGTGCTAACTTCTGAGCCTCTGTTCACTGAGCATCTTTTCACAGGGTGAGAATGACTTTATATCCCACCTCATGTAGTTAACTCCTAATCACATTTTCCCTTGATTATCAAGGTCAGCCCTTAGCCTGGAGCTTCTAGGAACCCTTCGGTGGCCTATTCATTTTCCGTTTCTTATCTGAGGGAAGTGTTTCATGTGGAGCCAAGATAACACTTTACCTAATCATTCCTGACTCAGGTTACTGGGTCTGTCCTCCTGTCAAGCCGTCTGGGACTCCAAAAGCCCACCGATTATAGGTAATAAGAAGGATAACTGAAACATTACGTACAGACCATTACTCATGCTCAGCACCAGCTTCGCGGGCGTCAGTCTGTGCCTTCACACAAGGCCCCCTGTAGAAGCACTGCATTCTTGGTTTAATACTCTGCTGCCAACATTTTTGCAATTCTTAATAACTTATGAACAAGGGGTCCCCATTTCCTTTACTATTGGTCACTGCAAATTATGTCATGGGTCCAGCTCATACTACAAAACATAGGCAAAATAGACTAAAGTTAGTGGCCTTCTTGCCCAGGAACTAATTTATATTCCTTGTAGCAGATATGGACTTAGTCTTCTCTCTTGGGTGAGCACTATTCCTTTGGCAGGGGAAACCTATAACACTTACACATTTCTTCCCACTGCTCCAGGCATGCCTGTGTTAAGAAAGACTTGCACAACTCAATCCCAGACATTTTATCTGGGAGCTTGAATTAACCTACGTATCTTTTCAAGAGTAGATATCTTTTAGGATGGCATTTAGTAGCTGTCACCATTCATCAATCAGCGATTATTGAGTACCTTGCCCTATGCAAGGCACCTTTCCTTGCTTGCCCCATCATCATTATCAGTCATCACAGTATACGTATTCAGTGTTCATCTGTGCATGACCTGGCACTGCCAGATGGAGTGTGCTAAGCTATTTTCTGTCAGTGAAACTAGACTGGCTTTGAAAGACAGCCATTGTTGCCTTTGGAACAGTGAGTTTCTCCACATCAAAAAAGAGTGTGTCTGTCAGGTGCCAGAACCATGGGATAACTTTTCTGGCATTTGCCACTGTGAGATTCAGATTGAGATAACAATTAACCTACAAAAATCCAAAGATGATGCATTAGGTTGGCTACACATCAAAGCTGTCCTCCCCCCACATCCGTTGTGATCATCCTGTTGTAAAATCCTACAAAATCATTCCTCTTAACATCAGTGCTGAAGATAGCCATGTGGGTAATGGCACATAAGGTTGACCTGGGGAAGCCAGCTGTTGGGAAGCGATTCAGAAATCATGTATGTGAAAGTACTTTGAAAAATATAATGTGCGAAAGTAATGTAAGTCATTGTTCTTCCTATTCATGGCTTATAGAACCTGTTTGGGGCAGTTTCGGAATCTCCCCTGCAATGCTAGCAAATCCTAATCTAATATACAACTCAAAACAATTGACAAGATGAAACAGCTCCAGAAACATAAGAGACCCTTGTGGTCGAAGTGTAAGACAAGATTTAATGTCTCATGCCGTGTACCAAGGCAGAACGCTGGATCCCATCACATCTTGGGGCCATCCTTAAGCAGAAACCTCAGAGAAACAGAGCTCCTTACTATCTGAGCAAACACTATAGTTCTGCTCTTTGCCAAAACGTTTTGAGTTAGCCTTATGGTGGAAGTAAATTCATTAAAATGTGCCGACAGCTTTTGAGCATTTTATTAATAAAACAGCTACTTTGCAGATACGTAAGGCCAAACATGTTGATATGAGGCAGAAAAGCATCTCTAGGTATACAGAAATGCAAGTCAAGGGCAGCCCTTGCTATGGTCTGTCCTGCCCATTTTTCCCACAGTTGGTTAAAAAACGATGGCTCTGTTGATATTTTTATCCAAGGGAAGTAGCCCTTCAGGGAACTGAAATATCTTGGATCAAGGAACATGCTCTTGGATTGAATTGATTTGAGCACAATGATTATCAAGAACCCACCAGGGACTTGGAAGCATGTGAATTACTGTGGGAAACAGTGTGATGGGCAAGACAAGTCAGTGCCTTCAAGGGACTTGCGTTCTTTTTTTTTTTTTTTCTGAGAACATCATTATTTTATTTTTTAAATTTTTATTGAAATATAGTTGATTTACAATGTTGTGTTAGTTTCTGGTGTACAGCAAAGTGATTCAGTTATATGCATATATATAAAAATATGTATATTCTTTTTCAGATTCTTTTCCATTATAGGTTATTACAAGATATCAAGACTAGTTCCCTGTGCTATACAGTAGGCCCTTGTTGGTTATCTATTTTATGTATAGTAGTGTGTATACGTTAATCCCAACAAACTCCTAATTTATCCCTCCCCCCACTTCCTTGGATTTGCATTACAATTGAGAGGAGAAATTGATCACAGTGTTGGATTCTACTCGAATGTAATGTGATTCTTTTCTGGAATAATGTAATATTATCGCAGGTTGTACAGGACCACACTTTTTTACCCTTGGAACCAGATGCTTTGGATTCGGGGATTCATTAAATTTTAGAAACACAGTATGGTTCCTCCAGTGAATATCACTATCACCTCCAGTGTGACCTGGGGGAGCTCTTTGTAGTCACAATCTGTGATATTTCTTCAGTGAAACTGAGGGCTAGTCACACCCATAGGAGTAAGTCAAGTCTACAAATAGCCTCATAGCAGTTCAGGTCCGGTTTTAGCACCAAATGAGTTTAACTTTGAGTTTTGGGAACATTTCAGGTTTCAGAAGTGCAGATAATAAATTGGGAGCTGTGGTAGAGTGTCCTATAGAATAATGTAATCTCAAATAATTTTGGAATATACAATGACAGAAGTTCCATGAGGGCAGTGTTATTTCCCAAATACCCTGAATAATGTCTGGCACTGAGTAGGCATTCAGTCAATATTTGTTAAGAACATAAAAGCAATAATAAGAAATGTTAACTGTTATTTCATTGAATGTCTATTCCATGTCAGATATAGAGAGCTTCACACCAATGCTGCTAGGTATTCCTACTATTATCCTTACTTTAGAGATGAGGAAACTGTTTCTAGGAGAAGTCAAGTGACCCACCGAAGGCAACCTGGTGGCAGGTGATACAGCTGTGATCCCAACTAGGGGGTAGGGCCATGGCAGCTGTGAGCACACATTGGTGTCAGGCTGTCTGGGGTCCAAGTCCTCATTCTACCACTCACTGTCTGTGTGAACTCAAGAGGAAGGTTTGAAGTCTCTGTGCCTACATTTCCTCAATCGTAAAATGGGAATAACAATAATATTTACCTCACAGGGTCATTTAGAAATGTATGTAAAGTGCTCAGAAACTGCCTGGAACTAATAGATTCTCAATGAATGTTAGTGAAATCTGAGACATTAGGAGGGAGATTTTGTCACCTGGCATTTTGTCCAATGGAGTAAAGAGGGCTTTTAGCTATAAAAAAGATAAAACTTCAGATAGATTTTCATACAAGCTAATAATAAAAGAATAACCCCAATGCTACTATAATAAGCTAAGAATCCAGTGACTAAGTCACAAAAGAAAATCTGGTGGTCCCCATTTGGTTTAGGTGTTGACAAAATTAACTTGTAAAAATTACTAGACTGAGAAGGAATACCCCCTTTGTGTGATAAAGGGGCTACATCTGATACGATCACCATCAGACTTAATGGTGAAATTTTAGTAGCTTTTCCCATTAAAATCTGAAGCAACACAAGAATCTGTATATCATCTCTATGATTTTATCATGTTTGGGAAGTGCTAGCTAATGGAGTGAGACAGCAAATATAAGAGATTTATTTAAGGAAAAGGGAAAAATATGATATTTATAGATATTGTGAGTGCTTAGAAAATGGTGGAGAACCAATTTATAAACCTAGTACTGAATCTAAAGTTTCTATAATCTGGCAGGATACCAAACAGATTATTTAGTAGCTCGTCCATAAGTTAGCAATAATGTGAGACAATAGAACGGTAAAAAAAAATGTCCCTCAGAGTAGGAAAACAACAGCAGCAATCATGACAGCACATCCAGAACAAAACAGGGACAGAGATGGGGAGGAAGCTGTGTGTATAAAGTTGATACTCTCCATAGAATTTATAATAGAAAAGAAAAAGGAAAAGAACAGAAAAACTCTAAATGTTCCATAATATGAGAATGATTAATTAAATGATGGTGAAATTCCAAAGATAGTAAGATAAATTATGTGCTCCCAATGTAAAGTCAAAAGTTTAGAAGATTAAACTGTATTCTATATGGATCCTGATTTCAAACTTATTTTTTACACGGAAAAAATGACATAAAGGCATCAGAATGTTAATCATTATGAGATGTGGGATTATAGGGGATTTCTATTCTCTTTTTTATACTTTCTGCACTTTTCAATGTTTCTACAAAAGGCAAGCACATGTTTTATAATGCAAAAAGTTATTCAAAAGCTTTTAAGGAAAAAATTAATCCCACAGCAGTGAGTTCACCTACCTAGTGTTACTTTTCTCCCCATAACATATACTATTTTGTGAACTTTTATTGCTGATATATAACTTAAAGTAAAATAAATAATGGCTTATTTACTGAAAATAGCCAGATCTGGTGTTTAAAATATAGAACAATACTATTTACCTTGTGCTTCATTGATTAAAAATAATTGAAATTCTGCACAGAAGCTTTAATGATTTTTTTTTCATAATGTCTTCCTACAAGACTTGGATTCAATTTCTGGAACAAAAAAAACACCAAGATGTACAAGATGGCCCTGGAAGGTGAAACATCTATTTCATTAACTCTTAGAAAAAATAAATTACCTCACTTCCTTTATTACTGTAGTAATTAACCCACATTTGTACTGATTCTGACGAATGCTATGTATTATTTATTACTCTCCATTTGTGGTTTGGTGGTCAACCTAATGGGTATTTTTTATTTTTGTGTGTGAAACATTGAGGTAGTTCTCATCTTCTCTTCTGACAACTTCTCACCAGAAGAGTCAAAATATACTTTTAAAAAAACCTGAAACAATATAGACCACAGGTGAGCACAAATTTTAATTTAACTTCCTTTGGCCTCTATTTTATCTTATCCGCTTTAGTAAATATGTAATATGGACGGATTACATGAGACCTCCTGTCCTTTGCACAGAGGTTAGCACATAATAGTTGTTCACTATACGTTTGTGGGTTGGATGGAAATGAGAATAAAACCTGGGACTTCAAACTACTGTCCCCACAATCTCCTTTCACTGGGACACGTCCCTCCCCCAGCAGGGTCTCAGCAGAGTTTGGCCCTCATCTGAAGGGCCAAAAAGAAAGATCCAGAGCAGAGGTGGTCTCCTTCATCTGGACAACACCAAACATTTTCGGAGTGCTTGCGCCATGCCTGGCTCTGTGCTGAACTTGGCCAAGCGTGAGCTTTTCTGATGTGGAGCTGATTTCGGAGCCCAGAGCCAGCACAGAACAGGCTGCTCCCTCTCCAGGCCAGGCCCCAGCGTGCCTGTGGCTTTTCTCAGTTTTGCTGCCTGGGAGTCCTGCCGCCGCCTTCCCCCTAATCCCTACAAACCGGCAGTGTGTGAGGAGGCTGCCAGCACGTCAAGCGGGTCTGCAAAATGCAGACAAATTGCTGCTCTTTATTAGAGGTCCGGACGAAGGATTCAGGGAAGCTCTGAACTGCATACAGGGTGTTGGGTTTCTCGGTTCCTTTTTCTCAAGCTCAACTTTCATAAATTCCGTGTTTTGAGTGCTGTGTTTTGCCACCAATGTCCCTCCTTCTCTCCCTCCCTTCTCCCCTCCCTTCCTGAAGACTTTAGAAATAAAATCAGATCTCTTTATTGATTATTCTAACTGGTTAGGAAAAATACACAGCCTGTTTGGTCCTTTGTGAGAAACATGCCGTCTGTCCTGCTCTCCTGGGGACATTTCCTTGACCTTGTCATTACCAACCTCTCCGTAATCTCAAGAAGCCCCCTCCCCGATCCCATTTCCAGCTCACTCTCTGCCACGGGCCAACAGTCCTTCAATCTCCCCAGACCACGAACACTGATGCCCACTCTGTCTCTGTCTCCGTCTCTCTCTTCCCTGATCTCCCTCCTATACTACCTGGCCTCCCAAATCTTCTTGCTCTTCAGAGCCCACCCTGGGCACACTCTTTCCCCACGACCTTGTATATGTGGTTTCCTCTTTCTGGAATGCTCTCCTTATCTCCTTCAGATCCTTGCTCAGATATCACCCCTGGGAGGCCTTCCCTAACCATTTATCAAATTGCGGTACTTATTCTTGCTTGATGGTCACCATCCCTCTTCCCTCCCTTATTTGTCTCTGGAGCACTAATCACTAGCAGACATGCTACACATTCAGATATGTTGCATCTTATAGACAAAACATTAAAGCAACAGGCAGAATTATTAATCCTATTCCCCAAAGTTTGATGACCCAGCCAATGTGGGTGACTTTGGAATCCCACCTCTCCTCCTGTTTCCATTTCCATCCACCCTTGCATGCCACTGCAGCTCTTAAGCACAGTAAGGGACTAAGTAATCTTAGACTGGGTGTTGACATACTTGGGGATGGAGTTCTGTTCCATGTGAAGAGGTCCTGGGCTTCTTTGATCAACAGCAGTGACCTCGTAGTCCATCACCCTCCTGATTCAAGTCTTGCCCTCTTGTAAATCATTTCTCCCATGACTGCCAGTGTTATCTTCATAAACATATGTTTAAATTATCTGAGGGTAAGCACTATTTTTCAGGCACTGTGTGTGAATGCCATCCTCATCCTGGATGAATTAATAAAATCAGCTCTGAGCTCAAAGGAAGACCCTTGGCCAAAGTTGTCGATTTGCGTCTGGACTTTCCCTCCACTCCAGGACTGCTGGTATCTGACTGAGCTCCCAGGGCTGGGACTCCAACTCGTCCTCTCCTTGTCATCCACTCAGTGCTGCTTTGCTTGTCACACTGTGTGTCAGGAAGTGACCTGCACGACCGTGGGAACCTGCCCTCTCCCTGGGCCCCTGATTTCAGTGAAGGATTGGGGTTTTCCTCTGTATGAGAATTGGAACCTCACTTTGTCCACAGTCTGGCAGCACTGATGAGAATCCTCCATTCTTTAGGTTAAATTTAGGGAGAGCTAGACTTTGTTGAACATCTGGGAAAACAGCTGGACAGACAAGTTCTAGACCCACTACTAGAGCCAACTTAAAGGCCTTAGGAGACCTTAGACGGTGAACACCCAGTTTTCCAGAAGTTTACGAAAGACCATGAGTGTTTGTGTGCGGAGAAGTATGAGAGAGGGTACATACTTAGATGACCCCACAAATTATCACTGTGACCCAGCCTTTCTGACTAATTATTTTTTTTAATGTTTATTTATTTATGTGTTTATTTATTTATTTATTTTTGGCTGCATTGGGTCTTCCTTGCTGTGCGCAGGCTTTCTCTAGTTGCGGTGAGAGGGGGCTACTCTTCCTTATGGTGCGCAGTCTTCTCATCGTGGTAGCTTCTCTTGTTGCACAGCACGGGCTCTAGGCACACAGTTGTGGCTTGAGGGCTCTATAGTGCAGGCCCAGTAGTTGTGGCACGTGGGCTTAGTTGCTCCATGGCATGTGGGATCTTCCTGGACCAGGGCTCGAACCCGTGTCCCCTGCATTGGCAGGCAGATTCTTAACCACTGTGCCACCAGGGAAGTCCCTGACTAATTCTTTTTTTTTTTTTTTTTTTTTTTTTTTTGCGGTATGTGGGCCTCTCACTGTTGTGGCCTCTCCCATTGCAGAGCACAGGCTCCAGATGCTCAGGCTCAATGGCCATGGCTCACGGGCCTAGCCACTCTGTGGCATGTGGGATCTTCCCGGACCGGGGCACAAACACGTGTCCCCTGCATCAGCAGGCGGACTCTCAACCACTGCGCCACCAGGGAAGCCCCCCTGACTAATTCTTGACTATACATTTCCTCTGCTCCATTTCCCATCTGTATGATCCAAAGATTACTGAATTCCTCTGCATCTTAGGAATGGGGATAATAATACCTACTTGATGGTGTAATGGTGAGGATCCAATAATAAGATGCTTAGTACCTAGGAAGAACTCAGTAAATGCTAGTCCTTCCCATAATAATGCAAACTTTTAGTTGATGGGTTGATTCCCTGGGTCTACAACAGCTGAGCAGTTCTTATACCTGAAGGTGTTCAGGAAGGCTTGTAAAGCAGATAAACCTTGATTCCTGTAGCCCTCACCCCCCTCTCAGAGCCTCCTTTCCTAGTACAGGATTCTACCAGCCCCCAGGAAGTCTCCAAAGCTTCAGGATTTTCTTAGTTATATTGAAGTATAGTTGATTTAAATATTGTGCTAGTTTCAGGTGTACAGCAAAGTGATTCAGTTATACATATATATATATATGTATATGTATTTTCAGATTATTTTCCATTATAGGTTATTACAAGATATCAAATATTGTTCCCTGTGTTATACAGTAAATCCTTGTTGCTTCTCTATTTTATGTATAGTAGTTTGTATCTGTTAATCCCATGCTCCTAATTTATCCCTCTCCCCTTTCCCCTTTGGTAAACATAAGTTTGTTTTCTATGTCTGCAAGTCTGTTTCTGTTTTGTATATAGATTCATTTGTATTATTTTTTAGATTTCACATATAAGTGATATCATATAATATTTGTCTTTCTCTGTCTGACTTACTTCACTTAGTACGATAATCTCTAGGTCTATCCATGTTGCTGCAAATGGTATTATTTCATTCTTTTTTATGGCTGAGTAATATTCCATTGTATATATGCACATCTTCTTAAGCCAGTCATCTGTTGATGGGCATTTGGGTTGTTTCCTTGTCTTGGCTACTGTACATAGTTGTTTTTCATTTTCCTTCATGTAAGGTGGCTGCCCACTGTCCTTCATTCCTCAGGGCCCTGCTGACAGGTTGGCCAGCACCTCAGTAAAACAGTGCTTGGTCTTCATGGCTATCCTGGTTTGATGTGTTCTCATTGCCAGGGATGGTTTCATTTTCCACAGTGGTTTTTGAAGGCTGAGAGCTAGAGCTCAAAGGTGTGGACCTCTACTGAGGGCCACATGCAGCCTGGCCCTGCCCTGAGTTGAACAACTCCAGGGACACCAGCGAGGGGGTATGCAATGCATCAGCCCTGTGCATGCCTGTTGTGGGGAAGGGGGAGCTGTACGCCATGCACTGTGTATCAATAAACCCTTGAAAGACTAGAGGCTTCTCAAAGGTGTATAATCTAGTAGAGGACTTGGTTAGATATGTGAAAAGATTGTTATAATGCATGGTTTTAATCAAGATCTGCAAAGGGTATCATGTGAGCAGAGAAGAGACACATTTAGCCCAGTCTGAAGTGGTCAGGAAGGCATCCTGAAGGAGATGAACCTCGAGTAGTAAAGGATGCATAGGAAAAAACTAGGGAAAGGACTGGAGTTAGCAAAGACACAGAGTCAAGACGCAGACAAGACACAGCACAATTTAAGCATAGAGCTACCAATCGCTACCTCAGTTGCTAGGCCTTAAGATGAGAGAAAGGGACTGGGAGAAGTCTGGAAAGGAACTTGAAGCCAAGACCCAGATTAGGACTTTGGGTTGTAAGGCAGTGACGTGGAGCCCTCAATTATGTTGACGAAAAGAAGAGGATCTGCACATTTTAGCACGTTCTGTCCAGCTGTAGCATGGAGGATGGACCTAAGGAGGGCAAAAGAAAGGCAGGAGGCTGCAATAGGCCAAGGTAGCAGCTGTCATGGAAGTTGGAGAGGCCTGGACCAGAGCAGCAGCCATTGCCTTTTCAGCTAGCATTAGTCCGGCCATAGATGGTCCACTATTTGGAAGAAAAGCAATAGGCTCTATGTTTATAAGTGTATCCTGTGATAGAATGTCAGAGAACTTTCATAGAGGAGGTAAAATGAAGAAGCAGACAATGGACCCCCTGATATTCTTCTCTTATTACATTTCCTGATGGTTCTGGGTAACATGTACATGTCCTAGGTCTTTGGTCTTTGCCTGTTTGCTAGAAACACCTGAGATTTCTGAAGGGGAACTAAGACAAACAGTTACTGTTAGAAGCTATAAAGTGTTACAGAATGCTGAGGGATGTGCTGTTATTTGTTTCTGCCCATGACAGAAAGGGAAACCTTCCTGAAAAAGGTTTTTACAATTTCCTGGGTTGAAAAAACCCAAGGAAGACTAGTAACCAACCACTAATTGGGGAAGGGATGTCTCATTCCATATAATTCTCAACCTAGCTGCTAGACTTTCTTCTTGCTAACTTCCATATTTGAGAATGCTTGATTGTGTAGAACCAAGCTTCCAAGCTCAAGGATTCAATGTTAATGGAAATTTAATCAGCTGGCTTAACAGTTAAGCCTACTGTGGACACTTACTCTTGGAAAGTACATTGTCTCATATTTTAATAATTTTAAAAACGATCTGAGAAATGGACCCTCACAGACAGACCTCTCATCTTCCTCTCCATCTGATCAACAGAATGCAGTTTTTCCAAGCAAAAGCTGTATCTATAAATCATTTTAAAAGAAAAGAGTGTAAATTTAATTTTAAGTCAAACCGTTTTCTCTTTTATAGGCAGTTCACTCTTTGTGCTTCTTTATTTTCCTTACCAGCATCTTTCACTTTAGTGCTTTAGAGAAGGAGTATTTTATTGCACAAGGCTTCACCAACATGGAGGCCTACAAGCAGTTATAAAGAGTGGGTTTAGATCATATATATTAAAAATGATAAATCATTTTCCAGCCTCCCATAACATTTTATTTTCTCTGCATCTTTACCTCTTTCTGACTCATGTACCTGGGCTGATTAATGCCCCATCTCCCCTGTTACACTTTAATCCAGGGCCTGTGTTTCATTCACCTGCCAATAGTGATCACCAATAAATTCATCATGCAGGCTCCTGCTAGTGTAAAAATGCCCATCAAAAAGCAGGCAATTCTGAGTCTCCATTTATCTGGTACCCTCAAGACTCACATGGTTCCACAATTGGAGCTGCAATTGCTCATTTCTTCATAAGCATGGGCTGGGAAAATGAGAGAAGGATAATTAATGCATTCAAGGGATCCCACTGAATCAGCAAGCCCCTTAAAGGCACAACAGACACAAATAGGCAGCTGCAGCTCACTGGAATTCAAAACAACAACAAAAGAGCTAGTTAAATATTTGAATAGCTGAAGTATATGTCTATTCATTCCCATGGAAATTGCTAAAATAGGCTGTCCCTCCATCTCCTGAGGAGTCAAAGTCATTGAAATCCCAAAGCTTTTCATCCTGTCAAACTTGCCTTTGAAGAGCAGGACATTTACATCTCTATAACAGGCCAATTCAACATTAGTGGTAATAAAACTTGGGGGCATGGAAGGACTCTAGAATATGGTACCCATTTACTCAGGCCTCTGGGGACACAGGAGTGACTTACTGACAATTAGACTACTCTTTTGCCCCATCCCTGTATTAGTTTGGCATCTTACAGTTGCAAATGTCTCGAACAATAAATATACCATCCAAGAGTAAATACCAAGCTCTGGATATGGCTTGATCCAAGGCCCAAACACTGTGGCTCTCTTCTGTTGGATTGCCTTGACTTGGAGACAAACTTTTCTCTCATGGTTGCAGCAAAGATGAGTTCCATTCGGTCCTGGTGCTAATCCTCCCAGATGTCCATCCAGCAGGAAAGAAAACATAACTTAC
The DNA here is from genome assembly GCF_964341445.2 of Mesoplodon mirus. Lineage (NCBI taxonomy): Eukaryota > Metazoa > Chordata > Mammalia > Artiodactyla > Ziphiidae > Mesoplodon > Mesoplodon mirus. Next base: position 43,747,969 of record NC_138976.1, on the reverse strand, counting down.
GTCAACCTTTGTACACACATCCCAGGCTTGGTTTTGATCAGACTAACTTTAGTCACATGCCGATTCTTAAGCCACGCTGTGGGCAGGGAATGGAATTATGCTGAATTTTTATGCCTAAGGCATTGGTTCCATCTTGAATCACATTGGCTGTCTAGGGGTAGGTGGATAACCAAATGAAAATCATGATCAGTGAGCAGGAGGAAGTGGATACAGGGTGGCAATCCAAACAGTGATGACAACAACAAATAAACAAATAAACAAACTAGAATATTCTGCTCAGGACACCGTAACACAATATCACTGATTGGGTGGCTTAACAACAACTTTCTCACAATTCTGGAGCCTAGAAGTCTAAGATCAGGTGCAGCTGGTAATGTTCCTGGTGAGGGCCCTCTTCCTGGCTTGCAGACAGCCACCTTCTCATTGTGTCCTCACATGGCCTTTTCTCTGTGGCTCGTGGAGAAAGAAAGAGAGGACACCAGTCTTATGAGATTAAACCCCCACCCTTATGGCCTCATTTAACCTTAATTACCTCCTTAAAGGCCCAAATACAGCTATATTGGGAACTAGGTCTTCAGCATATGAATTTTGGGGATATAAAATTCAGTGTGGAACACAAGCAACAATGATAACCCCCAGCCGTGCATCTCTGATTAATCCTGTTTTAGGTGGGCTTTTATCCACCAGGAGTCAAATGTTTTTATGATTTTATAGTCTGAGAGTAAATGTGCTTAGGTAGCTTCTAATGGATGCTGTGAGGAACACCCAGCCATGCATTCAATCAGGTTGCATCTACTTAACGGCCATGAATTAAGGGACCAAGGAAGTTCCTGGAGACTGACATTTAGTTATGATTCTAGGACTATGAAAAAGTTTGAGAATCACCAGAAAAGAGACCTTGTGCCTTTTTGGAACTCATCTTTCAGAAGTGCCTTTAGTGAAAAGTTATGAGCTCCACAATAAAGGTGGAGACTTGAGACTACAGAATCAGACCCTCTGACATTTTGAATAATAGTGATGTGGTCCAGCTTAATCGCCCACACGTTCTATCAGATCTGGCTGCAAATGATCTTTGGATGTTAAAATTTCCTCTCAAATAATGAAGATTTCCATAGTTTGAAGACTCTGCTACATTACTTAAACATAATTCCCCAAGACGAGCTCTGAAAATGTGATAAACAGGAACAGTATCTTTGCAAAGAAGACATGGCCTTCTAAGGGAATTGCTTGCAAGGTTACAACTCTGATTTCTTAATGTGAGTTACAACGAGCTTTTAAAAACTTCTTGTATTACTTTATCATGAATATTTATACATTATGTATTTATGCACACACCTGCATATGCTTTAGAGAGTACATGTGTGAGCATATATTCTCTTAACCATACATGTCAGTCTTTTTATAAAATAAAAGCCTGATATTTTTATAGATAAGATTACCTTTTAGTAAGGTTCACTTGGAACTTCACTATTGTATCAGTCAGAATAGGCTAGGTTACGGTGCAGAAACAAATAACCCTTAAGACAGAGAAGATTATTTCTCCTCATGCTCCATGTACAACACAGTTTGTCCAAACATGAGGCTTCATGGCTCACGATGATAGGATGAAGAGGAAGTGGAAAACCTACTACTAACTATTAAGTCTTCTGCCCAGGAGTAACACATGTCATTTCTGCTCCTTTTTCACTGGCAAATGCAAGCAATGTGGATTGGTGATGGTAGTGGTTGAGGGTGGTTTCCAATCCTCTGCTGGGCCAGGAAGGAGAGGGGGCAGTGTGGTGTCTAACACAATCGGGATCCCATGTCACACCAAATTGGGCTCGTGATCGAAGAATTCAAAGGTGAACTGGAATTTGTTCACCTATTCATTCAATACATCTTTACTGAGCACCTGAAATGTACCAGGCACTGTGCTCAATGTTAGAAGTACAATGGGGAGACAAGATAGAAATATTCTTGTTACTCGTAGAGAACCTCCAGTGGGGAGAGGTTACAACAAGTAAGTAGATAATTAAAATTCAGAGTGAGATGAGCTATGGCAGGCAAAGAACAGTGTGCCTTGGAAATACAGAAAACAGTAGTCGGCATAATAAAGGCTCCTACTGTTGTCTATCTCTTGCTTTCCAGCTCAGTCCCTACTATTTTTGTGGGCATCTCATGCCCTGTTTTCAAATCATTCTACTTGGACCCAATCAGCAATTGAAGTATTTGCTAAGCAGCTACCACGTGTAAAGTGTCCTGCTTGACACTGTTGTAACTGTTAGGAAGCTTATGGAAGAGGGTGAATAAGAAGATTTCTGTTTAACTCAGTGCTTAAAATCTAATAGGAGCAATAAGACTATATAAATATTAACACAGCAGAGAATGTGGTATTTATCATGAGACGAATCACCTAAATGTCAATGGGGGTATTTCTGATTTGCAGAATGGAGAAATGCTTGTGATGAAGTTAACTTTAAGGTGGATTTTGTTGAATAAAGGGGATTTAATGATAAAAAATTGAGGTTGAGGGTCACATTTCATTAGGAAAAATCAACTAGTGCAAAGACACAACATTTGGAAGCTCTGCATGTGCAGGGACTGTGATTACTTTATTCTTTATTACATCCCCAGCACTGTCTTGTGTCTTGTATCTATCAGGTGGTCAAAGAATAGTTTTTCAATGAATTAATGAAGAAATAGGAAAATAAGGCATGCTCATTTAAGGAATGCAAACTAACAGTTTAACTGAAAGCTGAGGTATTTTAAGGCAAGTCATAAGTGATAAAGCTGGGGTCGGGTCAAGGTTTTGAATGTCATTGAAAAATTTCCTTACCCTTATGTTTATATAATACCAGAGTTTATGGAGGTGTCACAGACACATCGGTCCATTGATCCTAAAACAGCCCCTTCAGGTAGGCAGGGGGTAATTATTGCTCTGAGAAAGGACTCTTAGAGAGACCAAGTCACTGTGGGGTGTCTGTCAGGAAGTGGAGGATCCAAGACTGGAACCCAAGACTTGGAGTCCACATGCAATTCCCATCCCTTCATACTGCATTGCTTATCTGTTCTGGATCAGAATAGCACTTTTTGGTGTTTGGAAGCAGCAGAAATGACAATATCATAGATGTTTCTTGCAAAATATGGGAAACTGAGAGAGAGGGACCAGTGATAAGAACATTGGAATAACATGAGAGAAGACTAAATTCCTGTAGTAGCAGTGAGCTTAGACAGGCTAGGATTTCTTTTTAACAGAGCTACAAGATTTGGGGATAAATTCCACCTCTGCTGGGCTATGGCTTAGGCCAGTGTTTCTTAGTGTCGGCATGATTAATGTTTTGGAACTTAAGTTCTTTGTTTTGTGGGGACTGGCCTGTGTATTGGTGGCTGTTTATCAGCATCCCTGGCCTCTACCCATCACATGCTAGGAGCACAGCCTCTCCGCCTCACCCCTCCCATGGTGACAGCCCCAAATATCTCCAGACATTGCCAAACTTCCCCTGGGAGGCAAAAGTCATCCCCATTCAAGACCACTGACCTAGCCAGTCAATTTTGATTTGTTTCCAGAAAAGCAGTGGATCTTAAAGAGCACATTGGGCATTTAGTGGGAAAACATGAAGGAAAAAAATGCGGTTTCATCTTATGGATTTGGGTTTCCTCCACTGACAGTGTGTAAACCACCTCCAGTGATATTAAGTAGGAAGTGGATGGCCAATAGTTAATTCATATGACTGGTGCTGCATTTTTGACAATGAGTTTTCATTTTGTTCTGTTTATGGTCATTTCATTCAACTATTTGTATTCAGCACCCAGCTTTATAAGTGTATATAATCCTATTATGTTCTATTCCATTATGGGAGCTTCCTAATAGAAGAGCACAAAGTAACAATATTAAATGAACATCTTAGCTATTGTGTCAGCCTCTCACATTTCCTGACCTTGGCTGGATTTAAGAGTGTTGGTCGGGGGTGGTGGGGGGAGAAGGTTGACAATGGGTCACTGGAAAGAAAGACAAAGGTGCATGAAGCAGGTCACCACATTCCAAGATTGGAGAGAAGAATTTGGATATGACTGAAAATATTTTAAAGTGAGATGGCTAGAAATGCTGCCATCCTCCTACTCTTTCCAAAATTCCATAATAGAACCACACACACAAAAAATCCTACATGGTGCTTTGCATTAGCTGCAGCAAATGTTGGTTTAGAGGAACTGAAAAAAGAATTGGCATGTTATATATATATATATATATATATATATATATATATATATATATATATGCATAAATATGAATATAACTATGACTTTATAGCAGCAATTACAAAAGCGTTTTCAAATGCATGTTATGTGGCGACAGTCCTCGTGCAAGGAAGAGCAGAGAGCACATTTTGACCTCACTCGGTGACTGGGCACAAGAGACAGGTCTGAGCAAGTCAGTTCAGGTCTCCGAGTCATTGTTTAGGATTTCCATGGAAATGAAAGCTCAGGGGAATTTGACATAAAGTGTTTGCCAGCCTTTCTGGGTTTGTTACTCTCTTTGAGGGCCACTAATATCACTTCTCAGATGATGAGTATCAGCCAATTTCCCTCCCAAAAGACTTGCTCTGAGTGCTTACCAGTGTTGCTTTGCAGAGAGATGGGGGTTTGGGGATGAGTCTCAGGCAGTCATTCCCTCAATGTGAAGACAGTATTAGGGAAATTTTGTGTGTGTACAACCAGACATCACCTATCTTCCCTGCAGGAAGCTTGTGACAGCTGAAAAAAATTGTTTATAGAGTGTTTTGAGCTCTCACTGGGGTGGTACCACAGAGGCAAAGCTTTGATATGCCTCTTTCATCTCTTTCAACTATTATTAGTAAACAGAGGCTGCCTCTGCCTTTCTCAAAGTCCCAAGTTTAAAACTAACCATTAGGAGTCCCAGGTTCCATTTTTTACCCACTCAGAGAAGATCGTGTGACCTCCTTTGTTAAAGAAAAAGCCTTCAGAGTTTACAGTAGATTAAAAAAAATCCAACACTTTGTACTGTTTAACCGTGAATGACTAAGATGTAGACCAAATGAATTTTCTTTGAAATATTCCACACGTTCAAATGAAAGAGGGTAGTAGTTGGCAACGTTTTGTCCTCAAAATTAAATGTTTGAAATATGGGAAGGGGACAGTTTTCCACATTCCGAGCAAGTCTATTTCATCTACTCCCACTTGAGGCTTCTGAACTTTGTCTGTAGCATTTAAAAATCATTTGAGTCTGATTTTATCTTTTTAATGCTGCAATAGAAGCGGACCAATTTTCCCTAATTAAAATAACATCTAATCTCTAGTAAGTGTCCTAGCATCTAGCAAGTAATCAATAAGTACTGCTTTTCAAAAATTGCTTTTGCAGAGCACAGGCCCTTCTTGCAAGACGAGGAAATAGTGACCCCAAAGCATCTGAGTAGGAGGAAATCTAGGCCAGTTGACTGAGTGCTTTTCTTTAAATTGCACATGATCTCACATTCCCAAAATACCCATGCTCAGGAAAGCTATATAAGGCCATGTGGCAATTTATTCCCAGTCATATGTGCCTGATGGTTAGTACTATAGACTGCTAGGGCTCAAACGGGCCTTCAATGCCACTTCTCAACCTCTGTCTTCATGGAGTAGGAAGCAGAGCCTATGAGGGAGGGAAGTGACTCGCCCAAGGTCATGCAGTTCATTTCTTACAGCATCTAGAGAGACCCTGCGCCTGACATCTGATCCAGCATCTTTATTACACACTCCTGCCCAGAATGCTGGGTTCTGGGTATTGCTCACTTTTAAATACTGTCTACCATGAGATTCCATGGGAGGGCCATAAATGATTCAAGAGGGCAGCAAATATGCTTGCAAAATATTGTGGTTTTTACGTTGAGTGTATAATTTGCATGTTGGTATTTTCATTACACTTGCTGTACTTCATATTGTTATGCTTTTAAAAATGGTTGTTCTCATGCATTCATTCAACAAGTATTTATTGAGGGTCTGTACTAGGCACTGAAGGTGGTGGTGAACTACATAGACAAGATCCCTGTAGCAAATCCTGTTGGTGCCCCACCAGGTCCTCCCAAGTCCCACCATCCCCATGCTGGCCTCTGTGCTGGCCCCCAGTGTCCTGCTGCAAACACCTGGGAATCTACCCCAGTGCTCTCTCTTAGCAGAATGACAGATGGTAGTTGGAAGGTAAATGACCCAACTTCCTCATGTTTTGGATGGGAAAACTCTGAGATGCATTCTACACCCTCTACCCAAGCACCCCAGGGATTTGAACTCTAGTTGTCCACAGTGTAACCTGCTGGATAACGCATCCACTGCAGGCTTCCCTCACTCCCTGTGTCACCGGCTCACTCCCCCTCTAGTTTTCCTGGATCCCTTCCTACTAAACTGCCTTCACTTGAATCCTTGTGTCAGAGTCTGTTTCCAGTGGGGGTGTGGGGGCTGAGCCTCTTCTAAGACAGTCACTGACTTTATGGAGCTCCAGTTCTAGTAAAGGATACAGACAAGAAATAATACCTGAAGTGAGTCAGGTCCTTTCTTGGTACATACTGAGAAGGAGGAGATGATAGTTAGTGAGAGGGGCTGAGAGAGGCTCGGGTTAGTGGTGAGGTCGGGGCTCCTCTGGGGTGTGATAGTTGCCCTGAAACCCAAAGGATGAGAGGTGGTGGTTAGGCATGAGAAGAGCCGAACAGAGGTTTCTGGAAGGAGGCAAGGAAGCGTGCAGAGTGAGCAGGAACAGGAAAGAGACCACTGTGGTCATTTCACAGGAGATGGGGGGGGGCGGGTGAGGCTGAGGGAGGCCACATGGTACGGGACTCTAGTCATCATCAGGAGTTTATCCTAGATGCAAGGAGAAACCTTTAAATGATATTAAGCAGGGGAATACAATAATCTGACTGATACCTGAAAATAATTACCCCAGCAGCTCTGCAGAGGAGAGATTCTGGGGAGGCAAGAACAGAGCAGGAGGTGAAGGAGAAGGTTGCTATAGAAGTTTAGGTGAGAGAGGAAAGATGGTTATCAGCACCCAGGTTCAAGTGTTGATAGGGAATATAATCAAATAGAATTGAAATGCAGAGTACCTATGCATTGATATCTTTGTCTCTGAAACCACTTGTATGTACTTCAGGGGTTCAGGGGTTCATTTTGAAATGAAGTAGCTTTGGAAAATCTAATGAAATCTGCGGAGTTTCACACTGTGGATTTAAAAATGTAGATATACGTGGAACACAATTATGAATTTGTTATGGATGGGGGATTTAGAGGTTATGGAGTCAGTTAATTTCTATGTGTACATGTGTGTATATCTTTCCCTTTGTATCGGTTAGGATAGGCTCTCTACCATAGTAAAAAAGTCCTGAAGTGGAAAATGGTTCAAACACAATAGTTTATTTCTTGCATATGGATGAAAGTTGGAGGATAAATAGCTCAGCTTCATTGGACCTCAGGTAGAAGAACTCAGTTTCTACACTGTCTGCATTCACCAAACAATACTGGGAGAATGAGCAGAGAATTTCTTTGCTATCTTCAAGTCATAACTTCCAAGTTTACCATAATCGTTGTCTTCAATCTTCCTTCTGGACAAGTAGAAGGGGAAAGAGTGTGGGGTAGCATACATGTATAAGTCATCCAGCCCAGGAGTGGTATTCAGTGCTATTCACACCTTCCATTGGCTGGAGTTTAATAGTATGGCCACGACTAACTGCAGGAAGGGCTGGAAAATGTAGTCTAGCTGTGGGCCCAGGGAAAAAGAGGGAAATACAGACTTCAGAGAGCAGCTGGCAGTTTCAGCCACAAAACACATATTTTTCTTTAAATTTGTCACACTGGAGGTCTTCAGTGTGCCTTTTCTTAAGAACAGTGGACATAACTCACATTGGAAGTTTGAGGGAAAGGAAAGGATGGAACCAATGAAGGCTGGTCAGGAGAAATCCAGGACCCTTTTTTTTTTTTTTTTTTTTTTTTTGCGGTATGTGGGCCTCTCACTGTTGTGGCCTCTCCCGTTGCGGAGCACAGGCTCCGGACGCGCAGGCTCAGCGGCCATGGCTCACGGACCTAGCCACTCCGCGGCATGTGGGATCTTGCCGGACCGGGGCACGAACCCGTGTCCCCTTCATCGGCAGGCGGACCCTCAACCACTGCGCCACCAGGGAAGCCCTCCAGGACCCTTTTGAACTGTGATTTTGGGAACTAGTTTAACTCAAAGTGAGCCCTCTTCTTGGTCTGTGGAGATGGGACATATATAAAGGTTGTGTCCTTAAGTAAAAGATTAAGTTTAAATTGAAGTGGAAACTTGGCCCCAAACTACACTATTCTGTGCCGAGGAACTGGAATTAATTTGAAGCAAACTATTACTCACTCCGATTATGTGTCAGTTGGAAAGAGAGATGATTATATTGTCCACAAAGCAGTCCTTTGCATTCGTTTCCTTTCCACTGCAATGACCAGTCATCCTACTTTGTGTGAGGTAACAGGCAGTCGGCTCACCCAAGCACTTACGGAACCTACTCTGGGCTCAATACTTTTCCTGCAGCAAGGAGCCCACAGCTCCTCTCTTATGTGTCCTTCGGGGAGTGGGTGTGGCCCACTCCCCGAAGGAGAGGAAGAAGAAGTTGGAGGTGAAGTGCATTTCTGTCAGTGAATCATATTCTCCCATTAGCTTCCATCATTACAGATGCTTTTCTTGGGGGCAGAGGGTGATGAGTTTTGCCTTAAAATATAAAGAAATTTCAATAATTAAAAAATATATATATATAAAAAGAAATTTCAATTGAGAACATAGCAAATTTTAATTCCTCCAGAGTTAGAAGAGCTGCTTTTCCTTCTAATATACAAAATCAATTTTTTCTGAAACTTACAAAAAAAAATCCAGAAATGGCATTCTCTTGAGGTCAGAGACCTTCTAAAAATCACATTTAGTGTTTGTACCATTCAGCACCACAGGGAAGATTAAGTTTCTTCCATGTTGCCTGTTTCTCGCTCTTTCCTCTGATTCTCTCCTTTGCATCATAAATATTCCTTTTCAACCCCCTAAATTTTAGTGATTTCCTCTGAGAGACTTTTGAAAAGGAATCTTTATTGCTATTTATTTTATTTAGAGTCCCATTTTAGAGCTGTTAATGTGTTAATACGCTATTTTCTTTTCTACATTTCTCTTCTCTGGATGGGGAAGATTGAACTTTCTTCAAGAAGAGATGGATTTAATTGGTTAATTTCATAATTTAGACTCTTTGTTGGTCTAGATTCCAAAAGAAGGAGTTCCTTTAAGCTCGCTGCAACTACATTTGCTTTTGAAGGAGGCCTTTATGTGGCAGTGAATAAAGTGTCTCTTATTAAGTAGAAAATAAATGAATCTTTGGCAGGACTCTGCTCCCAATGGGTAAAACATCACAGGAAATTGAGAAATTGTTTCTTTTTGGCCTTATGGGAAATTTTTGCGGGTGAAATTTAGTACCACGGTTTTAAGACTACTGCTTAAATTCATCAAGAAAACGTCGAACAAGGGACAGTTTTTGGAAGGGAGACGTATCAGTGTGATGATGCTCTGCCTAATCTGTTAAATTTTCCAAGAACTCTGGCATATGGTCAAGAAGATTATAGTCTCTCTTACGTAATAATTGTGTTACTGTTTAAAAGAACTTAGAAGTATTTTAGCAATTTAGGAATAAGTTTGTCAAAAGTTAGCCTCGTTGGATATCCTTTTATTTGTACCTACAAAAAAGGGTGTTTTTTTATGTGTCCAAGAAGAAATGTGTCCCAGCTGCAGCATCCAGCTTCTGTTCTCAGTTGGACTCTGGGCTCTGCTTAAACTTGAGCAGATCCACTTGGGACACTAGACCTGGGTTCTGAGATCCAGACCTGAGCCCCAGACACTGGATGCCTCCCTCTGAGGCTTTCTGCACATAGTCACCTTATTTGGGAATTATGCCCCACACCCATGCTGTGAGTTGAACCCGTTGCCTATTTTCCTGCCAGGTTCCTTGGAGACACTGGGCAGCATCACCATGTGTCTTGTAGTCTAAACCCAAGAATGTTCCTGTTCATTTCCGATATTCCCCTCAACTTGCAATCGATCGCTAAGTCCCCTTGATTCCCCTAAAGAGGCCGGACAGCCATCCCCTCCCCGTCTCTGCCCCACCTCCCCACTACCTGGCTCAGGTAACTATTCTCTCAGGCCCTGGTTTCTCCAGCAGCCTCTTCAACCAGTCTCTTGCCCTCAGTCTTTCTGTTACATCATCCTGTTTCCATCCTGCAGCCACTTTCTAAAATTAACTGTGATTATGTTCCTTCCTGGCCTGAAGTTGGTTGGTTGGTTTGTTTCTAGGGCCTACCTGCAATTTTTACCATAGATTCCAAACTCTTAACCTGGCCCTTGCTTATGTGTTTCAGCTTCTTTCCACTTTCCAGCTTCATCAGCCCTTTGACGAATGCTTCCCTCTCTAACCAGAACTGGACTATTTACAGTGAGAATGTCCTCCTCTGCTTTTTCCCATTCTTGGCAAATTTTAATCTATTGTCCAGAAGCCAGAGAACCCTCTCCCCTTACCAGCTTCCCAGATTCAGCCAAATACTCCTTGTTTGAGTTCCCATACACCCCGGTTGTACTTCCATGAGAGTTGATCCTTGATTGTAAACTCCTTGAGGGCAGACCATACAGCTCTTTGTATTTGAATCTTCTGCTATGCCTGCTGAATAAATAAATGAGGAATGAATGACTACTTTTAGTGCTTTTCTATATATAAGATTGAATCCTAATTGTAGTGTTGTAAACTTTGGCTAATTTTGGCTAAGTATTTTGGAGGATTGGAAAGGCAACTAAGAAAGAATGGAAAAACTGGATTTGGCATCAAAAGGCTGTGGCCTTTGCTAAGTCTGTCGGCCTCTCTGAGTCTCAGTCCCTTGTTAAGGAACTGGGACATATTACAGGGTTTGCCTGAGGACTAAGGGAGAAGTGTCTGAGGTGGGGGAGGCATTTTGTGAATTATGATGACTGCACAAGTGTTACCTGCTTTATTCTTATGCTTTTCATACCTGTAGTTCTCCCTACTGCACCTGTGTCAAACACCAGCCTAGGACACGTTGGGGGTGAGTGGTGTCATGCGGCACAGATGGGAGGGGAGTATTTACCAGGTCTCTGTTCAGTTAGGTGGAGACCTACTAATGGCAGGATGGACGTCGGAAATGGTTCACCCTTAGCTTTCCCATTGGAAATACACTCCACCCTCTTATACACTATTGGTGAAAGTAAGACCTCATGTAGTGGGAAAACAATTAGATAACGTGCATTGAGAACCTTAACAATATTTCCCCCTTTTGACACAGTAATTCCATTTCTGGGATTTATCTTGAGGGAATGATTCTGAAAATGGGGATGGGAGCACCTAAGACATGCAAAGATGTTCATTACAGTTGTGGTTATGATAGTGGATGATGGACAATAATCTGAATCAGGTAACCAGTGAGGAGTGCTATGGCCTTGCCCTTCAGTGGTTTCTCTGTAAGACAGAAACATGATTTTGAAAAAATACTCAAGTGAAACAAGGAGTCCAAATATTCAATCCACAATTTAATTAAAACTATGTAAATCAAACAAGTATAGAAAAACAAAAAGTGACCAGTAGGAAAATACACTCCATTTTGAAAGAGACAAGTCGTAACTAAGAAATCCACAGTCACAGCCTGGCCTTGCTACACTGAGGACCCAGTGAATGAGGTCACTTTCTTCTGTGCAAACGAATCTTTCTTTGGCATTGGATAGAGGCCAGACCTTCCTCCTGCCTTTTAAAATCTGGAAGAAAGCATTCAGAGGAATACCAATCAGAAGTAAAATTGGCTTAGAGCTGAAGTTGTAGAATACTAAGAAAGGAAAGGCTAAATGTACTTGAAAAAGATAGTAATCATGACAACTTTGTAAGGTATTTTTGAGTGTGCAAACTGTTTTCGTATGTATTTTTCATTTCGGTGGACTCTTCGCTTATGTAGCTTTTTATCCTGCCTATAAAAATCACTACAGATGTAAGGAGCTGAGAAACAGTTACTACTTATTTGGGCTCCATTCCCTTATTGGCCTCTTATCCAGGGATTTCCCCGCTGTGCAGAGTTTACTTTGAACCCAGCGGAAATTACCTAGAAGGGAACAGTCGGGCCCAGGAAATAAATAGACATTGTGTCATTATTCACTGGAGGACCTCCAAACATGTGGCACACTTTTTCCCACACGTGCCTCATGGAACCTTGTGTTATAAAGAGGCGCAGAGCTGCTGGGAGCTGCCCACCGTCACACAGCAAGTCAGTTGTAGAATTGTGATCCCCTTTTTTCCTCTTGAATTCCCATCTAGCCCAAGTGTCAGTTCTCCCACAGGGTTTCATGTTCCTTTTTTGTACTGTCTGTCTTAGCTCCAGAAAAGATCTGTTTTCTTTGATTATTTTCCCATATGTCTGTGGTTGAGAGCCATGGTGCATTTGTTGAATGCACTGTGTTGTTTTCATCCCTGCAGTTCCCTGTTTGATGATTCGATACTTAGGGAGAAGAGAGACAGTGAGAAGGAAAATCTGCTCAGTGCCTTTAACCCTAGGTTTGGGCCATTTTTCTCAAAGACAAGCTCTTGCTGTCTCTTATCTTATTCCAACCTCCATGTTCTCAGGATGAGAAATAAATCTTTACACAAAAACCCAGGTGTTAGTTTCCAGGTGTTTGAGGGGAAGCTTCGGTCCCCAGTGGAGCTTTTTGGGGCAGTTTGTTATTTCACTAGGGACAGTGCTGAACGCTTCTGGTTTAAACTTCTGTTTCGAAGTTTATTTTATGTTTTGTTGTGGTTTTCAGATTTCTCATGGTTTGGATTTGGGAAAGTAAAGTCAAGACAAGGTGTTGGTAAGTAGTTCCTCCTTCTTTGGATAAGTAATGAGTTTGTGTTGTTTAATTAGGATGAAACTGCTTTGACTCTCTTTATACTTGTTGGTCCTTGATTCTTTTTCTGTATTCCTGGTTTCTGATTTGCTGAAGAAAGAGGCCTAGAATTTTCCAGAAAAGGAATATTGACTTTAGTAAATGGTTTTGTATTTTTGGCATCACCTTGTTTGTATCCTATGGGGGAGTGTTAACTGTCATCCAGATCTAGCTTGTTGCTGCATTTTTAAGAAGGTTAAGGAAATAAAATGCAACTACACTCCAACTCCATGTACAGCAAACATTTGGCTGAATATTCAAGTCTGGGCAAGTTCGGATCTTAACTTTCTTCCATTGGCCAACATGTAATAAATTTCTGAATTGGGAAATCAGCTGTTCATTTATGACCACTTCTCTTTCAAAGCAAGACTCTAACGTCCAGACGCTATGATTTGTGCTTGATTGCATTCTGTTCCTTGCATTCAGACTATGTGCTGGCAATTGAAAGGCAGAGTTTGTAGCTATGAAATGAGTGCAGATAATGTAACTCATCACTAGGACTGGAATCAGGTGTGATCTCCCGGGACCTCCAATTTGTTCAGTATTTTCTATGGGTACAGAGACAATGAACGGGAATTGCTTAGAAGGCATGAAAAAACAAACTGTCTTTACATCTTGCCTGTGTATTTCCAAGATCTGGCCCCATCTTTAGTATCTGTTGGTTAGTATTTATTTCGGTAGCAAGGTTGGCTATAGGGAAAATTGTAAAATAGAGGAAGTGTACCAGGGTCATGGAGCCTTCCAGTTCTGAGCCATCCGCCCCATACGTGTTCATCCCATCCATACAAGGAAGCCTGTTTCCTTTCTCTTTTTGAGCCCGATAGCAGACCTTTCCTATTGGACAGCCTTTCTCAGTGTTGGTCCAGTGATCCAAAATCACTGAACCCAGAGGTGGCAGACTGAGCCAGAGAGGGCCTGAAGGGGGAAAGTCACCCTGACCCTTAGCTAGCCCCAGGAATTCCAAGACTAAAGCTCTTAACCAGCAAAGAGAAAGTGGAGTGTGGCAAAGTTGGAACATGAAGATCCACCAGCTCAGGACTTGTCTGTGACTCCCCAGAGATGAATTTCAGATCCAGCTGATCATAGGCACTTTGCCAAGATAGCAGAGAGATTGTCCATACAATCTTGAAGGCACCCTGTTCCAAGGCTTCGTGCTCACTCTGTATGTGGTGGTGAAGAGGGGAGTTGGGTGACAAACTCCCTCACAACAGCGCCATGAAATGGGGTCTTCCTTCCACTAAACAGCAAATCGGTGCAACCATGTAAATGTTTTGCTTTGTTTTTGTTTTAAATTTTTTTGAAGTAATATATATTTTTTTAAAACAGAAAAGAATAAAACAAACAAAAACACCATTTATCCCTGTACCCAGAGAGTGTTTGTTAACATAGAGAAAAATTATACATCCATAAGATTTTTCAAAAATTAACAGTACAGAAATGTAAATATTAAGCAATGTCTCTCTTACCCACCTCCATGGTTTCCCCCCACCATCTCTCTCCCAAGAGATGTACCTATCACATATTTCTTATGTCTTTACAAAGAAAATAAATTTTATGGCATATATAGATCCTTTGAAAATGTATACACCATACTCTTACTCTATCTCCCCTTTAAAAATAAAATTAATAGTTAACTATACTTATTGGCACTTTACATGGTGCAACCATGTACATGTTTTCCAGGCCAGTTTGCTCTGCAGAGAGGCAATTGTTCCTGGAAAGCTTCAAAAACTGGGCTTCACCCTTTTAGGCTACAGCAGAGGGAATTCTTCTCCAGAATTGTTCTTTCAGCTACAGTTCATCAGAAGTGCCACTGCTTTAAAATGTAGGTTTTATGATTTTTCAGCTGTGGTGAGGCCACAGGTCTGGAGACGACTGCCACTGAAAATAACATTTGTTACTCACAGATCCCAAGAGAAGAGGGCAGGCCATGCTACAGTGGGAACCGTGGTGCTGAAGGGGGCACAGGGTCCATCAGGAGGCAGAGGGAGTAAGGGGAAAACATAGACAAGAGCCTCTATTGTGGTTTCTGCAGAAAGGAATGGGCGAGGCAGGGTAAGCAGGTTTAGGACTGGCTGGGTTGAGTAAGGTCAGTGGGCTCTGGGATGTAGGGACAGTCCCCAGTTGTCTTATACCTGGCTCTGGGGCGATGGGGCAGGTAGATAGTGGCCTGGAGTGTGAGAGCCTGGTAAGTAATGCGGTTGGGGGCATAGACTGTGGATTGGTCAGTTTGTATATGAAACGTACTCTCATAGGCAAGTACTTTATTATCTCTAGGAATTGGCAGTCCCTCCTCTGTCACCAAAGCCTCAGATGTTGAAGCATCAGAATACAGAAAATAAAAGACATGGTTAATACAGCTATTTAAGAACAATAATCTGTCTCTCTTCTTGAAAGCATGTTGGTCTTGAGAGAAGGAAACTCTTTCTCCAGATGACCTACATCAATTCTTATCAGGGAAGAAAGTCTCAGTCAGGCTTAAAAATGTCTGTAAAGTCATTTATGCAGGATATGTTACTGAGCAGCTCTGGTAAAAGAAAAATGCCTCTTTGCATGTGAGACATATTAAAATAAAAATGGGCTAAAAATGTTTCCAGGCATAGCTCCTATTTGTCAGCTCAGTAATTAGAACTATGTACCCCAAACTCAGCAAGCTGCACATACCCAGCAATTTTAAACTTTTTGTTAATATTATAAGACATTTTTTTCAAGTCCTCCTATGAATTTCTCACCCGCTGTGATGTGCCCCTGACTCTTCTTCTGTCTGTCTTTTTGGGGTGTTTTCCCCACGTGCACAGACACATAACGAGACATCCATGATATGCACAGACAGGCTGCTGTCAAATTATATAGACATTCATCTTCCCCCCGAGAGCTTTCCCCCTCTGCAGCTTTGCTGTGCTCCATTCGATCAAAATGTTCATAGAAAAATGGTTGAATCTCTGCAACCTTGCCAGCTGTATCAATCTTCCAGGATTTGGAACATCAATAATGAAGAAAACAGCACTTGAATTAACATTCCACTTGATAAATTGTTGAGGTTTATATGTTGCTCAGATTTGTCAACAGTGACCTTCTGGCAAAATGAAAAAGCTTTTGAAAGATTACCTCTGGTGCTTTATACTGCTTCTGTGCTTAAAAAATTTCCCCCCAAACAGAGAACCTCTCCCCTTGGAATCTGTTACCTCAGAGTTGGGGGTTTTACTCAGCGAGGCCACAGGAGGGAAAGGGTGTCCTCTGGTGATGGAGAAGCAAAGAGCAAGTCCCTTGGTTGAACTCTTTAAGTAAGGCTCCACTGTGTACATGGCAGATGCTTCAGAGCCCGAATTCCTGGAGGAATTTCAACATTGTCTTCTAAGTATCATCCTCCTCCAAAATGATTGAATGTTATGGGAATGTGGATAGCCTGTCCTGGGCCAAAAGGGAATCAGAGGAAAAGCAACTGGGATCAGTGCGTTTCTAATTGTTGCAGGGAATCCAGAAGCAAATATCGCTGGCCTTCTGACAGCATGTGGAGTGTTTGAACATGGCAACTCTTGCATTTCTGGGGGTAAATGTGAAGCCTGGAATCTGTTGAGAAATGTGTGGCCTCTACTGCACCCTTCCTGGGGAGCTCAGACGGTAGCGTGCTTTGGTCACCTCGAAGGGGACAGCTGCACTGGGACTGGAGCAAGGGAGCCCATGATGGGAAGGTTTTATTGACAAGATGCAGAAAGCTTAGCATAACACATTTCCATTCTCCACCTCTGGGTTTAAGCTCTGGGTGATCAGGGCCTGTCAAGAAGCAAATCATAAAACAGGGACAGTTAAGGATATTAGAAAGGACTTGTCTGTGTAGCTATTCTTGGCAGAATTTCCACTGTTTACTAACACTGGTGAGCTAGGCTCAAGAAGAATACAACTGGTAAGCTTGCCTTTGCTTTGAGTGTTCTCTGGCTTCTAAACTGGCTGTGTGAGGACTTGCTTGCAGAATTAAGCCAGAGTGTATCATTAAAAGCAACTTAAATATACATCCCCTTGAGAGAGTGCTTTTAAAAATTACCTATAATAGCAGTTGGCTGCCTCCTGCCTAGTTTAAGATTCAGCTCGCTGGGGAATGTCATTATCCTTACAAACTGTGATAATCCCCATATAAGAGGGAAAATGGATCTTGGAGGTTGGGGGATGGATTACTGTGATATTTCGTAGGGAATTCAAAAAAGTATGATACAACAACTTTTGTTTCTATTGCTGTGCTTCTTACAGAAAAAGTAAAATGGGAGGAAGAGGTAGAGGTTTGCTGGAGGTGCTGAAACATCCTGGGGGGCTGGGCAAACACACGTGGTCTTGCTCAGGAAATAGCGATTAAGGCTTTCATTTCCCCAGTACACATTTTTCTTCTCCGAACATTGGATTTTGCCTTCTCATTGCCTTCCCTTTGTCTTTCCTCCATATCCTTTTCTTCCTGTCTTCCTCTTAGCTTATTATAGTAGCCCTGGCCAGTGGGAGCCTTCTGGAAGACCCTGCACCTATTCAGGATACTGTAGAATCCTGTGTACTATACTAGGGGGCTTTGTCTACTTTTCCTGTAGGGCGTGTCTGTCAAAAGCCACTGAGATCTTAATTGTTTGCAAGTTTTCAATGAATGTAGACCTTTATCTTTGTGAATGTATTTTTGGTTACAAACATTATAGGTCAATGGTTGAATTGTTTAGATAAGATACAGTAGACTGTATTTATGGGTATATACGTTCTGAGACTCTGGAAAGTTTAAATCTGGTATGAAAAGTGTTATGGTTATTGCTTTAGTATAAAGACATCCATGTAATGACACTACAAATAATGTTATAGCTAAAGAAAAAACAGGGAACTTTGCCATGGGGTTGGTCCATTATTGCTGTGAAAGTATTTTGCGTGCAAAAGTGGTGCCACTGCTGAGAGAATATACAGAAAGTGGAGCATAGTAATAGGACAGGCCAATGCAATTCTAGTAGACCAGTTATTTGTAAGTTTATTTAGTAATACTTAGTAGCAATTCATACTCATGAAGCACAGTTTCATATCAGTAGTTTCATTCCAGTCTCAGAAAGTAACAAGCAGATACTATTTTGCATATTTTACACATGTAAGCAGATGTAGAGGTATAAAAAAGGTAAGTGGCTTGTCCAAAGAGTGGTGAAAGGATCAGATCTTTGAACTTCTAGGACTGTACAACAGGAATCCTAGATTCATGCTGGGAGTTTCAATGAGAGATTGTTCTAAAGATGTTCAGAGAACAGAGAGGAAAGCTGCATATTGAATTACAGGAGAAGGAAGTAAAGAAATTGGAACCCTCACACATTGCTGTTGCAGATATAAAATATATAGTGCAGCCACTTTGGAAAACAGTTTGGCAGTTCCTGAAAATGTTAACCGTAAAGCTACTGTATGACCCAGCACTTCTGCCCAAGAGAAATGAAAACATATATCCACACAAAAACTTGTACATGAATGCACATAGCTACATTATTCATAATAGCCAAAAATTTTAAACCACCCAAATTTCTATCAATTGATGAATGGATCAACAAAATGGGGTGTATCCATGCAATAGAATATCATTTGGCAATAAAAAGGAATAAAGTAATGATGCATGCTACAACGTGAATCAACCTTAAAAACGTTAGGCTAAGTGAAAGAAGCCCCAAAGATCACATATTATATGATCCCATTGATATGAAATGTCCAAAATAGGTAAATCCATACAGATAAAAAGTAAATTTGTGGATGCCCAGGGCTGGAAGTGGGGAGAATGGGAAGCGACTGCTAATTGAGATGATAAAAATCTCCTAAAATTAGATTGTAGTGATGGTTTCACAACTCTTTGAATATGCTAAAACCCACTGAATTGTACACTTTAAATGGGTGAATTTTAGGTATGTGAATTATAGCTCAACAAAACCATGAAAAATTACAGGAGAATATGTATTTTTCCAACTCCAGGCCCAGCCTCAGTTATCAGCAATGACGATGACTCTGCCAGCCCACTCCATCACATCTCCAATGGGAGTAACACTCCGTCGTCTTCAGAGGGTGGCCCTGATGCTGTCATTATTGGAATGACCAAGATTCCTGTCATTGAAAATCCCCAGTACTTTGGCATCACCAATAGTCAGCTCAAGCCAGACACATGTAAGTACAGCTGTTTATACTTATTGGCCCATTTGCTGCATAGCTGTATCAAGCAGCATGTTTATCAGAGTCCCTGATGAGGATGACTGAGGGGAGGGTACAGTGTGAAATGTCTGAGGATTCTTGGGGCTTTGAGCCCAAGGAATAGATCATTTAGTTTGTTGATTATGGAGTTCTCAGGGTGTGTCTCCTGTTAGGATTGGAACTGTGGGCAGATACTGACTTCTCTTGAGATCCATTTTCCAAAACCATTGGTCAACATGAAGTTGGAATCAAGGCATGCTTATCCTGAAAAAGATAGACAGAAACCAGAAGTGTCATTAGAATGCACATACATCAGTTACAGAAGACAAGCAATTGGTGGGATTTAAATTTGGTTTATTGAAAGTCCTTAAAATATACACTAATAGTAGTCAGGAATGCTCTGTGTTGCACACAGGTGGTATCAATTTAGGTAGTTCTGTTTTCTTTGTTCAGTCCTAGTTCCCAGTATGAGGCTTGTTGTGATGTCACAATAGCAAAGGGACATTACAACAGATGGTCTGCCTGTTAAGTACACTGAGTTATATTTCTTAGAACCAAATTAACCCACTAGCCTCTGTTGGGAAACTTGGAATCTTTCTCTTATCCTATCTTCTGAGCCAGTGCTCAAATATAGAGACTGGAACACAGCCTGAAGGACAAGAAATAAAGTCACAGTAGACAAACAGGCTTATGCCACTGGAACTCCAGGCCTTCCCTTACACATGAATAAGGGGACATGAGGACTAGAATATCAGGTGGCTAAGGTCCCGGGGGTTCTCTGGCACTGACAAGTGAGTACCTTTTGTCTATCTGCATGTTCTTGCCCCATCTTAAATACTGTTCTCCTGCCCTGTCTCAGGTAAGGTAGGACTATTTCAAGGTTACATGTTGGGGACTGACTTTCCATTGAGAATGCTCATGGATAAGGGGACTTAGCAGTGAGTATCTTTTCAAATATAAAGAAACATCTGTAATTTCCTCCTATTCGTTCAAATTTATCCTGAGGAATGTTTAACAATGGATTTGAATTAAATCATTAGGGTGAACAGTATTACAGTCTTGTAATGTGTGAGACTGAACCTCAACATAACTTTCAGTTGAATATGTAATATGACAAGATAAATAGAATAGCATATGTGAAGAATATTGAGCTCCTTGAAATAAAAGGTATTCTTTGAAATCAAAGTATTATTAATTCTAATATTATTATTATGGTGTGAACATGATGTGTGGAGGTTTGCTTAAAGTGTGCACTTTGTTGAGATAAGCATCCTCCAATGGTTCCTGAAATGCCCTGCATGTATAACAGTCAAATACTGAATAAAGCAAAGCAAGATAGTGTAATGAGAGATTCTGTCATCATTTTGATTGTTCTCCCTAGGAACAGAGTACTTTGACATCCCTGTCACTACCACCAGCACCGGGCTGTATGATGTACTTTAGTTAACCTGAGACTGCATTAAAATTGAAGTTGACTAAAATCAACCTGTACTCAAAAATTTGCTTTTCTTTGTCAATGGAGGAAAGATAAAGCTGAATAATCAAGTAGGTAGCATTAGCCTAACAAGTCCAATAAGAGAAAATGAACCAATGAGCAAGAAAGCAAACAAATGAGAACTGATAGAATCAAGTGAGCTAGATGGCTTCTGAGTCTGTGGTTCTTTCTAGAAGTGCTTTCTTCCCTTAGAAATTCCACAAGAAAATTTCCAAAGGTCATTTCCTTAATCTAGAGTTCATAGAAGTTTTTACAAAGGTTTTGGATTAGACATTTTGGTAATTTTGGAGGAGTCTTGGTTTTGTGGCTCAGCCACTCCCACTTAGAAAGAGTTGGAAGAGAGTTGAGGAGACCTGCAGCTTCCCCTCAGCTTCTGCCCTCTACCAGAGGGTGCCAGAACATTGGTTGTTTGGTTGTTCCTTATAAAGTCTTTTGGGTCCTTCACTCAGCAGTCCTTACTGGCTCAGTGTTCTCAATCACTTAGTATCTTATCTCAGAAGAAATTTTCTTTCTTCCAAGCATCAAGCCATATGCTCTTTCATGATTTTAAGAACACTTAAAATAACACATCTTCCATAAATCCTTTTTCAAAGAAATGGGAATGAAGAAGCAATTTACTTCTCTCATTCCCTCTACCCTTTCTTAAATGTCATCCTTTACCCCATACTTTTTACCTTTATCTTCAATGTATCTGTTGCCTTTTGTGAAGTCCTGAGTATGACCACTCTGGTGTATGTTTCTCTAGTCTTGATTAGGTTAGATTGTAAGCTCCTAGGGAGCAGAAACTATACTTGTTGAACTACTTCTTCATAGCATGGGACATGATGTGCCTTTGGTGTTGGCCAGATGTTGACCAGATATGGCTATATATTGCTGAAATATTAATTACTAACAGACTTGTAACAAGTATAGAGGACCTTTTACATTGAGCCGTTTACATTGGGTCCTTTCCTATTAAATTTGCCTGCATAGACTTTGTTTGTTAGATGTATTTTTAACAACATGTTAGCCAGTTTAAATAGATTTAGATAGCAAATTTAGCAGAAATAAGCCTTTAACAAAAAATCCTTTCTTTTAAGATCCTAATTGTAGACATTCAGAAATTTAAATATTTCAAAATGCAAAGATCTGATGTACAGAGCGATCTGTTGCTATAGACCCATGATATTTTGGGAGTTTAGCTTTCAGTTAAGTTATTCCCATCAAGTATTTTTACAAGCAATCTCTAAAGAAGGGCTCTTCCAAGAAGTTGGATAGGTTACATCTGAAAAACAAATTTAAGAAGCTCTCAGAAAAAGTATGGCATTTTTCCCATGTGCTTAAAGCAAAATATCACATAGACAGTATACCACCAAGCTCTGGATCCATCAGAGGCTTGGGTCACAAACCAGCACTTCTACTTCTCTTTCCTAAAGCTGCCTGCTATTCAAACATGTTGGCTTTATATGTGTGCTCTTACAAACAGTGATCCCCGCTTATTTCACTGAATTGTAAGAATCTAATGTAGAAGGTGAAGTTCAATTCATTACATATTTATTGACTACCCACAATATTCCTACAATACTAAGAACTGGAAATTCGGTCATAATGATGGCATGTTCCTTGCCCTCAGGGAGTCTCCTTGGGGAGGCCAGTGGTGAAAGACTTCATCATATAATCACAATGCACTATGATAGCATAGCTTAGAGCAAGGATCCTAAACCCTGACAAGGATCAGGCAGGCCAATATGAGAAACAGGCTAGATCAGAAAGATGATATGGTATAGTGAAGATCATGATGACATGTGGGCTTGGTATTACCAGATACTCCAATTTTTCCAGAGAGAGCAGGCATTTTATATTTTATGTGAATTCTCCAAGATTTAAAACGCTGGGTGGAACCAACAAAATACATCAGCACAGTCAGATTTGGTCCACAATCCATCAACTGTTTGTGACCTTAAAGATCAATGAATACATACACCTTATTTTAAAGACAATGCTCAGAAATGGCTCATCCAAAAGTAATACAGCCTCCCTGCTTGTGTAGCTTTGCTCTAAAAATAGAACAACAAACAAACAAAAAATCATGATTAAACCATATTTTTTTAAATGATGTGTAAGATCATTTGAGTGAAGGATGATGATAAATTTTATCCCCCTAAGTAATTTTTCACTCTCAGGAGCTATGTGAGGTTTTCATTTACAAAGTCCAGAGGTTGTTTGCAGGATTTTAGAACAATCTGAACAGGGCTGAATTGCTCCTGAGCACTTTCCAATAGCAAGTCTGTCTACTTTATTGCAGGGCCCAGAGGTTCCCCCAAGACCGCCTGATAATAATTTGGTATTTGGAGGCTCCTGTGTCACTGCAGGAACTAAAGGAGGCTAAATCCATGCCTGATGGAGGAGAAGAGTTCTATGGTTATCTGCAAATTCTGGCCAGACAACATCTTGACGTCACTCCTTAGCTTCCAAAACCTAGCCAAGCAAGAAGTTGCCTTCCCAAGAGAAAGCAGTGTGCTCTAATGACTAAACCCTCAAAGTGCTATGCCACTCTAACTATAGACCCATCTCCTCGATCAATCAGGATGGCAAGATGGAGCTGAGGAGCTCAGCAACATCAAGGCTGGAGTTGGTCTTTAATTCAACTAGTCTGTGTAGACGTGCCTGAAAACCACATCATCTGTCCGCACGGGGTGTTTTCCCAGTAGGACTGACCAACCCGGCTCAAGGGCAGCCGTGCTGCTATCCTCTCCTTGACTGCTAAGGACATTTTTGACAGGGTACAATGGAAACACACCTTCTGAGCTGGAAAAAAAAGAAAGAAAGAAGGAAAGAAAGAAAGAAAGAAAGAAAAAAAAAAAAACACTTTAACCAGCAAAACCCCCGAATCATCAATCTTGGGTTCTCTTGAGGGTGGGAATGCGTTATAGCTTCCCCTGCAGGAAAAGCAAATGCCATAGACTTATTTTCATCCCTAGAATTGTGTCTTTCCTAGAGCAGCCTTGTAAATTAGCTAGGGTCCTAGGCAGAGGGCCTAAATTAAATGAGAATTGTCCTGAAATACATACTGTATGTGTTTGTTCTTACAGCGCATGCCCTCTATGTATATCTAGGGCTAGTAACTCTGTGGCAGATGCAGTTAAGGAATTATGACTTTTTTCCACTTTAATTCCATTTCCAATGAAATGGATGTTTATTGATTTCCTGCAGCGTGTGCCATACTCCAAGTATTATAGTTCACGTGTGTATATATGTTTGTGTGTGTGTTTTCCCATTGGTTACATGCTTATTAGGCAACTACGTAGATAAGCACAGATTCATAGACCAGCTAAGACTA
Organism: Mesoplodon mirus; assembly: GCF_964341445.2. Lineage (NCBI taxonomy): Eukaryota > Metazoa > Chordata > Mammalia > Artiodactyla > Ziphiidae > Mesoplodon > Mesoplodon mirus. The sequence goes on along the minus strand of NC_138976.1, from coordinate 43,724,050 downwards.
AGGAGAATAAATATAATAAAGGGACGGAGTGTTTTAACAGTAGTTGAAAAGATCACACAGGACACCCCTCTTGTGCCCCTTAACTGCCATACCCACCCTGTCCTTGTGTTACCAACCAGGGGAGGGAATGGAAGTGGTATTTTTCACAGAACTGCAGAGGTTTTGAAAATGTTTGTAACATTACTTTGAGTACACATGAGCAAAAATTCTGAATCATATCCAAGACCTCAGGAGCTCGTTAGATCAAGGGATGAGAGCTATCAGAGGTTATCTTTGAACTTCAGTGCAATCTGTGCCCATGGTCCATTTTGATGGTCCATTTGAAGGAAGTAAAGACAGGCAGAAACAATTGCTATAGCACTTTCCTAGGTCCTTTGCCTACTAATTCTGTCTTTCAAAACTATGTTTTCTTCTAAGTATTTAATTGGCCAAACAATAACTGCTTTGGGAACTGTTTATATCCCTTTGAAGGCCATGGCCTGCACTTTAAAAATAACCTAAGTCTATTTTGCCCAGCATGAGTGTTAGGGGCGAGAGAATGCAGTTATTTTAGGAGCCTTAGAAATTGCTTCGTTTGTGGCACAGTGGGCTAACGACTTGTTTCATGGGGGTCTTCATGGCACATTGATCAGCCTCTGTAGGTCCCAATCCAATTCTATCTCTTGGTGCCATAGTCCCCCATTGCCAGCTATAACAGCTTGATACTATATTCTCCTTTCAACTCCAGAGGAGATGGTAAGACGCTATCAAATAATGCTTAAAAAAGCAACTTGAGTTCCCTCGAAGAAAGAAAACGAATACATGCTGCACGATTACATTTAAAACGTAAGCCATGTTACAAACTCTACTGAGAAGGAGATTTGTTAGGAAACCAGTTTCAAGCACATTTCCAACTAAGTAAAATAAGAGACATCATTCTATTAGCATTTGACCGCTGGGTGATATTGTTATCAAAAAAGAAATACCACCCAGTTACAGGGTACCTAGACCTCTTAGAGAAAACAGTCCATCTTACATTTAATGACTAAAAGGGAAAAACAATTATGGATTTAGGTCAGGGAGACACTCACAATGATATTCTGATTTTACTTCCACATTATCGGCCAACCAAGAGGGAATTATGCACCCCTCACACATCAGACAGTTCAGTCCAGTTTCACCAAATCATCAGTGATGTGCTGGAAGCATGCAGGCAGATGCAGGATGCTACTGCATTTCTTCTGGGTATTTCCCAACACCCAGCCCAACTGGAGAGTGGATACCAGCATGATGAATTTATCAAATGCACCCCCATTTTGGTATATGGTTGGTCACTCTTGCACGTGCCAACAGATTGGGGACCAGGACCAGCTCAGCAAACACATATGCAGAGGAACCTCTTATGTTGCTAAGCAGCTCCTGCTACCCAGATGCTTTGAACACTGAGTGCTCCCTGTGGTTAAGGAGAAATGAAAGAATGGGAGTTTTTCTTGGATGCGATGCTCGCTCACAGTTCAATTCTTCATGGCAGCTAATGTAACAGAGTGCAGGTTTTCTCCTTGTGAAGTTTCCTCTGCCTTTCCTAATTCTGCCAGCCAGAGAGGGTAAGCCACCATGGTTGGGATCTTCTCAGATTAGTCACTATGCCAGCTCTCCTTATGAAGTACAGCTATGCTGCCTTTCATTCACGATGTTGTACTTGTTTATTTGTTTGCTGTTTTTCTTGGTAGTTGTTACTTCTCTTGAAAGGCATGTAAGATGAATTTGCTCCACACCATGGACAGGAAAGAATTGGAGAGAGATCTACTTAGTTCAACCTGATAACCAAGCACAAAGGCAGTCTCACTCCTTGAGCTCAGCCTCTAGGAGGAAAGCTGCTTCCTGAGATGGAGACAGCAGCCCAAAGGGTTCCTGAGTCCATGCTGCCCTCTGTCTGAGCCGGCTCCCTTTGGCTGAGAAGATGCTGTGTGTTTCTGAATGCTTGGGCTCCCTCAGGGAGGGAAAAATTAGAAGGCAGCATCTCAAAGGAGAAGGACATGTCAGTATCACAATGACCTCCCCTCCATCCGCAGGGCTGAGGAGGTTCTTAGGCTGCAAAACTTTCAGTTTTAAAACTGGGACAGTCCTGGGCAAATGATAATGGATTGGTCACCCTAGTTGGTATAGCTCTGATGATTTCTGCTAGTAAGACAGACTTAAGTCCTCCTTACCCAGAATGCCTGCAGGTACCCTAAAATGCGATTCTTTAAAATAAATAATATAGGTTGTAGTTGGAAATTTGGAAAACATAAGAAACAAAGATGAAATAAAAACTCATCTGTAATTCCAACAGAGATAATTGCTGATAATATCCTTTGGATATCCAACTTCCTCGTCTTGTGAGTCTCCTTTTAACCTCCTGTGATATAAAATCTAACCACTTGTACCCTGGCCTTTATTTGTACTGGGCTTTGTTCATATTTCTATAGTAAAGGTTTGTCTTGGGTGAATTGCGTTGGAAAGTCCATAGGAGGCTTGCTGGGTATATTATTGTCAGTGTCAGATTTTCTATTTGCTTGGTGATGCATAGGGATTAAGACAGAGCTGGGCTGGACTGGCCATGACAGGTCGGGTTTTGAGGGACCGTGAATCCAGAGGAGCTTAGCTTTTCCAGGGCGAGTGTCACAGAGGAGACGAGCCTTGTGTTATGGGCCTGGAGGACTCAGGGAGCAAAAGGGTCCCGGATCTGCCAAGGCAGGCTGAGCGCTCCAGTTTAGGGTCAGCTCTCTGGATGACTCCAAATGTAGTTGTCTGCTCAGCTGGAGCAGATGGTCAGTTTTTGCCCCCAGTTCTTCACCCCAGCTGGGTAGCTCCTTTCAGAGAACCAAGTGTGCTGGATCTGAAAGGGCCAGTCTGGTTACATCTGATATGGTTCTCACTATTTAGAGATGCCTTTTCTTCCACCCAGGATTCCTCGGCTGTGCAAGGACCTCTGATGAATTGGAATCTCCCCTTAATCATTCAGCCTCACCTAAACTTGATGGAGTCAGTAGCCTAATATTCTCCAGTCTTCTCCTCATGAAATGCTTCCTCTTCTCATGTCTCAGGCATCAAGGCCTAAGCTGGGGTTCTGGCCAGGGGACTTCTATCAATAGTATGACATACAGGAGTATTTCAGAGTTGGCATTTTGCACAGTAATATTAAAGTTGATAGGTTCTAAAAATGAGTTCAGAACACATATTTTCCTATGATTTGTAAGAGATTAGATTTGTGTGACTTTGAACCAAAGGGGGTGGGAAGAATTCTAGAAAGGAAACAATAACCTAATGCCTAGTTTCTCTATTATACTTATCAGTTACTATATACGTTATGAGTATGGGTAGACATCAACATTCTTTTTACCCTGTTGCTATAATTTAGCACATTTATTTAACCATGCCATTGACCTTCTGAGTGCATTAAAGTAGAACCCAGGTTATTATGAGATAATGATGGCATTTAGACTAAGTGCCATATTCCTAATGTTCCAATAAGTGGTTGATATAGAGGGGACAGGATACCATCCCACACTACCTAATTATATCAAAAGAGCTAGTCTCCATGTTATGGAATGCTTTCATTAGAGGAGATTACATGATATATCTGCTTATAAAATAAGCAGAGATGACACCACTGAGTAGCCACCTCACATGTTTTCCTGAAAGAATGATGGATTTTCAGATCCGTTTATACTCTCATACCCACTACCGATCCCCACCCTTGCTCCTGAAAGGAGTTTGCTTTTACAAGTGAGTTTGCTTTTACGAGTGAGTTGCTAACGAACAGAGAGAAGCTAACTGGTTACCCAGGGACATAGTCTTACTTTCTAGTAATAGAGTACTCCGGCTAGCTGGACTAATTGGCCTCACATTGTCTCTATCCTGGCTTTACTTCCTCTGACCCATAAACATCAATTCCTTTTTTGCCCATCTCATTCTGTCATCTTCCCTCCTTTTCTCTATATATTAGGGTTCAGGAACCATGATGCTAATGATGACATTTCATCCTGGTTCCTAGCTCCATTAATGCCATTTCCTGATATCCAGGGAAGCAGTTATGATTCTATATCACTGCTTAAGCCTTATTTTGAGAGGACCATTTTCTTCTTTTCCAAGTGCTGTTCACTTTTAGGATATTTCTCTGCTCTTAAGAGCCTTTGTTTTGACTAACATAGCTTTGTGTACATATAAGGTTTTAGTTTTCCTTGAGCCCTACCTAGACCTTTATCAACATCGGTTTTGGAAGAGGAAAACTCTCATTTTCTTAGTAACATTTTGGTGATGGGGAGCTCTGCCTTAGATTCCTGAACTCCTGAGCTTTGAGGAGGAAGACAACGGCCAAGTAGCAAAGAGAGTGACCTTATCACTCACTTCCTGAGTCATGCGTCTCCTCTGGGCTCGTGTATACTCTCTGCTGTTTCCTGCACATTGCATCCCAAGTTTTAAATTAAAGTGGATCTTAGCCGCAATGGGGTCTAATGACTGATGCATGGGTACAGTCCTTGGTGTTAACAACCCAGGGCCTTCTTTTGTTCTTGTAGAAGAGATCTGTGTTTTCAAGAGCCAAGCTTCTGCATGGGGGCCAAGCTATGGGAAGGGGTTGTGAGGTTGGGGGTGAATCCATATGGTCTTCACACCTTCTGCCCACTTTTGGAAAGAGGGGGCTTTTGTGGATTGGTATGGATGACATTCCCCAAGGAGATCCTTCTGCTAACGGGCACCCAGTGTGGGCATTAGCGTGGTCCTCTCTCGGAGGTCTCCCTGATTCCCCGTGAAAGCAATGAACCCCTTACCGCTTGCTGGGCACCTGCCTGCTGCTTTGCTGTGCTGGTCTCAGCAGCTCTGCCCTCTGATGCTGCACCACGATCTGCAGAGGTGGGAGACGGAGGGGTCTCTGTTGACTGCTACGTGTTGCTTAACTTTATTTCCCTCTCTTATGTTTGAAGAGAGTGGACCTGAAACATAACCTGCATTCTTTTACTATGTTCAGAACCTCCAGGGCTTGTCCACACATATGTATAAATGATAATGGAGCTTGGAAATCTTTATTATACAGACATGCTGATGGAAATGAGATCTGTTGTATTGGAATTTGTGATGTAGTTGATCAGTCAGACCAAACTCGTACACTAATAAAGACAAGAGTGTCAGATTAATGGTCTCCGTTGCCTACTTTGTATCACCTACTAATAATTATTTTTACATAAACTTGAGAATATAATTCAGTGTTGGGATTCCTAAAAGCACTACAGACAGCCTCCTAGAAGTTGTGCCACTGATTCCCATTTAGCTCCCAAGCAGCCCCCTCTGCACCCAGCAGGGCCAGGATTAGGGTAATGTGGGGAGGCCCTCAATTAAAGTGCAGAATTTAAAGGGGCACCAACAACTCAGCCATCAAGGTAAATCATATTTCAATGCAATATTTTAAAAGCCAAAAATTAATGAAAGAAATCTATGAAGAAAATTTAAAAATTTTTTAATTAAGACAGGATTGAGAGGGCGGGGATTAGGGTGAAGTGAGTGCTACAAATTCAAGGTCAAATACTGTCATTATTTGGAATTTCAAGTTTTTTTCTTCATAGAGGTTTTTGTTAAATTTTATTTTTTTAATATTACATTAAGACATTATTCATAATGTTTTGATATTTTATATTAACTATAAATGGAATATAATCTTTAAAATTGTGAGTCACTATATTGTACACCTGAAACTTATATGATATTGTACATCAACTATACCTCAATAAAAAATAATTTAAAAAAATAAAGGGAAAAAATAAAACATTATTCATGTCGATTACTGAATTTGTGGTGCTCCCTTAAATTTTGTGCACAAGGCAAGAATCTCACTCCCCTCACCCTAGCTTGGCCCTTGACTCAGGCTCCTTTTGGCCAGGATCTTGTGTAAACCTCTGGCCTTTGCAAAGCTCTGTTTTGTATACATTAGCTGCTGGGTTGATTAGCTTTCAGTCTTCTCTCCTTTCCTGCATTCCTGGCCTAATTGTCCTTCTTGCCTCCATCCCATCTGCCTCTGGAGATACATTTCTCTGACTCCCTTTTGCTTAGCCAGCCTCAGCGTCCCCAGAACTAACCATCCTGTGCTATCTGCTGAAATATCTGCATAGATGGGCACTCTCATCTTCTGATGGCCTTTTTTTTGTATGTGACTATCCAGAGTGAGGAATGAAAAAGACTGCCACAAAAAAAAAAGAAAGAAGAAAAGAAAGAAAGACAAGAAAAGAGAGAGCAAGAGAGATTCTTTTAAAAAGGCAGAAAGGATAGGAGGGTCCGGGGATCTTCTTAGCAAATTTGAGAATTAATCTAGGGAAAAATTGGATAAAATTTTTAAATATAAGTGAAATTAAAAAATATTTTAGATATTGCTTCATTTCCCCACATTTGGAGTTGTAGTGTTAGATTTGCTAAGTTAGAGATATATACTCTTTGAGATTTAAAATACTCCATTTTCACTTAGCCTATTCCTTAATGTCATGAGCCCCTTTCGTAATGTATGCATTTTTTATTATTTTAAACAACCAATATCAAATGTCTTTTATGTGCCAGGTCTTATGAGTTGCATTTTCACATTAAAAAAAAAAAAAAAAAAAGAAGCCCTGTCAGCACTGCAGGATAGATATTATTACTCTGTTTTATAGATGAGAAAACTAAGTCTCGGAGAGCTTGAGAGGAAAAATAATGAACCCAAATTACAGCCCCAATGTGGGGGAGTTTCTGTTCAGTTCCCAGTCAGCCTCCCTGAAGTCTGGGGCTCTTCCCAGCTGAGTGCTGCTGCTGACCTTTTCCAAAAATAGCATGGAGCAATTTTGAAACTCTGCAAGAGGAATTGTAATGTTGGTGTTGTACCTTTCACATGGGCTTATCAAGGTAGGCTGAGGGTATTAACCTTCAAACATGCAGCCAGGGTCGTGCCAGATGGCGGGGAGTGGGTTTATTCCTGGGGAGAAAGGAGCCAGTAGTAGGCTGACCCCGGGCCTAGTCTCTAATGTAAGGGTTGACACAGGGGTCACTAGGGAGGTCTTCTCAATGGAGTCATTACCAGAAATACTAAATAATCATGAATAATAAACTCTTATTTTTATTTCTTGCTGGTTAAAATCATGTAAAATCCCTCTTCCTCCACCCCAACCCACTCTAAAATGTTAGCCTTTTTTGTTTTATTTCAGAAAACCCTAGGAAAAGAATCCTTTATCATAGATCTCTGACTCTTTCTTGGACACTTTCACTCCTCTGAGATAAGCACATCACTTTTCCTAGGTGAACTTGATGTCTGTCTCTCCAAAGACAGAGTTCAAAGAGTACCAAGAGTTTTAGGAGCCAGGTGAAGTGCACACATTTACTGAGGTTTGTAAACCAGTGTTGGGAGGGTTAAAGCACCCACAGCATCTGCCTGGGTCACCCTGTTCCAGGGAGACCAAGAGGACACAGGCTAATACTGCCTTCTCGATAACCATTCTACAGACAACCAATTTCAATGCCAGCCATGTGTGAACATCTTGTAGGACAGACAAGTCACTTTTCTGGCTTACCCTGTATGACTCATTGTTTTCATTTTCCATGCAAAGGTCTGTGTTTCCAAATTGCCTACTTGAAAGGGGTCAAGATTCTTATAGATATTTAGCCTTTAAGGAGTCTTTTTAAAAAACAGGAATCACCTTTGATAAGTGGCATTTCTTCCATGAGAAGAGCATGCATCAGGAGCTTCATAATGTCAGGGAGCTGATATTCTAAGGTATCTACTTTGTCACAGGGGCATGTACACCCACAGATTTGTAAGTGTGACTTCATGGTAATCTTGTAGTAAGTAGAGTAACACGTGCTCCCCCAAAACATCACATAACAATGCCTCACTGCGCATGACGAGTGCAGATGAATTAGAAATGGGGAGGTTAGCCAAAATGAATACATTCTTTTCTGACCCAATGTTTTACTCTCTTAATTATCTTAATAACTTAGAAAAGACCAGAGTTCGAGGGATGAATTATTCAGTTGCCGTTCAAAGGCCATCATAACAAATAAGGTTACAATCAAACTATTGTTTGTTGGAGATTTCTAGGCCCCCTAGACACCCATGCCTGTAACAGTACAAAGCTGTAAAGCTTGGGCAGCCCTTTAGTGTTTGTGAAGATGCAGCCCGAGAGCGGCTTGGAGAGACTACAGAGGATCAGACTTCACACAAGTAGAGTTGAAATATTTCCAAAGAGAATTTGATGAGTCTTTTGCTTACCCTGGAATAAGTATTGTGTGTGTTTTGCTTATACCTACCATTTGCCAATATGGAAAAGTTTCCTAATGAAGTGAAATCAAACAAATCTCTGACTAATAATACTGTGTGAAATCTTTAACAAAGAAACTCCCAGATAGGGCAGCATAGAGGGGATGAGGATGAAAGTTCAGATTTGGTTCAGTGTGTATAATCATATGTCTTTGTCGGATGATGAATGTGTATAATCAGGAAGTCACGTCTTACCCAGGAATTGAGTGGCAGTAGTCATCGAATGATATTGAAAATCGCAGATGGAAAGACTTATTGACAATTGTGTAAGTTTCTAACCACAGACTGTTCAATGGACAAACAAGTGCTTTAGCATCTCCAGCTCTTAGAACAGTACCCAGGACATTGCATAATAAACATGTGGTGAATAACTGAAGGAACACATGAATGGATAAGTGTATTTGCTGTGCTTGTAACTGTACTGTAGCTTTGGGAGAAAAATACGTCTCTACTTCACCAGGCATCTGACATGGCTAATAAGTTAAATTCTCCTCTGATTCTGTTAGGAGCAGAAGTTAGGCAACCTTTCCATTTGAATTGCTGAATTTGGTTACCCTCTCTGGTCTGAAAAGAGCTCTTAGAGGTCTCTAAACATGGAAATATTTAACTCATGATGGGTTAAGGCATACGAATTGTGATTTGGAAGGTACGGTAGCACAGGGGTTTAAAAGGCATTTAGAGGATAATCTTGTCATTCTAAGTATAACTGCAATGTCTCCATGAGAAAATGGCTCCCATTTCTAAATAATCAATGTGGAAATGGACTTTGGTAACTAGATTCATTTATGACTTGAGGAGTCCCTACGTATTAACAATATACCTGACACAATGAAATAGCTAAATAAATATTTTTTCACAAACACTTTTTATAAAGTTACCAAAATTCGAGAATTCCTAAACTCCACAATTTGAAGAGGAAAGTCAGTAGGAATTTGGCAAATTTTGCAATCCATATACTAAACAAAATGTCAAGGTGCCCAAATGGGGTCAGATTAGACTCAGCGCTTCTGATGATTCTGTATCAAAACAATTAGAAACTACGATTACTTCAAAAGTTTACTTAAGAAAGTCAAGTTCACTGACTCAGTTAATTTTCTTCAGAGAAAATATGCTACTAGAATGCAAAGTGATAAGAATGCTAACTGTGGTATAACTTAGTATTCATAGTATAAGAAATTATTCGGATATTATTTCATTCCTGCCCGCAAGTTCTTAAGTTTCTTTTGGAATTTCATCTTATGTGATTTGATCTGTACCAAATAATGTGAGAAGAGATAATGGGATTTAAGGAGAGAAATGATTGAATCACCATGTCCCAATAAAAAGTGTTCAAATTGGATTTCACTACATAATGAATTCTGCTTCAACTTACTTTGACATAAATAAGATTGGGTAAGGGAAACCAGAAGTAAATCAAATAAATTAATAAAAACTATCAGAGCTGCTTCAAATTTGTCCCCCAGACAGTGTCTGCTTATTTGTATAATAAAACCTGCTCTCATAAATTAAAACCTAGGCATGCCACATGGTTGAAAGCAAAAATTTAAGGAAAAGTTAGTACATTTTTTGGGCCTGATTAAGGTGCCTTCTGGTTTCATCAATATCAATAGTCCCTTTGAAAACTGAAACCTGAAACCCAGAAGAACAAGGTTCAACTTTCAACTAGAATTTTTTTACAAAACAAGATTGGAGATATAGACATGCATGCAATATTGATGATTAGCTGTCCTTCATATTTTCTTAATTACACACAATTATTGAACATGAGGAAATGTTTTCATTTTGTCTAGATGGAGGCCGTGTCTCCATCAGCATAATATATCACGGTATTTGTGATTCTCGTGCAAAATTGAATTTGCATCTCTCCTGCCACTCACAGGGAGTTCATTATCTTACAGTACAACCACTGGGAAAAATGCAATTTCCAGTGTTTAATAAAACTGTGGTCTTTTCACAAGGCTTATGATGCTTGAGCAATTTGTTAGTCACAATTGATCATAGATGCTTAACACTAATTATATGGTGGATAGTGCCAGTAAGGATGATTTTAAATATTTATTTACTATATTTCAGTGCAAACAGGGTATTTTGCAACTGCACTGTTATTTGTGTTTCTCAGAGTTGAAGTGTTTTCTCAAAATGTTAAACATAAAAGATATGTCACAAAGCTAAACATACAATGTATGAAATATGTGCTGGATGTGGTTAAGAGGCAAGGAAACTGATGGGAAAAGCCTCTTCTCTTGCTTCCTGGTTTAGCCACGGACAGTGGAAAGAAATCGGGCATTGACTGTCCTGAAATGTGTCCCTTGGACTAACTAGTACTTTTTAACTCTCTGGGGTAGAGATGATCACTGCAGCCACTTTAAGCTACTCAGTTTGGAAATCTGTGATCTAATTAAGCCTCACTGATCAAAAATTATTAAGCATTTAAAATATGACCTCACTAATTGGAAAACTGAAAGGCCAGAAGCCTGTTTTCTGATGATCCCTTAAAAATGAGGTTCAAGTGACAAATCACTGAAAAGGAACTGAGTTCTAAATAGTGAGGTCGAGCCCTCAAAACGTGATCTTCAGCTATTAAACAGCTTTTTGAAGTATGGCTATCATACGTGCATGATTTCAGTGGCCCTAGATCTTTATATTTAAGATGCAATTTAAATTTGAACCACATCTGGTGTTCTTTGTGCTGTCATAAACCGAGTGTGTGAAATGAACTTGTAGTAGAAGTTATCCTTTATTTTTTTTGCTTTGAATAATCTAGAGAAGCATTATGTCAGGCACTTATGAAAGCGCTAAGCTGAAAGCATAAACAAGAGTTAGCTTGGGCAACTTCAAAAAAAAAAATGTGTCAGGAGGACCTATTTCCTATCAGGTTTTTTAAACCCAGTATTCAAAATGGTTTTCCAACAGCAATTTTGAACATGCTGTGCTTTCTTACATTGTTTCTACCAACAGATTACTTAGCCAGAAAGATGAGATCTTCAAAGAACTCATAACACACAGATGGGAAATGGGATTTATACTCGTTAGGGCAGCACTGTATGATTTTGTAGATGTTCGTGACTACTATGAAGAATTTGATGTGGACTCAGCTAACGCAGTTCACGGGCAAAGAACTTTCCACAGAGAGAAAGTTAAGGTTATCATACTTTATGAGGTTGAAGATTGTATCCCCATATTTTCTTTTAAAGGTAAAATTATCGTTTGGACCGTGGATCCTTGGGAAGTTGCTTTCCAAGCTTGTGGAGCTGTTGGGCCCCTAATCTCCAAATTGTCCCACATTTGATGGTTTGGAGAAAGGTAATTGCTACCTGAACACTATCTAGGCTTGGCGTTCAAGTTCAGCCTTAGTTATTATCACCCAAACCTCGTGCTACTGCCACCCCTGGAGCACCCACTCCAACTTGGTGCCTCAGAATGTTTCAGACCAACTTTGCCTCAGTAACATGCACACATTTCTGTTTGTTCTGTCGCCATGCAGAGGTATCTGAGGCTGGTCACTGGAGTCTGGAGGCCAAATACCTTTCCCTGAATGTGTTGATTGAGAAGATTCCATCCTGTCTTTTCATCTCACCATCTCCCATGACCTTTATCTCAACACCTTCTCCTTGACCTGACCCTTCACCAGTTTGAAACCAGTTCTAGCTTCCAGGTTTTGCTTAACAGGCATTTTCTGGGCCACTGAGTATTTTTCACTGGGTAATATGAAAAGGAGACAGAGCGAGCCAGGAAGCAGATGTCTCTTGGGTGGTGTGAGTCTTTGAGAGTTGGAATTTGAAATCTCTGTCTGAAAGAAACAGTGAATGGGTGTAATTAGTCAGGCTGATGAAGGAGTAAAACCTGGTAAGCAATTTTGTTTGACTGGCTTAATGAAAAGCATTAGCTATCAGTTTCTGCCTAAATTCGCTGTGGGTAAAACAAGTGTGGGGTTTGAACAAAAGATAAAGATTCCACGTGGGTTTGGACTCTGTTCCTGAGAATAAGTTTTGTTTGGGCGGAAGGTATGTGGTTCATCCAAAACAAAACAAAACAAAACAAAACAAAAAAAATCAATGACTTGTGTCACTTCTTCACACATTTTATTTTAAGAGAATGGATCATATTTCAGGAAATGGAAGAGGTTCTTGCAAAGGCCAAAACTGGTATTTTGTAACCCAGTGTGTGTTGCTCATTTTCTTCTCATCCCCTTAAGCCAGGCATTTTCCCTAAGTTAGTTTTCAAGACAAAGGAATTTTTAAGGATTGACTTGAGGTTATCTCCCATCACCGTGCATCCTCCCCTGATGGTGTGAATCTGGCCAACAGCTGCCAAAGGCCTTGAGACCTATTCATCATCAAGTGACTAGCAAGAAATTAAGTGTCCCATGGAGGGGATGTTTTACTGCTGTCAAAGGAAATAAAAAATGATCCTCTAGCATCATTAATGACAGCTGGTAAAGCCGTGGAGCCAAAAGATGTGACATTCAAGAAGAAAATGGTTTGATATCCCAAAACAAAAATGGCAGTCTCTCTGAATCTTGACTGTAAGCTGTACTGAGCAACCTTCACAAGGCCAGACCAAATATATCAGCGATGTGTAAGCTCGAGTCCAGAGTGTGGTCCCAGATGCTGTTTCTCTTTCTGGCCATCAACAGTCATTGCCTCTTGAGATGTTAGGTAACCATCTCCAGCAAGATGGCAGTATCCATTCTCAGATTCGCTTTGTTATATAAATTTCAGCTTTCTGGCTTGGATCCCAGTAGAAAAATCTATTAAATTGGGATTGGACAGAAGGGCTGAATATACACTTTTTTTTTCCTTAGGGGAAAGATTATTTATTAGTGTTACTTGAGGTCACAAATTATTTTCTTGATAAAGTGGGGGAAAAGAGGGACACATGATCTTGTTTCGTGTCCTATTTGCTTAAGATTCAAATCAATTTTACAAGAAGTGACAAAACCCATTTTTTAAGGTACATGGCTTCTTGACAAACCACAGAGTAGAATAGAAAACAAAATAAATTCTGCCTCATTACTTTCCAAGTAGTTAATAAGGCAAACAAAAGTCAGCCAGGACAAAGAAAGCAGAAGAAAATGTTATTCTTGGGTTCAGATGTTACAGAGGAACTTAACCAGTTCTAGAAAGGGATGAGGAAAGGAAACTTTTTTGAGACTTACCATGAGCTGTTTCCATGTACATTATCTCAGCTAAAGTTCAGGCAATTTCTTATGGATGAGGAGAATGAGACTTGGAGAGTCTAATAAGACTCATGGTCTAGGTAGAAAGTGGCAGAGAAAAGACAAAAACCCAGATTCTCCCACCTCAAATCTACCTGAACACTTCTGTCTCCACCACTCATCACCAAGCACCTGGCCGCCAACCCTACAGAAATCCCTAACGGATGGGGCCCCATCCTTAGAGAGCCACACACTATGAAACTGACCTGACCCCAGACACTCCAACCATAGTAGTGGAAGGTTGAGTCCATTATCAGGACAAATCATGGGTTACAAAATTTGCTTTGGTTGAAATCCTTGAGAATCTCAGCCTTTATCTGCAGGCTGATTGCCTCATGGATGAACTTTCTCCGTTTGTTACCACTGATAGCAATTACTTTTTTAAATGGCTCTTTTAAAACATTTTTCCCTTCTTTAATTCCAAAACACCCTTGATGCTTTAAGCAGGACCCAAAATATTTTTGTATTTTGAATTTGTATATAACTTTAACATATCATTGGGGCATAGTCTAAGGGTATAACTTTTTCAGCCCATTGCCAGGAGGAAACAGCTGTCCTTATAACACCATCATTATTGCTAGCATGGAGACAGTGGCATCAGGAAGATTTGGACTTTAATCCTGGCCTCCCACTGTTGCTCTTGTGTGACTTCGGGCAAGTCACGTAACCTCAATCAGCCTCAGTTTCCACTCTGTAAAATGATATTAACATGATAAAAATACTCATGGCTACTCTCTTGGGGTGCTCATTAAGATCCAGCTGCTGTGCTAAGTACTTTGCCAACATCATTGCAGTATGCACAAAATGAGGATAATAATGCCCAGCAGGTCTGATTCTTGTGCATCTTCACTGATTTGGAATGCATATAATGCATCTAGTATATTATGCACAGCTCATTGTGGTTAATAGATGTCAATCGTGCTCAGTAGACGTTCTCCTGTGTCTCCCTTTCCTTCTCTACCTCAGTTTGGGTCACATTAGGTCCCCATTGCTCAGGCTCTGGTGCCGGGAAATAATGGGTCCATGGATGTGACTGATTCGTACTAATGACTGCAACCCTTATTGTCCTCATGTGACAGGTCCTGACCCAGGCCGGGGCTTCTTCATTATGTTAATTCAGAGATTTAACCCTGCTGGGAAGAGCTAAGGGTCTTGCTACGCAGGGGCCATTTGATGAACTGCTGGAGTGAGGGTCCAATTCTTAGCCTTAGCTTTAGGTTCTTTGTGCTGGGTAGAACAGATGTAGACCAGGCTTTCCTGATGTTTTCTCACTGTCTAGGATTAGTTGCAACTGGCCATATGGCTAGAGGCTCTTAGTAACAAGAGCAGTAATTTGAGAGAAGAAAATACACTTGATATAAATGAGGTTCCTACTTCCATAATGTCTTGAAATGATCCCTTGGTACGAACAGGCATGATTAAAAAATGCTTATGTCTGATCATCTACCAAAGGCTTAGGATATGAGGCTCCTCTTGATCATGTAACAACTAGAAAATACACCTGAATCTGGGGGATTATCTTCTCGTGAATTATATTCTAAAGAAATGCCTCTTGATCATCTTCACTGAAGTACCTTGACTGGTAGATAGAGGTCTCAGGGGATAATTCTAAGTAAGATGCCTTTTTCGATTATAAAGTTTCTTTGAGGGGCTTCCCTGGTGGTGCAGTGGTTAAGAATCCACCTGCCAATGCAAGGGACACAGGTTTGAGCCCTGGTCCAGTAAGATTCCACATGCCACAGAGAAACTAAGCCCGTGCACCACAACTACTGAGCCTGCTCTCTAGAGCCTGTGAGCCACAACTACTGAGCCCGTGTGCCTAGAGCCCATGCTCTGCAACAAGAGAAGCCACCGCAATGAGACGCTCGCCGCACCACAACGAAGAGTAGCCCCCACTCGCCGCAACTAGAGAAAGCCCTCACAGCAACGAAGACCCAATGCAGCCAAAAATAAATAAATAAAATAAATTAAAAAAAATTTTTTTAAGTTAAAAAATAAAATTTCTTTGAAATCACAAATTTTACTTTAAACATAAGTTTTGGTTATCTAATTCTGTGTAACAAACTGCCCCCAAATTTAGCAGCTTAAAACAAGAACAATTGATTATTTCTCAGAGTTCTGTGGGTTGACCAGAAGGTTTTCTACTTCGTACGGTGTTGGCTTAGACTTTTGGAAGGTCCAAAATTGTCTCTTGCACATGGCAGGAAGTTGGTGATTGCTGGCTGGAAATTCAGCGGGATTATCAGTCAAGGCACTCAGTTCTCCTCTACATGGACTTCTGCACGTGGACACTCTTACTTTCTCACAGCATGAAAGACTCAAGGTAGTCAAACATTTTAAAAACTGTAACAGTGAAAGCTGAAAGGCCTTCTTAAGTCTTAAGGTCTAGAACCAGCATAGTTTCACTTTCAGTTATCGGTTAAAGCAGATTGTAGGGCCAGCCTGGATTCAAAGCCAGAAGCTCACACAAGAACATGAAAATAGGGAGTCATAGTTTATTGAGGCCACCAAAGTAACAGTCTACTACAACATGGGACTTTTGCACACTGTCCCAGAATATATGTGTTATATTTTAGTATGAAAATATATTCCCCCAGATAGTCAAGTAAAATGAACTCTTATGGAAGTTCTATGGTTTTACTTAACCTTGGCATACTACCATGGACATGCCACTTGGGAAAGCAAGTTCCAGGTTTTTCTTCTTTTCTCAGCTGTCTTTTCTTGGGTCTTGGAACTTAGCAGGAGGGATGATCTGGGAGGAAAGTGGGATACACCCTAGATAGTTAGTTCATGTATTTACCTCACTTAGTAAGCATCTAAGACTGAATCCCAAAGCAAATACCAGTAATTTTTATTGATATTCATGTCTTTGTTCTCATCCTTTAGCCCTTAGACTTGAGAGTTATAAATTAGAACCTAAAGAAATTTAGAAAGGACCCTGTGTTGTTAAGGTGTCCAGGGATGTAACTTAACTTGTTTGGTCAGCCAATATATTCTGCTTTTAAAGAAAAAAAAGAATTCTTTACCAGCATGTATCACACTAAAAGAATTTTTTTAAAGAGGTGAACTTAGGTCAGTATGATAGTAAGATGGATATAGGCAGGAGAGCTGTAGGGTAAGGTTTTAGTAACCGGTCTGATTCATTTCCCTGATGGTGGAGGAGTTTTCCATCACAAGCAGTAACAAAGATACTTTGAAATAGCACAGCAGTCAGAAAACAAATCATATATCTAAATGTATCTGCCCTTATTTCAGGTCAAGGTCTGCAAATTATCCAAAGGAAATTTTTCTTGCTTCAGGTATCTGAGCTCTGCTGTCAAGCAGAGTTGTATATTACAGTCCAGCAGAGCTGAGAGAGAGAGAGGCCCCAAGCAGTAGAATCCATGCAAAGCACAGGAAGAACTGTGTGTGTACTGCCGTTGTTTGCGACAGCCCTGGTTCTTACATCTTAGACTTCTTTCTGGGTGAGAGATTCCATCTGGCACATCCCCCAAATCACCAACTCTGAAACCTGACTTCTAAAACATAGAATTGAATTTCTTCCTTCCATTCCCTGTATTTTATTAACAAAAAGTTTCAAACATACAGAAAAGTTGAAAGAATGGTTCAGTGAACATCCATACACCCATCTGGATTCTCCAGTGAAGACCTCTTTATCATCACCCATCCCTTCATTTTTAGAAGCATTGCAAAGTAAGCTGCAGACAATAGGACACTTCAACCCTAAACACTTCAACAAGCACACGCTAGAGTTCAATATTTGTTTATGGTCTCTCTCTCCCTCCATCCCTTCCTCCCTCCGTTCCTTCCTTCCCTTTCTCTCTCTCTCTCCTTTTTCTCTCTCTTTATTTCTTTGAGATGAAACTTACATACAATGAGATACGCTAGTCCTAAATGTCTTATTCCACGAGCTTTGACAAATACATACTCCCATGTAATCAAACTACTATCAACACCCAGAGCATTACTGTCACCCCATAAAGTTTCCTCCTGTGCTTTGCCAGTCAATCCCTTCCACCCACCCTCCATCAACAGCAATCACTGTTGTGATTTTTTTTTTTTTTTTGCGGTACGCGGGCCTCTCACTGTGGCCTCTCCCGTTGCGGTCCCGTTGTGGAGCACAGGCTCTGGATGCGCAGGCTCAGCGGCCATGGCTCACGTGCCCAGCCGCTCCACGGCATGTGGGATCTTCCCGGACCCGGGACATGAACCCGTGTCCCCTGCATCGTCAGGCGGACTCTCAACCACTGTGCCACCAGGGAAGCCCCTGCTGTTGTGATTTTTTTAAGCCTTAGATTCATTTTGCCTATTCTAGAGCTTTATATTAATCATATAGTATGTATTCTGGGTGAGAACTGGGCTTCTTTATCCAATACTGAAAAAAAATCTTAAACCTTGAAAGTGTACCTCTTCTCTGTGCTCCCAGAGCCATGGCTCCTTACGCTGCCTCATGGAGAAGCAAGAATTTTTCCCCAGGGAGTCATCCTTGAGTGCTCAGCAACTTGGGGGCAGTTGACCTTGAGTCTTGATTTCGGTCCCGGCAAGCCTGCAGCAACAACAGCTTCTCAATGACAAGGAGGATGAGAATGTGCAGGTGGGCACGTGGCAGCGATCAGAGGGCCAGGGACACCCACGCAGACCCCACACATCCCCTGGCGTGGCTGTGTTTATTAGCGGGTCTGCCTTTGTGTCTGTGAACTGGACTCTGTATTATTGGTTTGATTCCGGTTGCTCCAAGGGACAAAGGAGGAAATAGTTTGCCTCAAAGCATGCAGCGCAATCCAGGGACAGAACGGTGTGTATCTCCTGAGCAGGGTGAAGATTCTCAGCTAACCGAATAGATGCTGGCCGCTCTGCCTCCAGTGTAGAAAAAGGAACTGCATGGGGAGCTGACGTTATATTTGAGGCTTTTCCAAACCCACAGGGCTGTTTCGATGACAAGAAACGGGTCACCCTACTTTCCGAGATAGATGTGGTACATTCAGTAACAAGGAGAGGGCAGCCCAGATGAAATGCACCCCAGGAGGCCTGTCCAACCAAGTGCTGCAAGGAGCTATCATTAGGCTATGAAATCCAGAGGGCCAGGCTGTGCAGCAAGTGTGTTCCCAAATGAGTATATTCAGTGTTATTTGGATAAATGAAAAGTCTTACAGGTACCCGGCGATCGCACGCATGCTCGGAGGGGTTTTAATAGTCTGCATCGTACACCCACATTAATCTAAGACAGCTGCTGCTCCAGCGCCATGAACACATGCCAACTGTGAGCTCGTTCTCTTTGTTTTGCATCTCACGTGCTTAATTTAATGGGACACAGTTTGTATAACCAGACCAGCAGCAATCACGCTTATCTCCACTAACAGATGATTTTTTTAAGCTTTGTGCTTTAATGGGTCATTGGCTACTGAGCTAAGGCAAAGGTGAGCAGTTTTGGGGGGATTATTACAGTTTAGTCATCCCGAGTTTCTGTTCTATCTCATTACATGGATCAGTAAGCAAATAACAGGAAGATTCCCTGTCTTCCCCCACCTCCACCGAAATATCCTATCTGAACTTCAGCATACCTTGCTTAAGGCTGGCCAAGAGCGAGAAGCTTCCTCGAGTTTCCCAGTATGGAAATATTGTGTTCATGGAAAATGATCATCCAAGCAATAGTTCCTCTACAAAAATCTTACCGTGAAGTGTAATTTACAAATACATGGAACCATGAGTGGTGACAGACACCAAATTAATAAAGTGCCATATGCATCTCAAAACAACAGACACTATCAATCATCTCTAATACTATCTATGATGACTTCAAAAAACAATACAGGATTGGGTACACAATTCATACCTCAATTCATACCTTTCCTCTAATTAGCTGTAGACAAAGCTTAATAGATAGAGGGGAATTGGACAGGCATCAGAGAAGATAAGGCATTTGCTACTTGGCTCGGCTGGAATAAAATTGCAGGAAGATATAGAGATCTATGATTTAAGCTTATCCAAGAATAATGGGGAAAATATAATGCTTCGATAATAAGGCAACCTGAGACAATAACGTGCACAACTTACGAAACTCGGGACAGAGGAGGAAGTGAAGGGTGAGGAGACAGCAGGATATTGGCTGTAAGACAAACAGACAAGAGGCTCAGTGGACTTTATACTCTTTTTGTTAATGTCTTTTAAATTTTAAAGACATGCTTTGTAACTTTCCAGCTCTAACATTTAAGCAGTGATTTTGGCACAGAGACTTCCACTTTCTCTGAATCCAGGGATGCTGCCTGGATGCGAGTTTAGAAGTGGATAGGTTGGGAAGTTCCTGGCACCGTCTGATCCATTACCTGTCTCGTTCACAGCAGCAGTTTTTGATGAAAGGCTTTTTAAATTGCTTTTTCCCTGGAAATGATTCTCCCCAGGCAGTTCTCCTTCCCTTTTCCTGCCTGTCATCCTGTCCTGGCAGCCAGATCATCAAATCCTAGAGGAGGGACAGGGAATTTTCTCCATGTGTCTCTAGAGCCGGTGGCCAGGCATCCATGGCCACAGTTAAGAAAGCAGAGGTCAGGAAGGTAGGGGCCGTCTGTGGCGCTGCCTTGGCTTCTTGGTAAGGTTTATGGCTTTTAAACTGATGCTTGTTGCCTCTTTAAATGTTAAAGAGGGAAGTCCCCATGAACCCCTGCTGGCATTCAATTATGGTCATGGTTATAAAATGTCTCAGATCTTTGGGGAGTGTGAGCCAATCAATTGAGTATTGCAGAGAAGGAGCATAGAGCTGCAGAGGCTGGTCTTTGCCAGGTTTCCTTTTGCTCCCTTCTTCTATTTCGCTGCTGGAGAAGCTTGTTTATAAGGGGCTTGTTTACTGGCTGGAGGGCATTTGGGAAATTATTATCTAACAATAAAGGATGAATGGTGCTCGAAGATCTTTAACTCATTTGATGAGGTGTGATACATTGTTCTCTTTCAGAGCCTGTTAATTTCTTTAAAAAATTTTTTTTAAATGATGTATAGTTGATTTACAATGTTGTGTTAGTTTCAGGTGTACAGCAAAGTGATTTAGTTATACATACATATGTATCTATGTTTTTCAGATTCTTTTCCTTTATAGGTTATTATAAAATATTGAGTGCTATACCCAAAATATTGAGTGCTATACTCAATATACTCAATACTTCCTTCTCACAGCTAGATACCTGTGCTATACAGTACGTCCTTATTGGTTACTTATTTTATATATACTAATGTGTATCTGTTAGTCTCAACCTCCTAATTTACCCCTCTCCCGCTTCCCCTTGCATAATCATAAATTTGTTTTCTATGTCTATGTTAATTTCTAAATAGCATTTTCCTAAGATTCTTAGGCTGCCCACATTTGAGTAAGCCTCTCTATCTGTCTTTTGTTTTGTTGTTGTTCTTTTGAAATAGGGTCTCTGTGAAATGAATCAAAGTTTGTTGGTTTGTTTAAAATTTTTTTTCTGAACATGGCAACTTTGGTTCTGCACATGGCTATGCTTGTTGAAGAACTTACAGAGCTACTTTAGGTCTAGCGGCGTGGTCTGGTCATTAGGGTGAAAGTGCATGCACGTGTCCATGCAGCAGGCCCTGTACAAGAATGTAAGCCCCACGAGGGTCGGGATTTTGTCTCCTTTACCCACTGCTGTACCCTCAGTGCCCGAAACACTGCCTGGCACCGTGGAAGTGCTCAGGAACACGTTGCATGGATGGAGCCTGCAGTGATGGGAATTGAAGGCACATATTTTCCTCCCCACAACTAACCTAGTTCTAATGACTTGTGTAATCCCCCCAAATTGGAAAGAAAGAAGTAGTTTCACGTTAGGCCTCTGTGGTGTGTCTCTAAAGTGATTTAGCATCCCGCAAGATTCTGGGCCATCTCCTCTTTTAACACATCTCTGAAGGGAAACTGGCAAAGTATAAGTGCATTTGAAGGGTCTGCTTGTTTAAAAGAAACTGATTTTTTTAAAACACCTTTTTTTTTAATCCTGTTATTTTGACTATACTTTTACATAAATGACCTCATACCATACATTTTAAAATTTAATAATGAGATATTTCAAAGCCCCAACTTCAGGATGTCTCAGGTAGCAGAATTCTTATTCTGCCTTCCTCTAGGAGTGGCTCCTGGTAAGAAGGATGGGGAGAATGACGACTAGGAAAGGTGAGAGGAAATGGGTTGGTGAAGAGTCAGATAGCTCTTAGGAAGTCCATGACAGTAGCTGGAAATGAAGAGCAGGAGAGATGGATGTCATGTGGGGGGTGGGGGTGAGTGGGCCACCTTCTTTCCCAGAGCTGCTCATCTGACTCTTCCCAGAATCATAGTCACAGATCTAAGAGAGAGATGCTAGTATTATGAATGCCGTTATCTGCATTCCACACATGAGGCAAGCAAGCCCCGGTGGGGTGTTGTGAATTCCTTCTCACAGCTAGGTACCTGGCCAATGGAAGAGCTAGACTAGCCTTCTGGAGGTCCCCTTCCGAGCCCAAGCTCTTAACCACTATGCCCTACATCCCTCGAGACCCCGTGCTATGGTTATTGCTGTGACATTGTTTATGCTGTGGTTCTGACTTCTGCTCTGGGACCTCTAACACCAGTCACCGTGGTCACTTGCCTGTTCTGGCACAAGAGTCCCTTGGGTGCTGGCACCTCTTGTCCTGTCCTTGGACAAAAACAGCGGGAGGCTGAGAATGATGCCTGCACCCATGTGTGATCAGTGCCTTAGGACCCAGAAGGATGGGGTGCAGAAGCAAGCCCGCTGTCCACACCCTCCCAAACCACTTCCTCGGGGCGCTTCTGTTCCATCGCTCGTGGGTTGGTCATCACCCACGTTAGGTGGGGGCAGTCGTGAATTCCATCAGATTCCTGCCACACGGGGATCTGAAGAAGATACACGAAATGCCAACTGAGAAGGCTCCTGAGGGGAAGCCCAAGGGATGTTCTTGTCTTTGTAGCCATGGCAACCACAGCCTAGCCCCGGGGTGGGTAGAAGGCAAGACCCACTGTCTTGTGTGAGGTGCTCCCTTTGACTTGCAAAGAAACCCAGAGGCAGAAAAGTCTACAGATCAGAGAAACATGAGGGGTTCTATCTGCTACCATTTGTTCTTTCCGTGACATCTATAACTGGTTTTGAAAACCGCTTTTATAAGAAAGATTCAACTCTGATGGAAATGCTACGACCTCTGATGCCTTAGTGGGAAATGACTTTAGCTGATGAGATTTGCTAAAGTCCCATAAGAGTGGCTTGGAAATCTTACTCCTGGGCTTGAGGAGCCTGCTTCTCTCACAGCTGGCATCCATGGTGCCATCGTTTTCTCAGAAGAATATCTATATTTCACAAGAGGCACACCTCATTTTGTTGCACTTCACTTTATTGTGCTTCGAAGATACTGTGGTTTTTTTTACAAATTAAAGGTCTGGGGCAACCCTGCATATTATATGTGTTATGGTGATCTGTGATCAGTCATCTTTGATGTTACTACTATGAGTCGCTGAAGGCTCAGAAGATGATTATCATTTTTCAGCAATAAAGTTTTCTTTTCTTTTCTTTTTTTCTTTTTTTTCTTTTTTTTTTTTTGCGGTACGCGGGCCTCTCACTGTTGTGGCCTTTCCCGTTGCAGAGCACAGGCTCTGGATGCGCAGGCTCAGCGGCCATGGCTCACGGGCCCAGCCGCTCCATGGCATGTGGGATCTTCCCAGACCGGGGCACGAACCCGTGTCCCCTGCATTGGCAGGAGGACTCTCAACCACTGAGCCACCAGGGAAGCCCCAATAAAGTATTTTTAATGAAGGCATGTACATTGTTTTTTAGACATAATGCTATTGCACACTTAATAGACTTCAGTAGAGTATAAGCATAACTTTGATTTGCACTGGGAAACCAAAAAGTTTTGTGTGACTCACTTTATTGTGATATTTGCTTTGTTACGATGGTCTGGACCTGAACCCACAGTATCCCTGAGGTGTGCCTGTAGTTGTTTGTGGTTTTCCAAGTAATGCTGTGATATAAAATATTGGGTTTGCCTGTGGCCGGGAACAATCTATTTAGGTGAAGTAGATTTTTCTGATTGGACAAATGGACCTGGTTCCTACTATAGACACACTCAGACTTGAAGAATTACACAGTGGTTTTAAAGTTACTGAGGAAAGAGCTTTTTTAGTGTTTTCAGTTTATTTCTGAACGAAGGCTCGCTTTACTGAGATACTTGTCTTCAGTGCCAGCAAAGTCTACTGTAGCACAAATGTGCCCTTTTTTGAGTGATCTGAGCACTGAGATTTGGGGGCAGGAGGATGATGATTCTCAAAACTGATGCATTACTACTTCCTTTGGAAGGATGCCATCATGGATGTTTAGCTCACTGCATTGAGAAACACTAAATATGTTTCTATTAAAGACAATCGGAGTATTGATTTTTCAGAAAATTCTAATGACCTAGAGATTTTATTCTTTCTCTTATCTAATTCTATAGTGACTCTCCATCAAAAGCTGAATACGTATTTCAGGATATAACAGGAGAGTGTGCCTAAAATATCCAAAGGGATGTGCAGAAGACTCTAGGCATGGTAGCAATGTTTTTTTGTGTGTGTGTTTGTTTGTTTGTTTATAGTAGGTCCTTGATGGTTGTCTCTTTTATATATATAGCAGCGTGTATATGTTAACCCCGTCCTAATTTATCCCTTCCCCCGCCACCTTCCCCTTTGGTAACCATAAGTTTGTTTTCTATATGGGTTTTAAATATGTACCTTCAATCCAGAAAGAATGTTTAACAGTTCTGTCAGTCATTATCATCTGATTATTTTTTCTGTCTCTGGAAAGTTGGGAGGTCACATGCCCTTCCAACTGTCAGACCTCACTCCTGTGTCTGGTGTTCCCATCCCTGGGACTATATCTTTGAGAACAAAAAGGGCATTGTTTTCTTTTTGTTGAAGTATAGTTGATTTACCATACTGTGTTAGTTTCAGGTGTAGAGCAAAGTGATTCAGTCATATACATATATGTTTTTCAGATTATTTTCTGTTATAGGTTATTACACGGTAGTGAATATAGTTCCCTGTGCTATACAGTAGGAACTTGTTGCTTATCTATTTTATATAATAGTAGTTTGTATCTGTTAATACTATATTCCCAAATTATTATCCCTCCCCTCCTCTCTTTCCCCTTTGGTAACTGTAAGTTTGTTTTCTATGTTTGTCAGCCTGTTTCTGCTTTGTATATAGATTCATTTGTATTATTTTTTAATTCTACATATAAGTGATATCATATAATATTTGTCTTTCTCTATGTGACTTACTCCACTTAGTAGGATATTCTCTAGGTCCATCTATGTTGTTGTAAATGACATTATTTCATTCTTTCTTAGGGCTAAATAATATTCCATTGTATATATGTATCACATCTTCTTAAACAAACCACGTCTGTTGATGGCCACTTGAGTTGTTTTCATGTCTTGGCTATTGTAAATAGCCTTTCCTTGAACATTGGGGTGTATGTATCTTTTCGAATTAGAGCTCTCATCTTTTCAGAATATATGCCCAGGAGTGGGATTGCTGGGTCATATGGTAATTCTATTTTTAGTTTTTTAAGGAGCCTCCACACTGTTCTCCATAGTAGCTATATCAATTTACATTCCCACCAACAGTGCAAGAGGGTACCCTGTCTCCACACCCTCTCCAGCATTTATTGTCTGTAGACTTTTTAATGACCAGTGTGAGGTGTTACCTCATTGTGGTTTTGATTTGCATTTCTCTAATGATTAGCAGTGTTAAGCGTCTTTTCATGTTCTTGTTAGCCATCTATAGGTCTTCTCTGGAGAGATGTCTATTTAGGTCTTCCAAAAGGGCATTGCTTGAGTAACATATGTGAATGTGGGTCAGAAATTTGAACCAGCTCTTAAGGTAACATGCCAAACTACCCTATACCATTTATGTAGGTATTTCTATTTCTATTTCTACTGCTTATATTTGAGTCATAGAGAAAGAGGGAGAGAGAATTAGGGACAGAGAGGACTATGAAGACTGAGAATGTGTCTGGACAAAGAACAGAGCAACATAATAGCGTGTGCAAGCTAGGAACCCCCCAGAACAGGAGTCTAGTCCCCTATCGTGTGGACAATAACCTCCTCAAATTCTTAGTTCCTTGGTCTATGGAAAAAAACATTCCTGCACTGCCTATATTTTAGGGCCAGGCAGAAAATCTAAGGAGAGAGTAGATTTAACAATACCCATCAGTGTGGATATAAAGGAAGGAGGCCATGTTAAGGAAACAACTTACATTTGGGACATCTCAAGCAAAACAAATATTTCATAACTCCATGTTTTCCCATGAGACACAGTGCCAAATGCTTCTCTTGTTGGAAGTCAGATGTTTCACTCATATCAAGGAAAGGAAGTGATGGCATCTCTATAGCCATAATCACATTCAGAATGTTAGTGTTGGCTGGGGCTTTAGAGGTCATCTAGTTCTACCTCTTTAGTTAAAAGATAAGAAAACTATCCGAAGGGTAAGGGACTGATCCAACGTCTCATAGCTAATGAGTAGCAGAGATGGGATGAGAAGTCTATTAACCTGTTTCTGTCTGGGGCTCTGGTACTTCCCTTCTCTCCCCTGCCCTCCTGAGGTTCAGGGTGTGTGAAAGATTCTGTGTGTTTCTGGGTTTGTTCATCGGGTTGAGGATTGTGAAGAAAGGATATTCTTGAAGTTTTCACCCTTAAATCTGGAACCTCCACACAGTCCTAAGAATACCATGGGCACAGTGAGGGCTTGGCTTCCATAGTTTCCTTTTTACTTTGTACATCATCTGTGTCTCTGAGCCTCGACAATTCTAGACGGAGCAATTCGAAAGTCAACCACAGCAGCTGCATTTCAGAGGCATGCTTTGGGAAGATCCAACAGGGCTATTTAAAAAAAAAAATTGCACTTGTGAGTCTAAATGTAAATTGTCAACTTTTCCAATGATTGAATCATTAATATCATCTTCTCCAATCATTGAATTGGAAAGGAAACCTCCCCAGCTCTTCTGAGATGACAGAGGGCAGCCTGGATAAAACCATAATGAAAAGACCTCATTTTATTGATTCATTTAAAATGTGTTTCCCCAAATCTTCAGTTAAAAATTTTTTAACAGCCAAAAACGTCTATCAATTTAAGTACAAAAACATTTTTTTCAAGTATAAGGAAGCAGCACATTGATCAAAAGATGAGTGAGTAGGTAACAGGAGGGCGGAGCCACTTGTGCCAGTGAACTGCGTACAGTTGGTTCACATTTTAACTTAGAAATAAAATCACTAAGGGAAACATTGTAAATAGAATGGTATTTTCAAAAAGAAAATGTGCAATTACAGGTTACGTATTTGCTTAAGCAATTAACTTGCAGATAGGACTCCCAAAATGAAGAGATAAATATAAATTACTCTAAGCTCTTTTATAATTTTAAAAATTTAAACAATTCTGAGTCCTGTAAAATAAGCATGAATGCACCATATTAATAATTATATAAGAAACCCCAAATTATTATGAAGAGCATATGTGTTTTCATCTGTCTCTTTATTTATAACCCTGCTTTATCCAAAATATTTTGGTTGTGCCCAAAATGCAGTAATGATGGTGGTTCCAGAGAAGGTGACTTACCCCTGGGTCTTGGCTCCGCTTTCCCTCTGCTACCTCTCCTGCCTCCACATTTGGGTGCTTTCTTCTCAAAAGCCCCAGCTCCACCCATATCTAAACCGTAACTCCACTGCTCACAATGCCCAGAAATTCACCTTTCCTTTGAAGTATGTATGCATGTTACTTCATACCATTGCCTAGTAAGTGTTCAATCTAAAGAGTACCATCAATATTATCAGTGCTTTAGACTTTAAGGAACGTTGTCTTTTTCCTACCAGTGAGAAGGCAAGAAATGTAAAAAATTTCTTTTGTGTTCTTTGAACAGCTTGAAGGATCCATGTGCATCCTTTAGAGACGTGGGGATTAGGGTGAATCTGTGAATCTGTATTCTATTTCACAGCAGTTCAAGACAAAGAGAGGTGAGGTGAAAAGCTTTAGGACTAGGGTGGGATTTGGGGCGCTTTTTTGTTTTCTGTTTTTAGTACTTTTAGAAGAAATCTGAATTTTTGCAAGCAGTGAGGGTACATTGGCTTAAATTTTAAACATTTTAAAATTTCAGATTATTGTAGGGAGAAGGGAAGTAGGCAGACTAATATACAGGGCTAGTAGTAGAAAGGTAGGGATGGCAGAAGGGCACTCCAGTTAAAAAGCATCTGCTACCTCTCCCGTCTCCACCTTTGGGTGCCTTGTCTAACAATGCTGCTTCCTCCTTGCTGGTCCCTGTGACTTCTCTGTGATGGTGAAAACAACGTGGGCTCTGCTGTCAGAGAGCCCCAGGTTCAAAACTCAACACCACTGCTATTAACTCTACGGTTTCAGCCAAGTTATTCAAACTGAGCCTTAGTTCTTTCTTCTGTAAAATGGGTACAGAAAAGCCTGCATTAGCTTTTGTAGCTCTAACTGCAACAATAATTATCAAGTCCCTAGCATGGTTTCATATGTTTACAAACAAGCTATCTCAATGATTCTTCATCCCTTTCCTCACCCCAGCTCATCTCATCGCAGTCACCATGCAACTTGGAGACTAGGGAATTTTCTGATTCTATTGGACTTCCTAGCTGAAAATCTACACATACAGTTATTTAAAGTTGAGTTAATTAAAAGGAAATAAAATTAGAATTTCAGCTCCTTATTTCAAATGGCTATGACATAGAACAGCACAGATAGAATGTTTCCATTATTGCTAAAAGGTTTAGTGTTCGGCTCTCTTGACTGTCTTGCAGGTATAGGTGTGATGCAGTTCTGGCCAATAAATATAAGCAAAAGCCCCTGGGTAAAGCTTTCTTGGAGGACAGCTATAGCTGCAGGGTCAATGTTGTGATCAGAGGTGACTTTGAGGATGGAAGCTATGGGGATGGGCTGGAGATAGAGCTGATCATTTAGAGATAGACTATAACTAATCATATTCTTATGACTTCATGTTCTTTCCCAATTCCCATATTATGATCATTCCAGCCCTAAAACCCCTACTAACTCTGTCTTAAATTGGACAAAGTCTTTGATCTCAATGTGTCATGTTTTGTTTTTGTTTTTGATGGGAAAAGAGGCCAGTTAGAAAAAGCAATGTACTCTTAGTAGGCAGGAAAATCTTTCTTTCTCTGTCCTGACCTCCATTTGTTCATTCATTCTTTTCTTTTCCTTCTTCCCTCCTTCCCTCCCTCCCTTCCTCCTTCCCTCCCTCCCTCCCTTCCTTCCTTCCTTCCTTCCTTCCTTCCTTCCTTCCTTCTGGCTTTACCTCCTTCCAGAATAGAGTAAAGACATGACCTGACCTGGGAGCTGTGATCTTTTTACTGATTCAGGTGGATGCTTCATCAACGAATCTGCAGAGCTCCCTGCCTAGAGTATTACTAAGCAGATGCTTCAACTATTACTAAGAAGCTGCTTCAGACTGTTCAAAAATTAGTGAATCTAAACAAACAGTGCCTACAATTTCAAAGAGAAGAAGTGAGACCAAAATCTGATAGGCACTGCAAAACAGCTCACCTATGGAAATGCCCTTACTTCGAAATACCTTCTTCTCTGGCCTCCCTTTCTTAATCAGAAGTTATTATAGGTTATTTTCTTCTACCGTGTATGCTAGACACATGGTGTTCTGAACTGAGAATTCATGAATTCTAATCCTCATCACTGAATTGGCTTCTTGCCTAACCTTGGGCAGAGGACACACCGTGTCTTTAATGCATTCCTCTAGGAATCACATGGAATGCTATAAAAGTTTTAATTATTAATGGAATTTTCAGAGAACTTGCCTAGCTGCGTAACTCCAGCCAACCTTAATTTTTAATCTTTATAAATACCTTTGAATTTTAATAAGTTCTCAGCAAGGCAGCCATTTATTCTTTAAGGATGGTTTCTACCTTATGGTTTGTTCACATACGTTGCTTTATCTCCTCTTCATACCTCCACTATGGATGGCATTTTCTGCTATCATCCACTGCCGTCATATTTTATCTTCTCATAACAACTCTAGTTTAAGAAAATGTAGTTAAGAAAGTGCAAGCTAATTGCTAAAAAGGGCATCTGAATTTTCTGTGAATGTTTGCATTCAAACTCTGTTTCCCTTTTGATATCAGAGATGAAAACTCAGGGATATCACTTTAAATAACAAGATATTCTGTGAAGAGAGAGGAGAGATTTTTCTCATATTACATATGCTTGCTGAATATAAAGCCAGTTTTTTGAATGCAGTACTCTCACAGGAACAATTTCGTACACGGTGGTTAGACTATGAGGCTAGCTCACACAAGTCTGTTTCACTCACAGTCAAATCTCTAGTTTTGCCATGAAAAATAGTGGAAAGTAATGCTGTTTTAATCCAAGTATTTAAGTAAAATAGAAAACATCTCCATTTTAGTTTATAAATTGCTGTCTTTTCTTCTCCTTTATACCAGTATTTTCCTAGCCTTACTTAGGCTTGTCAACCTTAAAGAGCACTAGAGATTTATTTTTTTTCCTTTAATAAAAAGGAGAAAAGAAAGGTGGATAGAGAGATGGTGCTGCTGTGACTGTGTAGCCTTAGGTGAAAGGAGGCACACAGGGCTTGAGGTGTGCCCTCAAGATGTACACATTCATGAGAAAGGATTTGCTAGTATAGTTATCTTTATTGTGGTTATCTTTATTTTAGTGTAGTTATCTTTATTGTGGAAGGTACCATCCAAGTGGAGAATAGAGGAGCATAGTATGTCAGACAGTCCCTCTGAAGGGGAAGAGGGAAGATGTTGGAGATGTGGAGGGAAGGGAAGTTTCCTCAAGTGAAACACCAGGTGGTACTATTGTCCCCATATGTACTCCATGGTGGAGGTTTGGAAGGTGTGTGTGTTTGTGCATGCGTGTGCACATGCCATTATGTGTGTGTGTGATGGAAACTAGGAATGTGCAGGGAAATGATATGGACACAGAAGCAGGGCTTTAAAAGTACAAGGTAAAGTGTCCATCGATGGATGAATGGATGTACACAAAACAAACTGTGTTGTGTACATAGAATGTACACAGTAGTCAGCCTTAAAAAAGAAGGGAAATATGACATATGCTACAACATGGATAAATTTTAAAGACATTATTCTGAGTGGAATAAGCCAGCCACAAAAGGACAAATGCTGTATGATTCCACTTATATGAGGTACAGTAGTCAAATTCATAGAGACAAGATGTAGAATAGTTTTTGTCAAGGGCCAGAGGTGAGGGGAATGGGAAGTTTTTGTTTAATGGCTACACAGTTTCACTTTTTCAAGAAATGAGATTGGAGATGGATGGTGGTGACGGTTGCACAACAGTGTGAATGTACTTAAGGCCACTGTACTGTACACTTAGAAATGGTTAAGATGCTAAATTTTATGTTATGTGAAATCTATCACAGTAAAAAAATGTGCTGGGCATAATTAAAGAATGATGAAATTTTCTGCTTCCCCTGAATAGTAGAAGATAGAATATGAGAGGGGATAAGAGGACAATGTTTCTACTAAGTTGTTTTATAAACCTATGCTTTTTAAACTACGTGTTTCAACTCATTAGTAAGTCATACTGTAACCATAAGTGGAGATTGGCTGCTCACCACTCAAAAGCCATTAAAGAGGAAAGGCTGGTGGAAAGGAAAGCTTGCTTTATTTTGGATGCTGGCAACTGGGATTGGGGGGTTGGGGAGGTAGGACTCCTGTCCAAAGGCTGACTGCCCCCCACTGACTATCAGTGGAGAAGCGCATTTAGAGATGGAGAAAGGGGGTTACATGTAGAAACAGCACAGTCAGCTCTGATAGTCATCTTGAAATTGGTCCTGCGGTGGTCTGACCAGCATCATCTTGATTGTTTTAAGTACAATTAATCTTCAGTTCCAGGGTCAGTTTGTTCCCATTTCCTTGAGGCCAGTTCTTGGAATTGTGGCAGCTTATGTCATGGGTACAGTCTGGTCATCATGCAGTTAACTTCTTCCACCTGGTGGCGGTTTCAGCATCTATAAGACAGCTCACAGGATATGGCTCTGAATGTTATTTATAGCCCTTGAGGAGGAAACTAAAAGTCCTTGACTTTGCTTCATGACTAAACTATTATTTTGTCTCCTTTGACTGTTTTCCTTTGTTTCTGCATTTTCTCACTTCTCTGATTAAAGTTATTCTTTGGCTAAAGTTTTTCCACAGACAAAAGGCAGGCTGAGGACATGGGGGGAAGGACTATAGGGTCCTTCTCTGTTTCAATACCAGTCATTCTTTTAAAGAAATTAAAATGAAATCAAATTGAATTAAATTGACTTTTAAAAAGTGACCTTATTGAAAGTAGATATATGTGCTTTATGAAACTTTAGGTAAACAGTGGCTTATGTGTACTAGGTTACAATGTAAAAAATATTTCTTCATTTGAATTGCAGTCAAAATCAGGGAAGGATCCTGTCTGTCTTGTGCCTTAAGATAGTTAACTGGGAGGTAGGTGGGTTCTACATAGGTGACTATTATATTAACACAGATTAAAGGATGAAGGGCCTTTCTTGTGATGGTAGTGAATGGAATGAAGACAGGCAGACATGGGAGAAATGATAGAGGCAGGATAGATGAGATTTGGCTACTGATTGGGTGTATATTGTGAAGACGGGGAGAAACTTAAAGTTGATTTGTTTCCATCTGGGTGTGTGCGAGAAAAGATATCAGGGACATACAGGGAGGATCAGATTGGGGAAGCCAAAGGTGCATTCACTTTTTAATGCTTGCATTCAAAGAGCAGGAAAGACATCCAGGGGAAAGTGTCCTAAAGGAAGATAGAAATGGAAAACGAGCTCGGAAGACTATGGGACTAGTGATGTTGATGAAGAGAGATCTGTATAGAAAGAAGATTTGAGGCTTGGAAAAAAATGGGTAGTGGTAGTTGGAGAGAATGTGTAAAGAGGAAGAAAAAGAGGATACCAATTCCAGGATTCAAGGCGTGGGAATGCCTAGAATTCAGGAGCAGAAAAAGAAAAAAGAAAAAAAAAAAGAGGGAAAAGAGGAAACAAGAGAACTAGTGTCATGGAAGAGAAAACACAAGAGAGGACAAAGAAGATAAAGGTGGAGAGAAAAACTGGCTCCAGGAGATGGCGCCAATCAGTGGCCTTGGAGGGCAGTTTCACCAGACCACCAGTGGGTGGAGGGACCACCATGGGTGGGGATAGTGGCTCTGTGATCTGGTGGTGAGGCCCCAAGGTAATGAGAGTGGCAGAGACAGGGAGAGTGAATGAGATTTGATTTGGCGCTTCCAGTTGACTGGTTTTTCACACTTCTGCCACCCCTACATCAATGACCTTTGCTGAACTTAGTGTATTTTCCATCAAAATGGACCCATCAGAGCCCTAGGATTGGTGGATGGTAATGAGCCCTCTCCAGTCACATAACATCCAGTCCGTGAAGACTGTAGCTCACTCTGGGACTGACAGAGCTCCTGAGGGCTAGTTAGGGAGGTTTTCAGGCAGAAGGGTCCTTGGTGTTCTTGATCGCATGTGGGCAGTAGCCCACTGTGCCTGTGGACAGACTGCTTTGTTTTCACTGCTTCTGTTTATTCCTTTGTAAATTGTACTTATCAGTATACAACAGCACCCCACCGTTTCTGACCCGCTGCCGGGAATTATTCCTTACTTTTTCCCTTTTGTAAAAGTAATGTTTAAATGGGTGCTCTTTTTTTTTTTTTTAAAAAAAGGAAAACTTTAATCAATTATGTGGCTCAGAAATTTCCAGTATGCTTTTGGGGAAATTCAAAGCATTTCTATAAACACAGTGGGTGTTGGGGCACTTGCAACAATTCTGGAGCAAGTGTGGAATCAATCTTTGTTGAAGTGAAACATGCGTATCTCCTTCAAACCACACAAAAAATATATTTAGCATCATCTACCACTAATAATAAGTGGTGGTGAATGTGAACTCGACACCTACCACTCTGTTCATAGCTGGCAGGACTGCTTCTAATGCAGGTTTTGACTAGATCATTACATATGAAAGGTGAGGAAATATGGTGAACCCAGTTAGAAGGTCCTCACCTGGGTAGAATGGTTTTCATTTGGATAAGTTGAAAGCCATTTCCATAGCAACAGGACATTTTCAGGAAATGAACTGAAAAGCATGTTGCTTTTGGCATCCTACTTAGTATTTTGGTAAAAATCTGGGTTCTTTGGTTCCCCATTATCGTTAACAGGGGCAATAAACAAACAGAAACACACTCTGAATTAGTTTACTTCTCTTTCAAAATGTGGAACAAACAATAGCACACATAATTTTTGTACCTGCCTGGCAAAAATTCCCAAAGCTTTGCTTAATTCTTCTCAGGCTGGTAGATAAAATCTATACTAGCAACAAATATCAGGGGAGGAAAATAATGCATTTCTCTTAATAAAGTAACAGATTTTGCCTGGTTGCCTTTGGAGGTATACTTTTTTCCCTTTAAAGGTTAATGCTTGTTTTGCTTTTCCTAGTTTTTCCAAGAATATGGATTTGATGTAAATGTAATGTGGTTATGGACCCTAGCATCTTGTCCTGTGTTGCTTTTTGCTATCTTCTGTTTCTGATGCATTTGAATACATTCAGAATCTTGCCCAAGTATACAGTTTCTGAACTCCCAACCTCTTATTTAAGACTAGTCGATAACCTTTGGCTATTTCTTGCCTTCTCTGTTGATTGTGGTGCCTGGCCAGGAGATGTGCCCTGGAGATGTCCTCTGGAAACCTTTACTGCTGGGGAAATACTCAGCTGTGTTTATCATTAACCAGGGAGGACTATCCTTCTAAGATATCAAAATATAGGAAACAGGTTATTCTGATACCAGACAACAGAAAAGAGAAACAGGCTTCCTCTGGCTGAACCCTTCAAACAAGTGAGTTCATTTTATTTGCAGGAGAATGCAGGGGGCCACGTTTACTTCTGGGTCCGCATGACTGCCTTTGGTAGGTCCTCAGCGTGAGTCTGATGAATGGATGACTCAATGAACAAGAAAATGGAGGTCAAGCACTTTGGAAACATAACATGTCAAATTAGAAGTGACTCATCTGGTCATTAAAATAGTACAATGAAAGCCCTTTTCACCTTTCTAGACTTTAAAACTTTCCTACAATGAACATTGATTACATCTGCAACCCGAAAAAAACAAAGAAAAGTAAATAAATAGAACACTAGTGAAAAAGCAAAGAAAGAGATCTAATTGCTTTTTAAGGATGGCATTCATTTACTCCATGACACATTTCTTTAATGTCTTCTTCATTTGCAGCAAGCAATGTTTTAACTGTGCAGCATACATGTACTCACATACTCAAGGCATTACTGATAAAAACATTAAGTCAACAAACATTTATTGAGCACTTATTACATAGCAGGGTGCTTTCTATGCACTTCGGGATATTTATGGATAAATAATACATGAGTCAGGCCCTCAAGGAGCTCACTTATGATGCAGGTGGGCCCAAAGCCAGAATTGTTCATAATGAATGGTAGCTTTTAGTGGCAAACTGTTCCTTACAAGCAAGTAATGTGCTTTGTCCATATTAAAAACTTATCTGATGGCACAAGGCACGTCTCTAACATTTTCAAACTTTTTACTTTGAGATAATTGTATATTCACAGGCAGTTGTAAGAAATAATACAGAGTGAGCCCATGTATTTTTTACTCAGTTTCCCCCAATGGTAATATCTTATAAAACTATAGGACAATATTACAACAGGGATATGGACATGGGTACAGTCAAAATGCACAGCATTTCCATCACTACTGGGATCCCTCAAGTTGCCCTTTTATAGCTACACTCTCTTCCCTCCCTAGACTCCTCTCTCCTATCCATAACACCTTCGCAACCACTAATCTTCTATTTCTATAAATTTTTCATTTCAAGAATGCTATGCATATAGAGTCATAAAGGATATAACCTTTCGAGGGTTTTTTTTCCCTCAATCAGCCTAATTCTCCAGAAATTCATCCAGGTTTTTGTGTGTATCTATAAATTGCTGAGTTGTATTCCATGGTATAGATGTATCACAGTTTGTTTAGCCATTCACCTATTGAAAGACATCTGGGTTGTTTCCATTTGGGGGCTATGATGGATAAAGCTGTTATAAATTTGTGTATACTGTGTGCACATAAGTTTTCATTCCTCTAAGATGAATGCCCAGAAGGGCAATCGCTGGGTGGTATGGTAGTTGCATATTTAGTTTTTTTTTTTTAAAGAAACTGACAAAATGTTTTCCAGAATAGCTGTACCATTTTACATGACCATTAGCAATTTATGAGTGACCCAGTTTTTCACCCTCATCAACATTTGGCATTGGGTCTCGATTTTTATTTTAGCTATTCTGATAGGTGTGTAGTGATATCTTATTGTGGTTTTTCTTTGCATTTCCCTAATGACTAATTATTTTGAACATCTTTTCATGTCCTTTTCTGCCATGCCATCTGTATATACTTTTCAGTGAAATGTCTCTTCATGTCCATCTCATAATTGGACTTTTTGTTGTTTTTTAACAATTGAGTTTTGAGAATTATTTGTGTATTCTAGATACTTTGTCACATATGTGGTTGCAAATATTTTCTTCCAGTGTTTTGCATGTCTTTTCATCCCCTTAACAGAATATTTAGTAAAAATTTTTGCTTTAGATTAAGTCCAGTTTATTAATTTTTCCTTTTATGTATCATGCTTTTGGAGACAAATCTAGGAGTGCTTTGCCTAGCCCTAAATCCTGAAGATTGTCTTCTGTTGGTTTTTCTAAAATGTTCTATAATTTTATGTTTTACATTTAAGCTTAATTTATTTTTTAGTTAGTTTGTGTATAAGGTGTGAGACTTAGGTCACAGGTCAGTTTTTTGCCCAAGGATGTGTAATTGCGGGAGCACCATTTGTTGAAAGGCTATTGTATTAGTTTCCTACAGCTGCCATGAAAAATTACCACAAATGTGGTGGTTTAAAACAACAGAAATATATTCTCTCACATTTCTGGAGGCCAGAAATCTGAAATCAGTGTCAATAGAGCCTTGCTGCCTCCAGAGGCCCTTGAGCATGGTATGCTTCTCTATTTATTTACACGTTTGATTTCTTTCATCAGCGTTGTAGTTTTCAACATGTAAGTCCTAAACACATTGTTAGATTTCATCTAAGTATTTCATATTTTTGGAGCAATTTTAAATGGTATTGCATTTTTAATTTTGGTGTCTATATGTTCATTGTTAGCTTATAGAAAAAAAATTGATTTCATGTTTATTTTGTATCCTGCAACCTTGCTGAATTCATTTATTTTAGAAATGATTTTTAAATAGATTTTTTGGAATGGGCTGTATAGACTGTCATGGCCTTTCATTTCTTCCTTTTCCATCTGTATGCTTGTTATTTCCTTTACTGCTTTATTACACTGACTAGAACTTCCACTACTATGCTGAATAAGAAGGGTGAGAGCTGACAACCTCGCCCTGTTCTAATCTTGAAGGGAATGCATTTTCTTTTACCGTTAAGCATAATGTTATCTGTAGGTTTTTCATGTATACTTGTATCAAGTTGAGAAAGTTCCCCTCTATTCTCAATGTTTTGAGAGAATTTGTCAAAAACAGGTATTGAAGATTGTCAGATGCATTTTCTTCATCAGTTGATAAGATCATGTGATTTTTCTTCTTGAGCCTGTTAATATGGTGGATTGCATTGATTGGCTTTTGAGTATTGAACCAACTTTCCATCTCAGAAATAAATCCCACTTGGTCATGGGGTATAATTCCACCCCCCATCCCACCCATCTAGGTCATCACAGAGCACCAAGCTGAGCTTCCTGTGCTTTATAGTATGTTCGCACTAGTTATCTATTTTACACATGGTAGTGTATATATGTCAATCCTAATCTCCCAATTCGTCCCACCACCCCTTCCCCCTCATGTCCACATATCCATCCTCTATGCCTGCATGTCTATTCCAGCCCTGGAAATAGGTTCATCTGTACCATTTTCCTAGATTCCACCTACATACATTAATGTACGATATTTGTTTTTCTCTTTCTGACTTACTTCACTCTGAATGACAGACTCTAGGTCCGTCCACATCTCTACAAACAACCCAGTTTCGTTCCTTTTTATAGCTGAGTAATATTCCATTGTATATATGTGCCACATCTTCTTTATCCATTCATCTGTCGTTGGACATTTAGGTTGTTTCCATGTCCTGGCTATTGTAAATAGTACTGCAGTGAACATTGGGGTACATGTGTCCTTTTGAATTATGGTTTTGTCAGTGTATATGCCTAGTAGTGGGATTGCTGGGCCATACGGTTCTTCTATTTTTAGTTTTTAAAGTAACCTCCATACTGTTCTCCACAGTGGCTGTATCAATTTACATTCCCACCGACAGTACAAGAGGGTTCCCTTTTCTCCACACCCTCTCCAGAGTTTATTGTTTGTAGATTTTTTGATGATGGCCATTCTGACCAGTGTGAGGTGATACCTCATTGTAGTTTTGATTTGCATTTCTCTAATAATTAGTGATGTTGAGCATGCTTTCATGGGCCCCTTGGCCATCCGTATGTCCTCCTTGGAGAGATGTCTATTTAGGTCTTCCATCCATTTTTTGATTGGATTGTTTGTTTTCTTGATATTGAGCTCCATAAGCTGTTTGTATATTTTGGAGATTAATCCTTTGTCTGTTGCTTCGTTTGCCAATATTTTCTCCCATTCTGAGGGTTGTCTTTTTGTCTTGTTTGTAGTTTCCTTTGCTGTGCAAAAGCTTTTAAGTTTCATTAGGACCCATTTGTTTATTTTTGTTTTTATTTTCATTACTCTAGGAGGTGGGTCAAAAAAGATCTTGCTGTGATATATGTCAAAGAATGTTTTTCCTATGTTTTCCTCTAAGAGTTTTATACTGTCCCATCTTACATTTAGGTCTTTACTCCGTTTGGAGTTTATTTTTGTGTATGATGTTAGGTAGTGTCCTAATTTGATTCTTTCACATGTAGTTGTCCAGTTTTCACAGCACCACTTATTGAAGAGGCTGCCTTTTCTCCATTGTATGTTCTTGCCTCCTTTGTCATAAATTAGGTAACCATACGTGCATGGGTTTATCTCTGGGATTTCTATCCTGTTCCACTGATCTATGTTTCTGTTTTTGTGCCAGTACCATACTGTCTTGATTACTGTGGCTTTGTAGTATAATTTGAAGTCAGGGAAGCCTGATTCCTCCAGCTCTGTTTTTCTTTCTTAAGACTGCTTTGGCTATTTGGGGGTTTTTTTTTGTTTCCATACAATTGTAAATTTTTTGTTCTAATTCTGTGAAGAATGCCATTGGTAATTTAATGGGGATTGCATTGAATCTGTAGATTGCTTTGGCTAGTAGAGTCATTTTCACAGTATTGATTCTTCCCAATCCAAGAACATGGTATATTTCTCCATCTGTTTGTGTCATCTTTGATTTCTTTCATCAGTGTTTTATAGTTTTCTGCATACAGGTCTTTTGCCTCCTTAGGTAGGTTTATCCCTAGGTATTTTATTCTTTTTTTGCAATGG
Organism: Mesoplodon mirus; assembly: GCF_964341445.2. Classification (NCBI taxonomy): domain Eukaryota; kingdom Metazoa; phylum Chordata; class Mammalia; order Artiodactyla; family Ziphiidae; genus Mesoplodon; species Mesoplodon mirus. Next base: position 43,684,986 of record NC_138976.1, on the reverse strand, counting down.
TAAATGGGATTGTTTCCTTAATTTCTCTTTCTGATCTTTCATCGTTAGTGTATAGGAATGCAAGATGTTTCTGTGCATTAATTTTGTATCCTGCAACTTAACCAAATTCATTGATTAGCTCTAGTAGTTTTCTGGTGTCATCTTTAGGATTTTCTATGTATAGTATCATGTCATCTGCAAACAGTGAGAGTTTTACTTCTTCTTTTCCAATTTGGATTCCTTCTATTTCTTTTTCTTCTCTGATTGCCATGGCTAGGTCTTCCAAAACTATGTTGAATAAGAGTAGCAAGAGTGGGCATCTTTGTCTTGTACCTGATGTTAGAAGAAATGCTTTCAGTTTTTCACCATTGAGAATGAGGTTTGCTGTAGGTGTTTCATATATATGGCCTTTATTATGTTGAGGTAGTTTCCCTCTATGCCTATTTTCTGGAGAGTTTTTTTTTTTTACCATAAATGGGTGTTGAATTTCGTCAACAGATTTTTCTGCATCTATTGAGATGATCATATGGTTTTTATTCCTTAATTTGTTAATATGGTGTATCACATTGATTTGCATATATCGAAGAATCCTTGCATTCCTGGGACAAATCCCACTTGATCACGGTGGATGATCCTTTCAATATGTTGTTGGAGTCTGTTTGCTAGTATTTTGTTGAGGATTTTTTTGTCTGTGTTCATCCGTGATATTGGTCTGTAATTTTCTTTGTTTTGTGATATCTTTGGTTTTGGTATCAGCGTGATGGTGTCCTTGTAGAATGAATTTGGGAATGTTCTTCCCTCTGCAATTTTTTGGAAGAGTTTGAGCAAGATAGGTGTTAGCTCTTCTCTAAATGTTTGATAGAATTCACCTGTGAAACCATCCGGTCCTGGACATTTGTTTGTTGGAAGATTTTTTTTTTTTTTTTTTTTTTTTCTTTTTGCGGTATGCGGGCCTCTCACTGTTGTGGCCTCTCCCGTTGCGGAGCACAGGCTCCGGATGCGCAGGCCCAGCGGCCATGGCTCACGGGCCCAGCCGCTCCGCAGCATATGGGATCCTCCCAGACCGGGGCACGAACCCGTATCCCCTGCACCGGCAGGCGGACTCTCAACCACTGCGCCACCAGGGAGGCCCTGTTGGAAGATTTTTAATTACAGTTTCAATTTCATTACTTGTGATAGGACGGTTTATATTTTTTAATTCTTCCTGGTTTAGTCTTGGAAAATTGTACCTTTCCAAGGATTTGTCCATTTCTTTGAGGTTGTCCATTTTATTGGAATATAGTTGCTTGTAGTCCTTTGCATTTCTGTGGTGTCAGTTGTAATTCCTCCTTTTTTATTTCTAATTTTATTGATTTGTGTCGTCTTCCTTTTTTTCCTGATGTGTCTGGCTAAAGGTTTACCAATTTTGGTTATCTTCTCAAAGAACCAAATTTTATTCTTTGTTTTTTTGTTTTTTGTTTTTTGTTTTTTTGCAGTACGTGGGCCTCTCACTACTGTGGCCTCTCCCATTGTGGAGCACAGGCTGCGGATGCGCAGGCTCAGCGGCCATGGCTCACGGGCCCAGTGCTCTGCAGTATGTGGGATCTTCCCGGACCGGGGCACGAACCCGTGTCCCCTGCATCAGCAGGTGGACTCTCAACCACTGCACCACCAGGGGGGCCCAAGAACCAACTTTTAGATTTATTGATCTTTGCTATTGTTTTCTTCCTTTCTATTTCATTTATTTCTGCTCTGACCTTTATGATTTCTTTCCTTCTACTGACTTTGGATTTTCTTTGTTCTTCTTCATCTAGTTGATTTAGGTGTAACTTAGATTGTTTATTTGAGATTTTTCTTGTTTCTTAAAGTGAGATTGAATTGCTATAAAATTCCCTCTTAGAACTGCTTTTGCTGCATCCCATGGGCTTTAGATCATCGTGTTTTCATTGTCATTTGTTTCTATGTTTTTTTGAATTTCCTCTTTGATTTCTTCAGTGATCTCTTGGTTATTTAGTAGCACACTGTTTAGCCTCCATGTGTTTGTGCTTTTTACAGTTTTTTTTTTTCCTGTAATTGATTTCTAATCTCATAGCATTGTGGTCAGAAAAGATGCTTGATATGATTTCAATTTTCTGAAATTTTCTGAGGCTTGATTTGTGACCCAGGATGTGATCTATCCTGGAGAATGTTCTGTGTGCACTTGAGAAGAGAGTGTATTCTGCAACTTTCAGGTGGAATGTTCTATATATATCAATTAAATCTATCTGGTCTATTGTGTCATTTAAAACTTGTGTTTCCTTATTTATCTTCTGTTTGGATGATCTGTCCATGAGTGTAAGTGGGGTGTTAAAGTCCCCCACTATTATTGTGTTACTACTGATTTCCTCCTTTTTGGTTGTTAGCATTTTCCTTATGTATTGAGGTGCTGCTATGTTGGGTGCATAAATATTTATAATTGTTATATCTTCTTCTTGGATTTATCCCTTGAGCATTATGTAGAATCCTTCTTTATCTCTTGTAACTGTCTTTATTTTAAAGCCTATTTTATCTGATATGAATATTGCTATTTCAGCTTTCTTTTGATTTCCATTTGCATGGAATACTTTTTCCATCCCCTCACTTTCCATCTGTATGTGTCCCTAGGTCTGAAGTGGGTCTCTTGTAGACAGCATATGTACGGGTCTTGTTTTTGTATCCACTCAGCCAGCCTGTGTCTTTTGGTTGGAGCATTTAATCCATTTACATTTAGGGTAATTATCAATATGCATGTTCCTATTACCAGTTTCTTAATTATTTTGCCTTTGTTTTTGTGGGGCTTTTCTTGTCTTGTGTTTCCTGCCTAGAGAAGTTCCTTTAGCATTTGTTGTAGAGCTGGTTTGGTGTTGCTGAATTCTTTTAGCTTTTGCTTGTCTGTAAAGGTTTTAATTTTTCCCTCAAATCTGAATGAGATCCTTGCTGGGTAGAGTAATCTTGGTTGTATTTTTTTCTCTTTCATCACTTTAAGTGTATCCTGCCACTCCCTTCTGGCCTGCCGAGTTTCTACTGAAAAATCAGCTGATGACCTTATGGGGATTCCCTTATGTGTTATTTTTTGCTTTTCCCTTGCTGCTTTTAATATTTTTTCTTTGAATTTAATTTTTGTTAGTTTGATTATTATGTGCCTTGGTGTGCTTCTCCTCGAATTTATCCTGTATGGGACTCTCTGAACTTCCTGGACTTGGGTGGCTATTTCCTTTCCCATGTTAGGGAAGTTTTCAACTATAATCTCTTTGAATATTTTCTCAGACCCTTCCTCTTTCTCTTCTTCTTCTGGAACCCCTATAATTCAAATGTTGGTGCATTTAGTGTTGTCCCAGAGGTCTCTGAGACTGTCTTCAATTCTTTTCATTCTTGTTTCTTTATTCTGCTCCTTAGCAATTATTTCCACTGTTCTATCTTCCTGCTCACTTATTCGTTCTTCTGCCTCAGTTATTCTGCTATTGATTCCTTCTAGTGTATTTTTCATTTCAGTTATTGTGTTGTTCATCTCTGTTTGTTCTTTAGTTCTTCTAGGTCTTTGTTAAATATTTCTTATATTTTCTCTCTCCATGCCTCCATTCTATTTCTGAGATTTTGGATCATCTTTACTATCATTATTCTGAATTCCTTTTCAGGTAGGTTGCCTATTTCTTCTTCATTTATTTTGTCTTGTAGGTTTTTACCTTGCTCCTTCATCTGTAACATATTTTTTTGTCATCTCATTTCTTCTGATGGGTGGGACTGTGTTCCTGTTTTACCGGTTATTTGGCCTGAGGCTTCCAGCAGTGTAGTTTGTAGGCTGTTGGGTAGAGCTGGGTCTTGGTGCAAAGATGAGGACCTCCAGGAGACCTTACTCTGACTAATATTCCCTGGGGTCTGAGGTTCTCTGTTAGTCCAGTGGTTCAGACTAAGTGCTCCCACCACAGGAGCTGAGGCCCAACCCCTGGCCCATGAACCAATATCCCACAAGCCACTCAGGGTGGCCAAAAAAAAAGGAGGAGAACAATAACAAGGAGTAAAAAATAAAATAAGATTAGAGAACTAACAGATATGTTAGAAAAAATAAAAATATAAATGAAAGAACAACCAGAAGGTAAAACAGAACCACAATAGCAAAAAAGAGAAAAAAAAGACCGGAAAAGCCTTGGCTGTGGGAACAGAGCTTAGGCGGGCACAGGCTTAGGCGGTGGTGCGGTTTAGGTGGGGGCGGGTCTAGGCTTAGGACCCACACAGCCAGAAAAGGCCCTGGGAGGTAGAGGTGGGTCTGTGGGGCTTAGGCTTAGGGTGGCCAGAATGCCCCTGGAGTGCCTCCAGCCTCGGAGTGTGGATGATCAGGCCTGGGGCCTCAGTAGGCTTACTGGGGCCTGAGTGGGAGGGGGAAACTCTAGCCACATTCCCCCCATCCTCTGATCCCAGAGGGTCACTCCCCGTTGGACTCTACTCTTCTTCCCCCCCACCCTCCCTCCCATACCTCTAGGACCCATGCGGCTGGACGGGGCCCTGGAGGGCAGAGGACCAGGGCCAGGACCCCAGCAGGCTTCCTGGGGCCTGAGTGATTGGGGGAAATGCTAGCCATGTTCCCCCATATCCTCCAGATGTGGGAACCCCTCCTATCCCCCAGCCACCCCTCAGGGTCACCAGTCCCATCTGGCTTCCACTTCTCCTCCCCCCCTTGCTCCCCCCCCATGTCCTACCCAGTCCCTCTGGGGTTCCTCCTGTCCCCTTGGGTGTTGAGGTCCCCCGCCAGCATCTGGTAGGTGCCCTAGTACTCTTTCCTTGTTCTTGATGGATATTTTCACTGGACATAGGATTCTGGGTTGACAGTACTTAACTTTTTTTGATCATTTGAATAAGGTCAGGCTACTTTTCTTCTGGTCTCCATGGTTTCATATGAGAAATCCACTGCCATTCAAATAGTTTTTCCCTTACAGATAAGGTATCATTTCTCTGTCACTACACTTAAGAATTTTTCTTTGTCTTTAGTTTTCAGAAGTTTGACTAAAATCTTCATAGTGTATATTTCTTTGGCTTTATCCCATTTGGGGTTAACTTCTTGAATCTTTAGGTTTATGTCTTTTGCTAGATTTGGGAAATTTCAGTCATCATTCCTTCTTTTCTCCACCTTTTAGAGTATTGTTATGTTTAACAATATACATTGTTAAGGGTCCTTAATGGTACTTAGTGGGAAACATTGAGAAAAGTATACTTACTTTGTCTTCCTAGAAGCAGAGGTCACATCTCTCACATTTTAATTTACCACTCTATACCCCACATTTTCTGTTGAGCTTACTGAAAAATTAATAAAACTGCTCCAATGTAGATTCAGGACTGGGGGAATTCACCTGGCTAAAGTCTGGCATTTGAAATCTATCAGTCTTGAGAAAGCAATGTCCAGTGCTCTTAAGAATGGGTCAGGTCTGCCTCCATTCCAAGGAAGTCCAGTCTGGTTGCTGGATCATGGCATCAAGAGCCATGTAACAAACAACAGAGTCCCAGTTTCAGTTACTCTGCCCTCTCAAAATAGAGTTCCACCAGGGGCCTGGGAGGATGAAAAATAAAGTGCAAGCATTTGACAAAGAGGTCTAGAAAGACTTGGCTGGGCTTCAACGTGGGTTCATGACTCAAATGAGAACTGAAATGCTGTTTAGGAAACTGAAGAAGAGTACTCACCAAAGACAGGACTTTGGTGATCAAAGGTCAAGGTGATCAAAACAAGAGTACTGATACCTACTACAACACGAACCTTGAAAACATTAAGTGAAAAGATGCCAGACACAAAGGACACATATTGTATGATTGTATCCATATGAAATCTCCAGAATAAGCAAACCCATAGAGACAGAAAACAGATCAGTAGTTTCCAGGGGCTGATGGGAGGGGGAAATGGGAATTGAGTGCTTAATAGGTTCAGTGTTTCCACTTGGGGTGATGGGAAAATTCTGGAACTAGATAGTAGTGATGCTACTATGTATAAAACAGATAACTAATGAGAACCTACTGTATAGCACAGGGAACTCTACTCAGTGCTCTGTGGTGACCTAAATGGGAAGGAAATCTAAAAAAGAGTGGATATATGTATATGTATGACTGATTCACTTTGCTGTACAGCAAGAAACTAGCACAACATTGTAAAGCAACTATACTCCAATAAAAATTTTAAAAAAAGATAGTAGTGATGGTTGCACAGAATTATGAATGTGGTTAATGCCACTAAATTGTACACTTTAAAATGATAAATTTTATGTTATATGTATTTTACCACAATTTAAAAAAAATGGTGGAAAATTAAAATAAAACAGAACAAACAAAACCAACAGTGCTTCTAATCCTAGTGCCTAGGAGACATTACTAGTTGCTCCTGGCACTCTTTCCCACTAAGCCCCAATCCTTTCAACATAACGTTCCACGCAGGTACTTCCAATCGGTAGGAGGAGACATAAATGAAGAAATCTATTCTCTGTCTCAGGCAGGAAGCTCCTTTTGGGAACACTGGACATCCAACTAGGGCAGCACCATGGATCCCAGATCCTACCAGGAACTCGGGCTGATCATTTCTTGCCTTCCTTAATCAGAATTGGTTCAGGGCTGGGGTACAGTGGAGCCTACCGATGCCAACCTCATTTACAACAGCTGAGATTTGTCAAGGGCCAAGTGGCAGAGCAAAAGCTGTCTTGCTTTCATATTAAGATCCAAGAGATAGCAGGCAGCTCTATATTGTTCATTCCTGAAGATTTCAAGGCAGCCTACTTGCAAGTTCAGTTTCAGGGGAGAGATGAGAGTGATTTATGGTGACATCTATTAAGCTTTTATAGAACATAATACATGTGTTCTTGCTCCTGCTGTAAAATTAATTGTTGCTAATTAGTTAGTGTTGCTAAGCTCACTTGTGTGTCAGACTCTGTCACACTCCCTTCCCTGGTCCTGTTAATTAGCCATCCAGGGTCTCATCCTATTCCAGTGTCCTGGAGCTTTCTCCCACTGTACACTTCTTATTTGAGCAATGAAGCCTGCTTGTTGGCTTTGGTTGGTTTTAGATAGAGGTTTAACTCTGGGGGCAGGGAAGTCCTTGGTAGTCTAACAATGTCGGGTGAGACAAACCATTATTTGCACACCATCAGGCATTATGTGTGTTTGACCCAGAATAAACATCTGTCTTTCATAAGTTCTTGCCATGGAGTACAAAATCCCTATGGAATAATACAATTAAGCTCTCAGGTACTTGGTTTAAGTCATCCATTTCTGGATTGCTGGAGTCTGGGATGGGGGTTATTCTGCTGGAATGACCCATGAATATGCGTGCAGCCAGGGGAGTGCCTGGGCTGACAGATCCTTGGCAACAGTGACAACTGCCTGGCATGGAGCATTGTGATCATCAGCACTAAGGGAGATGCTCTGAGGTGCTGAAGCTACCATGACAGTGATGGAGCTTGTCCACAGCCTTGGGGCCATTGGAGGGGCCCTGGTATGCCTGCCTAGGGAGTGAGGGTTGTATATTGCTGTTGACATTTTCATGGGAAAAAGAGGTCAACTCTGTTGGATTTTTCTGAAAGCAGGGAGCCTGTTTCATCCAACCAGTGTGAATCTAAAGGTGACAGTCTCCTGAAGTCATTATCACATATAATGGCAATAAAAAGAAAAGGTTTTTCCTAAATACAGTTCTGCACCCAGTGAAGCTTGTTCACTTCTCTGCTCAATGAGCCAACAAAACAGGCGCAGGAGACAGAAAAATCCTGTTTACATTGATTGCATCGTGCATGCCTCTGCCCACTTCCTGGGAGGCGGCTGATTTCACACGTCTTCATGACAGAGTAACGTGACTTCATTGACTGGCAAGCAGCTGTCGGTGCAGCGTGCGAGGTGTCTGTGTGTGTGTGTGTGTGTGTGTGCGTGCGCGTCTGTGTGTGTGATGCCCACACGCTGAAATGAAGAGGGAATGGAAAACACAGCAGAGCTGTTGAAATTTAAAGGGAAAGTATGTCTTTATTAAAATTCACTTAGGAAAATGGAGGCTGTTCAAATCAGACCATGTCTATGAACCCACCTGCCAACCAAAGAAAGGGGACCAATTTCAATCCTTAACCTCTTTGCTTTGGGGCAGGGTTCAGGTAAGTGTTGAAAAAGCAGACTCAGGCACTGAGTTCAGGCTGGACCAAGCAGCCAAGTTATTAGGATCCAGGCTCTCCATCCACAATACCATACTGGTCCACATCTTCCTGCCCTTCTCCTCCTCCTTCTCTGCTCCACACTTGGCACTTGGGGCTTCTTTGCCTCTGCTTCTTCTCCCCACCTTCACGTCACCTCTTTGGAGATGGTATGGATCCAGTGAAAGGTGACATGACATCTTCTGACATTAGATGCAGGGATTCATATTATATGAATACATAGTTAAGAGCATTGGGAAGGTCTGAAGGTGACTCTAGTGGTGTTTATGTGTGTATATAATCGTTTCACTTCTGAGAAGTCTTCTTGGAAAGAAGACCAAGGGGTGAATTACAGAACATATTAGACAAATTCCAGAGTTTTTAATGAACTCTTTGCTTTGGCAACTCTGGATCACTTAATTTGGCAGCATGGTTAAGGGAAAATATGATTAAGAAAACTATTTATGTTTCTGAGAGTCATTTGGAGTGTGGTAGCTGAGTGAGTAATTCTCTTGCTCTGATTATCCAATGACTTGGCTCTTAGGATTTGTAGCTTTCCTTTTATTTTCATTGCCACCGCTGTGACATAGGGACTTCATGACTATGCTGTTCTTAATGCAACAATCTTCTAGTTACTCTCTGTGCTTCTGGGTGCATTTAATACACTGTGCATATTCCTACCAGATAGTATACTACATATATAATGCCACTCCCTTGTTCAGGAACCTACAATAACTCCATTCTGCTTATAGGATCAATGCTAGACCCCTTCATCTAACCTTCAGGCTCTCTATGATCTTGTCCCATTTAATCTATCAAAACTTCTATTAAAACTTCTATCCCACCAGCTCTTACTATACCCCCGGTTAAACAGAGCAATCTTATTCCCACCATCCTGACTTCATGCTTTCGCTTCTTCTCCTTTAACTCCAACTATTCAAAGAAATCCATTTTTCACATGAAAACCCAGACCTTTTTTAATATCTGAAGGCTTTACTGTGATTACCCATCCACACTAATTTCTCCTTTCTTGAGTTCATATCTTTCTAGTAGACAAATGCCTGGCATTATTTTTGCACTAGTATCTTGCATTGATCTTAGCATCGTATCTACAAGTCTTATCTCCAGATTGATTTTTTTTACTTTTGTCATTCTTAGTCTCCAGAATCCCTACTATGCCACTTTGGTGTAAAGAATATTGAACTTGGAATCAAAAGGCCAAGCTTGGTGTCTAGTTCTATAACTGTCCAGCTGTGCAACCTTGGATGAGCCCCTCAGCCTCTCTGAGCCTCTGCTTCCTCAACTGTGAAATGGAACTTGGGAAATGTTCATAGCCCATTTTACAGAGCTATTTTCATGCTCAAATAAAATAATATATAAGCTTTAAAGTGTTCTGAGAGCAGAAGGCCTCATTAGTATTGTAGTTTGTCTATAATATTTAATGTTAAATTGAACCAATAAAATGTATCTGTAAGGCACTGTATAATCTTGAGCACCAAATTGCTCTATAGAAGTGGTCACATCATGTAACATTTATAGTACATTTTACTTTTCAGAGTGCTTTTTATTTAGAATACCATTTTGTTCTCTCTAGGATGCAGGGGTCAGGTATTTCTATTCCCATTTTACAGTGAGAGGAGAGGAATCAACAGATACATTAAGTGAATTGCTGTGACTTATGTAGTTAGTTATTAGCAACAATTGGACTGAGGCTTCCTTTCTGCCTCTTAATCCCTGCCTGCAAATTGTGGTCATTTTCACTCACTGCTTCCCCCATCATCACCCTGGGCCCTGCCTGTGGGACACTTTCCTCCTCGTTTTTCACTTTTCTTCGTCAATGGACATTTTCCTCCTGGGCCTTCATTGGTTCTTGCATGGTTATAGTGTTTTCATCTGGGCTTGTACTGATCTCACTCCTGTTCAGTTCATTATAATCATGTGCAAATTCATAAGGGGTGGGGGACAAAATTTAAGAACATTTTATTGTTCCTTCCAAATACTTTTGGTTCACTCAGGTATTTTAAGGTGGAGGAGCCTGGATCAGATAAGTGACCTGAGTCCCATGTTAGGTCCTAACTATCAGTTCAACCCCATGCAGATATCAACCCTCCTGAGGAATCAGGTTCTCTCTGGAGGCTTGTCCACTCAGGCCCCAGGTAGGCTTACAAGGCAGGGCTGGACATTGTTTAGCCACACCCATAGAGACAAATTGTCATCAGCTGATTATTGCCTCAACTTCAGCATACCATATGATTTAACACTGGCTTATTCTTTTTATTGTATTGGGTTGACCCAAAAGTTCATTTGGGTTTTTCCCTAAGATGGAATGGAAAAACCCAAACCAACTTTTTGGCCAATCCAATATTTTTCTTATTTATTTTTTTAATTGAAATATAGCTGATTTACAATGTTGTGTTAGTTTCAGGTGTACAGCAAAGTGATTCAGTTATGTACATATATATATTATTTTTCAGATTCTTTTCCATTATAGGTATTATTGTAAGATATTGAGTATAGTTCCCTCTGCTGTATAGTAGGCCCTTATTGTTTACCTATTTTATATATCGTAGCATGTATCTGTTAATCCCAAACTCCCAATTTATCTCCCGCCCCTTTCCCCCTTGGTAACCATAAGTTTGTTCTCTGTGAGTTTGTTTCTGTCTTGTAAATATGTTCATTTTTATCATTTTCTTTTAGATTCCACATGTAAGTGGTATCATATGATACTTTTCTTTCTCAGTCTGACTGACTTCAGTTAAGATGCTAATCTCTAGGTCCATCCAGATTGCTTCAAATGGCATTATTTCATTCTTTTTTTATGGCTGAGTACTATTCCATTGTGTCTATATACCACATCTTTACCCATTCATCTTCCATGTCTTGGCTATTGTAAGTAGTGCTGCTATGAACCATGAGGTGTGTGTACCTTTCTGAGTTAGAGTTTTCCTCTTTTCCAGATATATGCCCAGGAGTGGGATTGCTGGATCATGTGGTAACTCTGTTTTTAGTTTTTTAAAGAAACTTCATGCTGTTTTCCATAGTGGCTCCACCAATTTACATTCCCATCAACAGTGTGGGAGGGTTCCCTTTTCTCCACACCCTCACCAGAATTTATTATTTGTAGATTTTTTTGATGATGGCCATTCTGACCAGTGTGAGGTGATACCTCATTGTGGTTTTGATTTGCATTTCTCTAATAATTAACAGTGTTGAGCATCTTTTCATGTGCCTGTTGGCCATCTGTATGTCTCCTTTGGAGAAATGTCATTTTAGGTCTTCTGCCCATTTTTTATTAGTTTTTTTTTTTTGACATTGAACTGTATGAGCTGTTTGCGTATTTTAGAAATTAATTCCTTCTTGGTCCCATTGTTTTCTCAAATGAATTTGACATAGTCTACTCTGAATATTTGATGCCATTTTAATACTTTAGACTAAACTAATCCCAGCTGTAACATATAACAACATAATTAACATATAACAACATATAACATTATAATATTATAATGTTATAACATTAACATATAACAACATAATTTTTAATCACCCAATATAAGTAGTTCCCTTTGTAATAGTTGCATTGAAACTCTCTCAGGAAAAGGCAATTTCTAGAAGGGACTTCATTATAAAACTTGGGGAACCATAGCAGGAGCCAGATTTGTCTGACCCTCTACAGGATCCCCAACAGTACCCCAAGCCCAATGGATAGGAATGGCCCTTTCCTCTCTAAAGCTGTGTGATTAGGTACCATAGCATAACTGTGCACTTTTTATAACTGTTCTCCAAAAACCGAGTTTGGAAGTGTTCCAGTTGACAGAATCACAAAAAACACATCCTTATCCCAAGACAGAAAGGAAGGAAACCCAAGCACCACAAGTCTCACATTATAAATCTGCCCTCAGCTCATAAACTGCCTTCAACACCATGCTTCTTGACGTGAGTTCACACCCAAGGTTTTGCAGCTCATCGAAGATGGAGCGTGTGAATAGGCAGAGGACAAAAGAGATAAATCTGGTAGCTGCAGAGGAAGGGTGATGTGACTTCTGAGGACAGGCTATAGCAATATTCTGCTGACTTCATACAGCCTTTATCTTCCCTGCCTTCCCCTCTTCTTACACGTTTGAACTATGTGTTGTGTTTGGTTGATAAATATCTTAGTGAGAAATATCAGGGTATAATGAAAATGGCACTGGATTTGAGGGCAAGCAAATGGTGGGTCCTGGCTCAGCTCTGGGAAATTAGCACTTTTACTGTGCCTTGTTGTTCTCATTTGTGAAATGAATAGGTTGTTCAAAGTCCTCAGGCAATCTGGTTGAGCTCTTGGAGAACATTCCATCTGGGTGGAGACTCCAAGGAACACTTCCCTAGTAAGGTATTGAAGACATTCCATCCAGATTGCTGAGCAGAACATATCTGTTGCCTCTTATTCATAACAGTGAAGCAGAGGCTGAGGCTTTAATGACTAAGATTTTTCAGTAGATTTCTGGAAAAGAGATGGTGCCTGGTTGCCATGTTGATACATGAAACATAGTGGAAGAATCTTCAGCTCGGAATATGCTATGGGGGTCTGCAATGGAGGCAAGAGTGACCTGTTTGTTGGAACCTGGAATGGTTGTAGGCTTGGGGCCATCATGTGCATGCAGCAGTTTCAACAGAAGGAAGCAGTGGGAAAGGGCTTAAAATAAGGGAGGCACTGCATGAGTGGTATGCACTCCCACCTCCAACTAGGCAGAGAAGCAGATAGCCCATTATTTATCTTCATACCAAAAAAAAAAAATCTAAAACACTTCTGTGCAGAAATTGCCAGTTTGTCCTAGAGGATGAGGCTAATACTAGTATGGGTATGGGAGAACAGAGTTCTCTTTACTCTGGCATGTTTATACTCCAGGTGAATGGTCCATTCTCTGCCTATTCATCCTAAAGAAAGCCCTTCCTATCTATGTGTTCTACCAATGACCCAATTCCTAACCAAACTTCCCATCTGAGATCAGAAATACTGACATAAGAGCCCAGGAAACCCTTATTAGTTATCCAGTCTTTCTTTCTTCAATATAAATAGAATTCAAGATCCACTCTACATGTGAGGACAATAAGCACCTGAAAGAGAAGCTACAAAGAGAAAAAGTGACTTGGAGGGAAAAGAAATTTTTTAGGAGTGTAAGAAAATTAAAAGAAAGAAGTGTTCTCTGATTTGAGATTTTATGCACATAAATCAAAGTTAAGTAGCTAGGAAAAAGGAACTATAAGATAAGGAACTCATAAAAATTAAATATATGGTGGTGGAAGTAAAAGTTTCAGTCACAGGTCTGAAAGATAAGCAAGAAAGTTTTCCAAAATAAAGAGCAAAAAAGCAGAAATAGTGCTGGAGAAGAAGAGAAATAGATAACTAATTCATGAGAGAGAATTCATACAATTCAATTGTATCATGAGAGGCGACATATGATTATTAAGATTTCCAGATAATGATGAGAATTGAGAAAAATGGCAGGGAGAAAATTATCAAAGAAAAAAACAAAGATGATTTCTCAGTGTTGAAGAAGCACCGTGGACCTCAAATTGAGAGGTCCACTGAGTGCCAGCAGGAGAAATAAAAAATCTGCCTGCCTGAATTTGATGCTGTAACAATCTTGATGCTTAAGAGAGAGAAGTCTTTTGATCCTGATGCTATAAACATCCTCCTTCAAGTGGCTCAGAAGTTCTCTGCATGACATTAGGCATGAAAAGCGAATGCAGTCCTGGCACCCACTTAGCCTTGTAGTATACAGTATTAAGCTGGTCATATTAACATAAATTCTGTTTATTGCTGTTCAATTTTTAGAAGCATAAGACACTTAATTATATCATATTGGGAATGGAATGTATATAACAATAATATTGACACAGTTGTAGTAAAGGTCAAGCTCAAAGAATATACCTCAATATGTGAGTGGGGTAGAGGGAAGATAGGGGTGCTAATATGCTCATCATATACAGAAGTGTGTCAGGATACTGGCTGAAATAGAGGTATAGTATAATAGATAATCAGTGGAAGAACTAAAAACTAATACAGCACCCAATTATTGGGTGGAGGTGAGAGACAATGCAAGCAAAATCCTCCTCTTATAGAGTGGAGAATCAATAAGTGTCTTAAATTGGGAAAACAGGAACAAGAGGTATACCATATTAATTAGAGTTATGGAGCTCACCACTTGAAAACCAAAATCTAAATTGTATTGTATTGATTGCCCAGGAGAGTAGGACCAAGGACAGGGATGAATATGGAAGGGTACAACTTCTTTCTGTCTTAAGACTCTTGGTTTGTTACCATGTGCATGTATTGCTTTCCTTTATGTTTTTTGGAACATTAAAAGATACGTATTTTCTAACATTCAGAGTTTCTGTTTATAAAGATACAACCTAATGTTAAGCCACATGAAATAGCTGATATTTGTCTCATTTTGGCCTGCACAAATGGAAATTTCATTTGGTTCAACCTAAATAGGTTTCAGATTTTGGACTTTAATGCAGGTATGTCTTAACATGAAGGTCCAGTACATGATCAAGTCAGTGACATCTTGACAATTTGAAAATGTCTTAATTCATTACATTCAACAATGCCCTTCTTTTCCAACCAACATTTCAAGCCCTGCTCAACTTACAAGGGAAAATTCAAATGGCACACCCTCCAACCCCAAACCCTGTATTCAAAGAATTTTTTTCTTCTGAACACCCTCAACCCTATATTTCTAACATCTGTCATGGTGGGTTTTACATTCTGCTTTTTACAACTGTTATTTGTGTACTTTGTGTCTCATCTCCCTATTAGACTACGGTTCCTTTAGGGGAAAGATTTGTGTTCTACTGTGAAAGACTGCTTGGTTTTGAAGCCAGTTCTAGCTTGCCTTGGCCACTTTCCAGCTGTGTGGCTTTGGGCAAATTACTTAACATCTCCAAGACTTACTTATTCCATTCCCCAAATGGAGTCAGTGATGTCTCTTCTTAGGTGCAGAAGGATGTCTGAATAAAAGATTGTATGTACAATGCTTGACATGATACCTCTCATGCAGCAGATGTGCAATTAATGAACACTGGCTTCCTGTTGCCCTTATTCACCCTTGAACCTTCCACAGCATCAAACACAATTCTTTACACATAGGTGCTTAAATGGTGAAATGAAAAGGGAAAAAAAAAAAGGTATGTTGAATTGAAAGATGCTGAAAGTATTGCAAAATCCTTTCAGGAAAACAAACATTAGTCCTACCTTTGAAAATATGAGTTCTCAAATAATCATATTGAAGAGGAAATAGCATAGTACTCTGCTTGACATATCAGTTGGACAGAAAGCCATCCAGAGATGGAAAACTCTTGGGATGCAACCAAAAATCTTGTCTGTGATCCTGTCTCTTTCATTCACCACATATCATTGGTTGTGAGCTCTACTGAGCATTTTCTTTCTGTGGAATTGGGGCAGAGTCTACAGCCATGTGAGGAAGCTGGCACAGAACTCCGGACCTCATGAAGTGCCCACTGGCTCCCCACTGCTTCTTAGGCTAAGCACTATGCCCCATTCTCTTGTGTTCAGAGCTTTCTTCATAAAGACTCTAACTTGCTTTTCTAGAATTGGCTCAATGACTCCACAGAGCCTTTCCTGAATGGCCCCACTTACAGAGCACTTGGCTGGCCCCTCTCATTACCGTTTATTGCATTCTGATCCCATTCTCATATCTGCATTTCTCTTACCCTCACTAGTGTGTGTGCACAGAAAAGAGACTCAATATATTTATGCTGGGATAAACTATTCACAATTAAGACACAGGCTAGGAAAGCCCCTGAATGCACACTTGTTTGTGTGTGTTATGTGAATTATCTCCACCAAAGACAAAACATTTCTTTCACAATGGAGCATTCATTCAGATGTACGTTGGTTAAGGCCAGCTGACTTGAAGAAGTCAATTAGGAAAAAATAGTGGCTACCAGTTGAAATTATTGAAGGAAGGAAGGTTTCTGTTTGGAGGGCATGGGAGTGGAGGATCCCAAATGATAAAACAGACATCAGCATAGAGCTCTCAAATGGAGGTTGATGCACACAGCTTGGGAGGGGGGAAGCAGGACGTTAAAGGGGTGTTTTCCATCCTCGGGCTCAGGGACACAGGGTTGGAGAGGTAGACAGCTAAGCCTGCCTGGCCCACCTGCCAGGATCTTGTACAACCACTCTGCATAATTATTCTTGAAAATACAAACATTGCCGGGGCTGACTGACAAGTATTGTTCCAGCAGGGAGGGCTGTCAGGGCAAATCAATCCAATTCTACCACATGCCAGTGTGTAGAACAGATATAATTTTGTCTGTTAGGGGCTGTCAAAGCGAAGGATGTGCCGTATGTGTATTTTGAAGTGTGGTGTTCCCTTCAGTCTAACAGCTTGAAAGATTTCTGGGGCTTTCCCCCTCCCTGGCTGTTTTCTACAAGAAGTTTTGGGAATTTTAACTTCAAATAACTCAAGTCTTTTATCTAATGTGATGTTCAGGTTAGATTAAGCCCAATCCTGCCTTTCCCTCCATAGCTGCCATGTTCTCATTCAACATAGGGTATTAAAATTTGGTTTAAGAGGAAAGGGTCCTTTGCTGCTGTTGGATGTTGTATGGGGCATCCAAGTAAGTACCTGGTGCCCTTCCAGCAATGCAAAGTCACCTTGCAAGAGTCTTATCTTGTCCATCGCTAGACCCAATGCAAGGTTTAGCCCAAAGGTTCCTACTGGGCCCCTTGGGAATCCCTGAAAGTCCACTTCCTCTTTCAGTGGCCCAGTGCTGTGTCCTCTGCCCCCAGAAGTCTGCCTTCTGCTCTCCTCATGCTCATCCCTGGCCCTTTCTCCTGCCTCTCTCATTTGTCCATTTTGGTCTTGTTCTATTGCTCCTTTCTCTCTGTCTTTCCCTGAAAACATCAGGTTTAGTCCTTGGTGACATCCTCTGTTCCCTTCAGGGTCACGGACTTGACCTCAGCTTCCCTGGAGTCTGTCACCTTGAGCTGTGTGCATTCGATGGGCAAGGGGCTGGAGAGGAAATATGGATGAGTGACTGCTGGAGCCCGCTCTCTGCTCAGCACAGGCCTCTGTGAGAGCGAGGTCTAAGTTATATCAGAACTGGCTTCTCTGCCTGCAGTTTGATCACTGCCAGAATAATCTAATTTGTCCTCGTCACTTTTCTTCCATGCTCAAAAGTCTTCTACATAAGATTTACATACAGAACAAAGCTACGGGCTCACCTATTATGGAACTGTGTGTGTGCTAGAGCAGATCTGAAATGCTGTTTAGTCCAAACTCCTTCATTTAAAGATGGTGACATGAAGGCAAATAGCAGTGAAGCATTTGTCTGAGTCCATACTTACTAGTGCCCGAGATTGTTTAAACTACTTAGTGAGGTGTTCAGGGCCCTCTGTGGTCCAACCTTGTCCTCCTTTTACTGCGTATTGCCTGCTTTTTCTCTTCAGGAAAAAACAATATAAATCATAGTTTCTTTTTTTAAAATTTTTATTGAAGTATAGTTGACTTAGAATGTTGTGTGAGTTTCAGGCGTACAACAAAGTGATTCAGTTATATACATATACATATTCTTTTTCAGATTCTTTTCCATTATAGGTTGTTACAGGATATTGAATATGGTTCCCTGTGCTGTACAGTAGGTCCTTGTTGTTTATCTATTTTATATATAGTAATGTGTATATGTTAATCCCAAACTCCTAATTTATCCCTCTCCCCACACCCCTATTCCCCTTTGGTAACCATAAGTTTGTTTTCTGTGCCTGTGAGTCTGTTTCTATTTTGTAAATAAGTTCATTTGTATCATATTTTTTTGGATTCCACATATAAGTGATATCATATGATATTTGTCTTTCTCTATCTAACTACACTTGGTATGATAATCTGGACTTTTCCTCCTCTTCATCCTTGCTTTTTCTCTTCCCCCACTTTAAATGCCCTCCTTCCCACCATTCTTATCTCTTGTTCAACTACTCATCTATTTTTTCATGTTTATGTTATTATTTATTCATAAAATACTATTGATTGCCTAATCTGTTCTAGACCCAGTAGTGGGTGTGGGAAATTACATCTATTCTTTAACCCCATCCCCAAAGCATTCATTTTTTTCTTTTTAATTTTTGCATTTTACTTTATTTACTTTTTTATACAGCAGGTTCTTATTAGTTATCCATTTTATATATATTAGTGTATATATGTCAATACCAATCTCCCAATTCATCACACCCCCCGCCACTTTCCCCCCTTGATGTCCATACGTTTGTTCTCTACATCTGTGTCTCTATTTCTGCCTTGCAAACCAGTTCATCTGTACCATTTTTCTAGGTTTCACATATATGCATTAATATATGATATTTGTTTTTCTCTTTCTGACTTACTTCACTCTGTATGACAGTCTCTAGATCCATCCACATCTCTACAAATGACCCAATTGCATTCCTTTTATGGCTGAGTAATATTCCATTGTATATATGTACCACATCTTTATCCATTCATCTATCGATGGGCATTTAGGTTGCTTCCATGACGTGGCTATTGTAAATAGTGCTGCAATGAACATTGGGGTGCATGTGTCTTTTTGAATTATGGTTTTCTCTGGGTATATGCCCAGGAGTGGGATTGCTGGGTCATATGGTAGTTCTAGTTTTAGTTTTTCAAGGAACCTCCATACTGTTCTCCATAGTGGCTGTATCAATTTACATTCCCACCAACAGTGCAAGAGGGTTCCCTTTTCTCCACACCCTCTCCGTCATTTGTTGTTTGCAGATTTTCTGATGATGCCCATTCTAACTGGTGTGAGGTGATACCTCATTGTAGTTTTCATTTGCATTTCTCTAATAATTAGTGATGTTGAGCAGCTTTTCATGTACTTCTTGGCCATCCATATGTCTTCTTTGGAGAAATGTCTATCTAGGTCTTCTGCCCATTTTTGGATTGGGTTGTTTGTTTTTTTAATATTGAGCTGCATGAGCTGTTTATATATTTTGGAGATTAATCCTTTGTCTGCTGATTAATTTGCAAATATATTCTCCCATTATGAGTGTTGTCTTTTCATCTTGTTTATGGTTTCCTTTGCTGTGCAAAAGCTTTGAAGTTTCATTAGGTCCCATTTATTTATTTTTGTTTTTATTTCCATTACTCTAGGAGATGGATCAAAAAAGATCTTGCTGTGATTTATGTCAAAGAGTGTTCTTCCTATGTTTTCCTCTAAGAGTTTTATAGTGTCCAGTCTTACATTTAGGTCTCTAATCCATTTGAGCTTATTTTTGTGTATGGTGTTAAGGAGTGTTCTAATTTCATTCTTTTATATATAGCCATCCAGTTTTCCCAGCAGCACTTATTGAAGAGACTGTCTTTTCTCCATTGTATATTCTTGCCTCCTTTGTTATAGATTAGTTGACCATAGGTATGTGGGTTTATCTCTGGGCTTTCTATTCTGTTCCATTGGTCTATATTTCTGTTTTTGTGCCAGTACCATATTGCCTTGATTACAGTAGCTTTGTAGTATAGTCTGAAGTCAGGGAGTCTGATTCCTCCAGCTCTGTTTTCTTCCCTCAAGACCGCTTTGGCTCTTTGGGGTCTTTTGTGTCTCCATACAAATTTTAAGATTTTTTGTTCTAGTTCTGTAAAAAATGCCATTGGTAATTTGATAGGGATTGCATTGAATCTGTAGATTGCTTTGGGTAGTAGGGTCATTTTCACAATATTGATTCTTCCAATCCAAGAACGTGGTGTATCTCTCCATCTGTTTGTACCATCTTTAATTTCTTTCATCAGTGTCTTATAGTTTTCTGCATACAAGTCTTTTGTCTCCCTAGGTAGGTTTATTCCTAGGTATTTTATTCTTTTTGTTGCAAGGGTAAGTGGGAGTGTTTCCTTAATTTATCTTTCAGATTTTCATCATTAGTGTATGGGAATGCAAGAGATTTCTGTGCATTAATATTTTATCCTGCAACTTTACCAAATTCATTGAATAGCTCTTGAGTTTTCTGGTGGCATCTTTAGGATTCTCTATGTATAGTATCATGTCATCTGCAAACAGTGACAGCTTTACTTCTTTTTTTCCAATTTGAATTCCTTTTATTTCTTTTTCTGCTCTGATTGCTGTGGCTAGGACTTCCAAAACTATGTTGAATGTTAGTGGCAAGAGTGGACATCCTTGTTTTGTTCCTGATATTAGAGGAAATAATTTCAGTTTTTCACCATTGAGAATGATGTTTTTTGTATATGGCCTTTATTTTGTTGAGGTAGGTTCCCTCTATGCCCACTTTCTGGAGAGTTTTTATCATAAATGGGCGTTGAATTTTTTCAAAAGCTTTTTCTGCATCTATTGAGATGCTCATATGGTTTTTATTTTTCAGTTTGTTAATATAGTGTATCACATTGATTGATTTGCGTATATTGAAGAATCCTTGCATCCCTGGGATAAATCCCACTTGATCATTGTGTATGATCCTTTTAATGTGTTGTTGGATTCTGATTGCTAGTATTTTGCTGAGGATTTTTGCATCTATATTCATCAGTGATATTGGTCTGTAATTTTCTTTTTTTGTAGTATCTTTGTTTGGTTTTGGTATCAGGGTGATGGTGGCCTCGTAAGATGAGCTTAGGAGTGTTCCTGCCTCTGCAATTTCTTGGAAGCGTTTGAGAAGGATGGGTGTTGGCTCTTCTCCAAATGTTTGATAGAATTCCCCTTGAAGCCATCTGGTCCTGGACTTTTGTTTGTTGGAGGATTTTAAATCACAGTTTCCATTTCATTACTTGTGATTTGTCTGTTCATATTTTCTATTTCCTCCCGGTTCAGTCTTGGAAGTTTATACCTTTCTAAGAATTTGTCCATTTCTACCAGGTTGTCCATTTTATTGGCATAGAGTTGCTTGTAATAGTCTCTTAGGATGGTTTGTATTTCTGCAGTGTCTCTTGTAACTTCTACTTTTTCATTTCTAATTTTATTGATTTGAGTCCTTTCCCTCTTTTTCTTGATGAGTCTGGCTAAAGCTTTATTAATTTTGTTTATCTTCTCAAAGAACCATCTTTTAGTTTTATTGATCTTTGCTATTGTTTTCTTTGTTTCTTTTTCATTTATTTCTGCAGCGATCTTTATGATTTGTTTCCTTCTACTAACTTTGGGTTTTGCTTGTTCTTCTTTCTCTAGTTCCTTTGGGTGTAAGTTTAGATTGTTTATTTGAGATGTTTCTTGTGTCTTGAGGTAGGCTTGTATTGCTATAAACTTCCCGCTTAGAACTGCTTTTGCTGCATCCCATAGGTTTTGGATCATTGTGTTTTCGTTGTCATTTGTCTCTAGGTAATTTTTGATTTCCTCTTTGATTTCTCCAGTGATCTCTTTGTTATTTAGTAATGTATTGTTTAGCCTCCATGTGTTTGTGTTTTTTACGGTTTTTTCCCTGTAATTTATTTCTAATCTCATAGTGCTGTGGTCAGAAAAGATGCTTGATGTGATTTCTTTTTTCTTAAATTCCCGAGGCTTGATTTGTGATCCAAGATGTGATCTATCCTAGAGAATGTTCCATGTGCACTTGAGAAGAAAGTGTAATCTGCTGTTTTTGGATGGAATGTCCTATAAATATCAGTTAAATCTATCTGGTCTATTGTGTCATTTAAAGCTTGTGTTTCCTTATTAATTTTCTGTTTGGATGATCTTTCCTTTGGTATAAGTGAGGAGTTAAAGTCCCCCACTATTATTTTGTTACTGTTGATTTCCTCTTTCATAGCTGTTAGCAGTTGCCTTATGTATTGAGTTGTTCCTATGTTTGGTGCATATATATTTATAATTTTTTTATCTTCATCTTGGATTGATCCCTTGATCATTATGTAGTGTCCTTCCTTGTCTCCTGTAACATTCTTTATTTTAAATTCTATTTTATCTGATATGAGTATTGCTACTCTATCTTTCTTTTGATTTCCATTTGCATGGAATATCTTTCTCCATCCTCTCACTTTCAGTCTGTATGTGTCCCTAGGTCTGCAGTGGGTCTCTTGTAGACAACATATATATGGGTCTTGTTTTTGTATCCATTCAGTGAGCCTGTGTCTTTTTGTTGGAGCATTTAATCCATTCACATTTAAGGTAATTATTGATATATATGTTCCTATTACCATTCTCTTAATTGTTATGGGTTTGGTTTTGTAGGTCCTTTTCTTCTTTTCTGTTTCCCACTTAGAGAAGTTCCTTTAGCATTTGTTGTAGAGCTGGTTTGGTGGTGCTGAATTCTCTTAGCTTTTGCTTGTCTGTAAAGCTTTTGATTTCTTCATCGAATCTGAATGAGATCCGTGCCGGGTAGAGTAATCTTGGTTGTATGTTCTTCCCTTTCATCACTTTAAATATGTCATGCTACTCCCTTCTGGCTTGTAGAGTTTCTGCTGAGAAATCAGCTGTTAACCTTATGGGAGTTTACTTCTATGTTATTTGTCGCTTTTCCTTTGTTACTTTCAATAACTTTTCTTTGTCTTTAATTTTTGTCAATTTGATTACCATGTGTCTCAGCATGTTTCTCCTTGGGTTTATCCTGCCTGGGACTCTCTGCATTCCCTGGACATGGGTGGCTATTTCCTGTCCCATGTTAGGGAATTTTTTGACTATAATCTCTTCAAATATTTTCTTGGGTCCTTTCTCTCTCTCTTCTCCTTCTGGGACTCCTATAATGCAAATGTTGTTGCATTTAATGTTGTCCCAGAGGTCTCTTAGGCTGCCTTCATTTCTTTTCATTCTTTTTTCTCTATTCTGCTCCATGGCAGTGAATTCCACTATTCTGTCTTCCAGGTTACTTATCCATTCTTCTGCCTCAGTTATTCTGCTATTGATTCCTTTTAGTGCATTTTTCATTTCAGTTTTTGTATTGTTCATCTCTGTTTGTTTGTTCTTTAATTCTTCTAGGTCTTTGTTAAACATTTCTTGCACCTTCTCGATCTTTGCCTCCATTCTTTTTCTGAGTTCCTGGGTCATCCTCACTATCATTATTCTGAATTCTTTTTCTGGAAGGTTGCCTATATCCACTCATTTAGTTGTTTTTCTGGGGTTTTACCTTGGTCCTTCATCTGGTACATAGTCCTCTGCCTTTTCATCTTGTCTATCTTTCTGTGAACGCGGTTTTTGTTCCACAGACGGCAAGATTGTAGTTCTTCTTGCTTTTGCTGTCTGCCCTCTGGTGGATGAGGTTATCTAAGAGGCTTGTGCAAGTTTCCTGATGGGAGGGACTGGTGGTGGGTAGAGCTGGCTGTTGCTCTGGAGGGCAGAGCTCAGTAAAACTTTAATCTGTTTGTCTGTTGATGGGTGGGACTGGGTTTTCTCCCTGTTGGTTGTTTGGCCTGAGGCGACCCAACACTGGAACCTACCCAGCTCTTTGGTGGGGCTAATGGAGGACTCTGGGAGGGCTCACGCCAAGCAGTACTTCCCAGAACTTCTGCTGCCAGTGTCCTTCTCCTCACAGTGAGACATAGCCACCCCACACCTCTGCAGGAGACCCTCCAACACTAGCTGGTAGGTCTGGTTCAGTCTCCTATGGGGTCACTGCTCCTTCCCCTGGGTCCCGATGCGCACACTACTTTGTGTGTGCCCTCCAAGAGTGGAGTCTCTGTTTTCCCCAGTCCTGTTGAAGTCCTGCAATCAAATCCCGCTAGCCTTCAAAGTCTGATTCTCTAAGAATTCCTCCTCCCATTGCCGGACCCCCAGTTTGGGAAGCCTGACGTGGGGCTCAGAAACTTCACTCCTGTGGATGGACTTCTGTGGTATAAGTGTTCTCCACTTTGTGAGTCACCCACCCAGTAGTTATAGGATTTGATTTTATTGTGATTGTGCCCCTCCTACTGCCTCACTGTGGCTTCTCCTTTGTCTTTGGATGTGGGGTATCTTTTTTGGTGAGTTCCAGTGTCTTCCTGTCCATGATTGTTCAGCAGTTAGTTGTGTTTCCAGTGCTCTCGCAAGAGAGAATGCCCAAAGCATTCTTGAGTAAGCCCATAGACATTGCTTTTTATGTCATTACGGTGATAAGCGCTGTGCATATTTGACTGAGGGTGGCTTTTGTGTCATACGTTTATTTCTCATTGAGCTCTGCCATGAGAAATATTCTTAGGAAACTCACTATTTACTTTACAGACATTGTTAAGGACATTGATCTTCTGTGTAAAATCCATTCCATAAGTTCCTTTCAAAACTAAATGCTGTGAAGAATCTTACTTACCATAGGACATATCTGTGTTCTTACTTATGGGTAGTCAAGTTTTTATAAATTATTTCATTTCCTCCTGCCTTCTTCTGCCAGGAAACTCAGAATCAATTTATGACTTAATTTTAATAAGCATGAGGAACCTTAGAATCTGCATGTTTGCATTTCTACTTAACATCTTGTTTTAGCCTTCTTTTCCGTTTTCTCTGACTTCAGTTCTTGTTTAAGTTTTTGCTTTCTCTTGCATGATCACATAAAGTACCTGAAATATTTTGTGAATGAAGCAGAGGTACAAGTAAAAGTTATGATAGGTATAAGCATGTGTTTTTCTGCCCTTTTATGTTGTGAGTTCCTTGAGAACAGGGATTATTTTGTGCATCCTTTTTACTAGGCCACAGAAAAATGCCCAGGCTATAGTAGGTGTTTAATAAAGGTTTGTTGAACTAAGTTGATAAAAGTAGACCCATGACTCCCTAGATGGGCAAAGTCAAGCTCACTTTCTCTTACACTTTGTCTGTTGTAAGAAGGCCAAGGAAAGGTGGAATGTTGTAGTGGAAAGAATTTAAACTCTGCCTGTTACCAATTGTACAAACTTGGGTGACTTATTTAGCTCATATGATCCTCTTCTTTTTACTTTAATCTGAAAATGGAAATAAGGATAACCTACTGGATAGTTATGAAGATTGATATTGCTTGTAAACCTCTCAGCACATTTTCAGGCCCATAATAGCAATCAGCATATGTTAGGGCTCCTCTCTTCCCTCCGTATTTCCTCATTTCATTGGAAATTGCACTTGGAAAAGGATAAGTGGCTTGCTCACAAGGTAGTCAATTAATTGAGGTGTCATATGTAAAATAAATGTGACTATTGACCTCATTCAGAGGGATATAAAAATCGATGGTAATGCACATTGAGATTTTTTGCTGAAAAGTGCTTAAGAATGGCTCAGTATTATTACATTTTATTTCATCATTAATATTATTTATGAATATTTGGCTTTGTCTTGTCCTGGTGTGGTTATATCTCTGGTCTTAATTGCATTTATTTTCAATTTAGTCCCAATTTATATCTTAATAAAAATATAGATGAAATCAAAAAGCATAGTTCCTGTCTTTCATACAAATTTATTTTTACAGGGTGGATGATTTAACCTGTTTCAATATGCTCCCTATGAAATAGACATTAAGATATTTAGTAAATAATTTTTGTTAATTGCATTTAAAATCCAGCTCAAGCATTTTTCATAGTTTTGACATCCCGCTTTTTGCACTCATATTTTATGTTTATTGGCCATTTTCTAATGAAATTCTTCATTATGAGATACTTGATCCATTTCAGATGATAAACGTCAATGTTTCAAGTATTTCTAGTTGAAGAGATAATTAACTAAATGAAATACCTGTTATCACTTTACTGTCAGGGAATGCTCACTGCCTGCAGTCTCAAATAGGGGTTTGTGTTACAGAGTGCAAGGTCATTCTTCTGAGAGTCAGGGGATCTGAGTTCTAGCTTGGTCTCCTTCTAGCTGTGTGGTCCTGGGGAAGTTACTTCACCTCTCAGAGACTCACTGGCTGACTGTCAAACATGAGGGAGTCAGCCTCAATGATCTTTAGCTTCTGTTCCCATCATAGCATCTGGTCCTTTGCATTGGAACTATTGAGGCAGGCCCTACATTTAGGTCTGTAGGGCAACAGAAAGATTGCTCCTAATACAGAACATTATCTTCTGGGGTATATTACTTTTTACCATCCTACTCACAACTTTAAAATATCTTTCCTTTTACCTGCAGGTCACTTAGTACTTGACATATATTAGAGACTCAACAAATGTCTCAAATGTCCAGGTGCTGAGCAGAATGAGTCCAGGAGGCCAAGGATCTCTATGAAACCCCATTACTGAGGAAGTGGGAGGATATATTTCTGATTTCTACCTTAAGTGGGTAGAGTTGTATTTATTTATTTGTTTTTTTAGTTTTAGATTTAGTAATAATGAATATAGAGATGGGTTGATACTTTAGCCTATGTGTAAATATAGAATATTTACTTCTGGGAGATATTGATACCAGGAATTTGATTTAAACCATCTGAAACTGCAAGCATCTCCATAAACTACTGAAGCTACTTTGTGACAAAATGCATTTTTCAGTGGCTGTAATGTGATACTAATACAAAACCAGAAATCTTCTCAGTTCTGGTACTTAGGAAGCAAATGACTAAGGGCACCAAATTTCCACTCTGGAAAATTCCATTAGTGATAAAGACATCCGGACAGTTTTTAGCCCCTCATCACGATTATTATTCTTGGTCATCAATTTCTCCCCAATTCCACAAAGTAGATTTATTTGCACAATAATCTAATCACACCGTTTGTTTTGACTATATGAACATACATAGATCAGTCTGTAGACCACATGAGTTTGTTGGTATAGCTCCTATACCACCTACACCTCTTCAAGATACTCCTTTTTTTTTTTTTTTTTTTGGCAAGGTGAATTTCAAAGAGATACTTTTTTTATAAAACTTAAAAAAAAATATCAATTATTGTTTTGAGTTTTCCTCCAAAACTAAGGAGCCATTTATTGTAGAGTCTAGGCTTTCATTTACTTTTTTATTAGTTATTCATGTTGGGTTTGAGGTTTTTTTACTGGGGTCTCCAAAGTTAAAAACAAAGAATTGACTGACCTCAGAGAAATGAAGCATGTAAAAATTTTAACATGCTTACCTGATAGCTTATTTATCATGGAATCTTTAGACTCACTTCACTGAGGATATTTTGTATAAAATGAGCCCAGGGTTCCTAGGACCCTTTAAGGCAGTGTTATTCAAAGTGCTTGTCCACAGTGAGACTGTCTAGAATAGGAACCAGTGCATTGCTTCCTTCATTAAGAAAGTCTTGGGACTTCCCTAGTGGTCCAGTGGTTAGGACTCCACACTTCCACTACTGGGGGGCACAGGCTTGATCCCTGGTCAAGGAACTAAGATCCTTCAGGCCACATGGTGAGCCCTACCCCCGCCCCCCAAAAATAATAAAAAATAAAATTAAAAAAAAGGAAGTCTTGCTCCCATAAAAAGTCAGGTAAATGCCATGCAAACAGCCAAACCAAACTTCCCAATGCCTCGCCTCTCAGCCACACTATTGAAAGACACAAGACAAATGGCAGCCGAGTGTTTGTACAGCTTGGGCAAGCTACTTCAGCCCTCTGTGCCTCAGGCCCTGAGAATGATGGCATCAGGAGGATGGAGAGGGAAAGCTGGAGCCAGGAGCTCAGTGGGTGAGAGGAGGAGCCAAGGCGTGACAGTGAGGTGGCAGACATGGTCAGGCTGATGGTTCCCTAAGATAGATGCTTTCAGCTGGCTGGGGCTCTCGCAGTAGTGGGGTCGGTAATGGTCAGACATCAGGCACACAGGCCTTGAAGTACCTGGGGGTGAGGAGTGGGGATCGCTTTCATTTGAGAGGGCTGCAGGGGGAAGGCATGAGTTTCCTCTGACATAGTCAAGGTTTTATTTGAGTCGAGGAGGTAAAGGGAAGTTTAAGGAGAGATTGAGGATACAGGGAGCTTGTGGATGACAGGAGAGTGAGCCCAGAGGGACTGATGGAAGGGGTTGTGAGGAAGGTGAAGACGTTAGCATTGGCTCAGCCTTGGGCACTTATGAGCAATTGGGGGGTTTGAGGCTGGATAAAGAGGGAGGCCCTGAGAGGGTACCAGACACTTCCCTTGATTGAGGGAAGCAGACAATGAGGCAGGTTGGGATAAGTCCCAGTGCTCTCCTGGAAGAGAATGGGAAGAAATTCTTAGCTCAGGGATGTAATAGCTTCAGACTAGTTGTTCTCCCTACTCCTGATATCTTGGAGAATTGGGCTGCTTTACTGCCTACATATTCAATAGGGTTTTTGTCAGTTAACTGAAATAATACAACTAAACAGTATTTGTCTGTTGTTTTTATTATCATTCGGCACATTTTTCAACAAATGTTTGGATAGCACCAGCTGTGAGACCCTGGCAGGAATGCAAATACAAACACAAAATTGTTACCTGTGCCCTTTGGTGGCTTCCAGTCTTAGAAAAGAGAAATTCATTCTATTTAGAGGGAGTACATTGGCAAAAGGCCAGCATTCTTGTAATCTATTATATCTCAAACATAGCAAGACAAATTAATGCAAAATAGCCCATTTCTTAAAGAAAAGATGCATTTACTGCCTTCAAGGTCAACATGGGAAAACTGGTCTCATCAATTTTAGCTTTGAAGATGACCAAGTTGTGGCTTTATCCATAGCTTTATGAACTTATTTGCCACCAACTTTTTTTTACTGCTTGGAAAGAAAGAAAGAAAGAAAGAGAGAAAGAGGAAGAGAGAAAGGGGGAGGGGAGGGAGGAAGGAAGGAATGGAAAGGGAAAAAGAAACAAAGAAAAGAAAGAAAGAAAGAGAGAAAGAAAGAAAGGAGGGAGGGAGGAAGGAAGAGAGAGGGAGAGAGAGAGAGAGGGAGGGAGGGAGGGAGGAAAGAAAGGAGGGAGGGAGGGAGGAAGTAAAAGTATAAATCAAATGCAAAAAAAAAAGTTAAATACTTGCCTTGATCTGGTTGGAGTGTAAAGTAAATCAAGTGGCAATTTAATTCCCAATGAACATGTGACAACCATGGAGTTAAATATTAGATTTAAATAGGACGGCTAATTCTCTGCAAGACTTACATTCATCTCTTCATATGGGCACTCTTCCTAATGAACACATTTCTCCCCTCTTAAATTCAATCATTGCTACTGGAGCATGAGAAATTAATATACATTCTTAGATTCATTAATAATGTTGCTCATAAAAGACCTTTTGATTTTTATCACCCTGAGTTCCCAGAGGCCCATGGAAGCAGCCATAGCTCCAAACCACATGAATTATAAGGGGGAAAATCCTATTAAAACAGAACCTTAAGCACCAGTTGCATTTTATATCAAGCTGTATCTAAAAAGAAACTGTATAACATATCCATCAACATAGAATGGATAAATAAATGGTGTTACAGTCCTTCCACAGAATATTATAAAGTAGTAAAAGCAAAAGAGTTACTACTACACACACAGTGTAATTCAATCTCAAGGACATTGTTGAGTGACAGATGTAAGACATGGAAGGATGCTTGTAGTATGATTCCATTTATATAAGTTCAAAACAGGCAAAGCCCAACAATCTCTGGTTTGGGATACGTCATTGATAGCAAACCAATAAGGCAAACGATTAACACAAAATACAGGATAGTGGTTACCCCTGGGAGGTGAGTAGGAAGTGGGTACAATCAAGAAAGAACACAGTGGTGCTTTAAAAGTACTAGTAATATTCTGTTTCTTACAATGGAATGGTGGGTTCATGGGTATTCATTTTATTATTATTAAAACTACAGAGATGTGCCTTGTATTTCCTTTTGAACTTTTGAACTTTTGAGAGTTTGAACTGGCCTTTGAAGAGTGAACTAAGCAGAGAGGAAGCTGGAAGACTATTTTTACTTTTTAGTCTATTATATGTTTCTATTTCTCTTGTTATGCTTAACACAATTTACAGTTGGAAAGGAACTTTGTGGTATCAAAGAAAAATCATGGACTCTGGATTCAGACAGACCTAAGTTCCAATGCCAACTCCTCCATTCCCATGCTTATGCATCATTGAATTTCTCGCAGACTTAGTTTCTCCAAGTATAAAATGTAGGAAGGAATGCTTCCCAGTGTGGTGAGAGTCAAATGAGAGAATATTGTTGGCTGCACATTCCAACCTCTAGAGGGAGTCACAGTCCTTTTAAACTCTGCCATTCAGGGATGAGTAGTCCAGAAAAGCATGGTGCCATTGACCTGGTGGAAACCCTGGTCTAAGGGATCCAACACTTGATGTGCTGGGTGAAGAGCCCAAGCTCACACTGCAGCTCTGTCCTCTGCACAGTCTCTTTTTGGGCTTCTCCGCTGGCTCTGTCCTGAGAATCACTCACTCCCCTCCCACCTTGCACTACTGGGCTTTAAAGGACCCTGGACCACCTCCTGCCTCTTTCCCCAGTAAGGCACATGGATGAGTGACATGGGCCAGCTCTGCTCTGAACGAGAGGGAGGAATATTCTGCCTTCCCCAGATGCTTCTATTCTTGTCTCCTCTTAGCTTTGGAGAGCCAAGACTAGGACACAATCTTAGAAAGGAGCTAAGGAAGCCAGCCTTTTCTAGACATTTCTGGTCTAAACAAAAGGAGTCACTACGGCTCAACCATGAAGCCTACCTCAGCAGGAGGCGAAAAGTGAGGTGAGGACACAGCCTTAATCAGCAATGCACAGATCTTGCATTTTCCCTTTGTATCCTCTGAGCCTCTCTCCCTCAGGAGTCTGAGGGGGCTTAACAAAGACTTAAGGCTTCCTGGCTAGCTCTCTGCCTTTCCCACCAGACACATAACTGACAAATACATGCAAAACATCTGGCTTGTGAGAGGCCTGCCATTAATATCCATTCCCTTCTCATTTCTCCCCTTTCCTAGTCTGTAAAGCTCATTCATGACATTCTGCAGCCAACGGCTCGGTGGTTCCTTTAGTTCTATCAGAAAGAATCATTCCACTCCGGAGAGCAAGGCAACGCCGCCACCTTCCAACCCTTTGGGGTGGACCTTGTGGATGGACACTGAGTTTCCCGTCTGGTTATCCTTGTGTGGAGGAGAGAACGGGGGGGCCTGCAAGCTCAGGATGCAGCCACTGACTCCCCATCCTCTGCCTGCAGCTCCACATGCCTCTATTCCAATGTCCATTCTGTCTTTGTTTTACAGTTGTTCAGCACATCAAGAGACATAACATTGTTCTGAAAAGGGAACTAGGCGAAGGAGCCTTTGGAAAAGTTTTCCTAGCTGAATGCTATAACCTCTGTCCTGAGCAGGACAAGATCTTGGTGGCAGTGAAGGTAAGCGAACACTCCAGAACGTCTCATTATCCATGGTCACACCCAGGTGTGGAGGTGATGCTTTATTTTATGTTATTGTAGTGGCCAATTCAGGAGCAAATGACATCTGCTATGGTGGATGTGTTCAAATTCCTTTAGAGGAATGGACAATGGGAAGGATATTTGGGGCACATCCAACTGTCAGAGGTTCTGCTCAGGGACAACCTTCCAGTCTACAGGCTGTGAATGGCTCTGAGCTACTCTTCCCGGTCAATGTGAACTAAATTCTGGATAGAGGTCAGTGAGGTCAAACAGAATCCAACTGGCCGAGTCTTGGAGAATCCGCTGTCTCCTCAGGTTGCTCGGTGCTTGTCCAAGCTCAGCGGGAGTTTGTCTCCTGTTCGAAGGTTCTGGAAGGGAGACTGTGGCCTTCACGTCCCCTCTCAGCCTCAGTCCTGCTGAGAACTTCTGTTATACTTACTTTGTCCCTCCCAAATGTCTCCAAGGCCGTAATCATGATTCCATCTGGGATGGCTGACACCTCTGGTAGATCCCACCTTCCTAGGAGACACAAGATTTTACACAGAAGTCTGAAAGTCCTTCATCATAGCCATTTCTTCGTAAACTCAAAAAAGGAGACCTGTTCTTCAATAAGATAAACGTTACTGAAAGGGCTAAAATTTCCACTGAGCTCTCTGAATCACAAGAATCAACATAAATAGCACAAAAGACTTCAGCATATCTTTTACACATGCATTGTCAAAATTACAAAAAAAAAAACTCACCAAGGTATAATATATGTAAAACACTTAAAAGAGTCATATGTTTATAAAATGAATTAAATGCCGAATGAATACGGACGTGGCTAATGTAATAAGATGTAACTTCTTGGCCTAACATGATTGAGTTTGGGTTTTTATTTGTTTGTTTGCTTGGCCAAACACAGAATATTTGTACAAATGACATTTATTTACTCATAACCAGGACAACTTTTTAAAAATGAGACATGTATTCCATTACTGTTGTACTTAGCCTTAAAATACTTTAATATATATGTAATGGGTAACAGAGGAGAGAAATAAAATGATTCTTGAACTTCCCCAACCTGCAGACTAAACACAGTTTCTGTTAAAGTTCATCCAGATGAAGCACTGTGTATTTGCTTTCCTTGTCATCAAAAGTAACTAAGCCAAGTGGCACGGATACTCTTAGACTCTCAGCAAAGGCTCCTAAAAAGCTGCACTCTGGGGTGAATAAAGGACAGACCTTTCTAGGGATGCGCAATGTAATATCTATCAAATAAACATCATCTCTAAGATAGAATGGAAGAGGGGAGTGAGACAGAGGAGAGAAGAGGGGAAGGGAGATGCTAGAGAGATGCGAGGTTAAGTGGGGTGAGTGGTGTAAAGTGAGAATCCTGAGGGGACGCTGAGGATGTTTAATTCCTGCTGCTGCAACTGCTTCCTCTTTTCTTTCATTTACTCAAAAAGTTTGTTATTTTTTAAAGCACAAAATGTTCAGAACATTTGGCAGAGTTATGTCTGCAGTCTTTGCTTTCTTCTGCTGCTATCTTTTTTCCCCCCTTTGGAAAAATGGGACCAAAAGGTGCCTCTGTTTTTGTAGATTCATAGCCTGATGCAAGGTTAGAGCTGGAAGACACAGGGAACCTATAAGCCTAGTCTAGCATGTGTCATGGGCAGGGAGACTAAAGGCCCTGGGGCCATGTTTCCCACTGATATTTGGAGGCCATCCAGGGAGCTAAGTCAGACCTTCAGAAATTCACTTCATGAGGTCACAAGGTGAAGTCTTTGAATGTGAGAAAATCCTGGGAGATTAAGGAAACCTAGAGGACAGTGTAGGAATAGCTGAAAGACCACAGCCTGATAAAGAGATAGACTCACAGAATTTCTCAGTGGGTATTGCCTTTCATTTCCATATCACTCCTAATTCTGCTCCTGCTTCGGTGTACTTCTTGCAGTGTCCTTAAGGAGACTAACTCCATGGCGCCCTCAACTCAGACGTTACATTTCCTTCCAAACTAGTGCTAAAACAGGATTTCAGGGCTTGGGCTCGTCATGATGAAGGATCAGCCAGCATCAGCAATGTGTAGCCAGTTGTTCTGTCCACAGCATGCTTCCCATCACTACTGCCGGTGAGGCTTCTTTCTGGTTTAAATCCCAGTCATAGCCCTAATCCCACCCCTGACTCCGACCCAGGCCCTAGTGCCCATAAACCTCCTGGCTTTCCCAAATGAATGTTTATAAATTAACGACCCACGATGAGCATTTGCTCTTTAATCAACACTGCTGAAGAACAAAACAAAAACAAAACCAGGGCTTCCCTAGTGGCGCAGTGGTTGAGAGTCCGCCTGCTGATGCAGGGACATGGGTTCGTGCCCCAGTCTGGGAAGATCCCACATGCCACAGAGTGGCCGGGCCCATGAGCCATGGCCGCTGAGCCTGCGCTCCGCAACGGGAGAGGACACAACAGTGAGAGGCCCGCGTACTGCAAAAAAACCAAAAAACAAACAAACAAAAAAAACAAAACAAAAAAAACAACCAAGCAAATTTGTCCCTTTATTTCAAGTAGAGAGAGCAAAATATCTACAGCTTAAAAATTCATTTCAACTTCAAGGTCACACAGCTAAGAAATCTCATCTCGATGACCTTGAATGTGAACTTTTGTTGAAATCGGAGGCTTTGCTTACATTGGCCAGAATGATTTCAAGCTTCAGAGAGGAGGCCCATTTTAACTTTCTGGGATCCAGAGGCTACAGCCACGGAAGAAACAAGTCCAATTTTTCACGGGCTCCGGGGTGAATTGGGTCAGAAAAACACATGAACCTTTCACAGAGCTGCCTCTCACCAGCCTGATCTGCTCATTTTTAGGTGTGTGGGCCAATTGAAAGTGTATTCAAAGACTATCTAATAAGCCCGGGAGGAAAATATCTATGGTTCCGTCCTGACCACAATAAAGGGATTTTTTTAAAGGAATGAGACAAACTGAACGTGGCCCCCAGGGCCTGCATAGCCCTTCACCTCTGAGGAATGGCTGCCAGGGCTGCTTCTCCTCCATTGGAGGCACCCAGGGATGTTTGACGGTCTTCCTGCCTGTTGCCTAGCAACCCCTGCAGCATTGATTATGCATGCTAAGAAATAGCAGCTATTGTCCTTTTTCCTTCTCTAGAAGGAACTGACTGGTTTGAAATCCGAGGTTTTGCATTCAGACTGACAGATGTCAGGTTCCGGTAAATTCTGGCATCGCTTGCCCCAAATGACTTAAGGTTTGAGGGATCCACAGAAGCCAGTTTAAAGTGGGAGCGACCCTAAGGCATGCGCAAGCCCCTCAAGGGAGCATGGGAGGCTGAGCAGGCCTCTCCCATTAGAGTATCTGCTTGTTTGGATCCAGCCGCATTGCCCTTTTCTTGATTTTTTGGATGACCTTTGTTTTTTAGTGAAATGGATTTGTCCCTTTCCACTGAATGACAGCTGAAGAACCCACAGAGTGGATGAGAAGCAGAGAAACCAGTCTTTGATCAAAATGAGTTCCTTTACCTTTAAGTAACTCAATTGCCTAGGAAACACTGCATCACCATTTCCCTGCATTAGCTGTGGATGCCTTAACTAGTTTCGGCTCCATCCAACCTGCATTTCAATAGCTACAATTCCTACAACCTTTCCTTGTGCTGTGAATGTGCGCTAATTTTCATTTTTTAAATACAGCCACAAGTGGGCTTTGTAGGATTCATGGCCTCTCTTTCCCCTCTCCACTAACTCAGGTGTACTTCTAGAAACAGAAAATGCTGAACACAACAGAGGCCTTAGGAATCATATCTATAATCTATAATCCAAGTCCCATGTTTTATAAATGGCAAATCCAAGACCCAGAGAAGCTGAGTGGCTTCCTCAAGGTGTAAGTTAAAGCAAGTCAGAGATTCTGCACAGGAAGACTTGGCGAGATGCGAAATGGTGACATCTGAGTTCAGCAGGCACTTTTTTTAGCATCTAATGAAGGCTTTTTGTTTTTCATGTTTCTGAATATTTGCTTGTCAACAACAGAGGAAATGATGCAAGAGCTTTGGCGGAGTTGACTGATACACCCTGTGGCACGTTACCGTGAGCCAGCCCAAAGTAGCATCCAACACACTGTGGCTATGCCCGTGCCTGGAGGGCCCCAGCACAGCCTTGGGGCCACACAGCTCCCACTCACCCATCAGCTCTCAGCTAGAGTTGCTCCTTCAAGGAGACTTCCCCTTGCTGCTCCCCCGTCTAGGTCAGAGTTCCCAGTTCCACATATTAAGGCATCTGTACTTGTCCTTTACAGCATATGTCAAGGTTGTTAATTATACATGTATTCATGGGTATATTTAATCAATGACATGAGTGTCTATCTTCTCCATTACAGTGGCATATTCTTGAGGATAGGAAACATGCCTTTTAGCACATTGCCTAATATGTAGTAGCAGTCAATAAATGCTTGTTGAATGGATGGATGGATGGATGGATGGATGGGCTATTGAAATAATAGCCTTTTGAAAAAGTAAATAATTGGCAGTTGGCATTTCTAGGTAAGAAATAATTTCATGAGATTATATATATATATATATATATATATATATATATGATATAATCGAATGAGAAATCATTTTAGAAATGATTGAATCACTGTGCAGATATATAGAGCTATTATTGAAATTCTTTAGCTTAACTCATACATTTTGCCAACGAGGTCCAGAGAAGATAAATGACCTATCCAAAATTACATAGCTTGAATGAGATCACTTAATGTCAGACCTAGGACTAAAACTCCAACCTCCTCACCAGCCCCATGCCCACTGTGCACCACGTTTTCACGTACTGAATTCTACACATGCCCTAATAAACCAAACTGAGGAAATTCAACGTAATACCACTTATGAAGTAATACAAAGGAGTGTGTAGTTGTGCTTATTTGTGTGTAATGACGAGAGAGATTTTCATGTTTTCCTGGGTAGAAATGTAATTCAAGGGAATAGGTGGAAATAAGGCAAATGATTCCGGATGAGTGCTTTGGCCTCAGGAGGATACAAGCAAAATACCCTAATCAGCTTTGATAATAAGAGCAGTATAATATTCATTGAAAACCCAACTCAAGCTGGTTTAAGTAGAAAAGGGAATGTATTTGCCCAAGCTACTGGAAGACCTTGCTGCTGGTGCTCTAGTTTCAGGCACTGAAAGATCCAGGGCATCAGCAATTCTCTCTCTCTCTCTCTCTGTCTCTCTCTCCATCTCCTGGCTCTGCTTTCTTCTCTGCTGACTGTATTCTCTGGCAGGTTCTCCCCACACTATGCTAAAGACTCGTCAGCAGTGGCTCTGGGCTTAGATGCGGCCATCCTAGCAACCCAAAAGAGAGTTCTTCTTTCCCAACAATTATGCAAAAGTCGAAGGGCCAACTCGTATTGGCTTGTCTTGAGTTGTTTCACCAGGCCCTCCAGCCAAGGGAATAGAATGTTCTGATTATCTAGGCCTGGGTCACATGTATATCCTTGCAAATGGAAGATGAGGTCAGCTCTAACCACACACATGGACCAAATGTAAGGAGGCATTGGTTCTGTGAAAGAATATTAGAGATGCTAAACAAAAAGACAGGGGAAAGAGATCTGAAAGGAAAAACTGAAAGATGAATGACTCAAATAGGATCTGCAGGACCACTGGGCCTCACTGTGAGTGAAGCAGCTGGGATCCAGAAGCTCACAGGATCTGAGCTGGCCCTTAGGACGGTCCCTTTGTTATCCTCGCAGGAGGCACTAGGGCTCTCCTCCAGGCTTCCCTGCTGGTGTGGCGCAGCCGTCTCTCCCCTCCTCTGTTCCCTAGCATTGGGCTGCTGCCTCCTGCCCGCTGCTGCTCCCACGGTCTCTATTACTCATCTTCAGATTCCTTAAGAAGGAAATGCCATGCAACCAGTTACTCCAGTCAGTGTTCCTGCCAGGCACCTGCCTGAGGTCCAAGCATCCAAGGTGGTCATGTGACACAGGCGAGGCCACTTATGGGCCAGAAGCAACTAGAGCCAGTTGTCTCAGAATATGTGTAAGGGCAGTAGAAGAGCTCGAAAAAGACAGCTTATCCTTCAGTTCTGGAACAGGGAAACAATTTGTAAATGAGAAAGAGCGTCAAGAGTTCATCGATTCAAGTGCTTTCCCCAGGCAAGTTTATTTTTAAGATAGATGGCTATTTTCTTTCTGCTCTCCTCCCTTCCTTCCTTCCTCCCTCCCTCCCTTCCCCCCTCCCTCCCTTCTTTCCTTCCTCCCTTCTTTCCTTCCTTCGTTCCTTCCTTCCTTCCTCCCTCCCTCCCTTCTTCCCTCCCTCCCTTCTTTCCTTCCTTCCTTCCTTCCTTCTTTCCTTCCTTCCTCCCCTCCTCCCTCCCTCCCTTCTTTCCTTCCTTCCTTCCTTCCTTCCTCCCTCCCTCCCTTCCTCCCTCCCTCCCTTCTTTCCTTCCTCCCTTCCTTCCTTTCCTTCCTTCTTTTTATTTTCTACTGATAGTTGTCACATCAGTCCTCACATCTCCATTAACTGTGAAGTCTCTCAACCATTCCTTCCTCCTCCCGTGCCCCCCTCCATTTCTCCATTTAAATTGGTGTGTGAAATCCCTGTTCCCACAAAATAGAAATTGATAATAACCAGGTTAGTGTATTTAAGAGAACATTTGTCAGTGTTGCCCTAAAAAAATCGATTGTATTCCTTAACAGAATATAATGTTGCAGAAAGTACTACCAATTCCATCTTTACAAGTTTCTGGGAACAGAAATGGTAGAACTTTTAACAGTGGCTTGTTAAAAGGCTTAATCATCTTTATGGTCCGGGCATTGCTTAATAGATTTCTATGTCCTTTAGTGGAAGTGCATTCTTCCCTGGCGTGTGTGTGAGTGCATGTGCTTGTGTGTGTGTGTGTGTGTGTGTGTGTACGTACACACCCACATGTGCTGTAGGATGGACAGTAACATTTTCCGTGTCAGAATCCCTCTTGTACTTGTCACGGTGGGCCCCCTTTATTAAGTTTCTCCATCAATGTTCCTTTCCCAGTAACTTCAACTTTTAACCTTTGATGGGAGATCTGTTTTTTGTCTTGTTAATTTGTCCTGTTAACCCTTTTTTTCTGGTTTTTCTCCAATTTATCCACATCTTTTCAGAAATGCTGAAAACAAGCAGTGCATTTCACTCTAATGAGGTCTCATCTGATACCAGACATAGCTGGAGTATTCATTTCACTGCTCTGTATCTCTAGAACACGTGCATTGTGATAGATGGGCTGCTTTTTAATTGACTTTAACATGACAGCAGAACTCGTAATCGAGTCATGGTCTACTGTGATCTACCAGCTCCTTTCTATCTAGTGGAATTGTCTCAGTCAATTGTATGCTAGCATATTTAAAGCCTGTAAATATCTTGCAGTTGTCCATGTCGGAGGCCAACTTCTGATTCACTCTTTTGAGTCAATATTTCTCTAATATGACAGTTGCTATGAATTAGTTTCCCATCTTTCAAAGATTTAGCATTTGTATTATGCAACTTGATGTAACATACATGCACAAACCATCAATTTTATCCCCCAAATTATTGCAAGTATTTTAAAGTATATGAATTAGAAATTAACCTCATGTTTCCCGTTGGATGGTTGGCTTGTTAGATTTGGAACCATGAGAGCACCATTGTGAAAATAAACATAGCAGCAGTCAACACCCTGACTATGAATCTTGTATTTAATGCTGGCACTTGGTATATAATTAAAGTCCTTGCAAAGGCCAGTTACATATGATTGGCTGGCCTTTGCAGTCAATCATATGTAACTGCAAAGTTACACAGAGTGTTGGTTTCTAGTACAGCGAGCACTATCTGAGTGTGTGTGTGATCATTACTGTTTTTTTTTTTTTTTTTTTTGCGGTACGCGGGCCTCTCACTGTTGTGGCCTCTCCCGTTGCGGAGCACAGGCTCTGGACGTGCAAGCTCAGCGGCCATGGCTCACGGGCCCAGCCACTCCGCAGCATGTGGGATCTTCCCGGACCGGGGCACGAACCCGTGTCCCCTGCATCAGCAGGCGGACTCTCAACCACTGCGCCACCAGGGAAGCCCTCATTACTGTTTTTATACAGTCATCTAATTAGCTTTTACATTTGTAGGAATGTTGGGGAGACAGATACTACACTCTTCCTAGTTTCTAAGATTTTATTTCTATCAAGCTCTTTCTATCTCTGAATTTATTACAATATACTCCTCAAAAGTTCACTTTTGTAAGCATTGGTTAGAAGCTTCCTCTACTTTTCTTTAGAGAAGGCCCTGTAAGTTAGAAGAATCACATAGCCTCGTGACTATGGCTTACCCTAAGTACTTGAATAATCATTGCCTATAAGGACCTTATAGGGAGGGGTCTGCCTTAACTCTATTTCAGTTTAGCATTGTTTTCCAACATTCCCAAGAGGTAGGTTGACCCATTAACAGCTTACTAAGGTGACTTTTATAGAACAGGTCTGTCCAATAGAAGTATAATATGGACCACAAAAGCAAGCCACATTTCTGTTTTAAAATTTCCTAGTCTACACATTAAAAAGTAAAAAGAAACAGATGAAACTCATTGTATTGATGTGTTTTATTTAATTCAACCTATCTAAAATATCATCATTTCAATATACTATTAATCTAAAAATATTAATGAGGTATTTCATGCATACCAAGTTTTCAGAATCTGAAATCTGTATTTTACACACATCTCAATTTGGACCATATTTCAGATGATCACTAACTACACGTGGCTATTGGCTACCATATTGGACAGTGCAGGTCTAGAAGATATCAGAAGAGTAAACAGTCTCCATTAGTAACAGATCTTGACCCAGAAGAGCTTAGGCATGTTGACAAACATTCTAATGCATCTTGGTTGCCTCATAGGAGGGTTTACTCATTTCCGTCTCTGCTTTAAGCACAGTGGTGTGCATTGAGCATTGTGAGGTTTTGCCATAATAATCTCTTCTTTTTTTTCTCTTTCACCTTAACTCTGTTGCTATGCTCTCTAAAAAGTATAGGGGAAGAATATGACAGCAGTATTTTAAAAAGGACACAATCTTCGTGTTACCTTGTGCCTCCTAAACCACCTATACTTTGAAATGCACAATCATTTGTCATGGCTCACGACATCCAGTCACACCAATGATTTCAAATAAGTGTTCTTGCCTCCCCTACCAGCTTCCCATTAGCCTTAATATTCTGCAGAAGCATTTCAAATGAATGTTAAGCTTCCTTTTGTTTTTATTTTCTTACTTCTATTTTACTTTCACTAGTTTCTCAGTTCTGTGCTTGACTTTATATCATGCTAATCCACTCTTCCAACTCTGACTCAGTGTGTACTCCAGACAGCAACTCGCTGCAGCTCAGGATAAGACCTCTCCCTTGAGAATGTCTTCAGAAAGGATGGCATCTTTAGAGTGTCAGGAAATTCACCAGGAATAAGAAGAAATGAAGCTACAAAGCAGACACTAGGAATAAGAAAATAGCAATGCTCAGTGATGGGGCAAATATGCCTGTCAAAATGAAACTTCAGTGGAGGGAGTTGTCAGTGAGGTAAGCTGCCGCCTCATGTCCATTGCCAAGGGACACAATCAGCCATGGTGCTAAAACAGAGATGAATTCTATAAATAGGGTTGATAGCAGGATTTTTCCAGCTTCTGATTGCTGTCTGGCTATGGTTCCACCCTTAGAAAAATTCTGTCCTTCGAGTGCCAAATTCAGAAGATGATTTTGCCCAACTCGTTACCGCCATATTTTCTGAATCTCTTAAAATAGAATTGGATTATAATTTAGAAAAAGAACTTGACATGTAAAAATGGATGGGCACATAGGATGAGGCCAGGTTTGTGAAATGCATTTGTCCCATGAATAGTGAAATCTCCTCTCCTAAATTCAAAAATGTTACTGAAGCACAGTTTTTAACATTGCACTAAGAGTGGAGCCTCTTCCCATAGGATTTTGCTAGGAAATGGAAATATGAAATGCTTGTTAAGTCTTTCAGTTTGGTGCCTCCCCATTGAAAATCCTATCTTCTTTCCCACTCTACCCCACTGTCTGACATCCCCCCACCTCTTTCTCTAACACACACACACACACACACAGGCACACAGACACACACACACATACGCACACACAAAATTTAGCATTCTTGAATCAACACTACATAGCTGAAACTTGAGAAGAAAATTTACATGCAGAATTTGTTCATGCTTTGTGATAATGACCTGAAAGTTTCATTTGCCTTCTCCAACATACTGTTAAGGATGGACCAAGGCCATAGAGATAAGCTATCTCAGCGACTCAGAGAAGCCCCTGCATAAAAAGACTGGATCTCTGAGAAAACTCTACAGGCTGTAAGGGATTTCAGGAGGGAACCAGTGGCAGACTCAGGGGCACTTTCATGCTTTGGGCTGGCCCCCTGCCTTACCCATGCACCTTTTGACCTTCTTGGATCCTAGCGTGAGCAAATTGAATGCAACTTGGTTGGAGTTTCAAATTCAAATCTTCCAAATATCTGTCTGTACCAGGGAGCCTGGGAGGCATCTCAACTTAGTGTATCTCATCCAGTCCTCCCAGGGACCCTGTGAAGTAGATGATATTGTTACCCTCACCCTACAGAAGAGAAAACCAGAGTTCAGAGAGGTCCAGAGCAGAGCCAAAGTCTGTGTTCTCCTTTCAGTCAAAGGCAGATCCTCACACTATGGTACCCAAAGGGGAGGTGTTCTCGCTTCTCATCAAAAGGTCCAGGTTTAAACCCTGGCTCATTGCACAAATAAATCTTGAATACCTGCCATGTGCCTGGCGCTGTGCCCAATGCCAGCAGTGCAGAGGTGGAAGGCACAGTCCCTGGGTCAAGAATCTCACCATATACACCAGAGATAAGCAAATAAACATGCAGTGAGAATGTACTGTGGCTGGCAATATGATAGAGGTGGGTACGAGGTGTACCTAGAAGGGTCATCCAACCTAGCCTGGGAGGCCAGGCCGTGGGGATGTGACAATGATGAGGCGGTCAGCGAACGTTTCTCAGAAAGGTGATGGCCAAGCCCAGTCTTGGAGGACTGCTAAGTGTTAGCCAGGTGTATTAGTTCTTATGGCTGCTGTAACAAACTATTACAAACTCAGTGGCCTAAACAACACAAATTATTTCTCTTACAGTTCTGGAGGCAGAAGTCTGAAATCAGTTTACTTAGTTAAAGTCAAGATGTCCTGGCTCCTTCTGGAGGGCCTAGGGTAGAATTTGTTTTCTTGCCTTTTCCAGCTTTTAGAGCTGCCCACATTCCTTGGCTCATGGCCTCTTCTTCCTTCTTCAAGGCCAGCAGCACAGCATCTTCTCTCCTCTCTGACCTCTGCTTCTATCTTAATAGTTTCTCTCTCTTGCCCCTCCTGCCAGTCTCTTAGAAGGACCCTTGTTTATGATGACACTGGGGCCCACTCGAATAATCCAGGCTTATTTCCCCACATCAAGATCCTTAATCATATCTGCAAAGCCCCTTTTGCTCCCTGGTGGTGCAGTGGTTAAGAATCTGCCTGCCAATGCAGGGGACGCGGGTTCGAGCCGTGGTCCAGGAAGACCCCACATGCCGAGGAGCAATTAAGCCCGTGCGCCACAACTACTGAGCCTGTACTCTAGAGCCTGCGAGCCACAATTACTGAAGCCTGCGTGCCTAGAGCCCGTGCTCCACAACAAGAGAAGCCACCGCAGTGAGAAGCCCGCGCACTGAA
This sequence comes from Mesoplodon mirus, assembly GCF_964341445.2. Lineage (NCBI taxonomy): Eukaryota > Metazoa > Chordata > Mammalia > Artiodactyla > Ziphiidae > Mesoplodon > Mesoplodon mirus. Next base: position 43,642,031 of record NC_138976.1, on the reverse strand, counting down.
ACGAAGAGTAACCCCGGCTCTCCACAACTGGAGAAAGCCCGCATGCAGCAACAAAGACCCAACACAGCCAAAAAATAAATAAATAAATAAATTTATTTTTAAAAGTCCTTTTTGCCATGTAAGGTAACATATTCATAAGTTACAGGGATTAGGATGCGGATACCTTTGGGGCGGGGCATTATTCAACCTCCAACACCAGTGACCCTGACCAAGTCAGCATCCCAGGCAGAGGGATGAACACAGGCAGGGGCAGGGGGGCATGGCCCATGTCATTTGGGCAGCTGCAGACATTTCATAAGGTGGAAGCATAAGTTTCAAGACAGGCATGTCAAGAGATCAAGCTGTACAGAGATGCAGCAGAGCCAGTTCATTCAGGCATTGTGTTTGGAGCTTGAATTATCATTGTGATGTATCACCCTATTTGCTCATGAATGTCTGAGGCCCCTCTTTGGGTCATTGTCTTCTTGATGCCACCGCAGCTTTGGTCAGTGACTGACACAGGACAGGAGCTCAGCATGTGTGTGTGGCACCAACAAATGCCAGCTGTGCCCTGCTGTGACACCGTGGTGGGTGAGCAGAGAACTAGAGGCACCAGAGGCCAGCTGGCATGCTCCTGGGCATTGCCTTTGTGGCAGCATGACTGGCCTTCTTGAGCTCACTGGCAAGGATGTTTCCTGAGCCAGCAGTGTGTGGGGACACAAGTTGGGGAAGGCTTCTGGAGAGCTTACATAATAATGACTGGCAAAGTGATCATTGTTGAAGCTGGAAGATGGGTACATGAGGGGTCATTATGATCTTCTCTCTACTGAATATTTCCATAATATAAAGCTTTACAAAGGTTATATGAGCAGAGGCAAGGTGTGCAGAGTAGCCTAGAAAGTACAACCAGCCCCCAAATGGGAGAGATGTCCGAGGTAGTAATTGGGACCAGGGTTAAAAAAGATGAATGTGATAAAAAGTTAATGTCTGCACCTTGCACTGGTCAAAATGGCCATCATCAAGAAGTCTACAAATAATAAATGCTGGAGACGACGTGGAGAAAAGGGAACCCTTCACATTGTTGGGGAAATGTAAACTGGTACAGCCACTATGGAGAACAGTATGGAGGTTCCTTAAAAAATGAAAAATAGATTTACCATATGATCCTGCAATCCCACTCCTAGGCATATATCTGGAAAAGAAGAAAACTCTAATTCTAAAAGACACATGCACCCCAGTGTTCACAGCAGCACTATTTACAATAACCAAGACATGGAAGCAACCTAAATGTCCATTGACAGATGAATGGGTAAAGAAGATGTGGTACGTATGTACAATGGAATATTACTCAGCCCTTTAAAAGGACGATATAATGCCATTCGCAGCAATATGGATGGACCTAGAGATTATCATACTAAGTGAAGTCAGACAAAGACAAATATTTGTGGAATCTAAAAAATGATACAAATGAACTTATTTACAAAACAGAAATAGACTCACAGACATAGAAAACAAACTTATGGTTACCAAACGGGAAAGGAGTGGGGGGGATGGATATATTGGGAACTTGGGTTTAACAGATACAGATACACACTACTATATATAAAATAGATAAACAAGGACCTACTGTATAGCACAGGGAACTATATTCAATATCTTGTAAAAAGTTCATGTCTGTCACTTAATGAAAGAACATCTATGTAAATCCTTCATAAACTAAACCTTTGTGTACCCAGAAGGAACTGTTCCTCAGTTATTCATACAAACATTATTTCCTCAGGAATTAGGCTAGTTTTTCAATCTTTTGGGTGATACATGAGATGAATGTCCTTCCCATCCAAGAACCTCAAAGCTCCCTAAAGGAATTCCTCTCAACGCAGCTTCCCTCTCACGCCCTCAGTCTAAGCTGTGTTGGTTTTCTCCCCTCTGCCCCTGGTCCCCAGACGCTGAAGGATGCCAGCGACAATGCACGCAAGGACTTCCACCGCGAGGCCGAGCTGCTGACCAACCTCCAGCACGAACACATCGTCAAGTTCTATGGCGTCTGCGTGGAGGGTGACCCGCTCATCATGGTCTTTGAGTACATGAAGCACGGGGACCTCAACAAGTTCCTCAGGTATGGGGGGCACCGGGGGCCACGTGGACGTGGGCTCCAGACAGCCTGGGGGTGAGGAGAGGGGGCTTCCTGGGAAGGACCAAGGGGCCCTTGGACCTTTCTCTGGAACAGCCTGTCCTGGTGACAAGATCAATGCCTACTACAGAGAAAGAACCTGAGGTCACTTCATTGCTCCTTTTCCTGAATCAACAAACTCTACATAATGTAATACTAATGATTCCACTCCATTTCACCTGTGTTTATTGAGCATTGGTCCATTAAATGGTACATGACATGTGCATTTGAGATGGGCCTTAGGCTCTGTAGGAGTTTGCCAGGTGGATAAGGGAAGAATGTTATTCGGGCGAAGGAAACAGCAAGAGTTCAGGCACCCAGGTGTCACAGGGAAAGGTCTGGTCTGGTGAGAGTGGAGAGTCTGGAGATGCCAGACAACACAAGAAACCAGGGCAAGGGGAGGTGGAAAAGGGGGTAGGAGGGGTCACGACTGGAAAGGTGAGCATTTGGACTTTACTCTGAGGACAGAAAGAAGAACCAGGAAGTCAGTCGGTCAGAGGATCGAGTGAAAAGAACAGAATCGAAAGAGCAAAACATCTAGGAGGAAGGAGATAAAACGACATTGGACAGGACCCTTGAAGACTGAAGATTGGGGCCCTTGTTGAGTCCCGGAGGTCAGAAAAAGATGGTCAGCTTCGACATGAGGGGTTTTGTGACCAGCGGGGAAAATTGGAAGGCAGCAAAGCGAGGAAAAGGAAAATGTTGAGGACAAAAAGGAGTCGTTGGGTTGTTAAATAGCATTGTAACTTGGATTTCTAGCATTGGCCTAATTGGGTTTTGGTTCAGCAGTGGGTTCTCAGGAAATCCCTTCCTTGGGGTGATGGGTGCGGGGACCTGTGAGGGGCCACGGGATAGAGCAAGTGAGAGACGGTTCAGAGTGTGCATAACCGGGGGGTGGGGTGCGCGGGTGGGTGGTGCTGCTTTGAAACAGTGAGGACAACGGTGCAAAGTAAAAGGGATCGCAGGGCAGCATCTCTCGAGGAGATAGTGATGATCCGGGCAGCATGTTCAGCTGGAGTTGAATCTCAGCTCTGGCATTTATTAGCTGAATGGCCTTGGGCAAGTCTCTTAGCTGTTCTGATGATAGTATTGAGCCAGCAGGGTAGGCATGAGGGCTGAATTAGAATAAATAGAAAGCTTGGAGCATAGGAGGAAGTAGGAAGTTTTCAACAAGCAGAAGCTTGAATTCTTCTAGTAATGATTTCTACTCATACACCAGCTGAGAGAAATTGAAAGGAGAGCTGAGTTTGATGAGAGAGACAGAGGAAGCTGGCGGTCACCCTGCTGGAGCCCATAGGGAGTGTTCTCATCCTGTATATACCAAGGGAGAGAAGAAATGTGCTGATCCAGACCCTCCTTGGTGAAGGAAAACAAGCGATGCTTTCATTTGCATTAAGCAGAGGCACGATGGAAGCCGCACATTTATGACCTCGAACAATGGAAAGAGTAAGAGGTCCCAGTAGTGAGGGCTAGGAGACCCGGGTTCTCCCTCCTATTCAGCATCAGCTGCTTGGGTCCCTCGGGTGGGTCCCCAGCCACACCACCTCGGCCACCTGAACTCTCAGGTGGGTCTGAGTTAGATACTCCTAAAGTTATATCTGGCTCTAGCACACTGTTTTCTTTAAAATATAACTAATCTTTGAAAGATTAGTATAATTTAGGAGAAAGAAGAAAGATGTTCCTCACTGGCCTCAGTTTCCTCACCTGTAAAAGGGGTGCGATAGCACCCATTTCAAGGCCTAGTGTCAGGACTCTTGTGATGGCAGGTAATCAATAGATGTTGTCCCCACAACCCTTCTTCTCTGACACATTTTCCTCTTTATTTTGGCTGAGGCGTCCATAATCCCAGGGAAGTGACGCCTTTTGTGTTACAGCAGCACCTAGACTGCTCTGTTCTCCTCTAGTTTCTACGGACACTGAAGAGAGCTTTCCACAGAAATCGGCACCAGTAGCTTCATGCAGCCCCTGGAAGGTTCAGGAACTGGACAGTTTAAGGAATAAGTCAATTGCTGAGACAACAGTGGAAGGGTGAGAGAGTACTGCTGTGTTTAGAAATGTCATCCCATGGTTTGTACAGTCTGGATCATTTTGACCATCCCTAGCCTCGTGAATACACGTGCACGGGTGATAGGAGAGAGGATGATGGGAGCTTTTGCACATTACCTTGACAGATCTAATGTGAAAGGAAGAAAAGAAGCTGAATTTGGTTGAGGTCTGCTGCTTATAGAGCTAATTTCCTTTGTTCCCATGTTTTAGAATATGTCCCTAACTTAAAATGGTACTTTCCAAAAACTGTAGCATACTCACCTGGATGCAATTAAATGCCTCTGTGAGCTCAGACTCTGTGTATGTGTGTGTGTGTGTGTGCGTGTGTGTGTTGATTCTTTCACTTTCAGTTCCATCCCTTGCTCTCCTTCCTGCCTTCCAGAAGGAGCAGGCACCTAATTCTCCCTTGGCAGCTTGCACAGGGCATGGAGCTGTTGAAAACCTCCTGTGCTCCATTTCAGAATCTGCTGAACTCTGGGAACAAGAGCTTTTCCATGCCAAGAATCAGGTTCTCAGGTCCAAGGATGTGCTGTGAACTACAGTCTGTCCTCTCTTTCTGGAAGGAAACCCAGCCCTTACACTGCCATGAATGTGTCCCCAAGTGTCATTGGAACTGCCGTATAAAGACAGCTGTCTACAATTATCCTCCCACCCTTTTTATTCATCCAGAAGCCATACATTGATGACCAAAAACATGGCCAGGCCCTATGCTAGGGTGGCTGGGAGATGAGCAGTCCACCATTGTCCTTGCTTTCAAGGAGATGACAATTTTTCCCCTTAGAATTCTCCTGAATTCCCTTCCAATGAGGGGAAGATAGAGACAGCTTTTTTTTTTTTCAAGCAATAACAGCTATTTATCAGGAATTCCCTGGTGGTCCAGTAGTTAGGACTCAGCGCTTTCACTGCCGGGGCCAGGTTTGATCCCTGGTCGGGGAGCTAAGGTTCCGCAAGCTGTGTGGCAAGGCCAAAAAAAAAAAAAAAAAAAAGCTATTTATTTATTGAGCCTTTCTAAGCATTGTAAATGTTTTAAATGTATCAACATAGTAAGCTATTATTACCATCATTTCCATATTACAGTTGAAGAAAGTGAGTCAAGCAGCTAGTGAGTGACAGAGTTGAGGTTCAAACCCATAGCCAGGGCTGCAAAACCCATGGTCTTAACCATGTCAGTACTTCCCCTTGAAGTGGCCATTAAAAAACCAGAAGGAAAGCAGTGTTCTGTAGAATTCTGGAGCCAGAGGAGTGTGGCTAAGTGCTGCCGTCACCCCCATTGGGAGGCAACAGGCCGAACAAGGCAGGGTGGGCAGCCTCCCTCGTCAGAATCCCCCTGAAGCTACTACCTGCTCCCCGGGCCAGGGCACCGGTGGTGCTTTCCCCTCTTGAGACATGTTCTCCTGGAAGAGGTGAAATATGTTTTTATTTCCAAGAGCTGAGGGGTAACCTGTGGAGTGAAGCAAAGTGAAGCAAAGCAACATTGTTTATACTCCTCTTAAGAACTTGTTTAGAAGACTTGCCTGCCCTGTTTTTACAGCAGGACTTTCTGCTCAAGCAAAGCATTCAAAGGCTTCTTCTATTAAAATGAGCCTTGTTCAAATACCCAGAACCAAGCAGGAGCAACGGCTGGTTAAAAATGCAGGAGCCTGCCCCAACCCACAGGGAAGGAGGTGGAGTGCGGAGGGCCCTGGAGGTCACCAGCTTTCCAGTGCTGCAGAGTGGAAAGCTGGCAGATGGGGGCTTTGCAGAGAGGTGGCCTTTTGTGCTTGGCCTCTAACTTTTCCTCTTTCCTGGAGTCTTTGCCACAGACAGATTCTTAGAGGAGTCTGGATTTCTGGAGCTGAAATAAGGCTGTGAAAAATCAACAACTTATTTCACTCTTTGAACTAAATCTATGAAGATTTCATCCTGGCCTATTTTCTCTGGGTGTTTCAGGATTTTACATAATGTATGTGCATCCCTAGGTCCTTTTCCTGGTGTCTCCTATGATGAGTGAAAACACTGTCACTTTCCCCTGCCCCTTCAGTGCTAGGAAGGGCTGGGCTTCAGTGACCTTTAGTGAGGTGGGCGGGGCCGACCCTGAGAGCCCCATCACAGGCCAACCACAAAAAGAAATGCACAGATGATGACTTGTGTTTTCGTATCACCATCCATTTCTTTTTTTAAAGAAAACTTTGTTTGCAAAGCCTTTCTCTCCAGCTTTCCAATGAAAGTCTACAAAGCACCATACAAGCAGAGTCTCAAGTATCCCCTGTCAGTGTAATATCATTAGGAAGGTGTGGTCAGTATCCCCACTTTACAGAATGAGGAAACAGGCCCAGAGACGTTCTGTAGCCCACCTGAGCTCACAGCTAGCATGTTAGAAGGAGATCACATTCAGTCCTGATAACCCAGAGCCTTGGCCGCTGCACTGTAAGATTTCTTACTCCAGAGGGAGATTCTGAGCTGGAGAGAGTCCGAAGCTTTTCCCGTATTCTCCTCCACGTGACCATTGGCAGTTGGGGCTGTAGTTTGAATGGAGGTGAAATAAATGTGTCAGGACTTGCCTTGTACAAAAACAGGAATGGCTAAATCCAGATATTCAGAGATAAAAGGAACCTAAGTGATCACCCAACATAATACCCCTATGGATTTTTGCCTAATGGGGAAATTACAGAGTGGACAAGTTAAAAGTCTTCCCCAGATCATGGGGCTGGACACTGCGAGGACTGGGAAACTCCTCACCTCCTTGTCCAGTGCTTGTTCTCTGAAAATGCAAGAATGAATGATCTGGTGACAGCGTGTTTTGGGAACTACTGTGGCTGGAGACATGATGGGAGGGGCTATGGGGCTGGTGGGTCGTAGGAGGGGCAAAACGAGCTGGATGTTCTTGGGTAATTCTGACTCTCTTATTTTCAAATACTCATATAGCTCTGGACCCCCATAGGTGGGGTCACCCACTTTAAATTCTAAAATTTAGAATCCTCTATGTTTGTTTTAAGTGCTTCCAACTGTCCTGAAGGAGATGTTCTCCCTTGTTTCCCTTTGGGAGACAGAAACGCTTTGACTCCCACCCTGGCAGATCCAGCAGCAAAGGACACCTTTACTCCTTGCCCTGCAGCACCCCTCAGGCCGTCAGGGGCAGTGACTCCAGTCGGCTCAGCAGGGTTCCAGGATGGGGAATGCGGAAAGAGGGGTGGGAGCGGTTCATGATGGCATCCTAAGACTGGGACCCTCTCCTGCCTGAAGCACGTGCCAGTGTTAAGATGCCTTAAGTTGTCACATAGCTGGGAAAAGTCTGGGTGTGTAAGACAGAAGATAAAGAAGGTATAAGACACCATACTTCACCACTCCCCCCTGCCCCCCGCGATAGTGTGGGGAATAAGACTTGCCCCAGTAAAAGAATAAATGTGTTGTGATTCAAAAGTCTCTCCTATGTGGTGCCCAGGACATGTGTTGAGCTGGAGGTCAGGGGTAGGGGTGGGCCAAAGGAGATGGTATTTTTCACTGGGAATGAATGTCCAGGATGAGGATGCCCTGGGATTCTGCTGAGTTGAGCTTGGGGATAACATGGGCAGCTTGAAGCCATGTTGGGCCACAGGGCAGGTGGAGTAGGGGAGAGCAGAGCTGCACTCTGGAGGGAGTGAGGGCCCTCTGCTGCAGCATGTGGCTGGGAGCACAGAGTTGGGGCTCCTGCTAGGGTGCAGTGACCCCTCACTCCAGGAGAGCCAAACTCTCCCCGCAGTGTTTTATTTTGATTTGGGTTTTTTTGTTTGCTTGTTTTTCGCTTCATCCACCCACTGCTTTTCAGGGTCTTGGGATCTAGCCAGTGCCTCATCCCAGCATAGTTCCAGAACCCTAAAATGTGAACCTGTCTGTGTGTCGAGGGGGCACTATTCAGGCCCACATGGCCCTGAAATGCTAGACTTTCTGGGAAATAAAGCCTAGGTGCTCTAGAGGCTTTAGAGATAAAATTGTGAGTGGAGCATCCTTCCTTCCTCTTTTGCTAAGTCAGGCAGCATCTTTCCACACCAGCAGTTGATGTGGGGCAAAGGGCCCCTCAAGGCAAAGAGCTGAGGCTCCAGCAAGGCCTTCTGTGTTCTCCCCAGGGCGCACGGACCTGACGCTGTGCTGATGGCCGAGGGCAACCCGCCGACGGAGCTGACGCAGTCGCAGATGCTGCACATCGCCCAGCAGATCGCTGCGGGCATGGTCTACCTGGCGTCCCAGCACTTCGTGCACCGAGACCTGGCCACCCGGAACTGCCTGGTGGGCGAGAACCTCTTGGTGAAGATCGGGGACTTCGGCATGTCCCGGGACGTGTACAGCACTGACTACTACAGGGTGAGTGGCTGTACCGAAGAAGAGACCCCAGGGCCATCCTTCCCTGGGGGGTCCCTCGTTGTATTAGTTTGCTAGGGCTGCCACAACAAAATACCACAGACTAAGTGGCTTACACAACAGAAATTGATTTTCTCACAGTTCTAGAGGCTAGAAGTCCAATATCAAGGTGATGACAGCGTTGGTTTCTTCTAAGGCTTCTCTCCTCGGCTTACAGACAGTGCCTTCTCACTATGTACACCCTCACATGGCCTTTTCTCTGTGCACGGGCATCCCTGGGGTCTCTCTGTGTGTCTAAATTTCCTCTTCTTATAAGGACGCCAGTCAGACTGGATTAGAGCCCACCCTAACGGTCTCATTTTAGCTTAATCACCTCCTTAAAGGCCCTATCTCCAAATACAGCTGTGTTCTGGGATTCTAGGGGCTAAGGCTTCTACATATAAATTTGGGGGAGACACAACTCAGCCCACAACACCGTCCTGCTCTTTCCATGGCTCTCCAGAGCTGTGTGTGAGATCTCCAAGAGGAAAGTTCTCAACATGAGAGTTCTGCCAGGGGGACCCTTGGAAAAATTCCAGGAGGCCATGAGGTTAAAGGATTTTGAGGTTTGGATTTGATTCTGTGAAACTATGCCAGGAGCCTTTGTTTGAGGCTTGATCTAAGGTGAACTGGTTCACATAAATGAAAGTACGCTAAGACCCTGGAAGTTCCCACTCAGAACCATCTTGGCTGAAAGTGGATTGGCTGGTGGCCATCTTGGTAAGAGGTTCTGTCCTACCGAGTCTGCCTGGGGTTCCATCATTTGAAACACTAACAGCTAGAGTTATAGACAATAATTCAAATCCACTGATTACCTGGAGTTGGCATCCTTGGCATGTTAGGTTTGTTAACTGACATCTCAGAACTTGGGTATGAAAGAAAAGGGTTATTTCTGGAAACCGAGAAGTCATGATATTGAAGATTTGGGTTGTGTTCTACCACCTCAAACCACCAATTTTGTTTTCTTGTTGTTTTGCTTGATTTTTAAAGGGAGAGGGACGTAGGAAGAAAAAGAAATAAATGTTCTAGAAATATATTACCTAAGAGGGTAAAACTTAGAACTCCACTAACTTTCATACTAGGTTAGGGCTGGTGAAGAAAATGCCTGTTCTCGCCTTTGCTCTGCCCTTTATGATTTATGTTTGAGGAGGAGCCTTCTCAGTTTGTCTCCTGTGCTCCTCCTCCCTGCAGCCTCCCTCACCTCTAGTGCCTCTGCCCTTTAGCCGAGCTGATTTTCCTACAATTAGTCTAAGACAATGAATCCATTGCCTTGCTGCGTATTCTTCTATAGATTGATTTGTGGGGTTTCTTCCTTTGTCACCTTGATGAGCATTGTCCACGTTTTATATAGCAAGAAAGGATGGAGACCAAATTGTAAAGGATTTTCTTGGGTGTATTTGCAGGAAACATGGGCAGTCTTCACTTCAGGTGTTCAAAACAGAGTTGCAAAGCACCTGTCCTGAGTCTAGCAATGACTGACTAATTTATTCCAGATAGCTAAAACATGGCCAGAGGTTACCTGCCCATGGATGCATCTTCTCTGTTAGCTCTGGTCCCTTGGCAGGAAGGGGGGATAGGGGCGTTTCCCGGTCTCAGGAGACAAAGGGACACATGAGTTCTTCCTTAAGAAATCTTTGCTGATCTTGATGAGCATCCAAGGAAGGAACATGTGGCCCAAGCAATAGCTCTCCCTTTCACAGTACGTTAATAAAGGTTTCAGAGTGCTTGGCACAAAATAAGTGCTCGATAAATATTTTCAACCTTATCATTATCCAAATCGATAAAGTTATGCTTCATTCTCAAAACCGGGACTGAACTAAGTAGAACTCAGTGTCCTTTTCTACAGTCTCTAGAAAAATAATTCAGAGGAAGAAGACTTAAAAGCTCAATGATATGAAGATAAATTACCCAATTAGAAAATAGGCAAAGGATTTAAGTTTCTTTTGGTGTCCCCAAAGAAAATGTACAAATGTCCAATAAGTACATAAAATGATGCTCAACATCATTAGTCATTAGGGAAATGTAAATCAAAACCACAGTGAGGTACCATTTCACATCCACTTGGCAAAACAGACAATAAGAAGTGTTAACGGGGCTGTGGAGAAATTGAAACCCTCATAAAGTGCTGGCGGGAATGTAAAATGGTGCAGCTGTTTTGGAAATAGTTTGGCAGTTCTTCAAAACGTTCAACACGAGTCACCATATAACCCAGCAATTCTACCCCTAGGTATATACCCAAGAGAATTGAAATCATATGTTCACACACACACACACACACATACATACACACACACGCACACAAACTTGTACACAAACGAAATAGCGGCATTATTCATTATAGCTCAAAAGTGGAAACAATTTCAGTGTCCATTAACTGGTGAACAGATAAAATGTGGTCATCCATACGATGGGCTATTATTCATTAATTAAAAGGAATGAAGTACTTATTCATGCTACAACGTGGATGAACCTTGAAAACACTATGGTGAGTGCAGAAAGCCAAGAGCAAAAGGTCACATACTACATGCTTCCATTTATATGGAATGTTCAAAATAGGCAAATCCATACAGACAGAAAATAGATTTGTGGTTGCCAGGAGCTGAGGGGCAATGGGGAATGAGGAGTGATTGGATATGGAGTTTCTTTTTGGGTTGATGAAAATGTTCTAGAATTCTATAGTGTGATGACTGTTTAGTATATGTGTAAATATACTTAAAACCATTGAATGTATACTTTAAAAGGGTAAATATTATGGTATATGAATTGTATCTCAATAAAAAAGCCTAGAAAAATACTAACAAAACAGTGACCATCGTTATAGACATGAGAAGTTAGCCTTGGTCCTTTATGCATTATAAAAACACTGTCATTTGTCACCTACCATATATTCTGATTTGTTGAAAAGAAAATCCTCCACTTAAGTGACATTTTCCTGAAGTATTTCCTTCTGAATTGATTGGAGGAAATAATGATTCCCAGTTCCCTCATTTATTAAATGTTCTTCATGGAACTATCCCAGTCATTAAGAAATGTTCTTCAGATGCCACATTGATTTAATCACCCCACCATGGTCATTACTCAGTGGCAGCTGCAGGGTTTGTATGTTTGCTTGGTTGTTTGTTGTTCCCATTGAGGAAAAGGAGAAAAAACCGGCCTTTTGTTGGCCTCTATGATAGGTGGACCTGGGTGGGAGCCGGTAGGAAAGTGGATGATGGGTGTAAGAACCTGACAATTTGATGGTAGCTTAGGACAACTAAGAAATTATGCATTCTATTTTGCCTTCTCTAAAATTTCAAAATGGTGGTACACTTTTTGGTTCCATGAAAGTATTTATTGTCATAGAACTCATTTGTAGAATATTATTGCTTATTTAAATATCAAAAGTCTGTCAGTAGAGTCCATTCTCTTGAGTTTGTCAAATCGACAAGTAGAAGCTGGTGCTCTGTTTCTGCAGGTGAGTTGAGTACATCATGCAGTGGCTATTTCCCAGGACACTCTTGCTTTCACATGAGTTACCCACCTGTTGGACCATCCATAAGCTTAGCATTGAGCCTGTCCCCATAATAGTGTCTCTTCATCTTCTCTGCCACGTCAGCTGGGGAATGTGTTCTCCTTACAGCTCTGAGTTCTCATTTGTGGGCACATTTTCTCCACTGTTTTGTTCCTAGCTTCTCCAAAAGCCTGCACACTCCAAGGTGGGGAGCTGCTGTGGTCAATGTGGGCTGTCATCACCAGTGTTAAGTATCCTTCCTGCCACAGTAATGGAAGAGGATTTTTGAGTTCACCGAGGCTATCTTATATGGAAGGATGGCGATCGGGCCTAGAGTCAACTGGATTATTAAGGAGTGACATGTCCCTTATCTTTAAGCAAGAACCAGTCCCAATGGCAGCCTGAGCCTCTGTTCACGGTGGCTTGTGAGCAGCCTTGCAGGATGGCCCCAGCTCTGTGCGATCCATGGCAGGAGGGGCGGGTGGCAGCTGTTTCTCCATCATGGGGGAGCTGGCAGCACCAGGAAACGGCTGCCTCGAGGCTTCCACCCTGTTGCAGCTGAGCTAATTATATCTTCCCAAAGAAGGAAGAAATCGGAACACTACATTTGCATTGAAACCAGCCTGATATGGCAGGTCCAAAATTACTCTAGCATTTATGTTCTCTGAATTATTTTAATTAGCAGCTCTGCAGTACCAGTCTTTCATTTCATTTTTATTCCTTCCCTCCACTGGCAAAGCCTGGCATTTAGGAAGCATCTGAACCAGATTCCTGTCAGAGACCTAGGATCTCACTCTACTTGGTCATTACTATGCCACAGTGTATCCACTGAATTTTTTTAATGTGCACTTTGGTATTTTCCACAATTTGGCTTCAACATGCATTTAAAATGAATGTGACCGTTGGTGAGCAGAGAGCCCCAGATATCTGAAATCCTCGCTTTTAAGTCTTATACCCCTTTGGGCTTTAGTTTTATGGTGGCAGGGGGTAAGAAATCCTATCCTTTAATTCATCTTTCACTTAAGAAGAAAAGAGAAAGATGCAGAGTCGGCAAATTGATTAATGGTGGAGATTAAAAGAAGCAAATGAATATAGCTTGGCTAAGCAAGGCCATTGTCAGAATCCTGAAGTGTTAAAATGATATAAACAACAAGTCTAGAAATCATCTTCAAGTGCTTAATACAGTTTATGAACAGCAGAGAGAAAAGACAATGGTTTTTCTTAAAATAAGCTGATATAACGAGTAGGAAAAGAACTGTTTTGAACTTCAGTATGTTGTCTCTTAATCTGCCCACCCTGGAGGAAGAGGGGTAATAAACTGGAAAATAAAGTCCTGAACCATAGAGGAGAGAAGAAGGCTTAGGTAATTTAAGAACTGGACAAGCACATAGGAAATAATCAAGGATGAACTTTCATACCTTGGTCTTTGAAAAAATGTGTTTATTTTAAAAGAAATATTTGTATGTAATGTGAACATTTCTAGATAGGTAGGTAGACAAACAGATGGATGGATGGATGGATGGATAGATAGATAGATAGATAGATAGATCTCAGCTCATTCCACAGATGTTTTTAGTGTGTTGTGTAAAATGCCCAGGTCATTCCCTCTATAAGGAGCAGCATGGCATCTACCAATTCCAGTTCCACCTCCTCCCTGACTTTCTCCACGCAGAGTAATGGCTCACAAATCTGTGATCCCTCAATGCTTCATATAAATAAGCATTACAGCATAGAGCACGTTGCATCATGGAAACCTGTTCATGTGCATGTCTTCTCACTGATATGAGAGCAGGGAGAGGACAAGTCTAATATATCTTTGTATCTGTGCAAACTGTAAGAGTGCAGGGCACATACTATGTATGCTGAACAGGACACACATAAGGAAAAGCCTTGATGAGCATATCTTTTTTTTTTTTTTTTTTTTTTTTTTTTGCTGTACGCGGGCCTCTCACTGTTGTGGCCTCTCCCGTTGCGGAGCACAGGCTCCGGACGCACAGGCTCAGCGGCCATGGCTCACGGGCCCAGCCGCTCCGCGGCATATGGGATCCTCCCAGACCGGGGCACGAACCCGTATCCCCTGCATCGGCAGGCGGACTCTCAACCACTGCGCCACCAGGGAGGCCCGATGAGCATATCTTTTTAGCCCTGTTGATGAATACAGAAGATACTCAGATTTGCAGATAGCCTGTCTATGAGTCTAGGAGTGCTGTCTTCAGGAAGTAAAGCCAGAGGTATAGGGACATCCTTATCTCAGACAATTTATTTTCAGTAGAAAGCTCAGAGCTTAAACTTATTTACATTAATACTGTAGTAGAAAAACTTCCTCTGATATACTTTGCCTAGAACCCATAAATCCAGGCATGGCATTCATTTTAAGGGCAACACAATCCCTTCCTGAAAGAAGAATGCCTCAATGTCATTAACTCTCTTTTGAAGATATCATTTCCTTATTTTCCTCCTTAACAGATACTCACACAATGACTCTTAACATGAACAATTATAGACCTTTCTGGTTGGGTTCTTTTGATTAAAGTGGCCCCAGAAATGTAAGAGTTTGTTTATTCTTTGAAATCATCTTCAATTTATGCCTTGTACAATAGTTAGAGAGAGCACAGTTCAGAGGAACCTGTCTGTTGGAGAGAAATCAGAACACTGAGTTCAGACTAATTCTATATAAAAGTTGATTGGCATAAATTGTTTCAAGATTCTAAATTGGCTTAATTTGTATTCAAGCCACCCTATGAACCTTTCACATATGCTTTGGAGTTGCAACAGGGTGGGTGAGTATTCATTCATTCATTCATTCATTCAACACACATTAATGAAGCAGCTGCTATGTGTTAGATACTGTACTAAATAATAAAGGAGGAGTTTTTAGACATGTGATAATGTGATGAATGCTGTAATAGAAACATGCACCGGGAACGCTAAAGAGAAAGCCACCAACCTACACTGGGAAACCAGAGTAGGGTTCACAGAGACATGACATTTGAGCTGGTATTTAAGATATGAACCCAAAATTGTTCTAGAGGCAAGAAGGCTATGGGCCAGGAGGGGAGGGGTGGAATTCTTGGCATAGGAGGTAGCATAGGACAAGAGATGGCAAAGTAAACAGTGCGATGCGTGGCCAGGGAATGGGAGTCCTTTGCATGCCTCTGAGGCTAAAAAAGTAGGCTATTTAGGCTATTATCAGATTTCATGGGGGCCTGTTTGCCATGCCAAAGACTTTGGACTTGGTCCTTTTGTCAGTGGGAAGCCACTGAGAGTTTTTATGCCAGAAAGTGGAATGTCAGATTGCATTCTGGCAGCTTATGAAAATAGATCCGCCCAACAGATCCCCACATCTCCACTGCTGTACATATTTGCTTGACCAAGAGCAGCCTCTCTCAAACTGGAACCATGAGCTGTCAGAGGCTGTTCACCAGTAAAAGAGATCCATGGTCACTAAGGTAAGAATAATTTCCTTTCTAGAGAATGCCTCAGAGCCTTTAATCTATTACTGGGACTTGTGGCCTTTTAAGGAGGGCTATGGAAAGCAGCCAAAGCCTGCACAAAAGAGCTGGCCTGGAGATCCTTTGTCCAGGGGCCTGGTTCCATCCATTTCCTAACTAGTAAAGTCTGTTAGAGGGAGATGGCATAAATCCTCTTGTTTTTTCAGTCTCTGAGTCTCTTCTTCTTGAAATCAAAAGCCCATCCACTTTGTACATGGAAGTACTACATACAGAAATTAAGTGTGCTTTCAGGTATGCTGGAAAGGAAGGTAGGCCATAGCCCATTGACTTGGTTGGGCCAGAAGGATTCTGATTCCTCAGAGTACTGAGAGGTATCCTCAGCAGGTACTTTCTCCCATTTTTACCCATTTTTGAAGCAGTCAGGCCTCAGCTGTCTCATGTCTGTGACATTCCATATCTTTGCATCACTGAGACTGGAGCTCCTTAAAAAAGGAAGCTGGCAACAAAGAGTTAGCTGGAGTATAGAGGAAAGAGCCTCAGACTGGGGTCCTAAAGGCAAAGGTTTGAATCGCCAATTTCTCTCTTCTAACTTTATGATTCTATCCGTTAGGAATGAATTTAGCACTTAGCTACTAGCAATGGCCTAAGCAAACAGGGAGTTGCTTTTGTTTGCATGACAAGAAGTTCACAGGTGGGCAGTTTCTGATTGGTTCAGAAGCTTTTCAATGTCAGAGCAATTTTTTGGCACTTGGCATTTTCTTGGTCTTTTCCTCATGGCTGAAAGATGGGTGCAGCAACTCCAAACATGTCAAAAATGCACTTGGAGGAGGAAGGGGGCAAGATGGCTGCAGAGAAAAGAAAGTTTCTACCTGCATGCCTTCCTTTCATCAGGAAGTAAATCTTTCCCAGAACATCTCCTCTGCAAAGACTCCATCTTATACTTCACTGGCCACACATGGGCCAAGACTAAGGACTGAATACACTTGCAGAGATCAGTGGCTTTCTGAAGACCTAGACAAGCTATGGTTCTACTATAGGTAAAAAGGAACTGAAAGTGAATGGGTGAATGGGTTTGGGAAGAGCAAAGAAAACCATGCCATACTCACGTGATGTGCCATCATGGTCTCTGTTTCTTTATTCTCAATGAGCTCCTGCCTTTAATGCTTGTTGAGGACAATACATTGAAGTGGCACATAATCAATGCTAAAAAACAAAAGTGCTGGCATTTTTCAGTAGGAGATTTTTACTCCTCTGTATGTAATGCTTCTTTTTTCTCAAGCTGCTTTTAAGATTTTCTCTTGGGTTTATTGGCTTTCTTGGATTTGTGGGCTTATAGTTTTCATCAATTTGAAATTTTCTGACCATTATTTGTTCAAATATTTCTTCTGTTCTCCCTACTTACCTGCTAGGGACTCCAATTTCACTTTTATTAAACTACTTAAAATTACCTCATTGCCCACTGAGCTCTTTTCATATTTTCAGATTCTCTTTTCTTTGTGTTTCATTTTGGATAGTTTCTATTATTCTGTTTTCAACTTCCATAACTTTTTTTCTTCTGCAGTGTCTAATTTGCCATTATTCCCATTCAATATATTTTTCATCTCACGTATCCAAGTTTTCATTCGTACAAGTTTAATATGGGTCTTTTCTTATACTTTCTAGTCTTCTAGTTAACTTTTTAAACATGTGGAATGCATTTGTAATAAATGTTTTCAGTATATTTGTCTATAGTTCCATCATGTGTGTCAGTCCTGGATCAATTTCCATTGATTGATTTTTCTCCTCATCATGGATCCTATTTTCCTGCTGCTTTGTATGCCTGGTAACTTTAGATTGGATGCCAGACATTGTGAATTTTATGTTGTTGGATGCTAGATATTTTGCCTTCCTAAAAATATTTTTGAGCTTTGTTCTGTAATGTGGTTATATTGCCTTGAAGCTGTTTGATCCCTTTGTGTGTTGCTGTTAAGATTTATTAGTCAGTATCAGACCAGTGCCTACTTTAGAGCTAATAATTCCCCACTACTGAGGCAAGATCTACTAGGCAAGATCTACTCTACCTAATTCCCCATGAATCATGAGGTTTTCACTCTGCTTCATTGGGAACTGGCAGTATTACTTGTCCTGTGTGAGCACTGGGCACTGATCCTTTTGGACAGTCTTCCCCAGCCATTGATAGTGTCCTCACATGTGTGTAGTGATCAATACTCAGCTGAATACGTGAGGGGCGCACTCTATAAATCTTCAGAGTCTTCTCTGTGTGCAGCTCTCTCTTCTTTGGTATTCTGCCTTTTCCATTCTAGTCACCTTGATGTTTCAAGGCCCTCAGCTCCATCTCCTCAATCCAGGGAGCATGCTGGGCTCCACTTGGAGTCCTCTGTCTCCTTCAATGAATTAAGCTTGGTAACCATGGAACTCACTATGTTTGTTTCTCATCTCTCAAGAATCGTTATCCCTCATTGCCTGTTAACTAGTGTCTTGAAAATAATTGTTTCATATACATTTATTTAAGCCAGTTTTGGATTGTTTCAGATAAGAAGGTATATTTTTTCCCTGTTACTCCACCTTGCCTAAAGGTAAAAGACAGTTACCATTTCTCATGATTAATATGTCATTAAAAAAAATCTATCAGTGAACCACTTACAAACTGCAGTAAAGAAAACAAGTTCTCCCACATTTTTAGAACATCTACTTCCTGTGAAGGATTTTTTTCTTTTTAATTAAATAACTTACATTTACATAATACTTCTTCTACAATCAAAGTTTTCCTGCCTACACAAGATTATTACTTTAGTAAGACAGTAGATTGTCTCCATCTTCAGTGAGTATTGAGCAAAAGGAAATTATCTAAGCTTCCCTGTTACCTCTGAGAGATTCCCCAGGCTCAAAATGTGAACTGGTTCAAGAAGGCTTTGGAAAAAGATGTGTGGGCAGAATATTAATAATGCTCCACACTTTTTACATTTTCCCACAATCATTGTCCTGTGGTCAGAGACAGAACACCTTGGATGGATAAATGACTGAATTAGTCCAAGATGGTACTGCATATATAATTTTTAGCCATACTTCTTCAATATGTAGATTCTGAATGAGACATGTTCTGTTCCCTAAAGAAAACCACAAATCTCTTGGGGAGAAGAAACATAGTGGATCACTCTGATGCTAGGCAGTATGATACAAGTTGTGAAGCGTAGAGATAAATTGATTTTTATTGGCATGTGGGATGAAATCTGGAAAATTCTCTGGAAGAAATAAGATTTGACCTGGGTCTTAAAGGAAGAATAGCAAATGAAGGTGTTATTGAACTTAAAGACTATTGCAGATGACTGAAGTTATAATCAAGACTAGGTGACCTGATTACAAGTGCTTCTTGGGTAAAATATGCATCTTCTAACCTTGACCTCCACAATGCCTCACACAGTGCTGAGCACTTTCTAGGTTCTTAGTGATAATGATAATTGCCCTAAAAGGAAGGTCTGAGAAAGATTATATACCATTCCCCCTGGAAGTCTTTGAAAGTAAAGATGTTGTCCACCATAGTGGGTCTTCAGGATGGAAATAGTTCCAAGTGCAAGTATGATTTGACTCCATCTCTCAACTCTTCATAAAACTTTCTTAGAATTCTGTCCTCAAGCAGTTAGTTCACATTCCTGTTTGGTCTATTTGTCCAGATTTGAAAAAAATTATAAAACTACAAAAGATTGTTATGACAACCTCACCTAATGCTGTGTACATACAAAGACATTAAAAACTTCAGGATTGGACATCCCTGGTGGCCACAGTGGTTAAGAATCTGTCTGCCAATGCAGGGGACATGGGTTAGATCCCTGGCCCAGGAAGATCCCATATGCCATGGAGCAACTAAGCCTGCAAGCCACAATTACTGAGCCCACGTGCCGCAACTATTGAAGCCCTCCTGCCTAGAGCCCATGCTCCACAACAAGAGAAGCCACCCCAATGAGAGGCCCGCACACTGAAACAAAGAGTAGCCCCTGCTCACTGCAACTAGAGAAAGCCCGCACCCAGCAACAAAGACCCAATACAGCCAAAAAATAAATAAAATTTAAAACAAACAAAAAAACTTCAGGATTGATCCCTCTGCAGAGTTGCAGCAGCTTCTCTTGGTGGTCTTTCCATTTGTGGTCATGAGAACTTAATACAGGCATAAAACCTGAAAAATTCTACTGACCAGATAAAAATGAATTCCAAATTAGACTCCACTAAGAGAATTTTCAAACATAAAGTTGCTTTATGATATCCAACTGTGAGACAACTTCTCAAATTCTCTTCATGCTAATGGAAGCATAGCAGGGTTACCTTGCCTCGTACTATCACGCTCCCCACTGTATAGGCTCCCAAGCTTGACCATACCTCTGAATAGCTCAAAGTGCTTTCTTCAAAATATTGATTACTAGGCCTCACCTTAGATATACTGATCCAGCATCACTGAAGATGAGAACTGGGAATTTATATTTTTAACAAGCTTCTTAAGTGAGTCTGATGGGCAGCCAGGTACAAGAATCGTATGGGTCCTGCTCAGCAGCATTTATAGAAAATAGCTAACATGGTCTCACCTATGCTAAGATTCATATAGTAACTTTATAAAAGATCTTAATTATCAAGCTTCAAAAATAGAATAGGTGCTGTTAAAAATTCTTTCAAACTTGACCCATTGTTTTCCTGATGGAGATAGTGCTATAGTAATTAATGGATTTTTAGGACTTCCAGTGGGAAAAACTCTTTGGATTTTAATCACTATCATACAGTCATATCCTACTCTCCTTATCTTCAGAGCCTAGATTCATTGAACCATGGCATTTCTGAGTTGGTAAATGAAATATTATTTGATACTCTCCCCTCTCATCCTAGGAGGTAAACTTGACTCATTGTTTGGGTAAGTATTGTCAAAGACAACAGGAGGATAGAGAGAGAGACAGAATAAGCAGCAGGTTCAAACTGCTGTGACAGGTGCCTGGACAAGCCAACATCAGATCAGCGACGGCTCCCTGCAGGAAGGAACCTGGGCTCCCTGGCTGGCCCCGCAGACTAGGCAGACCCCTGCTGGCCTCCTCCGTCACTGCATGGTTGTATAGCCGTGTGGGCGATGGTTCGGGCCCTGTGCAGGAAAAGCAAGAAAAGACTTGTGAGGAGTCAAACAGCTTGTCAAAGTATCCTTGTGGGTGTCTGTATTGAAGTGTCACAGTATGAAGGCTTTTTATTAGCAGCTATTTTAGAACTCTCACACTGAAATGGAACAGTTTCTTCCCTACATGGCATTTCCAGGCTGGCTTCCTCCCTCACAGCCCTATGACAGCATCAGCCATCTCCTAAGGGGGTGGAACATGACGCTGGGCTCCTTTGACGGCAGAGCCTGGCAATGTGGCCCACGCCCTCAGCCCTGGAGATAATTTGGTTCATTCACATGTTGCTGATGACGGGGATACGGCCGTGGAGGGTGAGGAGGATTTGAGGCTCATGCCTCAGAATTCGTTTGAACACAGAAACCTTTTGCGAGGGTATAGAGGGATTGATGCCCCAATTTTCAGGGCACAGAGGGAAAATTTACTCCAAGGTGAAGCTGCACAGGGAGTTAAATCCAATATCAGCATGTGTGTGTGTGTGTGTGTGTGTGTGTGTGCAGCTACCTCAGGTGTTTGCATGCTTCCCAGCTCTTTTAAGGCAAGTAGTGAATTTCTTCTGGAAAACTCATTAGGCTTCATTGTAGGAAACAATTGTGACCTTAAAAGACTCCTGTTAATGTGTTAGAGGGTTGATGTTGGGTCTTTTAAGGAAGACTAACATTTACTGGCCTTCTTTAATATCTCAGCTTGACATGTAACCTTCTCAACCATCTTTAGCATACAGATGAAGAGAGTAATATTCAGAGAGGTGAAGTCAGTTTCCTGAGATGCCATAGCTCATCCAGGGGGCAGAGCTGACATTTGAACCCCTGTTCTGGAAGGAAAAAAACGTGTTCTTCCCACTCTGAACCTCCCTGGTGCCTTCAGCACAACCACAGCTTCCCCAGTCTTCTCTCTGGGAGGTAGGGACAGGTTGCCTGGTGAATTGTCAGAGTTCTGCCCTTAGTGGTCATAACAGGTCCATCTAGGACACTGGCTCACTGTGTAGGACCGTGTCCTAAAGCTTTATTGGCTGCAGGAGAAAAAGGGATACTTTAAATTTCAGAACCACAATGTCGTGGTCCAAGCGCGGTTTGGAAGAAGAAGTTCCAAACACAAAGTATTTTAGAAAAGAGTGAGTTTATTGAGAGCAAAGAGAAGAGTTAGTGAGGGGCTCTTCAAATACAGTGGGCCAACTTCCTGATAGACCAGGGAGAGCCGACCAGCTTTGTGGGCTAGTAGCCAACTTTTATAGCCTCAAGACAAAGAAAATTCCTGCTGGCAGGATGGCATTAGGTGATTGGTCAGGATGCTGCAAGGTTACTACATGATGATTATTTTACCTAATATGGAGTCAGGGGGCTGTCCGGTTTAGATTAGGAGAGCCCCTAACAACAGTTGCCATGGGGGCTCAGTTAATTCCGGAGTTTTTGTCCTGTGTCCTTGACAGAGGGCTCCACACACACAACCTTAAAGGACTTCAGATATAGCCAGTCTGTCTTCTCAAGGAGGGAATCTGGATTCTTTCCACATGCCAAATCTGTTTACTACGCCAAGGAACATGGAACCAGCAGACCTGGCTCCATTCTCACCTGCAGTATGTATGCAGCGTGCAGCTTTGAGCAACTCACTTCACCTCTCTGACCTTACTTTCCATCTTAGTGAAATGGTGAAGAAGTCTGTTCTGCCTGCTACTTAGCGCTGTCATGAAGCCACCATAGAAGGTGTAGAGAATATGTATGTAAGTTATTCTTCTTGTTGTTATCAGTGAACAGGGACAACGTGGAATCCTGTGGCATATGTTGGGCTCCGCCTCCCTTGTTTGGAGGAGTGCTCTCTTAGATAAACATCCCTGAAACTGGGATGGGTTTCTAAGAATGTGGGCCTAGTCTCACATCTTTATGGAATAGTCTCAGGGTGTTGCCTTTGGGGCACATACACTGACCATCACGCTTTCCTTCAATTCTTGCCTCCTGGATTTATGACATACATCCCACAAGTGTTTTACAGCCACTCTTTATACACTGTTGGGCAACCCCCCCAGGCTAGAGTGATGTGTATGAAGTCTTTGAGAATGTCAAAGGACTTCCCTGATCCTTTCTGCCTGTTGATTTTTACTCTGTATTTCTTCTACTATATCCTTAAAGACGACTTTAGCTGCTACCACAGGAAGCACGTTTTAATATTCTGTGTGATATGCTTCCTTTGTCTCTTTGTGGTTGGTCCAGAACTATCACTTGCTTACCTTTGGGAGCCACGATGAGTCATAACTATTTGCTTGAGCATGAAACACATGTCTTAAAAGGGAAATCATCATGGCCTAAACTACACACACTGCAGCGCAAATTTGACTTAGACAACGTAGGATGGCCTCTGCCCTTTAGCAATCTGATGAAGCCTAGGGACTCCTTCCCCAAATAAAGCTTTAAATGCATAAAATAAAGTACACGGGGCTAAAAAGGAACACAGTTACATTGCAGTACATTTACGTGTTTAAAATATGATATAATAATGCAAGTGTTTTTGTTAAAACATTCAATAATGAGATCTGGTGTAAGGTCTAATAACCACTGTAGTTTCAAAGTGATGAGCATAAATGATGTTTTGAGATATCTGCAACAATAATAATGTAATATGAAAATATCTGATCTATGTGTGACAACTTCACACATGCTCCTGATACTACTGTGGTTTGTGGCCTACGTTAAGAATTGGAAATGCTAACTTTTTGATAGGTTAGTGAAAATTAGCTGGAATCCAATCCAATCCAATCCAATCCAAAGAATCCACACATTCTTTTAAAAACAACTTTGAGGGGCTTCCCTGGTGGTGCAGTGGTTAAGAATCCGCCTGCCAATGCGGGGGACATGGGTTCAATCCGTGGTCCGGGAAGATCCCACATGCCGCAGAGCAACTAAGCCCGTGTGCCACAACCACTGAGCCTGCACTCTAGAGCCTGTGCTCTGAAACAAGAGAAGCCATGACAATGAGAAACCCGTGCACCACATGAAGAGTAGCCACTGCTTGCCTCAACTAGAGAAAGCCCATGCACAGCAATGAAGACCCAACACAGCCAAAAAAAAAAAAAAAAGAATAAATAAATTTTTATAAAAACAGACAAACAAACTTTGAGCTCTCCATTTATTCATCTCCTTAGGGTTTCAAATTGCTCTTGATAATATTTGTGCCATTTTTTTCTAGATTTAAGGTCAATTTCCTTGATGGAACCAAAGAATATCAAAATAGGAGTTGCACAGTTAACTCACTCAACAAATACTTTGGAGCACCTTATGTGCACTAAGAGGAAAAAAGTGAGCAAAAATCGACACATCTCAGCCTAGTGGAGCTAATGATCCAGCTGGGGAGCCAGGCATTAGTCAGATAAACATATGTAAATAAGAGCTGTGATAAGTGTCATGAAGCAGATGTCCTGAGGGCTGTAAGAATCTGTAACAAGGGATCTGACCTGGTATAGGAACTTTGGGAAGACTGAGGTAGGAATCTTTGAGCTGCATCCTGCAGGTTGGGTTAACTAGGCTGAAAGAGGAGAAAAGTACCCTCCAAGCAGAGAAAACAACAGGTAGAAAGCCCATGTGGCAGAAGTAGCAGAGCAGAGTGAAGGAAACAAAAGATGGCCAGTGTGCTAAGCACAGAGCATGAGATGCAAAATTCAGATGGAGAAGCAGAAAGGAATACATCACATAGGACGTTGTCAGCCATGCTAAGGATTTTTCATTATCATCAAACAGTGAGATGCTGCTAAGAATTTTAAGTAAGATGTGGGATGGTGCAACTCTGGAGAGCCAGAGCAGCTGTAGGCAAATGGGCTAAGAGGTTCTTACAGAAGTTCAGGAAAGACACGATGATATGGCGGTCATAGGTGATGACAGTGGAGGCAAAGCCAAGTGAAGAGGCTTATAAGCTATTTAGAAGGCAAAATTGCAGGACTTAGTGGTGGATTGGGTGTGGAAAGTACAAAGCACAGGAAGTCAAGGATGTGAAATAGATTTCTGACCTGCATAGCTGGACAGACAGTGGTGCTATTCCCTGTCCTGGTTTTGGAATGGGCTGGCAGACAACAAGGACTCAGTTGGTACATGCTGAGTTTGATGTAATTTTAAGCCATCTATGTTTCTAGGGTGTATATTTCTTGCTCTAACAAGCAAGAGGACACTCAGAGGAGGGTGGTCAAGAAGTCTAGGACCATGCCATAGGAGGGATAGTTGAGGGAATGGGGAACGTTGGGACGAGAGAAAGGAAGACCTAGATGTAGATGCAGTTGCTGTCTTCTGCCCCGCAGATGAGGACAGTAGTTCTAGAGGCCAGAACTTGGACTGCTGGGTAAAAGTTTCAGGAAGAAGATTTGGCACTATGTAAAGAGGCTGTGAGTGAGAACTGTGACAGGGGTTGCCTTGACAAGAGATGAGTTTCTTGTCACTGGAGGGAAGTGTCCAAGCATAGGCTTTCCATCTTCCATGATGCTGTAGAAAGGGCTCAGTGTTTTGTAAATTGTGTTCTGTGGAACACAGGGATTTTTGTGGAGGGGTTCAGTGATTAGTTCTATAAACAGTTTATTTAAATGTCATCTGTTTATGTGTACTATAACCATCAATATAACTATTATTACTAAGTGCATTATAACCACTAATAAAAACTAATGGAAACCAACATGCTCAGGTGGGTTGCATATACAGTTTTAGTACACTGGGCAACAGCAAACCTTTAATGTGTTTTTGTGGTTTGATTTATAGTACATAAATATTACCAAGGTGAAATTTTAAAAATAAATTCAGACTGATATGATGCATTTTTATTTGACTTAGTTTGGTGGATTCTGTTTTGAGATTGTATGTGAGGTAGATAACTTCTAAAGCCGTTTATCACTCAAAGATTTCAAGGTTTTCATCCTGACAATCAAAATCAGCTACCATATTCTCATTTACATAAATTATTTTAGCCCAAACAAAAAGGATCTGACCAGATATAGGTCTTGTATGTACAGGGAGAAATTCATGAAACAATCTGCTTCCAGAAACAACTGTGGTTCCAATTCACCCAACACTCTCCAGTAAGCCCTCTCCTTACTTCTTTCAAACTTGCCAAACTTCATCTGAGCTTTCAAGGCATTGATTATATGTGCATGGACTATTCTAAAAAGTCTGAGGCTTAGTACCTCATTATACTTATGACATAATTATTTAAAAGGTTTAGGGACCATGCCCAGCAATTTCTCCATGTCACAGAGAAGAGAATGTTCACAGCTTTGAAGCTGTGAATAATGAAGTGGCAGTAGTTAAAGAGAAAGAGAGAAAATAGCAAGCAGATCAGAGAAACCCAGAGAATGTTTGATTAAACTTTTTACCAGATGACTGCTTCACTATTCTCTAGACTCTCAGCAAAACTCACCAACTTTGCAGTAGAGAGAACATTCACCCAAGGACACACTTGGCTATAACCATATTCTCTACTTGCCCATTCAGTGGTAGAACACCCAGTGTGTCCTTAAATGCTCCCACTGAAATGAATGAGAAATGAATAGAAATATGGCAGCCTATTTCAGCCCCTTGCATAACATTCTAGGTTCCTCATTTCCAAACGCCTGTACCTCAAGACCCTTTCAAGTGAGAAACAAAGTTGACCTGCTAACAAGCATAGTACTCCCATTATTAATAAAGTCAGCTGCCTGTGGTTACATGAACCCAAAGTGTCATAAGTAATGATTTCTGTGCATTAAGTACCACCCATATGATTTGCCTGTCATCTGGGCAAACCCAAACCTCCTTGGGCTTCAGTGTATGGGCCTCAATTGTGAAATGAGGGCAGTGCTCGGGTCAGATGACATCTATAGTCCTTCTAGCCTTAAAATTCTAAGCTCAATTCCCAATTCCACTGAATTAAATATTTTCTGCACAGAGAAGATTTAAGATCAATTTTTAGAGAATTTACAAATCTGGCAAAAATAGCAAAAACAAAGCCACACTTATGTCCTTCCACAGGAGGTAAAATTTTGGTTAGTGATATTTTTTTAAATGTGTTTCTTTGTTCTCTTCTCATACCCCAACTTCCATGAATCTTTCAGAATTTTCTTGGGGATGCATTTATCTCCTGGCCTAACAGATAAGCGGATTAGGTGGTATTATCTTCTTCTACATTTTTTTCTCCCTTGGAGGAGTATCCCTATAGTAGTTAAAGAAGTTTGTTTATTTATTAGCTTTATGCAGGTTTCTTTGTCTTGGATTGTATATATACAAGGAAATACATAAAATGGCAGAGGAATGCAAAGCTCTATAAAACCTGCTAACATCTTAACGGCAGCTGTATCTGCTATCATGTTGTAGATCAACATTATATGTGGAAAACCAGGGCCTCTCCTCAAGACAAATATCTTAGAGAGGCAGAGGAACCAAGGTAAACACAGTCATGAGATGGTTTTCATTAAATAGTACACCCCAGGGTACATGCCTTGTGCTACTTGGCTCTGTTCAAATAAATTAAACATTGTCAACAGTTGTCAGTGTAATTCTTAAAGATCTCAGTTTTATAGATGGCAATTCAGAGCTTCAGAAGATTAAAGGTCTTGCCCAACTTGACGCCACATAGCCCAAGAGTTTTCTTTACCTCTTTAAAGCATAAAAGAAGGAGGGCTCCAATCTCATCACTCTTCACACATCATTTATAAGAGGATCATCCTTTATTCCCTCAGCATGGAGACTGAGCAGGACAGAGAATGAGATGTTTTTGTCAGGAGGTCTCTGGTTTGGAATAGTGATTTTTCCATATATAAACCCAGTTCAGTTTCTCAAATGATGGGAAGAACAGTCTTTTTTCTTCTCTTGGTTCCCACCTCCTGTAGGTCGGCTAAGTGCTTCCGAGTGAGGGTTATAGCTCCTCCTCTTTCCCTTCCCCTGTTGGCTTCAGCTTTCCCTAAGCAAGTTCAAGGAACTCACCGGCAGTTTGGAGGTTAAGAGCAGCAGGCCTAGACATCCCCTTGGTGTGGCAGGTTTCCAGGAAAGAAAGCTACAAAAGGAAAGAGTAGTGTGGGAAAGCGATGTCCACTTGAATGAGATCAGGATGTTCTGAGCCCTGTCCTGGTGCTGCCTGCCTGGGGCTGCAGCTTGGCGCTGCCAGAAGGCACTTGTTGCCCTCGGCAGCCCTGGGTGCACCTTGGAAGGCGGCACCCACCCCCAGGGGAGTACACACAGTGGCAGCAGGCAGAGACAGGCCACCCAGGGGGAGTTCTCAGAGGAAGGAAGGTTCCTGTGAGGAGTGGTCAGCAAGACATTCTTACCCCGGGACTCATGAGAAGGGGAGCATTTTTCCTTCTTTCCCAAAATGCAAATAGCCTCTGTCCTTGGAATAAGAAAGATGGGTTGCTAGGCAATCAGTTCACAACAAGCACCCACCCTGCCTGTGTTTCCTGACCCCTAGAACAATGGAGACTTTTCAGTGAATGGAACCAAGATGGGGGAAAAGACATGGCAAAAATAAAAATGGAACCAGAGATTATGGACAGTCTGGCTCATAGACTATGGGAAGAAAAATGTAATATGAATAAGTTTTGCTCAGAGAAGGTTTCGTTTCTTACCATCACATTGGCATTGTCATCACAAGCCAAGCGGTATAGGCCATGCAACAGTCACTGTCCCATGGTGACCCCATTTGAGGATGTGACATTGTTACCAGTTAATTAGGAGTTCTTGGGTCTCAGTCTCTTTATCAGAGAGATAAAGTTTGGAATTTTATATATATATATATATATATATTTTTTTTTTTTTTTAAAGAAGATGTTGGGGGTAGGAGTTTGTTAATTAATTTATTTATTTTTGCTGTGTTGGGTCTTCGTTTCTGTGCGAGGCCTTTCTCTAGTTGTGGCAAACGGGGGCCACTTTTCATCGTGGCGTGCAGGCCTCTCACTGTCACGGCCTCTCTTGTTGCTGAGCACAAGCTCCAGATGCACAGGCTCAGTAGTTGTGGCTCACGGGCCTAGTTGCTCCGCGGCACGTGGGATCTTCCCGGACCGGGGCTCGAAACCGTGTCCCCTGCATTAGCAGGCAGATTCTCAACCACTGCGCCACCAGGGAAGCCCTGGAATTATATTTTTATAAAAACAGTCTTTTTAGCAATTCCCATGTTTTGTTAGATCCTGTCGGAGTTTTGGTAGGAAATAAGTGACACGCTGAAACTGAGTAATAGAAGCATATTTGAATTAAAGGACTATTTACAAAAATGTAGGTAGGTTTTAGGGAAACCACAGGGATAGTGTTGGACCCCATCACCTGTTGGTCTGAAGTGACAGGGGAAGGAGTGAATCCAAGAAGGGTAGCACCTGGAGAGGGCCATCTGACAAGAGCTGTGACTTTTGGTAGAAGGATGTAGCCAGCCTGTGATGATTCCACACCCAACGCTCTGTCCTCTGAACCCAAGTGCATGAGTCAGCTCGGGATGCCATAACAAAATGCCATAGACCAGATGGCTTAAAAAACAGAAATTTATTTCTCACAGTCTGAAGGTCAGGGTGCCAGCATGGTCAGCTTGTTGGTGTGGGCCTTCTTCCTGGTTATGTCCTCACATGGCCTTCCTTGGCATGTGAACACAGAGAGGAAGCAAAAGAAAAAGAGAGAGAAAGAGAGGTTCCTTGTTGCCTCCTCTTATTATAAGAGCATTGATCCCATCATGAGGGCCTAATGGCTGCATCTAATTCTAACTACCTCCCAAAGGTCCCACTTCTTAATACCATCTCATTTGGGGTTAGGGTTTCAACTTATGAATTTTGGAGGAGAAAACTCAGTCAACTGTTAGCAAGGAACAATTTAGAATAGACACTCTGAAGACCACAATGATAGAGGCCTAAGATAATTAGAATATCTCCCTGGGAAACTTACTGCAAGATTTTAATGTATACATTCATACAAGGCCCGATATTATTCTTACCTCTTAGTAGAGCCAACTTAAACATTGCAAGATCAGGTGACATGTCCAGGAAACCAGCATGAAGACACATGCTGTCCAACCTGCTTTGTTTGATGGAGTTTGTAAGGCACTGATTCTAAGAGACCTATACATATGACTAGAGAGCTCTGTTATTAGTCAGCAGGGTTTCTTTGGCTTTTGTCCATTTTAAATGTTTTCATGGTAAAAGCCATGTTATAAAAACATTTTTTAAATTTTAAGAGAAAAGCTAAACCATGCCTAAACTCACATAATTACATATATGTGTATTTGTACACACTAATCTCATATTGTGTGTGTATATGTGTGTGTATATATGTATCTACATCTAGGTATATATGTATATATGTCTAGGTACGTATATACAGTCAGTTCTTCTTAGTAGCGGTAGTTGTGTTCTGCAAACACTGAGTTAGTAAATACTGAACCATTGCTCCTAGGGGAAATACATGGTTAGTTTCTTGTGAGCCTCTGGTCGTGATATTTTTGTCAACTGATTAATACATAACCTTCTTTTATGTGTGTTTCTGTTTTAAGACACTTTCTTTAATATATATTTTTGATCCATTAACACTGAACTCACGGCCAACTGTATAACTCATGCTTGAACGCAGCTTATCCTGCACACATACTTTTTTCTGTAAGGTACATCATGTCCTTCTTGCCCTTAGGAATACTAGACAGCCCTTCAGCATTACCCTTGCAGACCTTTTTTTTTTTTTTTTTTTTTTTTTTTGCGGTACGCGGGCCTCTCACTATTGTGGCCTCTCCCGTTGCGGAGCACAGGCTCCGGACGCACAGGCTCAGCGGCCATGGCTCACGGGTCCAGCCGCTCCGTGGCATGTGGGATCTTCCCAGATCGGGGCACGAACCCATGTCCCCTGCATCGGCAGGTGGACTCTCAACCACTGCTCCCCCAGGGAAGCCCACAGACCATTTTAAACAGTGAATTCACCAGCAAAAAACATAAAAATGCAAAAAACATGGCACTAAATAGACCATGAAAAAGGTGCTTTTTACAGTGTCAGAGCTAAAACAAGAAGGCAGAGTGTTGCCTTGTTCCAGCTTAACTGGGAATGTGCAGATGACCCCAAATTTTCACTGCCCTGCACGTGGCTGTGAATAACTAGGAAAGCACTGTGAGTATTGATTACAAATACATATTAGGGAGTAGGCGAATCTGCAAATACAGAATTTATGATTAATGAGGATCTGTAGCATATACACTGTGTCCATATACACACATTATGTAGTTGTAATCATGTTGAACTTAGAATTCTTATTTAGTTTTTGTGCATAGTCTTTTATGATAGTTATTTTTCTTGTTACAGTGAATGATTACTGTATAATGATCATTTTTGATGACTAAGTAATATTCCATCAAGTTGAGTTACCATAATTAGCCTAATTGTTCCCTATTGTTGGATTTCCAGATTTTTCCTTTTCTTACTATTTTAAATAACTGTGCAAAGTGCATGATTGCATGTAGGACATTTTTCTTCGTTTGAATGATTTGCATAGGATAAGCTCCAGTAGTGGACTCATAGGCTCACAGAATATGAACATCATTATGACTCTAGATCTGTATTGTCATCCCTGTTTTTAAAACAGCTGCACAGGATACACCACAATATAAATGTTGCTGACCACCCATCCCTGGGTGTTTCAATTGCATCCAAGCCTGAGATGATTGGGGATTAAATGAAAAGTTTGGCAAATTCTTAAATAAAACACTGTCCCCTGGGTGTGAATCTGGATTCCTTTGATTATGGATGCATGATTTCTGTCCCTCTGACTGTTGATGAGTTCCTCTGGGGCAAGGCAGGAGGTCAACAGCCAAGAAGGTGCCTCCTGCACCATCCCAATACAAGGGCAGAGGCTGAATGTGAATTTGAAGGAGGGCATGCCAGGTCCCACTTGGGTAGTGTGTCCAAGATGGGACATCAAAGCATGTAATGCTGAACATGTACCTTAGAATAGATATAATGAAGAAACTGGGATGATAGAAGCAAGAGTTAGTGGCTCAAACTGTGAGAGAGCAAGTAGTCTGAAATAAATTCTTCAGATACCCATGCCAGGTTTTTACATGAATTTAGGTGATGCCTTCACAGGTAGAGAAGATCTTTCCAAAGGAGCTGGAAAGGACAAATGACTAAATCAATCACTCCCCAATTTTTGTAACCCATTCTTGTTTTTTCTTATGTAGATTTTCTGCCTATGTGCTTTTTACACATTGAGGACTTAATTTTTTTTTAACTGAGTAATTCCTTAAAATATGTGGGATGTGAGTGTGTGTGTGCGTGTGTGTGTTTGTGTGTATGTAATTACTCATCTATATGTAATTAAGCAAATATTTTTCCTAATCCATTGTTTTCCACTTTATTTTGGAAACAAAACATAGTTTATCTAACCTATAGTTCAAGTTGTATAATCATTGGAACTTGTTAATTTTTCATTGTTTTCTTCAGTCAGTTGAGGAAGCATGATACTCCAATGTTCTTTTTCTCCATAAGTGGAAGAATTGTATTTTTTTTAAAAAAGCATTTCACTTCAGTCATTATGTCCACAGGATAAAAAGGAAAGAGTTTTGATGAGAAAAATCTTTTTGAAATGCCTGTGTTTCGAATTATTTAGCAGTTTAACCTTTAAAATGATAGTTTCTGGATTTTTATTGATTAGCCTGAAGAGGAATCTATGCAGCCAGAATTAAATTGGCTTAGTCAAGGAATCAGCTAACTCAGTGGGCAAGGGGAATAACAATCCAGTTGATGGATTGGCATCATGTGGCATAACTAACCAAGAGGTTTAATTTCTGAATTTCTATCCAGTGGCTTTGTTATTGGGTAAACATTCTGATTAATGCAAATGCAAATGTACATTCTTAATATACATTCTTAATGTACTTAAGAATGTTTTGCATTTTCTTAGTGCTTCCATGCAATAACACTTTTCCTTTTGATTGGTTTGAATTATGAATTATACACCTCCATGGTACAAAGTTTTAATATTAGGGCTTCCCTGGTGGTGCAGTGGTTGAGAGTCCGCCTGCCGATGCAGGGGACACGGGCTCGTGCCCCGGTCCGGGAAGATCCCACATGCCGCGGAGCGGCTGGACCCGTGAGCCATGGCCGCTGAGCCTGCGTGTCCGGAGCCTGTGCTCCACAATGGGAGAGGCCACAATGGTGAGAGGCCCACGTATAGCCAAAAAAAAAAAAAAAAAAAAAAAATTTTAATTTTAGATGTCAGTATTAGAGGTTTAGGAAAGGGAGTAGAGTTTGGTGGCCTTTAGCCAAGGTGGCTTTTAGGAAAACCCACCCATGGCCACACAGCGAGGAGGGACACAGTTTCCCCGAGTGGCTCTTACTGACTGAGGACTAGCAAAGCGCAATTGATCAGGATTCTTTCTCAGCAGGACCTTAACCTTAAATTATAATAAAGGAGGCATCTACTCTAAATCCACATGGTAGCCAAGTACCTCTCCCTTTACATGCTAACACTGTGCTCACAAAAATCCTATGCTTTTTGCAGATCCACCTTATTCTCTTTGTCCCAAGCTCTCTACCTATTTTACCTCTTACCTACAAACCAATGTGCTAATGATAAAATTACACTTTCATGCACATGCCACAGAATATAAAAATGTAGGGTAACACATCTCCAGTACATGGCATAGCTACTGTTTGATATTCATATAACCATTAGGTTTAAAGGAAGTAATTTATATGCTTTGACTTAAAAATAATTTCAAAGATAGCACATACCCTCAGTTAATTTCCATTTCACAAAGATTTGTAAACAAAATATAATGATGCATGATTATTTATCAAAGCGGACAGACAGCATGAAGTTAAGGAGATTGTATAGATTTTCTTTCTCAGAGCTGTGGTGGATTCTTTCTTCTGTCTCATTCTTTCCCCACCCAACTTTTGTTGGGTAAAGCAAGGATAGGGAGGTGGGAAAGGGCACTTACTATTATTCTGACCCCTCTGAATCAGTTCTTGGTAGCGAGGTCATTTTGCAGATGCATGAGCTAAGGAAAAAAAGGCCCCTTAAGTGTTCCCAATTCTAGTCTTAAAAATTACTACCCTTTTGCCCTTTGACAGCATCTTAATACAAAATTGTTGTCCTTTAAGTTTATAATCAGTTCTGTTCCCATGGCTCCCTGAAAACTTAATGACCCCAAGGTAAGATTGATGGAGAGAGAAGCAACATTAAATGAAATATGCAACCACTTAAGTACAGGCCCTGTCCTGAGATCAGCATCAACAGATTCTGGGACATAGCCACAGAGCACCTGCTGTTCTCTGAAAAGTATTTCAAGACTTCCACTGGGGGCTTCCTCTGCTAACTCAGGCCTTCACCATTATTTTAAGTCTTTACCTGACTATAAACAACGTCTCTTTGCATCCTTGAGCTAGTTCTAGTTATGGAAATGGAAGTCAATTACATTTTTATTCCCTTAGAAAATAAGTGCCAACCGTTTGAGGAACTCAGCCATCAAAAGTGTTCTTCAATTCCAAATTTGGAGTAGTATAAAAAGTGACCTAGGCTATATGAGCCTGGATCCCACTGGAATTGGGTATTTGTATGATCATTTTGTAGAAAAGCTCAGATCTCCACTGTCAAACTGATTATTTTAATACTTCATCCCCTAAGTTATATGATGGGAGTAGGGGGACATGATAGCCATCATTTTAAATGGGAAGGTCTTTTGTGAAGAAAAAGAATAGCTTTGTTTGGATAGAAATTATAGATAAACAGATTTGAATACTTTCTAGTAAAATTCTTTCTGACAATTATACTTGTTGAGAGGCAATGAGGCAGTGGGTGTAGGAGCTGGACTTCTGGAGTCAGGCAGACATAGGTGTGAGCTTCAGTTTTCTCTTACTGATCACATGATGTTAGAAAGATTGACTATTCTTTTAGAGCCTTGGTTTCCTCTATCTAAGATTGTGATGATGATATTACATATCTTGGAGCTGTTGTAAAGACTAAATGAGATAATTTAGGTATTACTAGCCTCCTTATTCTAGGGAAGTGGCTCTCAAACTTTGGTGTGCATGGGAATCACACAGAGGCCTTGGTAAAATAGACTGTGGGCCCCACCCCAGAGCTTCTGATTCAGGAGGTCTAGGGTGGCTCCAAGAATTTACACAGCTACCAAGTTCTCAGGTAAAGCAGATGCTGCTTGTCTAGGCTTTTTTGCTGAGAACCACCACTACCTGGTATGACAAAATGTTTACTGCATGTACTCGAATTTTTAGAAATTAACTGTAGTTCATAAGGGAGTATTTCTAAACACCAAAAGAGCTTGGTGTTTAGAGTCAAGGTACCTAGGTTCCAGTCTCACTGTTGCCACTAATTCATTGTATTGCCAAAGTAAAACTTCTTGACCTTCTCTGTTTCACTTTGATCCTCTCTCTCCTGTATCTTTGGCAGATGGTGATCACATGAATGAACATACGTTATGAACCCTTGAAACAGTATCAGTATGTTAACCAGTAGGACAGTAGAGTTGCTGCTATTATTACGGGCTGTGAGCATGACTTTGTTCTCCTGTCATAGAAATGCCTTTGACTAAGCTACCAGTACAAGACCGTGTCTTTTTAGGAAAAAGAGATAAAAAATCTCTTATCTGTCCTTGCAAGGTGGTTTGTAGAAACAGCCATGCCCTTTGTCAATATATTATTTTTACTTAGACAAATCAGGCACATAGGGAACTAGTAATCAGGCATGAATCAATCTCTTGATGTTATTTTCATGTCCCTTTCCCATGATGGAAACAAAGTGAGGTTGCCCTTTCTGAAACCCCATAATTTGTATCTCTGCTTGAAAGAGTAGTACCATGATCAGCTGGCTGATGACTAAGTTTTATTGAGCCTTACTAAGGACAAACCTCTCTGAGCACTTTATAGGTGCTACTCATAAATTCAGCCAACAACTCCATGAGTATCCTGGGCCCTGCTGTAAAGGTAAAGAAACTCAGCCTACATCCACACCATCAACAAAGTTGAAAGCCAGGATTTGAACCTGCAGAGTGTTCCCTCCACAGCCAGAGATCTTTATCCCTCTGCCAAAAAGCTAAGTGCTAGTAGCCTGCCCTTTCAGTATGCGATTGACTTGTTAAGAGTGATACCTACCCGTGAATTAATATTTATGTTCATTGTTTGGTACAAATATGGATAAATATTATTGTGGTATCTTCTTGAAGAATAAAATCTACCTTCCTTGAATGGGTTAAGCACAATATGAGATAGGGTTGAAGATTTTAAGGTGCATGATTCATTTGCATGCAAGTATTGTTTTTGCCAGCATCATCATGGGCAAAGGGAACTTCCATTAATTCCCCCAACATTTATTAAGGCTCTGTGTTAAGATAAATAGGACATGCCTTCAAGGAGCACTCAATTTAGTTAGGAAGTGAGACTCTGCAGTTTTTCTGCCACAGTTTCAGAGATGAATTATAAAGCCAAAATGGGCGGGAAAAAAGGAGGAAACAAGAGAGAATGTGGGAAGGTACAGGGGAAGCCTCTGAGACACGGGTCTCCCTCCGGGACTCTTAATTTCTAGTGAGCAGATCCATGCAGCTGGAACTTTAATTACACAGAGATGTGCTCAGTGTTCTTTGTAGAACCACCCCCAGAGTTGAAAAGGTGGCTGCTAGACAGTAAGGCACGAATAGGTTAAATTACAGTTCTTATCTGGCGGCTATTTGAAGGCCAGAGATGACTATCCTTGGACAAACAGCCCTCAAGCCAAATGATAAAATTCTCAAGCCCTCCCCAGTTCAGACTGACTGATAGTAATTCTTTAAAAGGAATGCTCCAGTCACCACTGAAAGGGTGGTGAAAGTTTTGCCACCCTCAAAACTTACAATAGTAACAAGTACACTTACCATAGTAACAACTTTCATGGTCATTTATGCATCTCGTTTGTTGGTAGACTTCATTCCTTTAGGTCTGCTGAAACGATTTAATAAATTATTGAAGAGTAGGAGCAAAAGAGATAGAGTGATGGGAGAGAGAGAGACTTGTGCCCATAATTGGGGACCCACTTTCGAACTCACTGTGTTTCAGACCAGAAAGGTGATTTTAATTTAACTGTCCCACTCAGGACATTCTAAGATATATCTAAACACCCTGTAAAAGTATCCTTTCAATCAGAGGAGATCATCTGATAAGTGGCCCTTGAAACACAGGTGATTTCACTAAGGAAATGTGAAGTCAGTTAGCTGGGGCTGTTTCTGATGGGATTGAGGGAGAAAAGTCACACTTTCTCTTGTAAATGAGACCATAGATTTGATATCTTTTGATTTAAAAACGTGAGAATTTGAGACCCAAAATGACCCAATTTTGCATTTCAAAGTGAAAGGAAATTGTTAGGAAATTCAGCCTTGTAGCCTAATACTCTACTGAAAGGGCATTATTGCAGATTTATGTTAACTGCACACCCAGCTTTAAATGGGTTGGGCTGTCATCAATATCTGGTCATAACTGATTTGCGTGGAAGAAGAAATGATCCGGTAACTACATTTAGGTGACTCAGCACATGGATTGTGATGTAGTTTTATAAAACACATGGATAAGAAACCCCACCCCCGTTTTCTTTTTTAAGTTAGGAAAATGCAAGTAGTATTGTTTACTCACTTCAGAGAGGGGAACACCAGTCTTTGAAGAAAGCAGAGAATAAAATTTTCTTTCTTCCATCATTTAAACTCCCTCCTTTTTCTTTTCTTTATATCCCTCCTCTTAGCCTCACAAACATTCAAAGCTCATGATTCGTTTTTGAGGAATCAAAGGGTAGCAAAGCATTAAGAATGAAAAATCAGTAACACCAAATTGAACAACTGAAGTATTTTTCTGAGCAGAAGCATTAACTAAGCAATGGTGCATGTGAGGAGATAATTCTGTTCCTGCTTTTCTCTTTAAATAATTTCTTCTTTTTTTTAACATCTTTATTGGAGTATAATTGCTTTACAATGGTGTGTTAGTTTCTGCTTTATAACAAAGTGAATCAGCTATACGTATACATATATACCCATATCTCCTCCCTCTTGCGTCTTCCTCGCACCCTCTCTATCCCACCCCTCTAGGTGGTCACAAAGCACCGAGCTGATCTCCCTGTGCTATGTGGCTGCTTCCCACTAGCTATCTATTTTACATTTGATAGTATGTATAAGTCCATGCCACTCTCTCACTTCGTCCCACCTTACCCTTCCCCCTCCCTGTGTCCTCAAGTCCATTCTCTATGTCTGCATCTTTATTCCTGTCCTGCCCCTAGGTTTTTCATAACCATTTTTTTTATATTCCATATATATATGTTAACATACGGTATTTGTTTTTCTCTTTCTGACTTGCCTCACTCTGTATGACAGACTCTAGGTCCATCCACCTCACAACAAATAACTCAATTTCGTTTCTTTTTATGGCTGAGTAATATTCCATTGTATATATGTGCCACATCTTCTTTATCCATTCATCTGTCGATGGACACTTAGGTTGCTTCCATGTCCTGGCTATTGTAAATAGAGCTGCAATGAACATTGTGGTACATGACTCTTTGTGAATTATGGTTTTCTCAGGGTATATGCCCAGTAAATAATTTCTTCTTCATTGTTAAACTTACCACTACTAAAGTATACTTATGATGCAGAATATACAAGTTTTAATTTATTTTTACAATAAGAATTTTAATGATGGAACTTCTGAACTTCTATTGTACTTAAAATTTTTTTTTTTACAATTCTGGTCCACATATAATTAATGCTCTATATTTGCCTATGCTTAAAAGTTGTAAATTTCTAATTTGACACTTTTTAAATGCTGCAGTTACTTCCTTAATGTATTCATTATGCATACCATTATGTATTTATTATCCATTGTTAACCAAAATTTTAGAGGCAGAGACCTGATTTAAATAAAAAGGTGTTCATTTGGGTTTGTTAGGACTACAGCCCAGGAGACTCAAGATTTAAGAAGCACCTGAATTATGTTCCACTAGACTACAAAATGGGGAGGCTTATAAAGGCAAACACAGCAAAGTGATAGTTATATGAGTTGTTTATTAAGAATTATAATTGGAGCTGGCAAGAAGCTAAGGTGCTTGTTAAGTAAGGATTGGTTGGGGCCCGAAATGATTGCATGATTATAAAGGGAGACCTTGAGACTATAAGGTTGCAGCTGGCAGGTGTTGTTCTGAATATGGCTGGTGATGTCCTTGGACCTGGTACAGCTCAAAGAAAGTCCAAGTTTTCAGGGATGCAGAGACGTGTCTGAGACCAGATGCTCAATAGCCGCCCAAGTCCATTTTTGTATGCCCAAACTGTGATTACGCCATGAAAATTTCAGTTTGTCATCACCATCAATCAACAAATGCTTATTTAACACCTACTGGGCACTCTGGGGACACAGATATGCACCAAATACAGTTTCCACTCTACACGTTTTAATGTTATTGGAAGGACAAAGTTTATGCATAAAATGATAATCCCGTAAGTAGTTTTACCAGAAAAAGTAAATTTTAGATGCTCTCGTGTATTGGGCGGGGGGGTTCATAGAGCGATACTAAGAAGCCTGTGCTGTATTTTGAAGGGAGTTGACAAGATCCAGAAGAATGAGCACATTTTCCCGGGAGACACAGTCTAGAGGTGTCAAGCCCTTCAGGGTGCACCTACACAGCAGACAGGGTGGACATAAGCTTGGGGGCACTGTCAATGTGACAACCCACAAGCCAAAATGCCAAGGAGCAGAAGGGACCATGAGTGACTTATCTGATGGCAGGAGGTGACATCAAATGACAAATATCTTTGCTATAAGCTGGGACTCCAGACTTAAATCTGATGCTTGGATCTGCACAGAATTGTGTTGGCTTGGGGCTGGTTGCGTTTTCCAAATGCAAATATCTAGCATCAGAGAACACAAGCAACTCAGCTACTTAACAATAAATCACCAACCTAACTTTGAAGAAACAATAGTAGGACTAAAGGAGCAAAACTAAAATTTCTTGTACACATGTATCCACCCACCCCACTTCCCTGCAAGGCACTTTTTTTTTTTTTGTGGTACGCAGGCCTCTCACTGTTGTGGCCTCTCCCATTGCAGAGCACAGGCCCCGGACGCATGGGCTCAGTGACCATGGCTCACGGGCCCAGCCTCTCCGTGGCATGTGAGATCTTCCCAGACTGGGGCACGAACCCATGTCCCCTGCATCGGCAGGCGGACTTTCAACCACTGCGCCACCAGGGAAGCCCTGCAAGGCACTATTTTGTTTCCTGGTTACATGGCTTTTGTTTTTGGTGCAAGATACTTTGATACACTTCTCAGAAGCATATCCTTTTGCATTTTCCAGGTTGTTGTCAGGACAAAATTCTGTTCTTTGCTCCCTAAGGTCATGTGTCCCTCATTTATTCATTCATTCATCTGTGTCTTCATGTGTTTATGAAGCAAATACTGATGGAATGTTTATTTTGTTCCAGGCATTATGCTTCCCATTCTTGTCCTTCCTATAGTACATGTGACAGGAGACCTCAAAATAAGACCTAGAAAATGCTATTTAGCCCTTGACATTGGACCAGTCTTGGCAATTATATAAATACACCTATAAGTAACAATAATTGCATAATTTCTAAAACTGCATTTACTCAAACCTTTTTCAGAAACTGCTAAACAACATTTAAAATGGCAAACCTGTCTGGTCAATCATGCAGAATTTTTGACCTACAGTTTAGAAATAATCTGGCCCAATTTCCTCATTTGCCAAAAGCCACAGAGTAGGACCAGGCCATCCACTTCCCAACTCCTTGTTCAGTATTCTTTCTACCTCATTAAGCCAGCTCTTTGAAAATATCTTCTTTGCATTCTTCTTTGGGAGTAAAGCCAATTT
This sequence comes from Mesoplodon mirus, assembly GCF_964341445.2. Lineage (NCBI taxonomy): Eukaryota > Metazoa > Chordata > Mammalia > Artiodactyla > Ziphiidae > Mesoplodon > Mesoplodon mirus. The sequence continues at coordinate 43,601,591 of NC_138976.1, read as the reverse complement.
TCTTTCTGAATAAAGTGTCCTCACTTTCAAAGATTTCTTTGAAGGATAACATACTTAATCTCCCGAGAGGCTCTGCATACTCAGCCTTGCACTTTGGTACCCAGAGAACATGTACTTTTAGCACCTAAATTTCCTAGGTGCAAAGTGAGTTGCTAATATCAAGGATAACACCCTCCAACCCTGGTGGCATCTTTTGTCAAGGGTTTCCTGCCTCTCATTCCTTGCTCAGGCAGCCCAGGCTTTATCTACACTCTGCCAGGCAGGCTGGTCCCCAGAATTAAATTAGATGATGTGTGTGAAGTGCTTTGGAAACTAGAAGTTGTCTGCAAATGTAAGAGATTACTATCATCTCCACTACTCTCTAAAAGGAGGCCAGGCGAATATTTGTCTTTGTGTTTCTGGCATATAGCAGAGTTTGTTCAATAAGTATCTGTTGAAAAGAAATGAATGAAAGATTTATCAAATGTCACATTGAAAGCCAGGGCTTGGGAGTCAAGCATGTCACAAAGTCTTTGTGTCAAAAATGACATCAGAGGGCTTCCCTGGTGGCGCAGTGGTTGAGAGTCCACCTGCCGATGCAGGGGACACGGGTTCGTGCCCCGGTCCAGGAAAGATCCCACATGCTGTGGAGCGGCTGGGCCCGTGAGCCATGGCCGCTGAGCTTGCGCGTCCGGAGCCTGTGCTCCACAATGGGAGAGGCCACAACAGTGAGAGGTCCACGTACAAAAAAAAAAAAAAAATGACATCAGAGGAACAAAGGTAAATGTGACATTTTTGTGTATCTTACACAACCAAAGAAGGCTTTTCTCTGTTCCATCTGAAAAACAAGTGCTTCCTGTTTTTGTGTGGTTTCCAGTGCTTCATTCTCCAAGCACAGGCCATCTCCTGCTCTCAGGCTTTTCTGGCTTGGATCTGAAATGAGCTCCCAGCCCTGGCTCGGTTCTGGGAGTTGTCAGGCACATAGAAAGGCGTGGGGGAATTTGCCCGTTCCTTTGAGAGAAGGGGACTGTCAGAAACACAATCAGCTTGTGGTCGGCCTTTAGAAACTCTCTCCCACGTTGGTCCCAGAGAGAACATTTGTGTGTGTGTTTGCTTTGGTTTTGAGAACTAAACACCCCTTTTGACATTATGTGCGCCAGCTTCTGAACACTGGGGTGTTTCAGAAATGATGCCACGGGCTCATGACGCAAAAGACACTGCCTTGCTTTAGAAACAGGAAGAAAAGGGATCTGAAGGGGAGCTTGAAGGAACAGAGGGGAATGAATTAAAGTATTTCAGGAAAGATAGAGCTTCAGACAATGCTAAGGGGGACCCCAGAATTAGAGGGGATCACCAAACACCCCTGTCTGTTGCTTTTTTGTCCTATTTAAGAGGTTCCAGATGCTGTTGGCCTGGCATCTTTCCCCACGGCAACATCACAAAGTCTTGGGTCACGGTGGGTGGGAGCAGGCTGCCTCCAAACAAATGCACCAAGCAAACAATACACACGCCATGTAGAATATATTTCCTCTCTTTTCAAAGAAAATATAATTTCAAATATGCTTCAAATATGATTTTCTAGTAGAGCAAAAACAATAACAAAAGCTCTCAGTGACAAAGTCCACATTTTGATCAGAGCACGTTCGAACTTCTCTGTATTTTACAGAGGATGGAGGGAGCATTTTATTAAGGAGACAGGCCATTGCAGATGTGCTCCTGTCTTCACTCTTCTGTACTGGCCACGCTGTGGGTGAGGTGATGTGAACATAAGCATATGTAGATGGTGTCTCAGAGAGCCAGGCCCCCTCTGATCTTATCTCTGTGGGTTTATGTGTCTGGACACACGTTTGTATAGTGCACCCACAGCCCTCAGCCGGGAAAGCTCCCTGACTCCAGTCACATCCTCTCCCAGATCTTTGTTCTCCTTCTCCCTCCCCTTTGAGCCCTTCTTCTTTGGAAATCCAACAGTGGAATTTTTCTCCCCACATCTCTATGGTGAGTTTTCTCAGCCTTGGAAGGCTTGGTTGCCATGGTAGCAGCCTCCTCCGCTAGGAGCAGGCGATTTCGGAAGAGGGGATTGTTGCAGTTGCAGGGAGGGGATGAAAAGTCATTTAAATGGGCCAATTAGTATGCAGGACCAGAACCTCCTGTTACAGCTTCTCTCACACAGCAGCCAGCACTCTTTAAGTCCCAGAGGCTGAGATGGAATGAGGCAGGCGAGGGGTACCTCCCAGCACACCTGTCTAAATGAGGCTGACTGCAGCCCCAGTCCCATGGGGATCCAGGTCTTGCTGCCACATTCCACCTGTGTCTCTTCCTTTGACTTCCTCTTCTTTGCCTCCTTCCATCTTGAGAACACCCCTTCACGGAATGAGCCCAGTGGGGTAGGAGTTGGAATGAGGAACAGCAGTAATATCTATCCTCACAGTTTCATGTACTTAATTATTTTTCTGGTTGTTGGCCATCCATCAGCGGTAACAATAGACAAATATAAAACATGTCCTATGATACTGTTGGCTATTTGATACCGGGGGGTAGCCAACTTGGGTGGTATTAGAGAAAAGAAAATCTTCAAACTTTCATAGGAGGCAATGACTACTTATACTTACTTATACTATTTATACAGCTCAGTAGAATCTGTTTCTTGAGATCCAGGGCAAAGCAGGAAGAAGGGACCTCCCCGGCAGTGGCTGGAGTAAGTACACGTACAGAGCCAGAAGCATCAAGGCTCTTCCTTCAGGACAGATTTTCTGGGGATTTTGTCAACCCGATGCCTCTCAGATTTTAGAGACTTTTAAGAGCAGGGGACTTTTCTGCAGTGGAGCCCAAAACATTTTACATCTCTTACGTTTTCTACTTGAATTTTAGAGGGTAATTTAGCTAGTGGGTAGGAGTAACACATTCCTAACAAGCCCACTTTATAGATGAATGCACTGAACCCCAAGACACAGGGGAACTCATGTCGCCCAACCACATAGCAAGGGCCTTCCTAGATCTTGGAATTCAGACTTGATGACATTTCCTTTCTCCAGCCACTGCCAGGGTTCAGAACCTGTTCTCAATGACTCACCACTAGTGCCCCTGATCCCTGACCTGCTGTGGCCTCTGACGCTGGCACCCACTGCCACAGGTAGATTTTTACCCTCAGCTTCCTCTTCCCCTGACTCCTTGTCCAGATCCTGTGAATGTGAAGGATGTCAAGGTTTCCGCAGGGCTCCACACTGTGCCCAGGGTCTGGCCTCATGCTTAGCACAGAGTGGAATACAATAAATATTTACTCTGTACCATGGCTCTCTTCCCTCCTTTTACTCCCTGCCCCATCCACTACTGGCCTTGTTGTTCCATCAGAGCGGCTCTTACTGTAATATGATTAAGGTCTGTGGTTGAATTAATTGTATTGTGCCAATGTCCGTTTCCTGCTTTTGATGTTGTAGCTGTGTGAGATGTCACATCTGGGGAGCTGGATGATGGTTCAGGGGACCTCTTTGCACTATCCTGGCAATTATTTGTGAGTCTTTAATTAGTTCAAAGTGAAAAGTTAAAAGAAATTATAACAGCTCTCACTAAATCTTCAGTGAAATCTCTTGCGAGCTTAAGACGATGGGCCTTTTCATCCTCATCCCATTTGACAATTGTCATCCATGCCCTCTTGGAATTTTTTCTCTCCTTGGCTTCCTTGATACTGGACCACTTTATTTTTCCCTGTCCACTCTAGTTACTCTTTTTTTTAGATAGAGGGCCGGCCATTAACTTTTGGAATTTCTCAAGGCCCCTCCTCGGCCCACTGCTCTTCCCTAGGCTTCTCCTGCATCACCTGGGCATCAGTGACCCCTGCTGCAAAGATGACTTACAAATGCACACCTCCAGTCCAGACTATTTCCCTGCACCCAGGTTTCCCCTTGGATACTGCAGTGGCCCCTCCATTGCAACAAGATCGGCCCCTTCCCTTCCAACAGTCTCTCTCTGGCTCCCAACTCCAACATGGTCCCAGGCCTACTTGAGTGTTTCCTAGCTCAGTGGACGGCTGTCATCTACCAATTTAGCAAACAAGAAACAATGTACTTTTTCCACCCTTATCACCAGTATCCTAGTCTGAGCCACCAACCTCTCCTCTGGATGATCACAGCAGCCTTTCAGCTGCTCCTAGGGCCATCCCTGCTCTACACAGCAGCTTAAGTGTTCTGTGTAAAATGCAAATCTGGTCATGCCCTTCTCTAGTTAAAATCTTTCATGATTTCCCATTGCTCAGAGGGAAAAAAATGAAATCCTTTCACTGACCTTCAAGATCCTACAAGTTCTGGATTTTATCCAAATCTGCTGCCTCATCCCCTATTCAGCTCCCATTGCTTACTGCACTCTTGCCCTTCTGGACTTTTTTAAGCTACTCAAACAAGTTTTGTTCCCTTCTGCCACAGGGCTTTGGAACATGCTCCACTCACTATGCCTGGAATAATTTTCCTCCTCTCTTCCCCTAGTTAGTTCTTACTTATTCTTCATGTCTTGGCCCAAATGTCAACCCCATATGAAGCCTCTTACCAGTCTTCAGCCCAAAGCAAATCCTTCTCTTAGAAGCTATTGGACAATGCCAGCATTCAGCCAGAACGCTAGTTGCAAAATCTAAAATATTTCTGCGCAAATTAGTAAATAGCCACCACCTCAAGTATACTTCCTTCAGCCACTGGAGAGTTGTCTCCAGGCACAGCATGGAACCTTCAGACACCAAGCTTTATGTGGGTTACCTTTAGTCCATGCTTATTAGATATTTTGACTCTCTCTCTTATTTTTATGTATCATGTACCTCTCCTCTACAACATTTATTACACTTGAATTTCACACCTATTTTGAGATTATTTGTTGAATATCTCTAAGTTCTGTTAGGGGGAGGACCATGCTCACCAATATTTTCCCCATATTGAATACAGAGTAGACACTGAATAAATATGTGCTCAACGAATGACTAATTTAAGTGAATGAGCAGAAATTTCTCAGGTATCATCCAATTTGACCCCCGAGTCCCACAAAGAGGAAGCTGCCAGCTAATTCTGCCCTGGCTCAGCAGCAAGTCCCCATCCAGTGCTCTTTCCATTCTCCCACCCTGTCTCCTTCAAGATGTCTTGCAGAAGACACTCTTTATTATTCCCATCCCCAGATAATTTCAGTGCTTCCAGACTCTTCAGCATCCCATATCCTCCATCCTGTTACCATGACCCAGTTTCAGACTTCGAAACTCAAGCGTTGCTGACAAATCTGTGTGTGGCTTTTTTTTTTCCTATTCTCTAAATAAAAGATTAAATCAGAATGGTCATGCATATGCTGTCTCAAAATAGTGCTTTATTTAGAGACAGAAAGTGTTAGTTATTACTGGCATTTAACATTTGTTGAGTGAACAAAATCTGCTGAACATTGAAGAGAACATGGGATTGAAGAGTTCCTGCCCGGTGTGTGTTGGGGCCTAAATTAGACCCAGATGAATCACTAACGTGCAGAAGGACGGATGTACAGAGAGCCCAGTTGCAATGCATACAACATGCTCCAACCGGGGGTGGCGGGGTGGGGGGGGAGGGATTGTCCCTGAGAAAAGGCGACACTGTGTTCAGGGCTTAGACGTAGCCTTAGGCCATTTTAAAAATAGCAAAGTGAATGATAAACTCCACGTGAGTCCTTAGAAACAGAAAAGTCTTGGAAATTTTATATATTTCTTCCTTGCAGAGCCTTCCCTAAGGGGAATGTAGTCCATAGATTCCTACTGAGATGCAGGCAGCCCCTGGCCCCCTGTCAGCAGGAACTGCTGTAGAAAGCCTGCTGGGCTTCAGAAAGAATCACATTGCACTGGACTGTGTGTCCAAGGATGACTACATACTGTTGCTGTTCTCCACCTCTACCCCGAAAAATTACAAAGTTGGTAGAATTTAAGGAAAGATCACTCCTTATCCCCGGCTTTTTTTTTTTTTTTTTTTTTTTTTTTCTGCATTGGGGTGGACTCTTGAGTCTCACTCTGCCCCATCAGGGCCCATGGCATCCCAGAAGCCCAAGCAAAGAACAGGTATTACTTCTGTAGGTTCTGAACTGAATCCAAGGCACCATGAGAATTCCAGCAAATTAGATTTTGGCCTGGATGTCAAGGCGCTGCTGGAGTGATTCTGTCACACACTTGGGCAAATCGTTTAGCCTCTCTGAGCCCCTGTTTCTTTTTCTGAGAATTGGACATCAGTAATGCCTAGCTTGCTGGGCTGTTGCAAGAATTAAATAAATGAACGTATTGAAAGAACCAGCATATGGCCTGGAACAGGCATTGGTGATGTTTCCAGCACTGGAACATACCACCTTTATCTAGCCAACTAAACAGAAACTCGAGATCAGGTCTAAATTTAAGCTAACAATTACAGACTCATAAAGTTTTTAACTCAGTAGATCACATTCATTTGTCTAAAGGTCATTAGCCTTTAAGAGGGGACAAGAAACACATGGACACCTGATATCCCCAGGGGAGTCAGCATTCTCTTCTTAGCCTTTCAATATTGTTAACAGTCCTGGGAAAATACAGGAGGCAGAGCTTTAAAAAGAAGATATCTGATTGGATGCAAGTCTCAAATATAACAAGATGCTGAGAATTGACTTAACAGAGAGTATTTTTTATATTGTGAAGTGATTATCATACTCTTTCAATTTGAACATTATTGTGAACATATGAGACTGCTGTACACAGGTCATAAAAATGTCAAAAGAGTGAATAGATTTAGCATGAAGTATTAACCTTGGGAAAAAGCATTTCTAAAGATGTAACCCCCTTCCCATTAATGTGAGTGATTAAGCACTCAGCGTGAAAGTCATAGCTGTGATAAGACCATGACCTCCCTCATGGTTTCTTACTCCACCAAGCTTACCAAAGAAGCTTTAAGGCGTCTTGTCAGAGGGACAAGCTAGAGCAAGACAGTGATTCTGCCCCAGGTGACTCTGGGCTAGTGGACAGAGCACAGATGCCCAGAGGCAAGTCATTTAAAGCTCAGTTTTGCAGGTGGAAAAATGGAGCTATTTCTTTCTCTGCCTGTCTCCTGATCACATCTTATTGGAGGAGAGAGATCCTACATTGGGGCCTCAGAGTCTGCCCTCCCTGTGTGGTTCCCAGGAGAGGACACAGATTGGTGTCCCAGGACACCATGCCCACTACCCTCCACCATGCAGTGGAGGGTAGTGGGCCCTGGATTCAGAGTCAGAGAGCTAGGGCTCTATTCTAGGTCTGCAGCTGGGAAGCTGCTAGCCTTGGGCAGGCCTTTAAGTACCAGCTCTGCCATCTGTATCGTGGTATTACATGAAAAATAAAATTAAAAGAAAGTCAGAGGAAGAAGAAGTACAGAGAGATGGAGAGAGAAAGAGACGGAGAGATAGATAACAGCCTGCCCCTTACCTCAGGTATGTGCTGCATCGCAGCACGTGCTCTGGGAAGAGGCTGATTTTCTTGTGCTCTCCCAGTTGACCTTCTTCCTCTCCATGGCTGTTTCCAGGCTGGTGAACCCAGTTTCACCCACATGCAGAATCACCTTTGTCCACATTAAGCCACGTGATAAGTAACATGTGTCTGCATCCCTGTCTCTACCTGGCCGTGGAGGTGAGCATGTGTACCTTTTTACCCAGAACTGTGCCAGAAGGCAACTAAGGATGAAGTCTCCATCAACTCCTGATTAGCTGTTGTCACCGTAGTGTAGAATTCAGAGATGACATGGCAGCCGGACAGGGCAGGTGTAGGGCCAGGCAGCTGCGGGATGTAGACCTGGGCACAAGGATGATGAGCAGGTCCAACAAGTGGTAGGGAATTAGCCCAGGGGTAAAGTTTGTGTCTGAGATTAAAATCAGTCTCCAGGGACTTCCCTGGTGGCGCAGTGGTTGAGAGTCCGCCTACCGATACAGGGGACGCGGGTTCGTGCCCCGGTCCGGGAAGATCCCACATGCCGCGGAGAGGCTGGGCCCGTGAGCCATGGCCGCTGAGCCTGCGTGTCCAGAGCCTGTGCTCCGCAGTGGGAGAGGCCACAACAGTGAAAGGTCCGCGTACCGCAAAAAAAAAAAAAAAAAAAAATTCAGTCCCCAGTCGAGGCTAGGGGTCAAGAAGAAGCTGAGTGTCCCTCGAAACAGATGGACCCAGAAATGAGGAGTCTTATGCACAGATACCTCAAAGATCTGTCAAGCTGGAACTGGTTTTAAGGAATCTGTCTTGGGGGACAGGGATAGTCACGGAGCTTGTGTTTAGAGGCACAGATCCAGGTATTCCTGGGAGCCTGAGGGACAGGTAAGGTTACCGGAGTGATAACTAGAATGAGATCAAGCCGAATGCCTGTACCAGGAAAGAGCCTGCCTGGAAAAACTCCAGCACTGCGAGCTTTGAGCTGGGAGCTGGGAGTATGTGGTGACCAGCACAGACACTTGTCACCCCTTGGGGCAGGAGAACAAGAATGAATCCAGGCAGAAGGTGGGAGGGTTGCCAAGTCAGCCTGACATGGAGGCAGATTTTGTATTCAGCAAAGAACATTTAGGAAGGGGTTGGGGTAAGCTGAGGCTGCTTAAGCAATGATGGGTCTGTAAACCTGAGTGGGGAAAGGTGGGTCCAGCCATGGTGGAATGGCAGAGGAAAGAGATAGTGGGGTCTTACTGCCTAGCACCCTTCCTGTAGCAGATACCTCTCATGCACTGCTTCAGATCCTCTTGGCTTTGCCTGTCTTTGGGACCATTGACCACTTTGTTCTGCTCCAGCTCCTGTTGCGATGACCAGCTCTGTGCAGGTTCCCCAGTGGACTGCACAGCACTTTGCATCTTGCCCACATTACGTACCTCTCACCTCATGGCTGAGTGTCTCTCTATTGATGCTGAGATATCAAACTCTGTTGGACTCACTCTGATACCAATGCAAGCTCAACATGGAAGTGCAGGGAGGTCAAGACCCAGTGTTAGAACTTTTGAGCAATAGGAGACAGGAGCCTGTAGATAAATTATTATCTGATCTTCCCTTCACTCAGACTCTCTTGAGACCCAGTATTCCCTGTAGACTCCCAGAAGCCCACGGGCAAGAAGTCAGTCACATGGACCCCACATAGGGGCTAGCTCGCTAACTCTTCCTACCGCCTCTGCCTCCTTTCTTACCTCACTCTTGCTTCCCTAGCATTGAAAGTAGGAGCAGATAAGCCTTAGCCTCAGGCTCTGCTTCATGGAGAAACTCTCCTTCCTGCTACCATTTTCATTTCTTAGCATTTGATATAAGGTGAATTCATCCAGGAGAGAAAAGGAATTTGTTACAGGAAGGACCTCATTTATACATGATACAGTGTCACCCCTGATGTGGTTCTGCAATCCAGACTCAGATCTTCATTTTAGTGAAGCCCCAGGGTGTGAAAGTTTGCCCCAAATGGACCCTTATCTGTAGTTGAGGTCTGTCACTCTTTTTATGGACCCCTGGAGCAGCTTTTCCTTTCTCTCAGCCAGGGAAACTCTTCCCTGTTGTCCTCTGTCCTTGGGGGTTCTTGGTCCATTTTTTGAACAATTTTTTCGAGTGCCTCCTGGGCACCCCCCTTTGGTTCACATAAGAGAACCCAGTCACTTATTCACATGTCACTTATTCCTATGAATACCCAGCCAGCTCATTTTAGCCATTTGTCTTTTTTTAAATAAATTTATTTATTTTATTTATTTATTATTTTTGGCTGCATTGTGTCTTCGTTGCTGTGTGCTGGCTTTCTCTAGGTGTGGTGAGCAGGGGCTACTCTTCGTTGCGGTGAGCGGGCTTCTCATTGCTGTGGCTTCTCTTGTTGCAAAGCACGGGCTCTAGGCGCGCGGGCTTCAGTAGTTGTGGCGCACAGGCTTAGCTGCTCCACGGCATGTGGGATCTTCCCAGACCAGGGCTGGAACCCATGTCCCCTGCATTGGCAGGCGGATTCTTAACCACTGCACCACCCAGGAAGCCCTAGCCATTTGTCTTATCCCTCTCCCACTGAACACCCACCCTTCGGTCACCCGATATGGAAGTTTTCCCTTTTATGACTACCCAAGCCAGTCGAAGCTTTTTACGCGGGCCTCTCACTGTTGTGGCCTCTCCCGTTGCGGAGCACAGGCTCCTGAGGCGCAGGCTCAGCGGCCATGGCTCACGGGCCTAGCCGCTCCGCGGCATGTGGTATTTTCCTGGACCGGGGCACAAACCCATGTCCCCTGCATCGGCAGGCGGACTCTCAACCACTGCGCCACCAGGGAAGCCCCCAGTCGAAGCTTTTAAGAACAGTCATAAGACATTCACTGTTCTCAGTTGAGACTCCTCCCCATCAGTAAGCTATGAAAGCTCATTTTTTGCTGTCTGTTAAGACTCCAAGATCCTTAAAAGAGAACTATCATGATGAAAATCATATTCTAGTATCTTTTGCTATGGCACTAACACCATATTAGGCCGTTAAGGCATAACTCATTACAATTAAAGATGCTTCTCACTAATAGTCTTCAGTTCTTCCTCATCTTTATTTTACGCCAGCTCAGCATCGTTGCTCTACTGATATGCCCAACATCCCTGTAACTGTCTTTAGCAAGTTTAGCTATCAAGTTCTCAAAATTAAACAAAAAAGTGTTTTTTGCTCCAAATCATATGTGGGGAAAACAGTGTGTACCTTCCACAGGAAACTTAATTTCATCTTGGTAGGAATGGTCCTGCCCCAAATTCTCATGGCCTCTTTCCCCAACCCTCATTGCACGCCCATTTCAGAGATTCCTGAGCATCTCAGCTTCCTGCTTCCTGTTGAGGGTGGACTTCCAGCCACACCAACTTCCGTGCCGGGGCTGGGCAGGTGGATGGCTCCATGCCAGCCTCCACCCTGCTGTGTTCTCTGTTGCTTTCCTCCAGCCACGCTTCTGTGTTCACTGCTTGGGTTCTCAGTCCCTGTGGGGCAGCCTTCACAGCCCAGTGCACGACAGCAGATCACAGTGAGAACCAGGCGGGCTGGCAACCTCTTCTCCACAAATTGTAGACGACATGGGTGCTAAGTGAGCAACAGAGCCTCCCTCAGTCACTGCCACAGCCCCATCACTGTAACACTTAAAAAAAAAAAAAAGCTTTCTTTTTTAGAGTAGTTTTAGGTTTATAGACAATTGAGCAGAAAGTAGAGTTCCCATACACCCCCTAACCCCACACATGCACAGCCACCTCTACTATCAGCTCTCCCACCCGAGGGTACATTTGTTACAAGCATGAACCTAACTGACACATCATTATCACCCAAAGTCCATAGTTTCAATAACAGTTCACACTTGCTGCTGTACGTCCTATGGGTTTTGATGAATTTATACTGACATGTAGCCACCATTATAGTATCATACAGAATAGTTTTACTGCCCTAAATATCCTCTGTGCTCCACCTATTCACCCCTCCCCCCTGCTAGCCCCTGTCAGCCACTGATCTCTTTACTGTGTCCATAGTTTTGCCTTTTCCAGAATGTCCTGTGGTTGAAATCATACACTCTGTAACCTTTTCAGATTGGCTTCTTTCACTTAGTAGTGTGCGTTTAAGATTCCTGTCTTTTCATGGTTTGATGGCTTATTACTTTTTAGTGCTGCATAGTATTCCAGTCTGGATATACTACCGTTTATCCATTCACCTACTGAAGGACATCTTGGTTTCTTCCAAGTTTGGGCAATTATGAATAAAGCTGCTGTTAACATCCTTGTGCAGATTTTTGTGTGGACGTAAGTTTTCAACTAATCTGAGGTAAATACCAAGAAGCATAATGGCTGGATTATGTGCCCAGAATATGTTAGTTTTGTCAGAAGCTGCCAAACTGTCTTCCCAAATAGCTGAATTTTCCATTCCCACTAGCTATGAATGAGAGTTCCTGTTGCTCCACATCCTCATCAGCATTTGGTGTTGTCAATGTTTTGGATTTTCATCAATCTAGTAGGTGTGGAATGGTATGCATTGCAGCACTTTGAAGCCAATATTTTCTACCACTTAAGAGCATCTTGGATAGATGCTAAGACTTTTTGTTCACTTTCAGTTATGAAACCAATCGTATCCAGTTTACAACTTCATTCTTCTATCAGATGTAAATCTTCCCCTCTGGCATCACTGGTTGGACGTCTCCCTTTTCATCTTCTGTCTCTAGTTCCCATGAGAGTAGGAGCTGGGAGGAGGGCCTGAGGATAAACAGCAAACATCTCTTTATTCTCAGTTGTGATCTTCTTTTTCATTACTGTTTCTCTGCAGGTACAAACAGGAAGGCTCAAACAGTGTTCACTCATTCATGAGAATCTCACACACCTCTGTCCTTCCAAACGATGGGAGAGCAGGCTCTTCTGCCACCCATGGTCAGTTCCCCCATCTTTCTCCATCCTCTTCCCTTTTCCTTCACAGGGCACACCGTCTGCTGCTTACACAGAAGTCCAAATGCAAAATCAGGTCCCAGTCTCCCCTTCTTAAGGCATTCCAGTCTTCATGAGGAATTCTCTTCAAGTCTTCTACTGGATTTCAGGTTGAGGATGGGCTGGTGCAGAGAGAAGGAGAAGAGAAGGAAATGACCTCTGTTCAGGAACATTCCACCAGTGGTTCCCAGACCAGTGGCCCCATTACCCTTGCTCACTCCTCTCCCCAGTTCTCTCCCCACACAGACTGAGAGATGGGGGGGATCTAGGGTAGGGGTGGTTACTGAAGGGCTTTTTCTATTATGGGGCAGGAGTCTGGTCCAGCTTTCAGATGCTGGACCCTGACTGATACAGAGACTTTCTCTAGAATATGGGGTACCCAGAGCTCCTTCTCCTTCAGCTAAAGGCTGGAATTTTTAAATCAGGGGACAACTGGGAAAACCCCACTGAGTATCTCAATACAGGACATCAGAGGGGGACTTCACAGCCGCCCTCATCTGAGCAGTCAAGCAGTTAATGACCTATTGGTATTCATGTCAAAAAGTTGACTATGTCAAACATGAGATGCTCATGCTAAGTCCACCCTCACCTTTATGTGACCTGCCCTTGGGGACGAGCAGGCAGGTATTATTCGCCTGATGATCCTGCTTCCTCACTTGAAGATGACGTTTGGTTACACCTTAGCCTGCTTCCCTCCAGCTGAATAAACTCCTACCCCCCCATTGCCCAGCTCCTAGTTTTCCTGACCAGGACTGTGGGTGATATAAATGCAAAGCAAGCCTGGTCCTAATTTCTGGAGACCCCAAGAGGATAACTCTCAGAATGAGACCAGTTCTGATTGGCTGAGTTTTCATCAGCAGAGATCGTTAAGAGCCTGACCCGTGAGGCTTGCGGTTCACGGCTGGTGTGAGCCTCAGATGTGTGGGTGTGCGGGGCTTCCCAGATGCTATTAGTTGCCGTTGTCTCTCCAAGGTGTTCTACTTTATAAAGATCACTTTGGGTTCCTTTTCTGCTGAACCTAATTTTTCCCTCCAGGGGTAACAACTTTCCCCACTTTAAAATAATGGTGCAACTTTAGTGATTTAATTTAGAGAGGCGATGAAGTGACCATTAACGAGTTTAGCAAATGGATAAAAAGCCTTTCACAAATTCCTCAAAAAATAAACATTCCTATCTTCGAAAGTTTTACTAAGTACAGCCCTTAAAGAACTAACCACCTGAGCATATACTTTTTGACATTTGACTTCTCCAGGATTCAGTTTTATTCAAATCTGGTTATGGTGTTGGGCAAAGGTTAAAATATGACCCCAGGGCGAAGCGAGAGGTCATTCAGTGAGTCATTCCTATGGGGCAGAGGTGGCAGGCACCAAGACCAGGAAGGAGTTTCTGGGAGCAGGGTAAGGTTATCGTCAAAGGATGCCTTCAACATCAGGCCAGGCTAGGATAAGAGGAACTCGGGTCAGTTACCCTCCGAGTTGGGACAGCACTTGGAGGGTAGGGCTAGAAGAGCTTGGAGACTACTGCAACAGTCCGGGTACATGCACATGATGGCTTGGATCAAGCGGTAACAGTGGGAATGAGAAAGTGGGCACATTCAGGGCATGCTCTGCAGGTCGAGCTGAAAGAACCTGATGATGACTTGGATATGGCAGATGAGGGAGAATCAGTGGTGACTCCTAGGTGTTTAGCTTTAAACAAAAATAGTGGTGGTCGGTGGGTATAGTGGTGCTATTTAGGGGGAAAGGGAAGACGGAGGGATGGACAGGGATTCAAAAGGGGGAAGCAATTTGAGGACATTTAACCTTTAGGTAAGCAGAAGACACACCTCTGTTGGAAAGGGGGACAGATTGTTTTAAAGTTCAGTGTTCTTAAGCTGGGAATCATTTCTGCCTTTTCCTGCAGTGTTCAGTTAATTTGCAGTAGCTTGTTTGTTCTGTATAAACCTTGCCCTTCTCTGGAGTGTTCTTGTCTTCATCTCTGAAGACAAATTCAGGGCTGAAGAGAATTGTTATTCCAGAGTCTGTGCTCACAGAGTAGATGGTAGTGCTTGAAGACCTTTATGTGTTTCATGCAAGCTATTTCCGTAAATGAAGTCGAGTAGATATTAACCAGTAAATATAGTATCCTAAATGCCAATGATCTGTACCTAAATGGATGATTTGGTATAAACAAAATATTATTGCCAGGGATAGTGACCTTGGGAGGGAATTTGCAGGAAAATAAAATGCCATGGTTTGGCTAAGGGGTTGAGAGGCAGGAAGGAAGATACACAAAGAAAGGACACTAACAGACCAGCATTAAGGACTCCAAGGCTATGGAATCTTTTCTCTTCTCCCCTGGGCTAACACAAGGGCAGCTTTCTTCCTCAAAGGAAACTCAAAGTGTTTTAGGAGTCAAAGGGTGACCTCAGCAGTGATAGGATCTTATAACTGTTGGAATATTGGGGGAATAATCAGGAAAAACAAGGTAATGTGGAGGGAGCTTCCTACTTCTCTGCTGACAGAGAGAAGTATGCTGGGACCATTAGCATAAATCCTAAAGCTAAACACCAAGGGGGCTATAACTCATCGTTCTGAGAAACTCAGGAATGCATCTGTGCTACTTAAGGGACTAGAAGTAATAGGATCCCTCTCCTGCTCATTCCTCGTTCCACTGAAAGAAAGGGTGGGGGACCCACACAGTCAGACTCACTTTGTTTCCTAAATCCATCACTTTGTACAGAAAAAAAAAAAAACATTGGTTATTGCTGCATGCAATGATGTCATTGTTGACTTGTCTGGATCAGGGAAGAAGGGATTTCCTCCTGAACAGGACTCAGAGAATGTGGCTGATAATTGCTTTAGCTGGCTTGCATGGCTGGTCATGCACCAGGTGGATTTGGGGAAGTGGTACGAAATAAGGGGCAGAAATCAAAGAGAAAGAGGCAAGACTCGTGGATTTGGGGTCTTGCATTGTCACCTCAGACCCTGATTCTGATTGTGGCCTTGGGTTTCTATGTCATGGTTTCTCTACTTAGAAAATAGTAATGATGGTTAGGTCATAGATTATGTATTTGCTTTAAAACAGTATTAAGTGGCTTGCCTTAAAATACTATCCAGACACAGCATATTATTTAGATATCGAACTTAGGACATACATATAGATACAGATACACAGCTATAGACACACACACACCCAGTGCAGCTGTGCCATTACATAAAACCCCACCAATGATGGCCCAGTAACATTGCACCCCCTGTCCTACCTGTCACCACCTTGCTACAGTCACTGCAGCCACACTGGTCCCCTTACTGTCCAAACACATCAAGATTGTTCCTACCTCAGGGCCTGTGCACCTGCTGACCGCAATGCCTGAAATGCCCTTCTTCCTGATGTTTGCATGTCTCGTTCTTCCACTTTATTCAGATCTCTGCTTAGATTTCACCTGCTTAGAAAAGCCTGTGCTGACCTACCCATCTAAAATATCGCTGCCCCCTCACCTTTCCATCTCTTTACCTCCTTTTCCTCACAGTATTTCTCACCTCCTGGCATTATCAAGCACAGATATCTGTTTACCGATGTGTGGTCTGAGCCTCTCACTAAAATGAGAACTTCATGAGAACATGGAGAGGACGCATGTCCACACCCCAGTGCCCACGACGTTGCTCAGCACCCAGCCCAGGTAGCTCAGTAAGTTTTTGCTGAATGAGTGAATGATACCAAAACAAACAAATGATTGTCAACTCAGTGCTGAAAAAGATCAATCTTTACCCTGTGCAATGAGGGTTTGAGAATCCAAAACATGTTGTAACAGCTTTTTAAAATATCATCTGCTGAGATGGCGATGGATAGTCCTTTGAAGTTGGGCGTTTGGCTTTTAGCTGAACTTCTCCAGACTTTGGCTCCTCCGAGCACTCTGCTCAGGATTTAAGGCTGTGGAGCTATGGTGGAGGTGAGAGTCACAGGGTAGCTGATACAGGAGGCAGGGGTGATGCTGAGTGGAGGTTTGGGGGCTTCAGACCTCCTCTCGTGAATCTTTATCTGCCCCCCTTTACGTCTCCAGCCATGGAGACTAAGCATCGGCGGTGCCTTCCAAGGCGTCTTCAGGACCGGCCTCTCCCACCTCCACGCGTCTACGCCCTCCCCCCCCCCCCCCCAGCCCTCAATCCCCTCCCTTGGGGAGGTTCTGATGAGACCACACGGGGGCGCTGTAAGTGGGAATGGCTTCATCAAAGGAAGTCAGGACGGCCAACAGGACGCACCACAGGACAGGACGAGCAAAGGGACGGGAACCCCCAGGATAGGACGCCCAGCCTTTCCTCTCTGACTCCGCCCTCCCCGCGCCCTCACCCTCTCCTCCTCCAAGGTGTCACCTCAGCTCAGTAATCTTCAGCTTCCACAGCTTTTCTTGGTAACTGATCCCATATGTTCATTACTCTGTGTACAGCACACGTCTGTTTCCATTGCTTATTTACAGTTTAAATTAGAAACGGGTGTTGCTCTCTAAAGCAAATTGGCTACTGTCCGTCTTTTCCTTTTCCCCCCCGGCACCCATCCCGGTTCCAAGGGCTCTGTGCTGACAGCCCCGAGGAAGGCTGACGGGAAGCTGCCTTTGGGGCTTTAGCCCCTTCTTCTTCTTCCGTATTTATTTTATAATGTATTGTCTATCCACCAAGACCATGCTCCCGGGCAGCCAGATGCAACTGTTTTATTTGACAGATATCTGTTGGGCCTCCAAGCACTGGCTAGTGCTTCCTTCATGAAGTTTGTAGTCAGAGGCAGAGGAAGAGAGCAAGCATGTAACCACACAAATAAGCACATCATTGCTACTAATTGGTGCTGTGAGGGGAAGGTAAGTAGTGCTACCTGAGAGTCTAACTTGCTTTTGGTGGCTAAGCATATGGTATTGAAGTTTATTCCTAGTAGACAAGTAGAAGTTAACCAGGTAAAATTTGAGGAGCTGCATGTGTGAAGAACCAGCGCTAAGGACATTTAAGACCCAGGTGGATAGGTTACCGCAAGGAAAGGGGGAAAGAGGAGACTGCGGAAGGAAGCACTGAGATCAACCAGGGTGCTATCAGCCATTCCAGTGACTTTTAATTTTATCCTAAAGGCAATGGGAAGTCATTGGAGAGTTTATAGCAGAAAAACAAAAGATTTGATACAATTAATTATTTTAAGACCATTGCTCTTGCTATTGTAAGGACAGCGGTTTGGAAAAAGGTGAGAAGGGAAACGATAGACCAGTTAGGAGGCTGTCACAGTGGCCGAGGGAGGGAAACGACCCAACCGGGAGATCAAAATAAGGGTGGAAAGAAGTAAACAGAGTTGTCTTTTGAAGGATGTCTTCAGAAGGACTTCTTAGAGTCCCACCAGCCCTTGACTGCATGCTTCAGGATTTCTAGTAAGGGAGAAAAGGGACCCCTTCCCCCCCTCCGTGGTTAAGCCATTGTCTCTGTCCCATGAAGCTGACAGTGATCCGTAACTGTTGTGTACTCTGCATCCTTGCATTGGCTCAGCTTGTGGTTCACTGCAGCTCAGTGGGCTAGCATGTGTAAAGTTCTTGGTTGTGCCTGCAGTACGTGATGAGCCACAAAGCTAAACACACCCCAGCCATCGCAGCCTCTTTGGGGTAGTGTGGCCAACTCCTTCTTCTCAGGGAACTTCAGAGGGGAATCAGGACCTTGATCTTCTTTGACAGCTTTCTCTCCAGCTCTTTCCCAATAGTCTCCTTTCCTGTGACCCTCTGGACACGGTGGCAAATGTTCAGGCATCCTGATGTCAACTTCTTAGTGGAAGGGGGCTGAAAGCATCACTAGATGAAAGAATGGGCCAAACTGTGCCGGTATCACGAGCCCCAGCAGTTGGTCATATTTCCACTATGGCATCAATTCCCCACCTTGCGTTACGGTTATAGAACAAGCTCCCGAGGGCAAGGACTTAACCTCAACCAAGGTTGTTTCCCCACAGTGCACGTAGCACTAAATGCAAATGGGTTGAAATGTACTAACATAAAGCCACGTGGATTGGCTGTTACCATGTAAGCCATATTTTATCTCAGCTACCTCACTTGAGCCTCACAGACAATGACACGGTCTCCATTCTATACATGAAAAATCTATGGCTTAGAGGGAGTTAATGACATTGCCAAAGTCACATGGAGAGTCTGGTGAGCACCAGAGTAGACCCCTGGGCCTCTGATTCAGGACACCATGTTGGACAAAAGGAGGGAGCATCTACATGGACCGCAGTGGGAAAAGGGCCCCTCAGGACTGTGCAGGATCCTGGTCCAGGCTTGCTGCTGTTATCCCAAGGCGATTACCTGAATATTTCTTTCTGCTTAGTTCTGGCCATCGGGTTGTTTACCACTGTTTCTAGAACTTAGCCTGTTGAGGAAGGATATAGGCTTGATTTAGGCTTATAAGGTTTTATTCCTATTTATATACAATGAAAGACACTAAGATATGAAGTAATTTATTTACACTCACTTAGTAAGTGGCCGAGCTAGAATAGGAAACCAGGTCTGTTGACTCCAAAACCCTTTTTTTTTTTTTTTTTTTTTTTGCGGTATGCGGGCCTCTCCCTGTTGTGGCCTCTCCCGTTGCGGAGCACAGGCTCCGGACGTGCAGGCTCAGCGGCCATGGCTCACGGGCCCAGCCGCTCCGCGGCATGTGGGATCCTCCCGGACCGGGGCACGAACCCGTGTCCCCTGCATCGGCAGGCGGACTCTCAAACACTGCGCCACCAGGGAAGCCCCTACTCCAAAACCCTTTTACTTTCTGCCACCAGTGCGTCTCAAATAGGAATCTGGGTAGACTTTGGACACAAGTTGGTGTGTCCAGACCAGAGACTCATGAAGCCACAAAATCAACATGGCCCAAGTTTCTAAAGCATCACTTTTAATAAGTAATTTGGGGAAAAATCATGACTTTTCATATCGCACTGTGGAATCGAATGCCACAATTATATCATATGTTAAAGATGAAATACAAGACTTTAAAGAAATTCCACGCCTGCCATAAGCACCTTGGTCTAGGCCTATAGACATGGTTCCAATTCCTCCCCACTCCCCTGGTCTTTTACTTCTTTCTGCAGTTGTGGGTGCTTTGGTGGAATGGTTTGAGAGGCCCCCAGCGCCAGCACACTGGTTTCCCATAACACTGAGCAGCCACTGTTATTAACTGTTTTCTGTCCACCCTGCAGAGGAAAGCTGCTGGTCAGAAACTGAGCTCCAGTTTCACAATCACAAAATAACTGCCTCTTATAATATGTGCACTTTCTGTGGGTATATTTTATCTGTAATTATGTCGGGAGAGGTATGAAAAAAGGAGTTTTAAGTGTAAGTGATGTCTGTAGCACACAACATCTCACACAGCCTAAGAGCTCAGTAATTGAGAGTTACTTGTATTACATGATTTCTTAGCTCTCACAATCATCATAAGAAATCACAGTGTCTTTTATAACCAAGGTCACAATCTTTATGCATTCCATGTATCACAGACATAACAGAAGGACCATAATGATGCCAGGTAGGCATTCAGAACTCCCTGGAGAAAGCAACTTTCCCATTAATGTTACACTCACAAGGACACAGACATCAGTTTCTGTATCAGAATGAACAGGGAAGAAAGACAGCTTATTCATTTTTAACTGGCTCTGGCGTATTAAGTTCTCATCTCAGGTTAATGGTGGAATTACATTCTGGCAGGTCCTCAGTGTTAACTAACAAGCTGGGGTTAATGGTGGCACAGATATGCGCTGTCCAACCAGAAACCTGATCTCTCCACGTACTAGACATGACGCCTTGAGAGCAGCAAGAATCACAGTAATTACAGCTGGTATGGAGAGTGCTGTTTCTAGTACAGAGAAGCCTTTTCCCCCTACTCTGTTGGCAAATCACTGATTTCTTCCTTTACTTAAAGCTAGCTGGAATACCAGCCTTTCTGAGTTATTTCCATAGAAACAATTTCACATTGGAATTTTGGTACTAAACCAACGTAATGCGATCACCTTAACATAGACAGTGACATGAATCTATACAACTCCTGCTTTCCTGGTTGTCTTTGCTATCACGTGTCAGTCTCTGCTGGCTTTTCACTATAAAAGGATGCGATGCTTTGGTCTCAAGTACTAAAGAGTCAGATGATCTCCTGCGTTAAAAACCATAATGCTCAGGAGGCCATAAAAAGCTCAGTAATACTGAATGTTAAAATAATGACAGCTTGATGAGATGTGGATCGTTGGAATGTACAAGTTCCCATTGCTGAGTGATGTAGCAGTACAGTGACCACACAGCAGCCTGCATGCTGTCTGGTTCTTTCCAAAGGCTTCATCCTCCCATTGAGCCACTTGGGAAACTCTCCATTAAAATGGTTAAGACTTAGTGGGGCGAGGAGGGAGGAGGCAGTCAGAGGAAGGGGGATGTTGTTACTGTTTAATTTCACTGTATTGTTAAAATGAAGAATCCTCGTTTCTAGATCTCAATGTGATTCTTAAACATGAGTGTGATTGCAGTTTTAAGCTGTACTGAGAGAAGACTTTTTGCTCCTGATTAGAGCAAATGTGAAATAAGGTGAAAGTATAATCACTTCTAAGACTGGGGCTCTTGACTCCTGAAAGTATATATAGTGCACAAGCAGGGGACAGTAGGGCCCACGAGGGATGTCACTTGATGTGACATGGAGTCCAGGAAGCTCTTCTGCCTTTATCTATACATGACCAGGGAGTTCCAGGGTCTGCTCCCTCTCCCTTAGCTACCCCCAGGACAGTTGGGGTGGAGTGGGGGGCCAGGGTGAGGACTAAGATTGCCCTAAGGTTTGCCATGGAAATAAGCTGAATCTGGGGGCTGCTGTGGAACAACAGCACCTGCTAAGCTCTGGAATCAGTTGATAACAGGGGAACTGTCAAGAGTAACCCAAGAAGGGAAAAGAGCAGTGGTGTTGAGCCTTAACTTGGGGCCATAAAAATGCTGAGAGAGGACTACAGATCTGCATTATGGACCAGAATTGCACAGCTCCTAGTATTTGAAGCTGTTCTTGCCCCTCCTTGGAGTGTGCTAGAATCAGAAGGGGAAGCATTGACAAGGAGAGTATTGTGGCCTGAATGTCTGTGTTCCCCCAAAACTCCGATCTAACCCTAACCCCCAGTGTGGCTGCATTTAAAAATGGGGTCTCTGAGGAAGTAATTAAGGTTAAGTGAGGTCATAGGGTGGAGCCCCCATCCAATAGGATTAGTGTCCTTGTAAAAGGAGACATCAGAAGTTCACGCATTCTCTGCACACACACAAGCTACACACAGACATCTGTAAGCCAGGAAGAGAGCTCTCACCAGAGACTGAACTCTCTGGAACCTTGATCTTGGACTTCTAGCCTCTAGAACTGTGAGAAAATAAATGTCTTGTTTTAGCCACGCAGTCTATGGTATTTTGTTATGGCAGACTAAGCAAACGAATGCAGAGAGCCTTTCCTAGCCCTGAGTCCGACTCCATGTCAGACTTGAGGCAGAATGCGTTTGGTTTGGAGATATGGGTCCTGGTGTAGATGCTACCACGTCTAAGCTGTGTGGTCTTGGGTAGGTCACATTATCTCTGGGCCTGGGGATTCCTCATCTCTTAAACTGAGATAAAAGAACATGTCTGACTTACCCCAGAGGATTACTGGAGAATCAAATACTTAGCATAACAACAACAGCTAATATATTTTACACTTTTATTATGTACCAGGTGTTATTCTAAGAGCTTTATTACATGTAGTAAAATTCACCTTTTTTAGTGTACTGTTCTGAGTTTTGGTAAACACAGTCATTTAACTGCCACCACAATCAAGACTTAGAACATTGTCATCACCCCCTCCAAATTCCCTCATGCCTCTGTAAGACAAGCCCCCCCACCAATTCCCAGGCCCTGACAACCATACGTTTTCTAGACCTATAGTTTGCCTTCTCAAGAATGTCATACAAATAGCATCACAGGATGGCACCACAGAGCTTTTCTAATATCAACTCATTTAATCTTCACAACCATATTCTGAGGTAGGTAACATTATTATAGAATGAATGGATGCGGAAATGCTATGGAAAAGCAAAACACGTATACAAACATAAGGTATTATTATTTTTCACTGTTTATATTATTATTTCATGGTAGAATAAAGACAAAATCAATTCTCAATGGAAAAAATATTCACAAAATATTGTTAGCAATAAGGTCCAGCATACCCTCTCGTGACTAATTCAAAAACCCTTGGCTTGTAGTTAGTAAGTCACAACCCTTGTATCTGTGACCAGATTGGTAATGGTAAAAGATAATGGAAGATTTCCAGGTTGCAAGTAACAGCAACTTCAGGTATAGCGATAAACATTTCCCGCTGTAAGAGAGAGGGGCAACCAGGCTGTCCCTAGCACTCCTCCTGACCCCATTCATTCATGACTGTCTTCACTGAGTTCCATTCATTCAGGACTTCTAGGCAAGGCAGGAAGAGCTGAATCACTTCCCATGAAGTATCCCCTGGTTCTGTAGCCACATGCCACGGAAGCACCCCATCACTCTTTGTAACAGGAGAACCCTGATCTTCCTGGATGTGGTCATAAAGCACCCACAGTCAGACCACAATGGTCCCAGGTTGTCCAAGGAAAAGATTTTGCACAAATTGTTTCTCCTTTTTTTAAACTTCATATTACAGATGCAACACATAATAAATAAATAATGTCCAGTTATTTCTTAAAGTTTACAGCTATCATGAATTTTTAAGGAACAAATCAGGAGAAACTGTTGAAACAAAGGAAGCGGGTGCAGGGTGTGACAAGAAGGTCTATGAGCCTCTTCAGTATTTAATGTGGCCAAAAGCCTCTGACAGCTAATCATCTCTTACTGGGGCTTGCCCTTTGGCCTGCACATTTCTAAGGAAGTAAAACGTTTCGCTTCCAAACAAGTTACCACTCACTTACTTAGTAAAGACCACAAGCTGAAAGTGGCCTCCCAGATATCACTGCTCTTTGCTACTTAAATATAGAAGGTCCCAGATTAGCTTTACTCACCTTTATATCACCAGTGTTTTCAAAGCCATCTAGGCATTTGCCTTGGGTCTATAGAAGGGCTCCAGCCTGCCACTGTGCCTCTCATATACACAGAAGGGAGACGAGGCATCCCCATGGATGGGGAATGAGTTGTGGGGAAGACAAGCATGATCCTCTGGGGAGATAGAAGAATTGAGCAAGACAAAAGGCAACACTGGAATTTGAAATGGGACTGGACAAGTGAGATTTGAGAGGAGATTCAAAGAAAGGGAATCGGGAATGGACTGGGAGGGCCCACACTGAGAGGGATGGATGCTGAAAGAGAAGAGAAGACAATGAGGGAGGAAGGAGGAGTGTGGATGCTTGTTACCTCCTCTCTCATCAACCGAGGTCCCCGGAAAATGGGTTGTACATTCCTCATAAACTTGTACCAGGAATAAAGATGCTTCGTATATTTGTAAAAATTAAGTAAGAACCTAGGGTCCCAGCATGAATAATAGTGGGATAGAGAGCTGTTTTCAATACTGCTGGTCACCAATTCATATCTCCATTTGCTCAGCAAGTTCCTTGACCTTCCTAAATTCTAGTTTTCCAGTGTAGAAAAATAAATCATATTGTTTGTTAAGCCATGGGGAAATAGTCACCATTTACAGCCTAGTCACCAAAGAGAATGTACCCAGAGTATTTCTTGGGTAAGAAATAAATATTGTAGTTGAACTGATTAGATGTTCCCAATTTGTTTAAAAATAATAAAATCATCAATTTCTTTTTTTGCTGTTGTTAGAGTATAGATGCTTTACAATGTTATGTTAGTTTCCTCTGTACAACAAAGTGAATCAGCTATATGTATACATATACCCCCTCCCTCTTGGACCTCCCTCCCCTGCCCATCCCACCCATTTAGGTCATCGCAGAGCACCGAGCTGAGCTCCCTGTGCTATACAGCATATCTGACACAAGACAGTTTTACCAAGGGCCTTTTAGTATTCTTTCCAGGATTTATGGTTTTAATACCTTTCAAACAAGTAGATTTAAAGGATGCTCAGGCCTAGGTATTTTTCCTAGAACAGGTTTTTTTTTTTTTTTTAAACCAGATCGTCCTGTACATGTCACCATCAAAATTATGAAGTGTCATGGAAATAAACAGTAAGAGCTAAACAAACAGTTCTTTTTGCAGATGTTTTAAAAACAGGATCCATTATTTTCCATAACTTGATTTATTTTAGGCACTATGGAATTTCTTTTTGGCCATTGGCCCCAGACATTGTTCTGATTAACTTCACTGATTTAAGCAAGTCACGGTGATTAGCAGCCCTGATGGCCATTCATTCTTTCCTTTTTCATGGTTTAATTTTCTTCTTTAGTCTCTGTCCTTCCTCTCTCACCTCAGAAGGTATGAGATGCTATCTTATAGAGCAATATTCTCTCATGTTATTCATTATGACGTCTTCCTAAACTTCATTCCCAGGTCGAATAGTACCAGGTCTGCACTACAGACTTCCCCATCTACTGTACAGATGATAAACTGAGGAATGAACGGGATTTCACACACAGCTTAGAGAGTTTTTATACTCCATGTGAACGCCAGTATTTTGGATTGCATTTTATTAAGAAGTTTTGAATTTCATTGAATGGTTCTTATTTGTAGCATCAATTAGGTGAGCCAGTTTCCATCCATTTAATCTAAGGTTGGTTCTATGAAGAGTTTAGAGAAGTTATTGGCGGTGGATGGGAAAATAGTGAACACTGATCTCTTTGAAGGAACACATTGAGAATTCCTCCCCAAATCTCAACAGTCAGAAGAAACTCGAAGACATGGTCTGCTTACCAACCAACACCCTCCATGCCTTGCCAGCCATAACTGCTCAGCATCCTTCCTCTTGAGGCATGTGATCCATTAGCAAAAATAGGGAATGCCTGCAGTGTTACCAGAGCTGTACTAAGGGGTGCTTAGAAACATTGCTGAGCTATAGTAGGGAGGGTACGTTCCTTGAAATGATGGAACTTGAACTTGCCTTTAGGAGACCTTCCAGAGTAGGTAGAAAAAAGGAGAGATCAAACTTTCCAAGAGGCATGAGTAGATTTGGCCTGGGAGAGGAGCCACAACTAAGTTTGCTGGCTGAATATAGGGCATGAATTGGAGAATGCAGAAGCCAGAAACGCAGAGTGACCCATCAGAGTGAGTACAAGATGTCCTGTGGGGAGGGGTTATGTGTGTGTGTTTTCAGATAAGCTACTTAAACTCTCTGAATTTGGGGGGCATTACTTATAATGTGAAGGAAAGTCGATGTCTTCTCAAGACGGTAATTATTGGGCTCAAGTGAGATCATCAAGTAGAAGTTCTTTGTAAAGATCAACTTCTCTGTATTGACAGATGATTATGGTGGGAAGGTGGTGGCAAGTGGTTAATTACAGAACTAAAACCCCAGGCTCGTGGGTTGAGGAAAATAAAAACTGCAAGTCCAAGTCAACTCCCCAGCTAAGTGGATTTCCCATGTTGCATCAGCTTATTCTGGTGCGTTTAGTGAAGAGCACGTTCCTGACCCAAGTCGATCACTGAAAGGTCTCTCCTGGCACCACTGAGTATCTGGCAGTCAAAGCAACAGTTCTGACTCCCAGTGTCATACTTGGGATCACATTCCATCTCACAAATATTTAAGCAAGAGTGTGAGGGCCAACGGCCAAGTTGCACATACAAGACAAATATCTCATTGTGTTTGTCACTGCACAGTATGTGGTTTTGTGAGTTCTAAAAACCATCCAGTGACTGTGACTGGAATGTGACAGTAATTTGTAACCATGATGGCTCTTTTTTCTATTTTTACT
Source organism: Mesoplodon mirus (assembly GCF_964341445.2). Taxonomy (NCBI): domain Eukaryota; kingdom Metazoa; phylum Chordata; class Mammalia; order Artiodactyla; family Ziphiidae; genus Mesoplodon; species Mesoplodon mirus. The sequence goes on along the minus strand of NC_138976.1, from coordinate 43,575,415 downwards.
TTTTAGGCCCACTTTTGTGACATGCTTCAAAATCCTGAGAAAGGACTGCAAAAGAAATATTCAGAAATGTTCTAAACGGGTTTAGAAAACTTGTGAACCCTGTCTGAACTTTTATTAGATGCTCCCACCACTCACCCATTTGACATCAGAACAAGGAAAGCATTATTTATAATGGCATGTGTGAAATCCCAGAGGGGATTCTTGAAAGAATTAGAGTGAAAAATCTGTCCCAAAGAGACTGCAAGCATAAAATAAATGATCAGATGGGAAAACATGTAAATCAGAAATTGAATCTTTTTTTTTCCCCTCCTTTAAGGGACACAGGAGCCTCTTCTTTGGCCGTTAGCAATACAGGACAGAGAATCCGGAAGAGTAGGTGTAATCAGAGGGGCCCCAGAGTACTTGTCATTGCAGAGTGAGGAGTGTGGGAGAGTTGTAGTGTTGACTCTTCTTAATGTCTCCATGGCTGCTTCCCATTGAGAAAATAAAGGCTAGATAATAAAGGCTACAGAGAAAGAGGCAACACCAAGAAAGCATTTAGTGCATTAAAATTCATAAAGGGCTTTCACAAATATTGTCTGCTTGAGTTAACCCTGGGAGGTATATATTGTTACGCACATTTTATAGTTGGAAAAATTAAGACACAGAGAGGTTTGGCAAGTAGTGAAATTAACTCTGGAGCCCAGAGTTTTGTTTTTTTTTTTTTAATTGAGGTATACTTGACATATAACATTATATTTGTTTCAGGTGTACAACATAAGGATTTGATATCTGTATATATTGCAAAATGATCACAGCCATAAGTCTAGTTAACATCTGTCTCCTCACATAGTTACAATTTTTTGTTGTTGTGATGAAAACTTTTAGGATTTACTTTCAAATATGCAATACAGTATTATTAACTATAGTCACCTTGCTGTACCTTACATCCTCAGGATTTATTTATTTTACAACTGGAAATTTGTACCTTTTGGCCCCCTTCTAAAGTCATGAATTGAGTGTTGTCCCCTGCACCACAGCTGGGAACACAAAAAGAATATGGAAAACCTGGCATCTCCATAGGTTAACACGTCCCGAAGTGTGATATTTACCGTCTGGTTCTAGGAATGTATGTGAGTGGCTCTCTATCTCTCTCCCTCTCCCCCGCAAACACACAGCCAAATTAGTTTAATTCACTAAGTTAAACAAAGTTAAATCTGTTCTTTCTGCCTGAGACACTTCATGGGAATTCTGTGCGTTATGAATCTCCAAGAAATGAAGAGGGTTACAGGTTACAGTGTATTTGATACATCTGAACTAGGAACACATGTGGCAAGCTAGCTCTTAATACTTTGAGGGTCAGGTATCCAAAAGAACACCACATTGGTCCATAATATCCCAGTCTTCCCTTTACTACCACAGACAAACTGTACATTGGATGTATGATCTAATTTCAATATTTTTCAAATTCTACTTTCAATATGTCAATTTCAATTGTTTCACTATTCCCATTCAAGAAAGAATTATGTCTTTTTCACTAAAAACCTGGGCAGAGACCTCTCACTCCCCATAACTGTGCGCATATAGCTCCCTGCACTGACACAAAGCCTCTCCTCGGTGCTGGGGTATAGGCTGCCAGCACCCGGGGGACCATTCCACCTTGGTATCCTTCGTGTTTGTAAGTATCTGAAAACGTAGGAAACTCTTGTGTGTTGGCAGATTTCCTTTCCCAAAGTCCTGGGTACATGGGGTTTCAGGGTTGCAGAGCAGGGCAGATAGCCATCAGCCAGAAACACGCCCATTTGGCTGTGCCAATATGACCACCAGCAACCTTTCTGGTCAGTGCCTGTATTGCACGGGTTGCGTTTTGGATATCAACCCTGGTGGTGAGTATTGTCATGTCCAGGCAGCTCCATGAGGGAAATCTGTGCTCGTTGAACAGTGACTACCTGTCCCTGCGGAATGAGGAGAAAGCGAGGAAATTGAAAGCTGATGGAAGGCAACAAGCTTGCACTTAGCACATGAACTTTTGGTGTATTCAAAGCTGAACAGTAAAAATACAGGGGCGCCTTAACCCTGAGCCAGCAAGTCATGTTTTGACTTGTCAGAGTTGGATTCCTCGTACAGAGAAGAATGGGGAAAAATCATGCATACTTTCTTAGCATCGGCTAAGAGCATCATTTGAAATCAGCAAGCAAATTAGACATCTCTGACTCTCCACCCCTTGGGCTACGGAGTTGAGCAGCATTTTTCAGGCACTGTTAGTCCATTTCCTTCCCTTAGTGAGTCAGAAATGGATATTGAGAATTATAATCGGGCAGAAACTCTGTGTGGCATTGTTCTCAGAGGTCAGGGGGTGGGAGTTGTTAGGGAAATCTAATTCCTGCTGTCCTGTGAGCTCACCCACTGCCCCGTTGTCAGCATGGCATTTGGGCAGGTAGTGCTGAGGTTTATCAGCATGAAGAGTAGGACCTGCCACCCATGGGGCTACTGTGCAGAAATCTTATCTTGGTTTAAAAATCAGACAGTCTTGATGGGCTACAAACCTGTATATGGAATATACTTAGTTTTTCTCCAGAAAGTAGGAAATCATAAACAAGTCTCTTTGGTCAAAGTTTTCTTTGTCTGTGCTAATGCTGTTGCTACCTAATGCCTCAGCCTTGGTGCTTTTACTAAAATGGGCTTTTCAAAAACCATACTTACTTATTAACTTTTTTTTAACATTTTAATTGGAGTATAATTGCTTTACAGTGGTGTGTTAGCTTCTGCTTTATAACAAAGTGAATCAGTTATTCATATACATATATCCCCATATCTCTTCCCTCTTGCGTCTCCCTTACTCCCACCCTCCATATCCCACCCCTCTAGGTGGTCACAAACCACCGAGCTGATCTCCCTGTGCAGCTGCTTCCCACTAGCTATCTATTTTACATTTGGTAGTGTATATATGTCCATATATACACTACCACTCTTTCACTTTGTCCCAGCTTACCCTTCCCCCTTCCTGTGTCCTCAAATCCATTCTCTTGGAGGTCTGCATCTTTATTCCCGTCTTGCCCTAGGTTCTTCACGATTTTTTTTTTTTTTAGATTCCATATATATGTGTTAACACGCGGTATTTGTTTTTCTCTTTCTGACTTACGTCACTCCTTATGACAGATTCTAGGTCCATCCACCTCACTACAAATAACTCAATTTCGTTTCCTTTTATGGCTGTGTAATATTCCATTGTATATATGTGCCACATCTTCTTTATCCATTCATCTGTCGATGGACACTTAGGTTGCTTCCACATCCTGGCTATTGTAAATAGTGCTGCAATGAACATTGTGGAACATGACTATTTTTGAGTTATGGTTTTCTTGGGGTATATGCCCAGTAGTTGGATTGCTGGGTCGTATGGTAGTTCTACTTTTAGGTTTTTAAGGAACCTCCATACTGTTCTCCATAGTACCTGTATCAATTTACATTCCCACCAACAGTGCAAGAGGGTTCCCTTTTCTCCACACCCTCTCCAGCATTTATTGTTTCTATATTTTTTGATGATGGCCATTCTGACCGGTGTGAGATCATATCGCATTGTAGTTTTGATTTGCATTTCTCTAATGATTAATGATGTTGAGCAGTCTTTCATGTGTTTGTTGGCAATCTGTATATCTTCTTTGGAGAAATGTCTATTTAGGTCTTCTGCCCATTTTTGGATTGGGTTGTTTGGTTTTTTTTGATATTGAGCTGCATGAGCTGCTTGTAAATTATGGAGATTATTCCTTTGTCAGTTGCTTCATTTGCAAATATCTTCTCCCTTCCTAAGGGTTGTCTTTTCTTCTTGTTTATGGTTTCCTTTGCTGTGCAAAAGCTTTTAAGTGTAATTAGGCCCCATTTGTTTGTTTTTGTTTTTATTCGCATTTCCCTAGGAGGTGGGTCAAAAAGGATCTTGCTGTGATTATGTTATAAAGTGTTCTGCCTATGTTTTCCACTAAGAGTTTGAAAATGTCTGGCCTTACATTTAGGTCTTCAATCCATTTTGAGTTTATTTTAGTGTATGGTGTTAGGGAGTGTTCTAATTTCATACTTTTACATGTAGCAGTCCAGATTTCCCAGCACCACGTATTGAAGAGGCTCTCTTTTCTCCATTGTATATGCTTGACTCCTTTTTCAAAGATAAGGTGACCATATGTGCGTGGGTTTATCTTTGGGCTTTCTATCCTGTTCCATTGATCTATATTTCTGTTTTTATGCCAGTACCATACTGTCTTGATTACTGTAGCTTTGTAGTATAGTCTGAAGTCCAGGAGCCTGATTCCTCCAGCTCTGTTTTTCTTTCTCAAGATTGCTTTGGCTATTCAGGGTCTTTTGTGTTTCCATACAAATTGTGAAATTTTTTGTTCTAGTCCTGTGAAAAATGCCAGTGGTAGTTTGATAGGGATTGCATTGAATCTGTAGATTGCTTTGGGTAGTAGAGTCATTTTCATAATGTTGATTCTTCCAATCCAAGAACAGGGTATATCTCTCATCTATTTGTATCATTTTTAATTTCTATCATCAGTGTCTTATAATTTTCTGCATACATGTCTTTTGTCTCCTTAGGTAGGTTTATTCCTAGGTATTTTATTCTTTTTGTTGCAATGGTAAATGGAAATGTTTTCTTAATATCACTTTAAGATTTTTCATCATTAGTGTATAGGAATGCCAGAGATTTCTGTGCATTAATTTGTATCCTGTTACGTTACCAAATTCATTGAATAGCTCTAGTAGTTTTCTGATAACATCTTTAGGATTCTCTATGTATAGTATCATGTCATCTGCAAACAGTGACAGCTTTACTTCTTCTTTTCTGATTTGGATTCCTTTTATTTCTTTTCCTTCTCTGATTGCTGTGGCTAAAATTTCCAAAACTATGTTGAATAATATTGGTGAGAGTGGGCAACCTTGTCTTCTTCTGGATCTTAGTGGAAATGGTTTCAGTTTTTCACCACTGAGGATGATGCTGGCTGTGGGTTTGTCATATATGGCCTTTATTATGTTGAGGTAAGTTCCCTCTATGCCTACTTTCTGAAGGGTTTTTTTATCATAAATGGGTGTTGAATTTTGTCAAAAGCTTTCTTTGCATCTATAGAGATGATCATATGGTTTTTCTCCTTCAATTTGTTAATATGTTGTATAACACTGATCGACTTGCATATATTGAAGAATCCTTGCATTCCTGGGATAAACCCCACTTGATCATGGTGTATGATCCTTTTAATGTGCTGTTGGAGTCTGTTTGCTAGTATTTTGTTGAGGAAGTTTGCATCTATGGTCCTCAGTGATATTGGTTTGTAGCTTTTTTGTGTGTGTGACATCTTTGTCTGGTTTGGGTATCAGGGTGATGGTGGTCTCGTAGAATGAGTTTGGGAGTGTTCCTCCCTCTGCTATATTTTGGAAGAGTTTGAGAAACATAGGTGTTAGCTCTTCTCTAAATGCTTGATAGAATTCGGCTGTGAAGCCATCTGGACCTGGGCTTTTGTTTGTTGGAAGATGTTTAATCACGTTTTCAATTTTAGTGCTTGTGATTGGTCTGTTCATATTTTCTATTTCTTCCTGGTTCAGCCTTGGAAGGTTGTGCTTTTCTAAGAATTTGTCCATTTCTTCCAGGTGGTCCATTTTATTGGCATGGAGTTGCTTGTAGTAATCTCTCATGATCCTTTGTATTTCTGAAGTGTCAGTTGTTACTTCTCCTTTTTCATTTCTAATTCTATTGATTTGAGTCTTCTCCCTTTTTTCTTCTTGAGTCTGGCTAATCAATTTTGTTTATCTTCTCAAAGAACCAGCTTTTAGTTTTATTGATCTTTGCTATCATTTCCCTCGTTTCTTTTTCATTTATTTCTCATCTGATCTTTATGATTTCTTTCCTTCTGCTAACTTTGGGTTTTTTTTGTTCTTCTTTCTCTATTTGCTTTAGGTGTAAGTTTAGGTTGTTTATTTGAGATGTTTCTTATTTCTTAAGGTAGGATTTTATTGCTATAAACTTCCCTCTTAAAAGTGTTTTTCCTGCATCCCATAGGTTTTGGGTCATTGTGTTTTCATTGTCATTTGTTTCTAGGTATTTTCTGATTTCCTTTTTGATTTCTTCAGTGATCTCTTGGTTATTAAGTAGTGTAATGTTTATCCTCCATGTGTTTGTAATTTTTACAGATTTTTTCCTGTAATTGATATCTAGTCTCAGAGCGTTGTGGTCAGAAAAGTTACTTGATACAATTTCAATTTTCTTAATTTTACCAAGGCTTGGCTTGTGACCCAAGATATGATCTATCCTGGAGAATGTTCCATGAGCACTTGAGAAAAAAGTGTGTTCTGTTGTTTTTGCATGGAATGTCCTATAAATATCAGTTAAGTCCATCTTGTTTAATGTATCATTAAAACTTGTGTTTCCTTATTTATTTTCATCTTGGATGATCTGTCCATTGGTGAAAGTGGGGTGTTAAAGTCCCCTACTATGATTGTGATACTGTCAATTTCCCCTTTTATGGCTGTTAGTATTTGCCTTATGTATTGAGGTGCTCCTATGTTGGGTGCAGAGATATTTACAATTGTTATATACTCTTCTTGGATTGATCCCTTGATCATTATGTAGTGTCCTTCTTTGTCTCTTGTAATAGTCTTTATTTTAAAGTCTATTTTGTCTGATATGAGAATTACTACTCCAGCTTTATTTTGATTTCCATTTACATGGAATATCTTTTTCCATCTCCTCACTCTGGCTGTATGTATCCCTAGGTCTGAAGTGAGTCTCTTGTAGACAGCATATATATGGGTCTTGTTTTTGTATCCATCCAGCCAGTCTATGTCTTTTGGTTGGAGCATTTAATCCATTTACATTAAGGTAATTATCGATATGTCTATTCCTATTACCATTTTCTTAATTGTTTTGGGTTTGTTATTGTATATCTTTTCCTTCTCTTGTGTTTCCTGCCTAGAGGAGTTCCTTTAGCATTTGTTGTAAAGCTGGTTTGGTGGTGCTGAATTGTCTTAGCTTTTACTTGTCTGTAAAGGTTTTAATTTTCCGTCAAATCTGAATGAGATTCTTGTTGGGCAGAGTAATCTTGGTTGTAGGTTTTTCCCTTTCATCACTTTAAATATGTCCTGCCACTCCCTTCAGGCTTGCAGAGTTTCTGCTGAAAGATCAGCTGTTAACCTTATGGGGATTCCCTTTTATATTATTTGTTGTTTTTCCCTTGCTGATCTTAATATTTTTTGTTTGCATTTAATTTTAGATAGTTTGATTAATATGTGTCTTGGCGTGTTTCTCCTTGGATTTATCCTGTATGGGACTCTCTTTGCTTCCTGGACTTGATTAAGTATTTCCTTTCCCATACTAGGGAAATTTTCAACTATAATCTCTTCAAATATTTTCTCAGTCCCTTTCTTTTTCTCTTCTTCTTCTGGGACCCTTATAATTCAAATGTTGGTGCATTTAATATTGTCCCAGAGGTCTCTGAGACTGTCCTCAATTCTTTTCATTGTTTTTTCTTTATTCTGCTCTGCAGTAGTTATTTCCACTATTTTATCTTCCAGGTCACGTATCCATTCTTCTGCCTCAGTTATTCTGCTATTGATCCCTTCTGGAGAATTTTAAATTTCATTTATTGTGTTGTTCATGATTGTTTCTTTGCTCTTTAGTTCTTCTAGGTCCTTGTTAAACGTTTCTTGTATTTTGTCCATTCTATTTCCAAATTTTTGGATCATCTTTACTATCATTATTCTGCGTGCTTTTTCAGGTAGACTGCCTATTTCCTCTTCATTTGTTATGTCTGGTGGGTTTTTTACCTTGCTCCTTCATCTTTCTTTGTCTTGTCATTTGCTTAACTTACTGGATTTGGGATCTCCTTTTCACAGGTGGCAGGTTAGTAGTTCCCATTGTTTTTGGTGTCTGCCCCCAGTGGCTAAGGTTGGTTCAGTGGGTTGTGTAGGCTTCCTGGTGGAGGGGACTAGTGCCTGTGTTCTGGTGGATGAGGCTGGATCTTGTCTTTCTGGTGGGCAGGTACACCTCTGGTGGTGTGTTTTGGGGTGTCTGTGACATTATGATTTTAGGCAGCCTCTCTGCTAATGGGTGGGGTTGTGTTCCTGTCTTGCTAATTGTTTGGCATAGGGTGTCCAGCACTATAGTTTGCTGGTCGTTGAGTGGAGCTGCTTCTGGGTGTTGAGATGGAGATCTCTGGGAGATTTTCACCCTTTGATATTATATGGAGCTGTGAGGTCCCTGGTGGACCAATGTCCTGAACTTGGCTCTCCCACCTCAGAGGCACAGCCCTGACCCCTGGCTGGAGCACCAAGAGCCTGTCATCCACACGGCTCAGAATAAAAGGGAGAAAAAAAGAAAGAAAGAAAGAAAGAAAAGAACAGAAAATTAAATTAAATTAAAAAGTTATTTAAATAAAAACCAAAGAATAATTATTAAAAAAAATTTTTAAGTAATTAAAAAAAAAGAAAGCAAGAACAGCCAAACCAAAAAACAAATCCATCAATGATAACAAGCTCTGAAAACTTCACTAAAAAACAAAAAAACAAAAAAAAAAAATGGACAGGGCTTCCCTGGTGGTGCAGTGGTTGAGAGTCCACCTGCCAATGCAGGGGACGCGGGTTTGTGCCCCAGTCCGGGAAGATCCCACATGCCGCGGAGCGGCTGGCCCCGTGAGCCATGGCCATTGAGCCACTGAGCCTACGCGTCCAGAGCCTGTGCTCCGCAACGGGAGTGGCCACAACAGTGAGAGGCCCTCGTACCACAAAAAAAAAAAAAAAAAAATGTGGGCACACAGACCCTAGGACAAATGGTAAAAGCAAAGCTATACAGACAAAATCTCACACAGAAGAATATGCATACAAACTCACAAAAGAAGAAAAGGGTGGGGGAAGTATATATATCATTGCTCCCACAGCCCACCTCCTCAATTTGGGATGATTCCTTGTCTATTCAGGTATTCCACAGATGCGGGTACATCAGGTTGACTGTGGAGATTTCATCCGCTGCTCCTGAGGCTGCTGGGATAAATTTCCCTTTCTCTTCTCTGCTCCCGGGGTTCAGCTTTGGATTTGGACCTGCCTCTGCATGTAGGTCGCCTGAGGGCCTCTGTTCTTCGCTCAGACAGGACGGGGTTAAAGCAGCAGATTCGGGGGCTCTGGCTCACTCAGGCCAGGGGGAGGGAGGGGTATGGAGTGTGGGGCAAGCCTGCAGTGGCAGAGGCCATCGTGACGTTGCACCAGCCTGAGGCGCGCCGTGCGTTCTCCCGGGGAAGTTGTCCCTGGACCGCGGGACCCTGGCAGTGGCGGGCTGCACACGCTCCCCAGAAGGGAGGTGTGGAGAGTGACCTGTGCTTGCACACAGGCTTCTTGGTGGTGGCAGCAGCAGCCTTAGCATCTCATGCCTGTCTCTGGGGTCCGCGCTCTTAGCCGCGGCTCGCGCCCGTCTCTGGAGCTCCTTTAAGCAGCGTGTCTCTTGCCTCTTCGGCAGCTCCAGACTTTCCTGGACTCCCTCCCGGCTAGACGTGTTGCACTAGCCCCCTTCAGGCTATGTTCACGCCGCCAACCCCAGTCCTCTCCCTGCGCTCCGACCGAAGCCCGAGCCTCAGCTCCCAGCCTCGCCCGCCCCGGCGGGTGAGCAGACAAGCCTCTCGGGCTGGTGAGTGCCGGTTGGCACCGATCCTCTGTGCAGGAATCTCTCCACTTTGCCCCCTACACCCCTGTTGCTGTGCTCTCCTCCGAGGCTCCAAAGCTCCCCCCTCTACGCCAACTGCAGTCTGCGCCTGCGAAGGGGCTTCCTAGTGTGTGGAAACCTTTCCTCCTTCACAGCTCCCTCCCACTGGTGCAGGTACCGTCCCTATTCTTTTGTCTCTGTTTTTTCTTTTTTCTTTTGCCCTACCCAGGTACGTGGGATGTTTCTTGCCTTTTGGGAGGTCTGAGGTCTTCTGCCAGCGTTCAGTAGGTGTTCTGTAGGAGTTGTTCCACATGTAGATGTATTTCTGATGTATTTGTGGGGAGGAATGTGATCTCCGTGTCTTACTCTTCTGCCATCTTGAAGCTCCTCCTACTTATTTACTTTTGTAAATAAGCTCAGTTGAAGTTTCCTGTAGTAGATGAAATTCCAAAGACTGGACTTCTTTGTGTCCATAGCAACCTGAAACTCAGCTGCCTCTTCTGTAAAATGTGAATAATCATTTCTGCCCTGCCCATTGCTGGGTTGTGGTAAGCATGTTCAAGGCAGTTGTGTGCACTGTCCTTACACTTTAAAGTGGAAGGAAGCTCCGGCCTTGCTAAGGAAGCAGAGTCCCTCGTTGGGTCATTTTGGATGCAAAACTCTCTACTTGTTATCCTGACCAAAGTTATCTTGTTAATTATAAGATCGAGTCATCCTCATACCAGAAAGTAGGTGTGTCTGTGTTTTATACAGGATGAATATTCACCCAATCACCATCTCTGCTCCTGTCTAGTTGTGAGAAAGAGAGAATTGCAAAAATGTGAGAAAAATCCTTTGACCACTCTTTGCCCTCTGTCTCTGTTGACTTGAGATTATAAACCAATCGTCTTTCCCTTATGTTTTATAAACAATTAAAATTAATAAATACAAATAAAGGAAAGGGAAAAAAATGTCCCCCACATCTCCCTTCCAAACCTTTTCTCCTGATGGTGGGAACTGATGCCACCTTGTTTACCCCTTTTCCGCCAGGTCGGTGGCCACACGATGCTGCCCATTCGCTGGATGCCTCCAGAGAGCATCATGTACAGGAAGTTCACCACCGAAAGTGACGTCTGGAGCCTGGGGGTTGTGTTGTGGGAGATCTTCACGTATGGCAAACAGCCCTGGTACCAGCTGTCAAACAATGAGGTGAGTGGCAGGTGGCACCAAGACCCCTAGAGAGCTGACACAGAGAGGCATCCCCTGGCTGGAAGTCAGGACACGCTGTCATGTGGCTTTGTTGGGAGAAGCACCTCCCAAACGGCCTGCCATGTACCTAAATATCATGGCCAAATTATAGTCACTCTCCAAATTTAAGAGTTCTAGAAAGAGAAAAACACAGCATTTGCTGATGCGCCTGTGATTCTCTGGCATTGGGACCCAGGAGTCATTTCGTGCTGTTCATCTAGTAAATTGATAGCAGATGTGGCACTCCGGTACCCTTAGAGTCCAGCTAGCTTTTTGGTATTATTCCAATAAGGTTTCAAGCTTCTCTCCTTTTTGCATATTTCACTAGAACATTTACTTCTAGTGAAAAACTCAAGCATTTTATTTTCCTTTTCTAATCTGTTTGCAAGTATGTCTATATTTGAGGCATCACTTCTTGGTCAAGCACCTCACTTCTTCAGGCCCACGTCTGTCTTTTATCCAATTCCATTATCCAAAATGACTGCTCATTTCTGTACCCTGGGGTTCCCTGGCCAGTTAGTGCCCTGACACAAAAGTGACCCTGGTCCCATCTCAGGCCAGTAAAACATTGGAATTCCAGGGTGTGCTTTGGGAGCATTCCATATAGATGAATTATTTCTCTACCAGTTTGGTGAAATCAGTGTGGCTTGAAAAATGAATATAAACCCATCAAATTAACCATGATATACCAACCTAGAACAGTCACTCTCTTGCCTCTGAAAAAAAGTAAACACTGAGTGGGTTTCTTTAAAGCAGCCCTCTCTTTGTACTGACATTTATTGTATCCACATTGTTTTTCCTCCGGTCTGGCCCTATCTTTGCTCTCCGTCCTGTCCAGGTGATAGAATGCATCACTCAAGGCCGAGTCTTGCAGCGACCTCGAACGTGCCCCCAGGAAGTCTATGAGCTGATGCTGGGGTGCTGGCAGCGAGAGCCCCACATGAGGAAGAACATCAAGGGCATCCACACCCTCCTTCAGAACTTGGCCAAGGCATCTCCGGTCTACCTGGATATACTAGGCTAGGGCCCTTTCCCCCAGACCGATCCTTCCCAAAGCACCTCCTCAGTTGGGCCGAGAGGATGAACGTCTTTTAACTGCCGCTGGATGCCATCAATCTGCTGTTCTTCGCTCTGACAGTATTAACTACAAAGACACCGAGAAGCTTTCTGAGGGAAGCAATGTGTACTTCTCCATCCGTAGACACAGTATGGACTTCTTTTTGGCATTATCTCTTTCTCTCTTTCCATCTCCCTTGGTTTGTTCCCTAGTTTTTTTTTGTTTGTTTGTTTTTCTTTCCTTTATTTTTTGGTCTTCCCTGCTTCACAATCCTCACCCTTTCTTTTTTAATCAATCTGGCTTCTGCATTACTATTAACTCTGCATAGACAAAGGCCTTAACAAACCTAATTTGTTATATCAGCAGACACTCCGGTTTGCCCACCACAACTAACAATGCCTTGTTGTATTCCTGCCTTTGATGTGGATAAAAAAAGGGAAAACAAATATTTGACTTAAACTTTGTCACTTCTGCTGTACAGACATCGAGAGTTTCTATGGATTCACTTCTATTTATTTATTATTATTACTGTTCTTATTGTTTGGGATGGCTTAAGCCTGTGTATGAAAAAGGAAAACTTGTGTTCGATCTGGGAAGCCTTTATCTATGGGAGATTAAAACCAGAGAGAAAGAAGATTTACTATAAACCACAGTATGGAGAACAAAGACAACCATTGGGATCGGCTGGCGTCAGTCCCAACTTAAGAAAACCCAGCGACTGTTAGCTGGGAAGAATGTATTCGGCACCTTCCCCCGAGGACATTTCTGAGGAGTAATAAGACTGTTGAACTCTGTGCCATGGACTATTCTTTTCCCATCACTGGAAACACTAGAGTGTAGTACAGAGAAAAGATGGCTTCCGGGAGGTAAGATGGCACATCACACGTTCCGACAGTCTTGTCTTTGTAGGCCGCGGTGATGGCACTGGTTTGTTTTTCTAAGTGTTATCCACTGAGCCTGTGTCAAGTTCAGTTGAAAGTAGGTGGATTCTTGTCCAGCAATCATTTCAGGGTCAGGTGGGAAAGCCAAGGACTTGGAAAAGATAGGACAAGCTCTAAATTTGGAGGCAAGTTTCTCTTACATTGAACTTTTCAGATAGCATTTCCTTCCAACCCCTAGCCTCCACCCCACCCGTCCTTTTAACTGTGCAAGCAAAATTGTGCATGGTCTTTGTCGATAAAAATATCTTGTGTGCAGAAACTACCGCTCCAGACGTTGTGCCCCAGATATGTAGAGCAGATCCATAAAAGGTATAACTTATATAATTAGGGGAAGCTAATGGAATTCATCAGCTGAGTATAAATGTCTCTGGGTCGTATGGTGGCGATGGGTTTTAACAAACATGGACCCTGAAACCTAACTATCCTCAACCATGTCGCACCCACTGTGGCCCCGTGGGAAGGGCAAAATCAACCCCCAAGGGACAGGAGACCTCACCCACCCTGGGGGTATCACAGGCATTGATGTTCAGTGTACACAGGCCGAGACCTTGCTCTGGGCTCTGGTTGGGAGAGTGGTCTCATTCTAAATGTACTCCATTGTCAATATGCTGTTTTGTTTTTTTCACTGCATTTTAAAAGAAAGTAAAAACAAAAACTTAGGCACAGCATACCCATGGGACACTGTGCCCAGGCCAAGCTTTGGAGGTGTGCTTCTGGGCATAGCCCCGGGTTTTGCGAAAAGAGGTTGTAAATTTAAATAGAAATTTACAGTTATCTGGGTGATCAGTTATACCAAGGAAGAAACATTTTTCTGTTCCTCAAGAAAACTTGCTACCCTCTGTGAGGGGAATTTTGCTAACTCGACATCTTTATAATATGAGCCAGATTGAAAGGGAGTGATTTGAATTCAACTTAGGTCATTTTATTTCATATTTGTTTCTGAAGGTGCAATTGTTTAAGTTTTGCTTGTGCCCTTAGTTACTGAAGCACCTTATTTTCCATTCTAGACATTGAAAGCCAGTTCTCAAAAAATCAAAAGTGTCCATTAACAGAGAACAAAAGGAAATCCAGTAGCATCTGCTGTCAAGTGAAGGGGGTTGGACAAGTTGATGCCCATAGTCCTTTCAGGTTCTGCGCTGCCTATGAGACATGGGAGTTGAATTGTTCTCTTTGTTGGTGACCAAAAACCCTCCAGAACACACATAATAATATAACGAAAGCCATATCTCCATGATATATACCTGCACGTATATATCCTATTAAGGGCCTATGGTACTGTTAAAACACTGTGGCACCCTGTGAAGCAGTAAGAAGAGGCAGATTTGTACAAAACTTTTCTAGATTCCATCAGTGATGACCTGAAAACCTACACAGGTTTGTTATTCTCTGCGACTGGCCAGCTGCTCTGGGGGAAGAAGCTGCAAGTTACTTGTTTTATTTTAACAGAGAGCAAAGGAGGTAATACTCTAAGGGATCAAATTCAAGGAGGGCTGTGCAGTTTTAGAGCAAGGATTTGTTTAAAGCAGATGAGAGGATGGGAGCATTCCCTCCCCCTCCCAGTGTTGTGTTTTCCTCTGAAGGAAAAAAGAAAAAAAAAATTTATCTTTACCTTCTGACAAGTCCCTCAAGGTCTTGAAATGAAAGGTTCTATGCAAGTGCAAAGTTTTAGTTATTTATATTGCTGATTATTATTCATTTTTTCCCTCTGTTGTCTCAAGAGTATGTACTGATCGCAGAGACGTCTCGCATTGAAAGAATCCCAGATTGCTTTTAAAGTAACCGAATGAATCACAGACTATCTTCAAGTCTCCGTCCCTGTTCCTCCACAATCCCCTCTTCTCATGCTCTTGTAATTTTTAGAAAAGGGGCATCCTCATTCTGCAGTGTAAAGATCACAGAATAGGGCCTGCCATCAAATTCATTAAAAACTACGACAGGAGTGGTGACAAACCTAATTCTCTAGTCTGAACTCATCCTGACAGTTGCTTCCATTTATACATTGTTTAATAGTTTTCCAAACACTTTTCACATATGTTGGCAAATTATTCCCATTTTTTAAAAGTGAGGAAATTGAGAGTTGGAGAAGTTAAATGGCATGCTAGTACTCTCCAGGCACCTCTGGGACTTAATCTAGGTACTCTGACTCTGAAGTTCATGATTTGGTCCACTAGAGACCCTAATATATACACAAGCAGTCCAGGAGAGAAAGCACGCTAACCGATTCATGAAGCAGGACATGAAGTTAGAAGAGCAAAATGAAATATGTGAGATGCAAGCAGCTGAGATCTCATGACATATAATCATGCTCATAGCTTCAGCGGAATCCTTGTACAATGAACCAATGTCATAATCAGGCTTATTTAGAAGACATTTTGAACTATGCTATAAAAGACTATATCAGAATTCATATTATGTGTTCATATCAGCGCTCCCTGTGGTACTTCCATGTAGTTATATGTGTGTTATAAATACTAGATTTATACATAGACAAACACACATGCATAGTGTGTTTGTGAGCTTATGTATAAATTTATAGGCACACAGTAATAGAGATAATTATAGGTAGGGTGCAGTATGAATAATTTGCTTAAAATCTGCTAAATAACCAAAACTTTTTAAATGTCATGTTGCTGTTCGTGCTTCCTTTCTCCATGTGGGTAGGACCCCATCACACTTTTCGACTCTCTGCAATACTGCATGGGTGGAAGACATATTTAAGATAATGTGCTTCCCAAAACAACTAAATCAAAACCATCCCACTACATTGAATCCTTCCTCTGGCTCTCTGCAAAGGAAAATGCAGCCGGAAATATATCTCCTTATGTAAAGGTCCAGAAAAGGAAAACTGATTTTTTTTAAAAACCTTTTGCACATTTATTTGTATTATGCTCACCTGTCCCACTGTGACCCCTTTACACTTGTGTTCAGAGTCCAAGCATTCCAGAAGAGAACTGGAGTGTTGGGAGCCCAGTGTCTTGAAGGCCAAAGGTGAGAATCCAAGACTCCACTGCCAGGCGAGTGACTCTTAGGAATTCCCACATCCTAGCGGAATGCAAGAGGCAGCAGTGTAAAATGCTGGCCTTTGCAAAGAGCCATGACAACAGGATCCCCTGGTCAGGAATAGACTTCTTTTTTTTTAAACTTACCCTTTTGTAAATTGGACCTTCTATAATGCCAATAACATTAAATTGTCTATCTAATTAAATAAATGACTGCAGACACACAGTCTCAATTCCCTTGCTCTTTCTCTTCTTTTTTTTTCCCATTTGAGGACTTTTGTTTCCAATGATGAGCTTCAGTTTGGCCCTATATCACTGCTACAGAAAATCTCATGAGGGGGATGGCCAGTGACCCAACTACTCAGCTGGCTAAGTGAGCAGTTAAAGAAGTTTCTTCACAGTTTGTAATGGTGGTATGCTGAGACTCCGAGGTTGAGACAGCAAATGATATTCTAAAGAATTTGTGGTGGGAGGGAGTTGTAGCAAAATATGACAGCATATGAAGGGGTATTTTCTTGTTTGTCAGGGCTGGAATGAATCACTGCTGCTATAAGTCAAAGGTTCTCGAATATCCTTAGCTTTTGTATTTATTTCCTTTTTTTTCTTTTACCTTTATTTATGTATTTATTTATTTATATATATATTTCTTTGCTCCATTCATCACAGACACAAAGCGAAGCAAAAAATATATATATATATGTATATGTGTTGCAGGCAAAACACTGTGAATTTCACAAGAGCAACCAAGCAACTCTTTTGCCATCTTAACATACGTCTCAGGAGACACAATGGGAAAACATGGGATGTCATTTTTTTTAGTCTATGCATTCTAGGCCAGGTCTGTGTTTGTTTTATTTCTTTGGTCTGTACATTAACGAAAATGACCCTGAGTGAAGGTTGGCCGAATGTCCAACATGCTGGAGCAAACATAACTAAAGCTGCTAATTGCCACAGGTTTGAACTGGAAAAAAAATTTGGAGAAGATGAAATGTAAAGGCCTACATTTTGCAAGTTGTATATCTTCCTATTGCTTTAAAAATGTAAAAAAAAAAAAAAAACAACAAAACACTGGAAATGTTTAAATACAAGGTCTTTGAATTAAATGTGGATTTTGAATATATAATCCCTTGATAAATGACCAAATTATGGTGAAATAATACTCCCTGCCTTCATTAATCATTATCCATCACTAACAAATCTGCCTAGAGGTGTGGACAGTCTCTGCATTTGCTTCTGTACATGGAGAGATGTTTGTATATATCCGGGCCGTATCCACACACACATTTCAATACCTCTCTGAAGATATATTGCCCCTTTAATTGTGACCTGGTATTTGAAACTCCCTTTTCATTTGCTTTATTTTCCTTTTAATGTGACGTCTCTGTGCTGATACTTACTGGTTCTTGTTTTGCAATCTGTTTGGAGGTCCATTGCTTTATTAAGACCCACTGCATCTTGGCTGATTTCAAAGTGACACCAGAATATCAGTGTTTAAAAAAAAAAAAAGTTCTGTTTGTAAATCATGTGACCAGCTTCTCTCAACCTGACATGGAAAGTCTCTTGTACTACAGTGTACTAATAAAAATGATGTCTTAAAATAAATAACATCCTCTAAAAGAGACACTAAAAGTGACATGATGATTACTAGAATTTTCACAAGGCATGGTGTGCTCTTTGTCTGTCCGTATGTATGTACTTTAGATAAGGTCACTGCAGGTGACTGCCGTGTTCATCCGTTGAAGCAACGAAAGTACAAGTTCCCTGGCTGATCCTTCCATAACCTGACATTTTCACCTTCTATCTTGGATAACTAGAATATCACTGTCCAGTAGAACTTTCTACAATGATAGAAATGTTTTATCTGCCCCGTCCAATATGGCCAGTAGGCACTTGACCTGTGGCCAGTGAGACTAAGAGCTGCATTTTAAATGTGATTTAATTTCAATTAGTTTACATTTAAATAGCCACACGGGGCTCATGACTACCATGAGAGACAGCACAGGGTGAGCAGACAGAATCACCAGGATTTCTAACAAATCAGACCTAAGAAACCTACCATAAAAGAAATGTTGTGAATTGTGGCCTAGGGTTGGGGCAGCTTTGAGAATCATAATGACCCAGGAGCAGAAGTAGCCTAATAGAAAATGCCACATCTTCTCGGTCTCTCTGTTAACCAGTGTTTCCTAAAAGGTGAAGGAGGACAAAAGAAGGGTGGTTTCACAGGGATCCGGCAGCCTATCTCTTCCTGGCCATCAGAGCAGTCCACCCACATTTGTATTTCTCAGAGTCACAGTCGTGTTTCCCACTGTCTGACAGTTTCCCCTCCATCTCTTCTGAGAGGCACAGAAGGCTTCTGGGCAGCATACCTGATGGAGGCTTCAGGAATGTAGAGTTTGCCAGCAGACTGTACTCAAATCAAACTCCTCAGGAACTTTTGCCCGTGAAAACCCCTCTTACTGGCTCAGGTATATTTTCCTTGAGTTTAAAAAAATACAACCCAGGGCTTCCCTGGTGGCGCAGTGGTTGAGAGTCCGCCTGCCGATGCAGGGGACACGGGTTCGTGCCCTGGTCCGGGAGGATCCCACATGCCGCAGAGCAGCTGGGCCCGTGAGCCATGGCCACTGAGCCTGTGCGTCCAGAGCCTGTGCTCTGAAACGGGAGAGGCCACAACAGTGAGAGACCTGCATACCGCAAAAAAAATACAACCCAGTTAAACTCAGCAGAGACTTGGGGAATTCAAAGCTGTGTAAGGGGGGAAAACAACTCGTCTGAAAATCCAAGTACGAACATGTGTTGTTGCTGTGGGATTGAAGTGTGTATCCCACTCAAAGAAACAGGATTAAAGAACAAAAGTTAAACCACTGATGCCTTGGTCAGTGGATTACTTGGATTATTAAAGATCCACACCTTTACCAGACAACGTTTTTATATTCTTATTATTTGTATGTTTATAATCAGTAATCAGTTAAATTCCAAACCTGAAGTCAAGTTTTCCAGAGCCCTGCCTGCTGCTTTGTAGACCCTGTCTCATTTTCTCCCTCAGATACACTTTTTTAGTTCACCCTTGAGGATGCCTAATTGCTTGGCTAGGAACAACACTTCTGAGCTACTGTGATTAACCACCTCATTCAAACAGGCATCCTTACCTTTAGAACAAATTGACTAATAGAACAAATGCTTACTGCATGCCAGGGTGTTATGTACGTTGTGTTTTTGCTGTAACAAATTACCACACACTGAGTGGCTTAAAACAACAGAAATGTGTTCTCTCACAGTTCTGAAGGCCAGAAGTCTAACACTGAGGTGCCAGGGGGGCCACACTCCCTCTGGAGACCCTCAGGGAGAATCTGTTCTTTACCTGTTCCAGCCTGTGGGGGCTCCAGATGTTCCTTGGCTTGTGGCTGCATCACTCCAATCTCTGCCTCGGCGGCCACATTGCCTTCTCCTCTTCTTCCTGTGTCCTCTCCTCTGTGTGTGTGTCTTGTAAGGATACGTGTGGTTGCATTTAAGGCCCACCGGGGATAATCCAGGAAAAGCTCTTCCTCACTCTTTTGCCTTATCAGGTCACGTTCCCAGGTTCCAGGGATTACTACGTGGACATATCTTTTTGAAGGCCACCATTTAAACCTCTACAGTATGTTAACTCACCCAGCTCTTACGTCAACACTGGGAGGTAGGTACTATTATTATCCCCAGTTTACAGATGAGAAAACTGAGGCACTGAGAATTAAGGAACTTGCCAAAAAGTTAGGTCAAAAGAAATTGACCAGCAAATATAGTGTTTACTACTTGCCAGAAAGGTGGTCATTTCATCCTGAAAACAAGGGAGGAACTCAGGGGCTTCCACTCCAGGCAATAGGCAGAAATGTAGACACCTGGCTGACCCACGGAAGCCTGCAGCTGGGGTCTGGGCTCACCATGTGGCATGGTGTTGAGAGTCTGGTCTCCAGGCCCCTCGGAGACTGGTAAAAACAATTCAACATGCCAGCCCTGTAGGAATGGGCTTAGCAGTGGGAGCTAATGCCAAGATTCAAGGTTCCAGGAGATTAGAGAGTTTCTAGGAAGTTAAACCTGGAGTGTAGGGATTTCGGTCACTAGGGATGAGGTAAGAGTTTGACTCCAAGCCAAAGCCCAAACCTGGCAAGGTCTTTGGTGCTTCCCTAGACCCAGTGCTCCTTTTCCCTCTTCCCACCAGTCATCAGCCTCGGGGAGGGTGAGCCTACAGTGGAAGCAGCTGCTTAGCAGCGGGTTCTTAGGCTTTCAGTGATATGAGACTATCTCTCTGTGAATCTGTATTTCCCGAATGTCAGGATCCTCAGTAGGCTCCCATGGTTACAGCTATAGGAGACCTAAACATCCCATCCCACCTGCCATCTACAGGTGGTGCTTTATAAGGATTGCCAGGTTCAGACCAAATTCATCCAACGAGCAATGATTTATTACAAGCCTGCAATGTAGGCCAAGAAACTTCCCTTGCCTGACCTTGCATGGAAGTCACAGATGCAAAGAGGTACTAATGCCAGGACCAGCCTGGCCTCTGTTCAGGTGACAGGGAGGGACAACGGAAGACCCAGGGAGCTCTGGTCACTGAGAGCTGCATTCCTGGCATTAGAGAGCTGAGCTTTGCCAGATTCTTCTGCCTCCTTCATGCAGGAATGATGACACTTGTACAATAATTCTAATAAATATTCAATCTTCAGGATCAGTCACTTCACATACATACAAAAATCTATGCCCCTTATCCTAATTAGCAAGCCATGTGATATTGACAACATTATTTTAAATACCAATTAACTACTAAAGTCACTTCTCACGTGGGCACTGCATATGTCATCTATAGTACATCCGTGTATCACTAGATATGTCATGACATCTAATCACTGCTAGTGTATAGGCTATGTTTGTACATACACATCACATTGTATACACTGATTTTAAAGTTACACAGATGCTATAACAGCCTCCCTATGGACAACTACAGCCTCTTCTCCTGTAGCAGGTACGTATGGATTTGTAGATACCAGCCTATGCATGGGAAATGCCGCTTTCTTCATTTCCTTTAAATCAGGCCATATTTGACTCAAGTCCACATCCTGCAGGGGCAAAACCAATCTCAGCAATTACTGGGTGTGACTCCCCTTCCTAGAGTATCCTTTGGATCTCAAGGTTCATTGATACCCAGGAAATATGAGAAGGGCATTTACTGTCCATCACAATCCAGTGACTCTGGTGCCAGAGCTGAAAGCCTTACCTCTAGGACAGGTGTCCTCTGACACACTGAAGCCTGCCCCCAAAAGGCCACCACCCCCTCACACTCGATCCACTAGGTTTGATGGCTATCTACTCTCAAGATGAGTCACGAGGCCTTAATTTGGCGTTTAGTTTCCTTTGGCTTCTGGAGATTTTTCTGTCTCTTTTTCCTTTTTGTTATATTTCACCAAGCATGTGTATGTGAACAAGAGGGAAGCCTTGTGTACTTGTTCCATCTTCCATCTTCCCTGGAAATCTCAACACTTTCTTCCTGCATTTAGATGAGGATTCTCTTCACATAGTCCTATTTTTTTGGCAAGAGCAGTTCTTGTTGTGGATCAGAATCACTTGGAGAACGTTGAAAAATGTAGACGCCAAAGCCTCACCCTGTTTCTATTAGTCTGCGTTGGACAAGACATAGGCTGGCTTGTGAGAGAGTGTGTGTGTGTGTGTGTGTGTGTGTGCAAATCCTCTAGATGTTTCTAATGTGTAGCTAAGGTAAAGAATTATTGTTCTTGAGGATGATAAGTCCAGCCCCAGAATTTCAACCATCCAAATAGAGACACCTGTTGCTGGCCCTAGGACTTGACTCAGCAGAGAATGGGCCAGACCTAAAAGGGCCTAGAACTTTCAAGAATGCTAGATGGAGCACTAGATAGATTTAAAAAGCAAATCATCAGTATCCAAGGAGTTAGGTAGTGAACTACAAGTTCTCTCAAAAAATAAGTTTTCTGCCAAGCTCCATGGAACCCATTAGGGCCCAGTATTGAAAACAATCAATCAGTCAATCAATCAATCAGTACTGATCAACTGAAAGGTTGGGGCTCCAGCTCCCCATTATGGCAGAAGAACATGGTAGTTCTCCAACCATGGATTCTGATGAAGAGCATCCTGCAGCTAGCTTGCTATAACAAGCAGAGCAACCACAAGTCTTGGACCCAGCTTGTGACCATGAGAACAGAGCTGGCTGGATACACTGGAGTTCAAGTTCTGCCATAATGCTATTAAATGCTAGCATGAGAGCACTACAGGGGAGGGGCCAGTTCCTCTTAATCATGCAACTTAAAAATCCCACAGCCCCAGGGTCAGGATCCCTCTTCAGGAGCCTAAATTCAGTCCTACAGGATTGTCATGTGCAATCACAGAGAGCGATGGGCAACTGGGAACACAGCTACGAGCTACTGTTTCTGTCCCGAAGAGTCTTCCCCCAAATCATGACACTCCAGCAGGTGTGCTATATGCAGTATCTGGCCATTTACCCTTGTTTGTGTGACAATATTATTATTTTTATTTATTAAAATTTTTGTTGGCCATTTCCTACAATTAGAATGTAAATTTTACACAGGCAGAGATTTCAGTGTCTTTGGTTCACTGTCTAGGATGACTCTGACACATAGGTGGTGCTCAATCATTTTCAAATGAGTGAACAGAGGAATGAGTGAATGACTGAATGAACAAATGTTAAGGAGCTTGAGATAAAAGGTCAGGAAACTAGGCAGGTAGTTACAGTAGACTGATGCTTAGAAATAGATGGTGTGACCCTAGGCAAGTCATTTTAACCTTCCTAAGCCTTAGAACTATTGAAATATAAATATAAATGATAATTTATCTTATTTATAAACTATCTCATATGGGCTTTTTCTCCAGCTTCAGGTGAGCTAATCCATGTTTTGAAACCATAAAGTAAGTTATTAGTGTAAATGACTTCAAATGTTCCCACATGAAAGGAGAGTGATTTTTCTTCTTGACTTAGTCTGGGGATCCCAGACAAGCCTCCAGAAGAGGCAAGGCTACTATGAGTGAAAATAAAAATGGCTAGGCTTTTATTTTCAGTTGGACAACTAAGCCATTTCCCTTTCAAATAGAATCCATATCTTCAGAAGTAAGAGATTAAGGGTCCCTCAGAGAGGACCTCCTTCCATGCTTGCTGGAAATCAGGCAATGAGGCCAAATGAAAAAGCATAAAAAGAATTGTGGCATCTTTAGGATGACAGTTATTTTTGTTCAATTCAGCTGGACCTGGGGACTTTTCTAGAGTGGACTTTAAACAGCACTTTGCAATGTTATTCAATGCTTTCTTAGTTTGGGGACAAAACTTTCTGGAGACCATCAGTGGCCTTTCTGGCTTTAGGGTAGAGGGCTGATTATAGATCAGAATGGTTCTCCTGGAGCTCCTACAGCATCACAGATTCACAGGGCTGGAGGGGCCACAGAGGGCAATCCTGTGGACACCCTTGCCACGGAGTCCATTCCTAGTGAAAGCGAATTTATTTGAAGACCTCCTCATCCCCGCCACCAGCCTCCCCCCACCGCCAGGCCATTTTGCATTTTACAAATCTTCCTTAGCAAGCGCTTCCTGGTGCTGAAACAACATCTGCCTCCCATGGGCTCAGAGCTCCTGGAGTACACAGAATAACTCTTATTCATTATTGCTTGGCATCCATTTACGACTTCCTTGTGCTAGTCCTCCCATGTCCATCCTCCTATAGAAAACTCTGGAACATTTGCCAAATACCCAGGACAAAAGAAGGAACCCAGCTCTGCCTGGTAAAGCTAATGCCCAGCCCACAAGTCCCATTTTCCCTCCCTTGTCCTCCAGGCTTCAGCTCATTCTTGGCACAAGGAGAAATTAACTTTTAACGGGATCAGAAAGATTAAAAGTAAGGTTTGTCTCCTCCTCTCCACTGAGAAAATAAGTTATCAGTGATGTCAAGACAACTAATGGTCCTCACAGCCCTTATATCCGAGGTCCATCCAAAACCTCCAGGATGCTTTCAAAAACAAGGACAATGAGGGGGCTTGGGTGTTCCAGGGAACAGAGAGCTTTGTCGTCTCTGATGAGAAAAAAAGGTGAAAAGCATTGCTTAATTGCCTGCTCAGCCCAGGGTGGGAGGTGTTTGCTAACCTAAAGGCAGACTTAATTTTATTTGTTTTTGCTGAGGAACATCTGCTTGTACAATGATTAGGCACTGGCACTCATTAACACAGGAAATAAAGTGTCTGAGGTTTGTGTCACTGGGAGTGTTCGAGAACACAGTAAGACAGACACTCGTGGGAGTGATTTAAGAGCATGTTTCATACTGGGCAAAGGTTCAGCCTGGGGGAAGGTCTAGTGCTCAGACGGTGCAGTTGTTGAGAATTCAGTTATCTGTAGTAATCGAAGGGCCCTCTCCCCAGAACTGTGGGCCAGGACAGACGATGGAAGACACTGACCATGGGTATGTGCCATGTGAATCAATACCTAACAAGGGCCTGGTGGTAGCAGCATCTCAGAAAATGCCTGCTGAATAAATGAATAAATTTCCCAGGCACACAGGAAAAGAATGCAGAACATTCTGTGCACCCTTTCTACGTTCCAAAGTGCATTTACATATATTATGGCATTTTGTTTCCTAACTTTCCTATGAGGATTGGAGCACGGGCTTTTTCCTCATTTTACAGAGAAGGGTCTGATCATGGTTCCAGAAGCTGAAGATAGAGTCAGAACTAGAAAGTGAGTTTCCTAATTCTGGATAGAATTTTAGAACACTTAATCATACAGCCAGTGAGTTTAAGGAAAACTCCCCAGATTCTTAGTTCTTATTTATAAGATCAGGATATAATGTCAATATATCCTGAACCCCCTGCCTCCTTCCATCCTCTTCCTTTGGTTAAAAAAAAAAGTGATACTATTAAAAGTGGATTTGGGGGGCTTCCCTGGTGGCACAGTGGTTGAGAGTCCGCCTGCCGATGCAGGGGACGCGGGTTCGTGCCCTGGTCTGGGAAGATCCCACGTGCCGTGGAGCAGCTGGGCCTGTGAGCCATGGCCACTGAGCCTGCACGTCCGGAGCCTGTGCTCCGCAACGGGAGAGGCCACAACAGTGAGAGGCCCGCGTACTGCAAAAAAAAAAAAAAAAAAAAAGTGGATTTTTGAACACATTATGTATTGTATGAAAAGTGTAACAAAACAGAAAATAATAAAATTTAAAAGTAAGTTACTTCACTTGCAAATCTACTCTTCAGGACTTCCAGCAACAAGTAATTTGAATAGATATTGGAAAAAATAAAAAATGCAGAAATCAATCAGGTAATTAATAGGAAAGAATTGAAAACCTCCACAAAGAAATAATATGACATAGTTCCCTGGCTCTGTGGAGAAGGTGGGACTAGATGTAGACTCCAATAAAGGTGGAGATTTGGAGTGTACTTTGGAGATGGACTAGCTCAACCCTGTCGGGTTACAGATAAGGAAACTGAGGCACAGAAGGGTCAGAAACGGTCATGTAGCTGTTAGGAGCAGTGCTAAGTCTCATCACTGGGTTTCCTAATCTCCAGAGACCCTCAGCTGTGGGCCTAATGTTCTATTTCTTCGGCTCCCTGCAGGTGAAGCAGGCATTTTCATCACAGTGGCCCGTGTGCATGTATGCATGGGTGTGCATGCCTATTTCTTACTCCCCCCTGCCCCCCGCCCCACAAATGAGGTTCAACAGCTATACTCAAGCACTATAAAGGTTGTTCATTTATACTGTAAGTATCTACAAAATAAAATATTTCTCCTAGCCTTGCTGTGTCAATAGGAAGAATGAAAAGCAAACCACGTTACTCTCCAGATTTTAGTTGTCTCTACCAATTTCCAGATTCCACTTAGGAGATCAGTCCTAAATAAAAAAGCTGATGATAGGAAAGAATCTGGTAAACCTGTAAACAGCTCCCCATTTCTATCCCCAACGTGGGTCCTCCCCTCCCCCCACTCCGCTTCAGTCCTGCCTTTGGGAACCCGCTGCCCTCTGAGGACACAGTCCGCCCTCCACCATCCTACCAACTGGCTCCGCATCCTTCTCACGTCTTTTTAAAGAGATATTTTGGGAAGCAGCACACGCACATCCAGAGACCAATTACTCAATCTCCCAGCAAGTATGGAGATGATGGAAGTATAGCCCTTCGGTTTCCTAGCAACAGTGTTTAGGGGGAGACTGGAAAGCGATCTGGTTGCCCAGCACCACCCTGCGTAGAAGGCATTTGCGCATTTGGCTTTTGTTGTCTTTGAAGGCCATTTCTAAAACGGGTTCTGTATTCTTGGGGGGATTTTAAGCACTTAAGTTATTCTTTTAAAAGATCTCTGCTGATATCCACAGGTCCTATAATTAACATCTCAAGCCGTAACAGGCTGGAAGTGTTCTGTCACTCTTAAAAATACAAAGCCCTAGTTTGGTGTTCTTCCTGTGGTTTATTAGGAACTTCTCCAGTCCCCTACTTCCTCCCTGCCCTCTCTCACCTTTACACATATTCACCCCAGATGTGGATAATCAGCACTCCTTTCTCTTTTTCTTTCCCCCAAACTATGAACTCTGCCCTATAGGAAAAGTCAAAAGATTACCAACACTGGACATCTTAGTTAGTTTGCTTTTTATTTATTTATTTTTGCTGTGTTGTGTCTTCGTTTCTGTGCGAGGGCTTTCTCTAGTTGTGGCAAGTGGGGCCCACTCTTCATCGCGGTGAGCGGGCTTCTCACTATCGCGGCCTCTCCCGTTGCAGAGCACAGGCTCCGGACGAGCAGGCTCAGCGGCCATGGCTCACGGGCCTAGTTGCTCCGCGGCATGTGGGATCCTCCCAGACCAGGGCTCGAACCCGTGTCCCCTGCATTAGCAGGCGGACTCTCAACCACTGCGCCACCAGGGAAGTCCCGTTAGTTTGCTTTTTAATCTAAAAGGATTTCCACACTTGTTGTCCCAATGCCTCCAGGATCCCCAACTCTGCTCCACCCTCCCCCATAGCAAAGGAAACATTTGACAAACTGGAGGAAGAATTGATTAAATGAGGGATGAAGGTGGGAGCTAGCATGATAGCTGACTCCCCTAGCTGGAAATACCCAGGATCCCAAGAGAGAAGACTGTGGAGTGGAAAAACAGTTGTTTCTGTTGTTTATGGGAGAGGGATGTTTGGGGGAAGAGAAATAGAGGTAGGATCGAGAGCAATGTGGCATTTCCATTATCCATAAAAGAAAACTCCAAGGGTGAGAGAGTGGAGGAGAGCTGGGTCTGCTCTAAATCCAGGCTCACATCTGTTAGTTCTGGCCCAAGGGCCTCTCAATCATGGAAACCCTCGAGAGGGTCCAGTCTTCTGGTTAAAGCTTGGGGATAAGGGAGGGCCAATGAGAGCGCCAAGGACTGAGATGCTTTGGGGGGCAGGGGTCACCAAGGATCAGGAGGTGGGACACCGAGTGCTTTGTTGCAGGAGCACTGAGTGAAAGAACAGGATGGGGCCCTAAGCCTGTCCTTCAGTGCTAAGCGTACAACCACCTCTCAAATGTTGGAGTAGGAAATGATGGCTAACGTGAGAAGCTGGGATTCCTAGGTAATCTTACAAATTTTACGTCAGCCAAGTAAGAGGCTGTTTCTCTAATAAACAGGGAAACCCTTCCATTTTCCCTCCTTTGCCCATCTGTGTCCTGATTCGCTCTCCCTGGGGTCAGGAAATTTGCACAGATGGTACCCTTTCCATTAGCCCTCCCTCTGGGACCCATGGCTTCCCAGAGAGAGACTTGTCAGGCATCTACTTTCAGTCCTCTGAGCAGGCTCCTGAAACATGGGGATCATCTTGCTTCTAGACTGAACTCAAGCCTGAATAATTTAGCTCATGAAACCATGTGCAGTGACTAAAACTAGTGGAAAAGAAGAAGAAAGACAATTCTTACACTAGCTTTGAACCCCAGGATGAGTTCTAAGGAGTGGCCCATAGCCAACCCTAGGCACATGAGCTCCTTTCTACTCCTGGGCCCGACTCAGGAGCTAAACAGAGCCTGAGCTGATAGGCTGAGGGGTTCTAAGAAAAGGAAGGAGTATGGGGAAGAGATGGGGAAGGAAGATCTGGACCTGGTCACTGTTTGTACTTTTCAGTGTCTCTCAGGAGTGAGAAATTGGGTAAAAGTGACAAGACTGCTATTTCTATGCAAAATCCAAAGGAAAATCCTCCAGGGAAAGGAGTTTTGTTCATGTGGACTTCCTTCGGGTGTCCTTAGTCCCTACAGACCTGGGCTGTAGAAAGTCAGCATGGTTTAGGTGCCCACTCCCCGCAGGAACACTGAAATCTTCTGGTTCTACAGAGAAGGGAGAATCACGCAAATTCCTCCCCATGTCCCCCTGCACCAGATTCAGGAGGAACGTGACATTAGAGCTCCCGAGTCTTCCAAGGGCATCCAAGTGCATAGGTGGGAACAAAATCCTAGTTTGGGGAAGCCCCTGAGCTAGTTAAGGGCAGAGCCAGGGCCACATCTCAGGGCTGTGGAGTCAAGGCCAAGCCTCTAAAGCCACCCTGGCTCTCTGAAGGCTGAACACCAGCTTGTACTTTCTGCCTAAAGCTGTGAGCCTGACCCAAAGGCAGAGCCACAGATAGTGATAGGGGGGCTAAGAGACTGTGAAAATAGTCTTTCTTCCACCCTTTCACTCAGGACCAGTGGGATGTCCAGTAAATCCCATGATCTGCCTCTCAGAACTTCCCAACTTTATGGATAAAAACACCTAGGAGCCAAACACAGTCCTCCAAATTGTTATTTTTGAGCCTGCTGAGGTTGATTCTTTATTTCACCACTTATCTGAAGTTCTGCATGTTCAAGTTCGGCTCTGACACAGGCCTTTGTCAGGAGCCCAGTTACCATGGCAGTGCCTCCAAAATAGAACAAGTCCAACACACATCAATAGACGGCACAATAAATAGAATAAGTACTACTCACAATACATGATTCTGTTTCTACTGGGTAGTAATTTGTGCAGAGAATTGAAAATAACTACACCTCCCCCCTTCATTTAATTAAAGGAAAACAACTCCACAAATCGGAAATGCACAGTGTTTATATCAGAATGGAACTCGAGTGGCTGTGTGATTAGGAGGCCAGGATTGTGGTTGAATTTGCAGGGGAAAACAATGCTTTAAAGGCAGGACCATTCAGTGAGTCACTTTGAAGCACTCTCTCCTAAAACTCAACTTATAGTGTGATTTGATTTGAGGCACTAAGTACAAGCTAAGAATGACACATAAGAAACATAGAACTTTTTTTTTTCCCAGTAGTAGGAGGAGCATTCCTTTCTGTTTTCCCATGGCCATCTGTTTTTCTCCTATTGTCCCCTGATACTCTCAAGTATCATGCTTTGGATCAAAAATTATGTAAGTACCTTATTATAGGTAACCACAGGGTTTAGAAGGCTGGTGGGAGACCCCTTTGGAAAAATTTCTAAAGCTCAGTCTGAGAAAGAAGATACCCTTCTTTATGGTTGATAAGTCAATGAATACTGCATAGTTCGGGATGTTTCTAGGTAAATACGTGTTTCAGGTTTTCCAGTCTCTTGTGCTCTCTCTGGGTGGCTCTCCACCTTAGAGTAAGCAGCCTGACCTAGAGAAGAATGTGCCACCTTTAGAACCAGACAGGCTTGGGTTCCACAACCAACTTTGCCTCTTATCTAGTGAAAGTCCCTTAACCTTGGCTTTATCGATGTTTAAAATGGGGACAACACTCTCTACTTTAATTGGGTTGCTGTGAAATTGAATGTTGTGTAGGTACAAGGGTCTAGCAAAATGTCTGGTCTGTGGGAGAAAAT
The DNA here is from genome assembly GCF_964341445.2 of Mesoplodon mirus. Lineage (NCBI taxonomy): Eukaryota > Metazoa > Chordata > Mammalia > Artiodactyla > Ziphiidae > Mesoplodon > Mesoplodon mirus. The sequence continues at coordinate 43,545,722 of NC_138976.1, read as the reverse complement.
GATCATAAGTATCTTTTTCTTTTTTCTTACAATAGGTGTAGCTACCATGGTAGACTTCCCAGACATGGTCTGTGGAATGGCTCTTGACCTAAAAATGATAGAACCCTGGGCAAGTTCATTAACCTCTGAGGCTCCCTGCCCAAACTCTTAAAGGTAGCCACCATTCAAAACATCTCACAGGGTGTTGTGAAGAATAGTGGAGATGGACAAATGTAAGTCACCCAGCATAGGTCTTGACACTGAGTGGACACTTGTCACAGGTTAGGTTCCTTGGGATGCAGCTGCCTGGCTGGAGATCAGCATGTAAGATGTTTATTAACGAGTGCCCTTGGGATGAATACTTGTGGACAAGAAGAAAGGAAGCATTGAGAATGTGAAAGAGGTCCAATGTAGTTGACTTGACAACTTGACACCAAGCGGCCATTTTGCCTTGTTGAGAGATGGTGCCAATATCAAGGTTCATCATTGGCCCCCGTAACGGGCAGGTTGGGCATTCAGCAATGGACATAGCTAGATCAGCCTTGGTATGTTGGAGTACACGCTGATAACCCATGTGGGGCCTTCATCCCTGGCCCCTGCCTCCATTTCATGCATGCGTCTTTGTACCTTTACTGTGATGGCTGATGGCAGAGGCTGGCTGAAGTTAGTGGACCAAAGCATTTTGTCTATTTGGTAGTTTAGTGCCTCTTTTAGGGGTGAATACTCTCTGAAGGACTTAACATGTTGTGTGCTTATCAAGTTTCAGTCTCTCAGCTTCAAATCTATTTTTTTAAAATAAACTGTTATTTTAGAGCAGTTTTAGTTTTAGAGAAAAATTGTGAAGATAGTACAGAGAATTCCTATACACCCAGTTCTCCCTATTACTAACATCCTACATTTGTATAGTACATTTGTCACAATTAGGGAAACAATATTGCTACATTATTATTAACTAAAGTCTGTTCTTCATTCAGATTTTCCCAGTTTTTCCCTAATGTTCTTTTCTGTCCCATCTAGGAATCCATTTTACATTTAGTAGTCACATCTCCTTAGGCTTCTCTTGGTTATGACAGTTTCTTGGATGTTCTTTGTGTTTGTTGATTTTGACAGTTTTGAGGTCAGTAATCATATAGAATATTCCTCAGTTGGGATTTGTCTGAGGTTTTTTATCATGGAGTAATGTGCTTTGGGCCAGAAGGTCACAGAACTATGGGCCATTCTGATCACATCATTTGAGAGTACATGCTCTGAGTATGACCTGTCAGTGTTAATGCTAACTCTGGTCATCCGGCTTGTGATGATGTTTGTCAGGGTCTCCATTGTAAAGTTACTCATTTTTTTTCTTTTTCCATGTTGTACCACCTTGAGGGTGGAGGAGAAGCTACATTAATTATTCAGAATTCTTTGGCATGGAAGATTTGTCTATTTTCTCCCACTTATTAATTTATTTAATCATTTATTTACATCACTATGGACTCATAGAAATTTATTTTATACTTTGAGCGATAATTCAATACTCCATTATTTATTTTATTGCTCAAATCACTTCAGCTCTGGCCATTTGGAACTCTTTTAGTTGGCATCTGGATTCCTTTGCTTTCCTGTGGGATTCCCCATTACTGTGTATTTTTCTGTTTTGTTTTTGGTTTTTAGCATTTTCTTTTTTTTTTTGGCACCATGGATACTCCAGGCTCATTTTGTATATTTCCTGCCTCAGTCCTAGTATAAGCCATTTCTTCAATTAGCCCTGGTTCCTTTTATTGGAGAACAGTATTAGAAACCAAGACCTGGGTTCTAGGTATACTTGTTGCATACTACCAGTGTATACATTCATATGTATAAATATTTCTATATGTAACCAGGTAAATCTGGATTGAGCCAAACATGGGTTGATACTGATCTCTCCAACTCTAATCTATTACCATATGGAACATTCAATCCTCATTCCCTTGCTTATTCATAACCTCCCACTCCAGCCAGGTGGAAACCTGGCTCCCACTGTCTACTTAAATGCTCAACCCAAGTATACATCCATAAAGGTTTCAGAATTGTTAAGCCAAACCCTCATTAAACCAAACTATCAACTAGAACTCAATGCTTACATGCAGTTCTTTTTGCCTTTAGCCTTCCAAACTCCACTCTTTTCCAAAGTGACTTAGGTCAATTCTATTTTCCTCTAAATCCATTCTCTGTCTTGCATTGTGTTGCTGGAGCTGAACCCTATTTTCTCATTGCCATCTGGCATGGTATTAAGCTTTGTTAGTAGAGAGCACCAGAGGGACCCTGGTGGGACGTGGGAAAGAGAAGGCACTTCTTTTCTTGGTTCTGTGTGTTCTTCCCTGCTTGCTCCTATGACAGTTTTGCACCCAGCAGCATGGAAGACATCCAGTGACACTCACTTTTTAAGCAAGTTCTGCCAGCAGGACATGGTCATGTAACCAGTGTAGTCGCACAGGACTCCACTCTCCTAAGGGGCTGCATGCTTGGTTTAATGCTCTGTGGATACCACCTTGAAATTTGTAATGATTTTATCTTTGAACTTATGCTTTGTTGGTGAAGTCCAATGGAACAACAGGTCATGGGTGTGGGCAGGGGAGATAACCAGGGAACAGCGCACACACACCTGGGCTCAGATCCACAGGCACAGCGGGCAGTGTTCAGCATGCATGCCAAGCGGTTGGCCTGGTTACCTGGTGCACACAAGCATACTTGGGGCAGGTCAGGGCCCTGAAGACCCCAGAAGTATTCTGGACTGGGATGGTAGCAGCAGCAACAGAAGCAGCAGTGGTGGCAGCCACTGCCCTGGAAGAAAGGGGAGGAACCTCATGAGTTTAATGCTGAGATCTGTGGTGAGAGGCCAGCCTTCCCATCCAGGCTCCCTGGAGCCTGTCCTGTCCCTGTGGCATCTGCACCAATATTAACTCTTCAGCCTGAGGACCAAGATAGGAACTACCTGTGCTCAGCCAGCAAACATTTCAGTGAATTATTACAAAAGGAAAGTGTGGTACTGTGAATTATAATAAGAAATACATATTTGGTCTTCATTCCCATTTCTGGCACAGAGCTCCTAAAACCCTTGGAATTTCCTAAGTGCTGAGAGATACAAAGGTGTCTTTTTTATGTTAATGAGGTGACTTTTGGAAAGCAGCTAGTTGCCAGGAGAACCAATCCTATGATTAGAAAGTTGAAACTGTCAGTCTCTCCTGACCTCCCTGGAGGAGAGAGGGGCTAGAAGTTGAATAAGTCAATGGCCAATGGTTTAATTAATCATGCCTATGTAATGAAGTCTCCATAAAGCCCCAAAAGGATGGGGTTTGGAGAGCTTCTTCATTGGTGAACACCTGGAGATTTGGGGAGAATGGCTTACCTGGAGAGGGCATGGAAGCTCAGTGCCCTTTCCCCGTACCTAGACCTATGCATCTCTTCCATCTGACTGTTCCTGAGTTATATCCTTTTATAATAAACCAGTGATCTAGTAAGTAAAAGGTTTCTCTGAGTTAGATGAGCTGCTCTAGCAAATTAACCAAAACCAAGGAGGGGGTCATTGGAACCTCTGATCTATAGCCAGTGGGTCAGAAGCAAAGGTGATGACCTGGACTTGGCATCTGAAGTGTGTGTGTGTGTGTGTGTGTGTGTGTCAAGAGGAGGGGGAGCAGTCTTGTAGGACTGAACCCTTAACCTGTGGAATATGACACTATTTTTGGATAGATATTGTCAGAATTGAGTTGAATTGTGGGACAACCAGCTGGTGTCTGAGAATTGCTTGGATATGTGGGGGAACTGCCCTCTACTTCCATACACACATATTGATGTTGGAGCCAGAACCCTTTAGAAAGCATAAACAAGGACATAATGCATATCAGGGAATTGCTAGAATTCTTCAGAGAGTTTAGAATCTCTGGTTTTGAAATCTGTTGCAAGATTAGAAAGCAAAGATCCATATATCTAGAAATAGAAATCAAATTTCAAATTTTTGCTTCCAATGGAAAAGAGCTGTAGTTTCATATGAACTTTCCAATGAACCAGTTGCTAACAAGAAAGGCAATCTGAAAATCAATGTTTTCTTGTCATTGAAGATCCAGCAGTAGATGACATAACAGACATTTTGAATTGTATACAAATCACAAAGCCACTTTTAGTTTCTTGCACAACCTCCACAAAATTTCAGAGGAAGCATTAAAATGTCATTGTATAAATTGATGTTTAAAATTGAACTCAGACTTAAACAAAAATGATTTGTATAAAGAGTTAAGTCTTTTTAGAAAAGGATTTAGAATCATGCTCTAGAAGTACTGAAATCTCATTTTGAAATAATTTATCAGAAATTTGTCCCAATGTTATCACAGACTGTAATATACTCTTACTAACTCCAGTAATGGTTGTACCAGCAGAAAGATCCTTCTAAAAATTAAAAATTATTTTTGATCTTACACTTTCCAAGAGCAACTGACATTGCTTTCAGTTATATCATTGAAAATAAGGTTGCTAAGTTTTGATGAATTTGTAGAAAAGTGAGCCAGAAAAATCACATGATAGATCAATCAAGATATCACAGTAATAAAGTATTATTGTTTATTGTGTTACATGAAACTATGACACCCAAATTATTAATAAACTCCACGTGGCCTTTCTTCCCAGCACTTTTCGTCTAATACCATAGGATATCTCAGGCCCTATGGCCCAAAGAGCCATGTTGTTTGCAATGCACTGTGGACCTTCCACAGAGCCCTTTCCTGTTTTGGGTACTTTAAGCTGGCAACCTTTTAAATCACCCAATGTGGGAGAAAGACACTAAGGTGCTCCTATATTCTTATCATGTAACGTGGGAAGGACCTGTGATGTGCTTTTAACCAATAGATTATGGCAAATGTAATGGTATGTCACTTCTTATCATCCATCCTTGATATGGTAATGGTACAAATTGATTAGTACCCTTGTTAGCCACCCAACTATTTTGCCCCTTGAGCATGCTGTGTTCCACAGAAAGAGGTGCAACTTTTGGCACTTGGGCTCTCTCCAGGTGAAGGAGACCTGAAAGTACTATCAAAGGCTATCTGCTGAAAGCACATCCAGAAGCTGGGGCAAAAAATCTTTCATTAAAGGGGCACTTGGGCAATATATCACAGAATCTATCCATCAGAGTAATTAATTAATTAATTATCTTTCTTTTTCCTTTATATGTAGAAATCAGATACAGTATGAAAAAATACATGCAACTCGTACTTGACATCCTGGAAAGTTCTGGGCATCTGGGGAAAACAGCCTATTATCCTGCAAAACTGCAGAACTGGGGTCAGCCTTGTGTAGAGGTAAATTAGATAGTCTCTTCTATGTCTTGAATGGCCCAGAGAAGCTTTGTGCCTTGAAATGTCTACCCCAACTACAGTCCTAATTTCCTCCCATTGCTCTCTCTTCCCCCACTCTAAGAAAGGAGAAATTTGGGCAGCTATAAAACTTAATATGTGTAGTAATCAAACGTAAAAAGTTCCCACCCAAATTCCATATGCTAAGGGCCATTCAGGAAAGGAAGCCTAAGACCAAAATTAACAGCTCGATTAGGATTCTTAAAATCTGTTTTATAAGCATCCTCTAAGACAATCCGAAGGGATAAGACAATTAAGCTGGCCCCCCAACAGCAGGTGGGGAGTTGGAATTTGTTCTCTGAACCTGTTGCAGCCAGATGATGGTATACTGAATGGTATATGGAATGTAGACTCTGAGGTGTCCCTCCTGCATGCATATTCATATCCAAAGTTACTGTGGCACCAGTTGATGACAGGTCATTTCTTATCTGATAGCCTACAAATAAGGTGTCCTTTGAAGATATGGACACTGCATGTACATCTTTAGAGGAAATGGGGAGACATTGGGAAGGAGTGATTTTACCCTAGCTCACTTCTACTGCAAAAATTTGCCCCAGTTCCCATGAACTTTTGTGTTGGTTTTGTGTGTCTGCTCTAATTTGAGGAAGATATATGGTTTTAATTAACCAGTTAGGTCTCCATGATGGGGAGTTGAGAGGGAGGGATAGAGATTTAGGAGCCTGGCAGTATTTTGAATTCCAGGCTATCTGTCTAAAATGCTATGATTCAGGGCAGATACTCAGCCTCTGATTTTAGAGAGAGAGGGAACTCCCCAGGAATTTGATTCCCTCTTTACCCCTTCCCCCAGAGTGGGGAGGTATGAAAACCACCTGTCAACATAAGGAGTCAAACTAAGAGCCAGGACTGCAGGAGAGATGGGTAAACAAAAGCGGACTGAGGCAAGCGTGAGGTATGAGGAAGCTATATTCCCTTTTCCCATTTCCTCCTTTTATAAATTTTAACCTTTTAACCCTTAAACTTTTTCCAAGATTCTTATTCCTGTGGCTAGCTCTTTTCTTGTTATTACAATTTACTCATAGATATGATAAATGAATATAGTAAATGACTACTGAAGGTCAACCAGATGGCTTGATGACTTCATTTACTCTCTCTTTGGGAAAACAATAGAAAGAAATCCCAGCTACTCATTCTCCTGCAGGCAGAGGTGTGCAGTGGTTGTTTCTCAAAATGAAAAGATAAACAGTCTTATTGTGTGCCTGGAATCTCTGGGGATCCTGGAGACACTCTCTGCTCCACCATTTTATTCGAGAACATAAGGAATTAACTGTATACCTTGCTGAGGGAAAAAGGCACATTGTATATTCCAAATATCAAGATCTCTCTTTTAGGATTAGAATATGCAGTTGACACAGAGAAAATACTTTCAAGATGTTGTGGGGGGAAAAAAAAACCCCTTAACACTGCAGCTCTTTAGAACTCGATATTATTCAGCACCTGCATAGTTTCATATCTCTGTGGGGTACGAGTGTCTATTGTTTCTCAGAGACCATAACCCAGGCATCCATACTCAAACATGAGTTCTCCCAAAAGATATGGAAAGAAAGCAGGGGAGAAGACATAAGAACTCTTCCCAAGAGTTTATAAATATTTTCAGATATGAGAACTTGAGAGACTAGTTTCCTTCTCAGGGATTTCCAGGCATCTGAGTCTGAAAGGTAGGAATTCTGCTTTGCAGTTCATCCACCCTGGATCCCAGCGTGAGCCAATCACACGGACGGGCTTTCTCTGTCTGTGCAGAGGCATTCAGTCAACAAGCAGGGATGGAGAGAATAGGCGAATGGACGGAACATTTGCAGTCACATCAGGGTTCTGATCCATCTCCATCTCTTAGTTATGTGCTTTTTCTGTGCTTCAGTTTCTTCATTTGGAAAATAGGGTTGGCAATGTTTACTTCAAATGGCTATGGCAACAATTAAATGAGAAAAATAGGCCATAAACTCCCTGCACAAAAGAGATATTTAACAAATGCATGCGTGGTTAGCTCCACGAGAACGGGACTCTCTTGATCCCCAGCACTTCTCAGGTATGTAGTAGATGCTCAAGAATATTTGTGGAATAAATGAATCATGCTAATTCTTTTCCACTTCCCATCACTGTCACCTATAAACTAGACAAAATGCTTCACCTCCTATGAAGGGAAGATCACATTGCCTTATCAGGAGAAACCATAGCAGAGCCTCACTTTCTAGATTCACATACTCACATATCCTGCTGGTAGGATGTAAATTGACACAACTACTTTAGAGAACAATTTGGAAAAGTAGTTTACTAAAGTTGAACATGCACGCACCTTGAGACCAGCAATCCCACACCTAGGTATATACCCTAAGAAGTGTATACAAAGCTACGTATACCAAAATATGGATGTTTGTAATAGCAAACAATGGAAAACAACCTAAATGCTGAGCAGCTGGAGAATCAATACAAATATTCTGTATATTCTTAAGATGATATTTTACAACTAAGAAAATTAATACACATAGACTAGACTACATTTACATACATCGAGTTTAAAAGATGCATAATAGTACCATAGATTGCTTAGGAGCATAAACGTATATAAAGTATAAAGAAATGCAAGGGATAATAAACACTATATTCAGAATAGCATTCCCTCTGAGGTGGGGGAAAGGGATTGAAATCAGAGAAGACAGTGCAAGGGAATTTGACACAGAAGAGTATTGGTGATTTTTGATGTTTCAGAAAGGAGGTGGGCACAAAAGTATTAGATGTGTGTTCTATTCATATATCTTAAAAAATAAAAATGCATGTCTAACAGGATCTTATCATGTAAAAGCTGAAGGAATCCTACAGCACTAGCCCCATCTCTCCATTCTAAAGATAAGAAACTTCAGGCCCTGGGAAGTGAAGTGATTTGCCGAAGGGTGAGCCGGTGGATGGTGGTGGCGGGGATGGGATGACAATCTAGATTTCCAGGTCCTGGGACAAAGGTTTTACACTGCTCTTTTTTATTTTTATTTATTTATTTAATTGAAGTATAGTTGATTTACAATGTTGTGGTAGTTTCAGGTGTACAGCAAAGTGATTCAGTTATACAAATATGTACATATATTTTTTTTCAGATTCTTTTCCCTTGTAGGTTATTACAAAATATTGGCTATAGTTCCCTGTGCTGCACACAGGGTTATCCTTGTTGGTTATCTATTTTATATACAGTAGTTACACTGCTCTTTCTGATTACATTTGATCCTGTTCCCTTTTCCTTCCTGTAGGCAGGAAACTGAACATATGTGTAAGCAGGGCTGTCATCAGAAGCTTCAGATGCACCACAGGTGAGTCACACAAAGAAGGTGCAGAGAAAGAGCTCATGAGCCCAGGCAGACAGGATGTTCTCCAAGAGCTGTTTAAACAGTTTCTCAAAGGCTTTTGCTTCCTGCCTTAGAAAAATCACGGGGCATTCACAAGAAAGGTCATCTGAGCTTGCTCACATTTTCACTCTTGTCTTCAGAAAACTAGGACCAAAGGTGGCAAAATCTGGGTTTTACTACAGAGACATCCAGACTCCTAGGGAATTTTAAAGATTTACGTCCTTGGAACTCTCCAGGTAGGAGACCATAGTTAAAGATTTAGGGTTCCATGGAGATAGCAGCACTGTGGCAACAAGTTTATGAATGGACAAATGAAGCCTCCGTGGGTATTACTTCACGTATAAAAAACAAGACAAAATGGCCCCCAAAAGGAAGCTTGCATCAATGCCATGCTACTTATCTTGCATCAATACTCATGTATACTGTACAAGGAATTTCCACTCTTTTTACATTCTCCCTCCCATTAAGATTCAAAGCAGATCCAGAAAGTTCAGTTTGCTTCTTTACTGATGATAAATTCATAAGTATCAGTGATGAATTTAGGGGTTCATTTTGGGGTATCAGTGTCTGTTCCTCCTTTCTAAGTTCTAATGACTTTCTAGTTTTTTAACCCAAAGTTTTTAATGTACATCTTTTTATTTTTTTTGCGGTACGCGGGCCTCTCACTGTTGTGGCCTCTCCCATTGCGGAGCACAGGCTCCAGACGAGCAGGCTCAGCAGCCATGGCTCACGAGCCCAGCCGCCCCACGCATGTGGGCTCTTCCTGGAACGGGGCACAAACCCGTGTCCCCTGCATCGGCAGGCGGACTCTCAACCACTGCACCACCAGGAAAGCCCTAATGTACATCTTTTTGTTCCATGTTGTACCCTAGAGACACAGAGTAACTTGGCTCCCTGATGGAAAAAGTTAGGGGTTTCCCTATTGAACCAATCTTCTCCTGTACCTTGAGGACTTTCTCAACTCACTCCTCTAATCCTTGAATGATGTATCTGTTGCTCTGTCATGGCTATGACCTGTCACTGTACCACAGAACAAGGCACCATCTCCTGCCTGGCTTCACACTCCTATGCCCTCCCCTAACCAGTGAACATTCAGCCCAAGGCCAAGACTCAGCTGACCTCATTTTCCCTATCTCTCTTCACACTTTTGTTAAAAAATCCCTATATTTTTGGGACTTGGTTTCTCTCTTCATCTCTTTTCAATTTTTTCCTCTTAAGATATTCCCAAGTAGATTGATGCCCATATTGACGTTTCCTCGGAAAACTTCTCTGGAAGAGATTGATTTCTATTAGAATTTTGCTCAAGAAAATTTCTTGGGTAGAGTGCAGTTATTGGGTCTACTTGTCAACCCACAAACATTCCTCCAAGCTGTAAAACGTCACCATGCCTTTGCCTCCAAGACCCACAAGGTCTGTATCTGATGAAGCTGTAGGTGGGGAGTGCTGGAGGTTGTTTTTCAACCTTAGGTTAAATTCATATCTCCCTATTCCCCTTACCCCTTTTTTAGGCCAGAGACTCATGCCAATTGTACCATGATTCTATGCCAGAGTAAGTTTATGTATCTTGCTTCCCTTTACTGTTTTGTGTAGATTCTTGAGGAGAAGAGCATGTATGGTGTAAGGGAAAATGAGGCAGAATCTCTGAGCAGCTCGAGTGAGGCCCACTGGGCTCCACAGGCAGGAAACCAGGATGGGGAAGGTAGGACCTCTTGTGCTGTGGGCAGGACTTATGGTCCAGCAACACCCACCCCACTCCAAGAAGGGAAAGCACTCTCCATTCATACTGGAGAGTGGGTCTCAGTGCCCACTGTGCATGAAAATCACCCTAAGTCTATTAGTCGGGGGTGGGGCCCAGGACTTTGAGTTTTTCAGTTCCCCAGTGATCTTCATGCACCCAAGGGGCCTCAGTACTGCTTCAGAGTAAACACATAAACATATAGACACATAAAACTCTGAAGAAGATGCAAGCAGCTTACTTTTACTCTTGTAATATCTTTATAGCTTATCAAGGTTTTGATTTTGAAAATAAAAATGTTCATTGCAGCCATTCAAACATAAAGATGTGCTTAACAATAAGGTGCCGATAACATCTCCCTATGCTAAGCCCATGCCACTCCCCCCACCCCAGGAACCAGTGTTTATAAAGCAGTATTCTGTCAAAACTTTCTCTGTATTTGTGAAAATTATGTACCCATAGATACAGAAGTTGTTGGCTAATTCACTAGGAAACATGTCTTTCTTTCTTGCATTGCCTTAAACACAGCCAATCTCCTCTTCCATTGGAGACATACCTTTGCCTTGGGGAGAATTACGTTTCCTACAAGAGGAAGAGTTCTACAACAGGAAGAGCCAGGTCCCTGTTCTCCTTCTGACATATAAAAATAGGACCTCTTCACTGAAAACAATCAATGAAGAAATCAAAAAATACCTAGAAACAAATGAACATGAAAACACGATGACCCAAAACCTATGGGATGCAGCAAAAGCAGTTCGAAGAGGGAACTTTATAGCAATAAAATCTTACCTCAAGAAATAAGAAAAATCTCAAATAAACAACCTTACCTTACACCTAAAGGAATTAGAGAAAGAAGAAGAAGAAGAAGAAGAAGAACAACAACAACAAAAACCCCAAAGTTAGCAGTAGGAAAGAAGTCATAAAGACCAGATCAGAAATAAATGAAAAGGAAATTAAGGAAACAATAGCAAAAATCAATAAAACTAAAAGCTGGTTCTTTGAGAAGGTAAACAAAATTGATAAACCATTAGCCAGACTCATCAGGGAAAAAAGGGGGAAGGTTCAAATCAACAGAATTAGAAATGAAAAAGGAGAAGTAACAACTGAAACTGCAGAAATACAAAGAATCATGAGAGACTACTATAAGCAGCTATACACCAATAAAATGGACAACATAGGGCCTCCCTGGTGGTGCAGTGGTTGAGAGTCCGCCTGCCGATGCAGGGGATACGGGTTCGTGCCCCGGTCTGGGAGGATCCCATATGCCGCGGAGCGGCTGGGCCCGTGAGCCATGGCCGCTGGGCCTGCGCATCCGGAGCCTGTGCTCCGCAACGGGAGAGGCCACAACAGTGAGAGGCCCGCATACGGCAAAAAAAAAAAAAAAAAAAGGACAACGTAGAAGAAATGGCCAAATTCTTAGAAAAGTACAAACTTCCATGACTGGATCAGGAAGAAATAGAAAATATGAACACCCCCCACAAGCACTGAAATTAAAACTGAGATTAAAAATCTTCCAATAAACAAAAGCTCAGGGACAGAAGTCTTCACAGGCAAATTCTGTCAAACATTTAGAGAAGAGCTGACACCTATCTTTCTCAAACTCTTCCAAAATCTACCAGAGTGAGGAACACACCCAAACTCATTCTACGAGGCCACCATCACCTTGATACCAAAACCAGACAAAGGCGTCACAAGAAAAGAAAATTAAGGGCAATATCACTGATGAACATAGATGCAAAAATCCTCAACAAAATACTAGCAAATAAAATCCAACAGCACATTAAAAGGATCATACACAATGATCAATTGGGGTTTATCCCAGGAATGCAAGGATTCCTCAATATATGCAAATCAATCAATGTGATACACCATATTAACAAATTGAAGGACAAAAACCGCATGATCATCTCAATAGATGCAGAAACAAATTTTGACAAAATTCAACACCCGTTTATGATAAAAACTCTCCAGAAAGTAGGCATAGAGGGAACCTACCTTAACATAATAAAAGATGTATATGACAAACCCACAGCAAACATCATTCTCAATGGTGAAAACAAAGCATTTCCTCTAAGATCAGGAACAAGACAAGGGTGCCCTCTCTCACCACTCTTATTCAACATAGTTTTGGAAGTTTTAGCCACAGCAATCAGAGAAGAAAAAGAAATAAAAGGAATACAAATTGGAAAAGAAGAAGTAAAATTGTCACTGTTTGCAGATGACATGATACTATACATAGAAAAACCTAAAGATGCCACCAGAAAACTACTAGAGCTAATCAATGAATTTGGTAAAGTAGCAGGATACAAAATTAATGCACAGAAATCTCTGGCATTCCTATACACTAATGATGAAAGATCAGAAAGAGAAATTAAGGAAACACTTCCATTTACCACTACAACAAAAATAATAAAATACCTAGGAATAAATCTAGCTAAGGAGGCAAAACACCTGTACGCAGAAAACTGTAAGACACTGATGAAGGAAATCAAAGATGATATAAACAGATGGAAAGATATAACATGTTCTTGGATTGGAAAATCAACATTGTGAAATGACTATACTACCCAAAGCAATTACAGATTCAATGCAATCCCTATCAAATTACCAATGGCATTTTTTACAGAAATAGAACAAGAAATTTTACAATTTGTATGGAAACACAAAAGACCCTGAATACCTAATGCAATCTTGAGAAGAAAAAGAAATGGAACTGGAGAAGTAACAACTGACTTCAGACTATATTACAAAGCTACAGTAATCAAGACAGTATGGTACTGGCACAAAAACAGAAATATAGATCAATGAACAGGATAGAAAGCCCAGAGATAAACCCACACACATTTGGACACCTTATCTTTGATAAAGGAGGCAAGAATATACAGTGGAGAAAAGATAGCCTCTTCAATAAGTGGTGCTGGGAAAATTAGACAGCTACATGTAAAAGTATGAATTTAGAACACTCCCTAACACCATGCACAAAAATAAACTCAAAATGGATTAAAGGCCTAAATGTAAGTCCAGAGACTATCAAACTCTTAGAGATAAACATAGGCAGAACACTCTATGACATAAATCACAGCAAGATCCTTTTTGACCCACGTCCTAGAGAAATGGAAATAAAAACAAAAACAAACAAATGGGACCTAATGAAACTTAAAAGCTTTTGCACAGCAAAGGAAACCATAAACAAGACAAAAAGACAACCCTCAGAATGGGAGAAAATATTTACAAGTGAAGCAACTGACAAAAGATTAATCTCCAAAATTTACAAGCAGCTCATGCAGCTCAATAACAAAAAAACAAACAACCCAATCCAAAAATGGGCAGAAGACCTAAACAGACATTTCTCCAAAGAAGATATACAGATTGCCAACAAATACATGAAAGAATGTTCAACATCATTAATCATTAGAGAAATGCAAATCAAAACTACGATGAGATATCATCTCACACCAGTCAGAATGACCATCATCAAAAAATCTAGAAACAATAAATGCTGGAGAGGGTGTGGAGGAAAGGGAACACTCTTGCACTGTTGGTGGGAATGCAAATTGATACAGCCACTATGGAGAACAGTATGGAGGTTCCTTAAAAAACTAAAAATAGAACTACCATGCAACCCAACAATCCCACTACTGGGCATATACTCTGAGAAAACCATAATTCAAAAAGAGTCATGTACCACAGAGTTCATTGCAGCTCTATTTACCATAGCCAGAACATGGAAGCAACCTAAGTGTCCATCAACAGATGAATGGATAAAGAAGATGTGGCACATATATACAATGGAATATTACTCAGCCATAAAAAGAAACAAAACTGAGTTATTTGTAGTGAGGTGGATGGACTTAGAGTCTGTCATACAGAGTGAAGTAAGTGAGAAAGAGAAAAACAAATACCATATGCCAACCCATATATATGGAATCTAAGGGGAAAAAAAAAGCTCATGAAGAACCTAGGGGTAAGAGGGGAATAAAGATGCAGACCTACTAGAGAATGGACTTGAGGATATGGGGAGGGGGAAGGGTAAGCTGGGACAAAGTGAGAGAGTGGCATGGACATATATACACTACCAAATGTAAAATAGATAGCTAGTAGGAAGCAGCTGCATAGCACAGGAGATCAGCTCGGTGGTTTGTGACCACCTAGAGGGGTGGGATAGGGAGGGTGGGAGGGAGGGAGAGGCAAGAGGGAAGAGATATGGGAACATATGTATATGTATAACTGATTCACTTTGTTATAAAGCAAAAACTAACACACCATTGTAAAGCAATTACACTCCAATAAAGATGTTAAAAATAATTAATTATACTTCAATAAAAAATGGTTAAAAATGGTTAAAATTTTTTAAAAATGAGAGAGTAGATATAAAGGAAAGCAGTATATGTAATTCAAGATATGGCAATATTTTGAGCATTTTATATGAATGATAGATATTTTAGAAGTACTTGTTAACATAAATAATGCAAATACTATGGTTCTTCAAATATTTGTTCCTTAAAGCAGGTCAAACACGTCCCTGGTTTGGACTATTACTTGTTTAACACATTATTTCTTCATAGATGCCCCCTACACATGCAAAAAAACAATCATCTCTCCATTTTTCCCAGTGCAGGGGCTTTATGGCTCTTTCCCAGTGACTTGAGGCAAATTTAATGTAGTTTTATTGTAAAAGAAACCTAACACAGCATATTAGTCCCCAAAAGAATAATATTCCCCTTAGAAAATTGTTATACGATGAAGAAATTTAGATGGAAAGCTCATAGTATCCTTGGTTATATAGTGCAATTGATGAAAAATAACACAATCATGTTTACATGCCAAACCTCTAATCAATTTCCTTTCACTGTGACTCTTTCTGCCATTGCAAAGTAAGAATGGAAGCTCTTAATGTGGCAGTGATATGGGGAGGGGTTGGGAAGTAGGTGGATGGGCTGAAGTAAATGGAGAAGGAAAAAATAAAAATGGGTAAAATCTTGGTGAAGGAAGGGTTTTATAGATAATCCATTCTAGGAGAATGCAAAACACATATCCTTTGGGAATTGACAGATACAAGTTCAACTGCCAGCTTCTCAGCTTAACAGCCACAAGCCTGAATTTCTCCATGCTGTAAAGGGGTAATTCATGTGGAGAAAATATAGGAGTGGGGAAGGTGGGGGACCATGGCAGGGAATGGCTCTGGATGGTTGACCTAGACAGTACTCCCCTCTCTAAGAGAATTCGGAAGTCATAATTCTCGATAAGAGTAATTAGAGCCTATAGAAATTATTTTCATGAAGATCGATCAAATTATATCTGTTGTCAGACAAATATTTTCAGAGCACAGCTAGAGAGCAACACAATCGCTTTTTCAATAAAAAAGCACAGGTGTTATTTTTCAAGGGTCTATCAAATATTAAATTGAAGTTTAAAATCATACCCATCTTTGTCTATGAAGATGCAGGTTTCTCCTGCAGTTTGGAGAATCTGGGCCTCTTTCTAAGCACCTATGGATTTTAGAGCAGCAGGGTTCAGGCACTGCTCTCAATCAGCTGTATTAAGGGGAGAAGATGTGGGCCAAATTGACCACCCTAGAGTCATGAGTCATATTGTCGATACAAAATGTGTTTTCCTACAAGTGACTAGCTCTAATCGCCCTTAATTTCTTACAGATCTTGGGCCTTTGGATCTAAGCTAATTTGCATGTCTGTCATAAGGTCTGGCCTTATGCTGAAAATCTGGCCCCAGTCTGTTAGGAAGTGCAGTCTAAACAATGTCAACTTTACTCAGTGGGGACAGTCCCCTAAGTCTGAAAGCCAGTGATTAAGAGTAAGTAGGAGAGGAGGAGAGAAGAGTAGTGACAGGTCTTGGTGGAGTACAGCAGGGTACACATGTGGCAGACAGTTTGATGAAGGCAGGGTGGAGAAGTAAGCAGATGGAAAACAGAATTGGCAGAATGGGGATCCCACACTCATTCCTCAGATGTAAGAGAGGACTAGAGATTTAAGATGAGGCCAGTGTGTCTAATGCAATAGCTAATCAAAGAAGCCAGACAGACCTCCTCATCCAAAGTGGGAATTGGCTAAGTTAACCTTTTCTGGCTGTCTGGCGGGTATGAGACAGGCCCATGGCCATGGAGAACCTTTCCTTATTTCATTGAAATACCAAAATCAGCTCATCACAGTGTGCTAAGGAAGCTGTTTCGGGGACCAGGAATTCCAGCTTTGGGCATCAAGAATATCCTTAAGACCCTTATAGCTTATAATTTTTTTAGCTCACAAATTTCAGACAGTCTTAAAACAGAATGCATTTTAAGGTCACTAGTTTAGTGAGAATAATGTATGGGAAAGCATGTTGTAACTGGAAAGCTTTGCACAACTGAAGAGCAGATTTGTTAATAAATGATCCACTCCTTTGGGTGACATTCCAAGGAGCCCAGTAGAGGATCCCTCAAGGAAAGAGCAGGGAAGTTAGGGGTCTACTGAGATGCTGAGGGCCAAGTGCTTATGCCTGACTCAGCCAGAGCCCCTTCATTTTTTACTAATGTTCACATTAGGATTCTGAGATTGTTACTTTAGGGGCACTTCTGAGGCTAAAGTCACCATAAGAATCATTTATATGGCCCAATCACTCCATTTGCCTGGGGAGGACTTCCACAAGAATTTTGTCTTGTTGCGGTCAGATATGGGTATAAAGCATTGATCAGGAGACAGTCCCAGCACTCTTGGAAGTTGCATTCCACTGGGGTGGAAGTGGAAGACCTGTGCATATTAAATGTAGTGTTACCAGAGAATACAGTAAGATGTGGTCTAGATCAGCGTGGAGTGCTCCAGAGCACTCAGACTGTCTAGAAGTCTATAACCTTTCCTTATTCCCCATCAGGCTTCCAGAGATCCCCTTGGGTTCACAGATGCCCTGGGGCTCTCCTCACATGGGGGATGGAGAGTGGCTTAGGTACAGGTAACCTGGAATTGCCACTTGCATGAAGGCTGCCTGGTGGGCTTTGCCAGCAAATCCACTCACAGAGAACTAATCTGGATCAGGACCCCATGGGGAGTTCCCAAGAACTCCTCAGACACAGAAGGCTCTCCTTCTTATCACCAACCTCCCTCCACCCCAGGTGTCCTAAGTCCTGCCCTTGGTCTCTTAATGTTTTAGCTCAAAACCCCTATGTGTCTGAATCTCACTCATCAGGAGAAGTTTGAGTCTCTGTGAGACCTGCTCTCAAGTCATTTTCAACAGAAAGCATGTTTCCCCTTTCTCAAGGGTGCAATGCCCTTGGTCTTGAGAAAGAATTCCCTGGTCTCCATGTGGTGGAAAGAGTAGAGGGAAAGAGGTAGAGTTTCACTCAGACCTAGAAAGAGTCACCCTTGCATCAAAGATGGGCAAAATGACTCCTTTTGCAACAAACACACAAAAAAGAGTAAGAAAGGAAAAGAATATATACATATGTATATATATTTTTTCACATATCAATGATACACTGAATATTCAAACATTAAGATGCTGCTACAATTCCCTTTGTGGTAAATGGTTTGAAAGAGAAACATGGAATAAGGTGAGAACTTGTAACAATGTCTGACCCACCTAAGGGTCAGGAAGTCACCTCTAAGGGGACAAGGAGAGAAGAGAGTGTTCTTAGCAGGGATACAGCATGTAAAAAGATCCTGGGGCAGTATGGGGGCCTGACATAGTCAAGAACTGAAGGAAGGCCAGTGCAGATGGAGAAGAGAGCATAAGGGGGAGAAGAATAGGATGAGCTTGGAAAGATACCTGGGCACAAGTCTCAGGGGCCTTGTAGGCTGTGTTACAGGTTGGCTTCACTCTAAGGGAGCAGTGAGCTGATGAACTGTTATTTATTTGTATTTACCAAAACTGGAGGAAGGTAAAGATCTATGTGAGTATGTGAGTTAGGACTCTACGGCAATCATTCAGGGGAGAAATAATGTTGTCTCACACTAGCTGGAGGCAATGGACATGGGATATGTGGATGAATTCAAGAGATATTTTGGTGGTTGAATAGTGGGACTTGGTTGGGTTCTAACGGAAGAGAAAGATATTTTAAAATTGACTCCAAGGTTTGTCATCAGAAAATCTGACTCTTGACTAAGATGGGGAAGACGAGAAAGAGCACATCGTGAGTTCAGCTTTTGACATGCTAAATTTGTGATTCTCCTGAACCCCCCATCCAGAGCTGCTGTACTGTAGGTGAGGCACTGCACAGATCCAGGGGGCTCCTTCCAAGAGCACACAGATCAGCATTGTCCAGGCAGCCCTAGAAGGCAGTCTCTAATCTCTGTTCTCTACCTTCAGGTTCCCAAAATACCATGGCTGTAACTGGCCAATTTTAAAAAGTAATTTTCTCTGGAATTCCTCTGAGGAAGGTCATGTTTCTGGCCTGTGACTTTGTTGTCAGGTATTAATGGTACCCAGACTGTGAAGGAGATGTAAAAAAAAAAAAAAAAAAAACAAAATCAAAGGGAAAGGGGGAAAGGTTTCCTTCCCCTTGGGACATCTTTAAATTCCTAGTTCAGGAAGAAAAGAGGGGTATGTGTTAATGTTTCTCGATACTCAATAAGTCTTTAAAATTCCATTGACAATTTAGCAACAAGGAGAGACTTTCTCACATTTTTCTAGCACATTTTAGAAGGTGATGATCAACCAGGACTTCTCAGAGGTCAAGTGAGGCCTCTTTCATTTTTTGAAACTCCTGATATATCAAAAATAAATATCAAAACAGAGATACAAAAATTATGCCATAATTTAAACGTACATTAAAGAATTTAATGCTCTTAACAAACACATAATAGCATATGACCAAGCTATTCTCAAAGGGATTGACATTTATAAACAGTACTAGGTCATAGTTCAGTATAGGCATTGTGGATTGGTAAAAGGTGTGAAAATATAATTTCCAAAAAACTTAAAAACAATTTTGCACAATATACAGGGAACATGTGCCAAAGTTTTCACAATATATTATTTTACTCATTAATGGAGGAAAAGAAGGATGACAGCACCAGTTCAAAAGGAGAATATAGGAGGAGCTTCAAGATGGCAGAAGAGTAAGACGTGGAGATCACCTTTCTCCCCACAAATACATCTACATGTGGAACAACCCCTACAGAACACCTACTGAACGCTGACAGAAGAACTCAGACCTCTCAAAAGGCAAGAAACTCCCCTACGTACCTGGGTAGGGCAAAAGAAAAAAGAATAAACAGAGACAAGAGAATAGCAACGGGACCTGCACCTCGGGGAGGGAGCTGTGAAGGAGGAAAGGTTTCCACACACTAGGAAGCGCCTTCCCAGGCAGAGACTGCAGGTGGCGGAGCGGGGGAAGCTGCAGAGCCACGGAGGAGAGCGCAGCAACAGGGGTGCGGAGGGCAAAGCGGAGAGATTCCCGCACAGAGGATCAGTGCTGATCAGCACTCACCAGCCCGAGAAGCCTGTCTGCTCACCGGCCGGGACAGGTGGGGGCTGGTGGCTGAGGCTCAGGCTTTGAGTCAGATCCCAGGGAGAGGACTGGGGCTGGCTGTGTGGACACAGCCTGAAGGGGGCTAGTGTGCCACAGCTAGCCGGGAGGGAATCTGGGAAAAAGTCTGGAGCTGCCAAAGAGGCAAGAGACTTTTTCTCTTGCAACATCATTAATCATTAGAGAAATGCAAATGAAAACTATGAGGTATCATCTCCCACCAGTCAGAATGGCCATCGTCAAAAAATCTACAAACAATAAATGCTGGAGAGGGTGGAGAAAAGGGAACCCTCTTGCACTGTTGGTGGGAAGGTAAATTGATACAGCCACTATGGAGAACAGTATGGAGCTTCCTTAAAAAACTAAAAATAGAACTACTATACGATCCAGCAATCCCACTACTGGGCATATACCCTGAGAAAACCATAATTCAAAAAGAGTCATGTACCAAAATGTTCATTGCTGCTCTATTTACAATAGCCCGGAGATGGAAACAACCTAAGTGTCCATCATCGGATGACTGGATAAAGAAGATGAGGCCCATATATACAATGGAATATTACTCAGCCATAAAAAGAAATGAAACTGAATTATTTGTAGTGAGGTTGATGGACCTAGAGTCTGTCATACAGAGTGAAGTAAGTGAGAAAGAGAAAAACAAATACCGTATGCTAACACATATATATGGAATCTAAAAAAAGAAAAAAAAAAAAGGGTCCTGAAGAACCTAGGAGCAGGACAGGAATAAAGACCCAGACCTACTAGAGAATGGACTTGAGGACACGGGGTGGGGGAAGCGTAAGCCACATCAAAGTGAGAGAGTGGCATGGACATGTATACACTACCAGGTGTAAAATAGATAGCTAGTGGGAAGCAGCCACATAGCACAGGGAGATAAGCTTGGTGCGTTGTGACCACCTAGAGGGGTGGAATAGGGAGTGTGGGAGGGAGTGAGATGCCAGAGGGAAGAGATATGGGATGTATGTATATGTGTAGCTGATTCACTTTGTTATAAAGCAGAAACTAACACACCATTGTAAAGCAATGATACTCCAATTTAAAAAATGGAGAATATGAAAACTTGGGATGTTTATGATCAATGGCAAATCCAGGAATGCCAACATAAGATTAGTAAAGTAGATGCTCACTGGTGATTATGCCGTAGAGCCATGAAAGTATCATCTTTGGCTGTCCTATCTCAGAATCAGTAAAGAAGTTCAGCACACCTTATCAGTTTCACAGAATTTCACAGAATTTTAAATGTCTGGACCTTAATCAGTTGTGCAAACCAAGTTACATTCCCCTAGAGAGTTAGCTGTCTTTTTAGCAGGCTTGTTAGGCAATGCTTCACCAGGGCACTAAAGGATGCATAGTCATCCTTTTGCCTTATTTCTATGTTGTGGATGATTTTTTCTTGGCAGGATACAAGTTTAAAATCATACAATGAGCATCTTCTGCCTTCAGTCCTATCCCTGTGTCTCTGTGACCAGTGGTCCTTTGTGCCCTGGAGACCAGTGCAAGTGGCCCACTCTGCTCTCCCCAGAAGCATCCTAGCTTTTACACTGAAATCCACAAAGACCAGTCAGTTGCCTCAAGCTTCAAACTGAAAAAACATTCTTGCACATTCAGGTTGTTTGATAGTGAACTGCAGATTCATCAGGCAGATTTCTCATGTTTAAAAGCACTGCTGTGCTCTCCTGCTTGGAGGTGGTGATTTATCAGAGAAAGCTGTCGAAGAGGTGAAAAGAGGCAGGATAAGCTGAAGGACAGCTTTTTTAGACAAGGTACTTAAGGAGGGAAATTCAGTAAGGAGAAGCAGGGAAAGATTGAAATTTTTATATAATAGAAGATATTGTCTCATAATGTCATTTTTAGAAATGCAAATTTTCTGATTATGACCAAAACATACCCATCCAAAGCTACATTCTCCTGCACAGTGAATATCATTAGGGGATGACTTGGGAGTACGTTTTATGTTTGAAATTTACATATAATATTCATCATTTTCTAGAGTTCTATTAAATTTGAAAAACTTACACTAGCATGGTTTTAGTATGCATCCATTATTTTAAAAACCAATTCTAAATTCACTTCAAAAATAGATTACAGGAAAAATTACAGGGAAAGTTACAAGTTTGACATTGAAAAATTCTAAATACTCACTCTAAATCAGTCACTAGTCTTTTCCAACTCAGCATCAATCCTGAAAAATACCCAGACAATCCAGAAACTGATGTGTCTCCAGAGTCCTATGCAGATAAAAAAAAGTGCTGAGAACAAAGATCTCTCACCTGCATTTTCTGAGGAGGATTGCTAAAGGCAACTTTAACTGCCTTATCAACAGGACCCACCAGCCTCACCTGGGAGGACTGGGACATTTGGGTGGTATCTGTAAGTGAACCTAAGTTTTATGTTTCAATCACATTCCTACTTGGTTGGACTTAAGGATGATCCTGGAATTTTAATCAAGTACCCGTTGAATAGTAACTATATGGGTGCCTCTGAGCTTTATCTTCCCTTATAATTTTTCTCAAGATGCATCCTCAGCTTGTTTTATTCATCCATATATCTCCAGCACATATCCAAATGAATGTCACATGCATAGAACATACTCAATAAATACTTCTGACTTGACTGGCTGCAAATACTGGGTGCAGTTTCTGGTGTAATGCCTCATTATCCACAATGGAAAACTGTATAAACAGTGTATATTGAGTGCAGAAGTGAGGAGAGTGGCTATATGATGATTGGAACCAACATCCAGTAACTTCTCATGGAAAACTTCAGAAGATGTAATCCAGTCAGAGTGACAGAAAAGCCAGGAAAGCATGTGTATCATTTCCTAATGTTAGTGCTTTAATGGTGTAGGTGCTATAGATGGAATGTTTGTGCTCACCCCCCAAATTCATATGTTGAAGTGTGATGGTTATTGGAAGTGGGGACTTTGGGAGGCAATTAGGTCATGAGGATGGAGCCTTCATGAATAGAATTGGTGCCCTCATAAGAGATACCAGAGAGATGATCTCTCTCTTCGTCATGTGAGAACACAGTGAGAAGATGGCCATCTGCAAACTAGGAAGTGGGTCTTCACCAGTCACCAAATCTGCTGACACCTTGATCTTGGACTTCCCAGCCTCAGAACTGTAAGAAATAAATTTCTGTTGTTTAAGTCACCCAATAAATGGTATTCTTGTTATAACAATCTGAACAGACTAAGACAAGAGGAGACCACACTTATGGGGTTTGGACATTTGTCAATCATGGCATAATCTCCCTTCTCCCTTAAGAAAGAAAACTTGAGGGAAATGGCCAATGAAGCCCTTCACTACATGCTCAGCTGGGAGGCTTGAGAGAGTAGGGTGCCTCTTGCTTAGCAGTTTTGGTGCCTTAGGTAGGATATGATATCCTTGTCAAGCTTTGATCCTAAGAATGAGGCCTTTATTTTACTTCTTTAGAAACTTTGGTGGTTGGGGAGGAGGGATGATCACTTAACACCAAGTTTCACACAAGCCCAAGGTCTGAAAAGTCAGCTGCAGACTTTAAAAACTGAAAACTGAACATGACTAGCTGATTGCAATTCCTGTATATTTTTAGTTGAAGTATAGTTGACTTACACAGTATAGTTGACTTTCAAGTATACAGTAAAGTGATTCAGTTCTCTCTCTCTCTCTCTCTCTCTCTCTCTCTCTCTCTCTCTATATATATATATATATATATATATATATGTATCTGAAAAAGAGTGTATATATATATATATATATATATATATATATATAGAGAGAGAGAGAGAGAGAGAGAGAGAACAGAATATATATATATATATATATATATATATATATATATATATATATATATGTATGTTTTTTCAGATTCTTTTCCTATATTCCTATATAGGTTATTAGTATAGGTTCTACTGGTTGCCATTCTTGTATTATTTTTTTCCTATCAGCTCATAATTAACAGTGAAAACAAGGAAGATCAATAAGGAAAGGAAAAGAAAACTGCAGTGAATTCAAAGCTTTCTTTGTTGAAGAAATACAATCAGTAGGTATCATTTTGTGCCCTCTGAGCAGAGCCAGCACAAAGGGACCTGACGAAGGGAGAAAACCATTAAGAAACTAAGCATAATTAACCATTAGAATTCATTAGTGAAAACTATCAGGGTGCTTAGCTAATTCTGCAGATTTAAAATTAGACTTAATTTCCAGAAATAGATACACAGTGGATGTTCCTGCTGGTAAAGCAGTTAGGGGCATCTGAGAACCTCCTTTTATCTACAGGATGATCTTCAGGTTCTGGTATGTTCTCTGTAAACCTTGCTCTCTCCACAGCTGAGAGGGACCCCATCCTAGTCCCCATGACCAGTCCTCCTCTTTGGAGAAAGGAGCTTAGGATGTAAGAGATTCCTAACGTTCAGGGCTTTATTTGCTCATTCATTCATTTAACAAATACTGATTGAAAACCTAAGATGTGCCAGGCCCTCTTGTAGATGCTGAAAATAGAGATGTAGACAATATGGAAAAAACTCTCTGCTCTCAGAACTCATTCTAAAGCAGGAGTAGGCAATTTTTTTTTTTCCTGTGAAAGGGCCAAGTAGTAAATATTTTAGCCTCTGCAGGCCATATGATCGCTGTTTCAACAACTCAGCTCTGCCGTTACAACAACTCACCTCTGCCGTTACAGCATGAAAGCAGACATGGACAATAGACAAATGAATGGTGTAGCTGTGTTTCAATATAACTTTATTTATAAAAATAGGTAGTGGGTGAGATTGGCCCATTAGGCCATAGCGTGCTGACCCCTCTTCCAAACACTCACGGTCAAGTGGACTTCCCTTTGGGTTTTTCCCCATTTTCAGTTTTAGTAGCCTGCGACACTTCCCACTCATTTTCTCACACCTTTACCTTGTTTCTGGGGCAACAGTTCTGTGCATTGAAATAGAGCAGGGGTCTGCTCCCTGCTGTGAGATTTCACTGATGCTCCCCAAGTTCCTGCAATTGAGAACACCAAGCAAATCCACCCATGTGTGATTAGCCGCTGGGTTCTCCATTATCAGTCCCTGCCCACCTGCTGGACATTGTGTCACTGAGTCTATGTAGACTCCCCTGGTGCCAGAGGAAGTATTAGACTATTCCCTTTTATCTGTTACCTTTTGTCTACCAGTCTGGACTTTGTCCTAGGACTTCAAACTGTTAGGGAACCACTAAGCCCACTAAGAGTCTGCAGTTCTAATTTCTGGATCTAGTCTAGACCCCATCTGTCTAATCTATTGCACTGCAATGAACCAGAACAAACTCAGCTGTGTCTCAAAGGCTATCAATTATTTTAATTCACTTGGCTTTCATATTGGTTAAGTTGCTTTGTAATGCACAAAGAGAGGCAAGGGGAGAAGTATGTGCATGTGGATGGCTGTGTGTGGTGGTAGTCGGAGTGTGATGGGACAAAGCAGTAATGGACCTGTTAAAATGTAATGTAAATACAACGAGGTAGAGAACATTTTATGATTTCGACTGTTGGCACCAGATTTCTATTTGGGTAAAAATCTATCTTTGTTGGAAAACGTCTATGTGGTGTCTCCCCTTCCTGCTGGGCAACATTTCAGGGGAGGGAAATAAGTCCTTAGACCAGCACAGTGGGGAAGATGATGACAAACAGAGGCAGAGGGTTGGGATGGGGAGAAAGATGGTGCCAGCGTGATGGTAGAAAGTTTCACCCAAAAGTGTCTTCAGTAAACTCCACTACAACCACAAAGATTTGGCATGAGGGATTTTCGTTGGTGATTGGGTAGTGACAGTGGAGGAGGATCTGTGTTTGCCTGGGGTTCATGTGCGGAGCTGGTGAACAAGCTAAAGATGAAGAGGCAGAGGAAGCAGGAGAACTTAAGACTTCCAGAAATTCTCAAAAACCCTTGAATGGGCTTCAGACCATCCAATGTCTCTCACACCTCAAGGGACATGGAGGCTCAGAATTGACATCTCTGTATTGCATGAGAAAAATCCAAAATAAAATTGCACATATCTCAAAAACAAGGTATCCTAATTAAGTTAGTCTTAGAATTTTTGTGAAATAAGCAAAATTCACTCTTGGAATTTCCAATTTTCTCTTCCTATACACTTGCCTCTTTAGTGGAAACTTCTCTCTCTACACCAACCAGCATTCTACTTTGTCCCATCATTCCATCGAATAAAATCTACACTTCTCAGAAATGTGACCCAGAGCCTTGGGATGAAGGCATGATGTGCTTATGGTGGGATTTTGTGGACCAACCAGTATGCAGAGGGCTTTCTAGGCTCATTCAAGTGTCCATAGCACAGGGAAATCAGCTTGATGCTTTGTGACAACCTAGAGGGGTGGGATAGGTTGGGTGAGAGGGAGGCTCAAGAGGAGGGGATATGGGGATATATGTATACATATAGCTGATTCACTTTTTTGTACAGCAGAAACTGACAATATTGTAAAGCAGTTATACTCCAATGAAGACATTAAAAAAAACCACACAAACACCTTAAGGCGGAAAATTTTAAGTTAGATTACTTCCACACATCTTATAGCAAAATATATTTTAAATGAATCAAAGAATGATATTCTTAACCATGGAAATTTTCATGAACCTTTTACATTGTCAAAATAAATAAATAACCAAGAGAATCTAACAGTGAAAAAAAATTTTGCAACACATATTGGGAGTCAGAGGGCCTAATTTTCTTACTGTATAATGATTTTTTAAATTGTTCATACATTTAACAACTACTATCTGCCTACTATGTGTCAGGCACAGTTCTGGGCATTCCTCGGGGGCTACAGTGGGCAAAAAAGACAGATAAAGTCCCTGTATTCTGGAAGGATGAGGTGTGGATGAGGTGTGGATGAGGTGTAGGAGGTATTAAAAAGAGAAACTCCAACACCTCAATGAACAAAGCATGAACTGACGGATCCCAAAGAAATAAACATGAAAGGTGATGGTTTATACAATGTTATACAATCATATACAGTGGACTTGGATTTTCACCTACCAAATTGGTAATGATATGGCTCAATGTTAAGGAAGATGTTGAGGAAAAGGAATTCTTGTCTCTTGTTGGTGGAGAGTTGATTCTGTGCAACTTTTCTGGAAGGCTATTTGTCATGATGTATCAAAATCTAAAACAACTTACCCTTTACTCAGCAATTCTGCATCTAGGAATTTATCCTCCAGTTACATTCACTCATTTGTACAAAGCTACCTGTATAAGGATTAGAAATTTAAAATAGTTTGTAACAGACAAACACTGGTGACTACTTAATTGTTATTAATAAGAGAATACATCATTCAAATGTAGTACATTCAGTCAAAAGAATACTATTCTGCTATTCAAAAGGAGCCAGATTTGCATTTGCTGATGTGGAAAGATCTTCTCATTACATTGCTAAGTTAAAAAAAAAAAAAAAAAAAAAAGAAGCAAGAAAGCAAGAGCCAGGACAGTAGGGCAACTTGTTCCCTATTGTATAAAGTAACACACATACATACGCACACATAGATTAAGGATACACAAGAAACTCTCAATAGCAGTTCTTTCAAATTTGGAGTCTAAGGTGGAAGAAAGACTCTTTCATTGTATAATTTCTCCTTTAAAAAACTTATATTAGTCTTTTGTTGAAAAATAATTCTCAATGTAAAAAATACCCCGAGTATGTAGAATATTTATAAGACCAATCTTGAACACTAGAATAAGCCCTAAGTTCCCATGAGGGCAGTGCTGGGAAGGTGATTCCCATGGATTAGGGTGGCCCCTATAACTTTAGAGAAGAGGGTTGGTCCCTCGTGGACCTTGAGGGAACCTGCCCCAGAGACCAGGAAGACAATTCCAGAAATGGAAATACCCCCAATGTAACACTCTTCTGAGCCATCTAGATAGCCCGATCTCTACCAGGGTCCACAAACTCCTTCCATAAAGGGTCAGAAAGCAAGTGTTTTAGGCTTTGGGGGCCACATATGATCTTTGTTATATATATTAAGTACATGTATATAGCCATGGGAATACAGAGAAAAGCAGGATAGGGGAGTTTCTTCTTTAATAGATACTGATTTCTTCATGTATTCCTGCTGCTGTGCCCTTGTTCATGCTGTTACAATGTTCCTCACACTCGCTTCATGAAAACCCTACCCATTTACAAGACCCAGGCATTCATAGTACGATCAGCTTCTCTTCTGCTCTACACAATTACAGACTTACCCACTTTGTTAATCTCTAAAGATTAGCTGTGCTTTTATGCCATCTTTCTCTTACCAGGTTGGATGCTCCTTCAGGGCAAAGACTGGGCCATGCAATTTTCAATGTTACCCACTGTGCTGGGACACAGCAGATACTCTAAAAAGACTTTTTGATTCACTGGTTTAGAACTGAAAAAATGTTGACATTCGGCAAGATCTCCCTCAACCTAACCTCTTAGAATAAGGAATGGAGAATGCAAACGCCAACTCACATCAGGTAGTATAGAGAGGGAATAGACCAGGAGCTTCGGAGACAGAGGATGGAGTTAAAAGGCTTGACTCTGACATTTATTAGCTCTTTGGTGCTGGGCAAATTATTTAACAATTCTGTGTCTCCATTTCCTCTTCTCTAATCCAGAGTTAATATCATTTGCCTGACTGGGGTAAAAAATATTAAGTATCCCTGTCGCTTAAAACATGTTAAGTCAGGATTTATGTCTTGCAACCAAAAACATCCTAACATGTGGAATTCCAGTGTAGGAAATTTACATTTAATATAGAAGGATAGACAATGACTTTTAAGGTTGTTGATGGGTTGCAGTTTTTACATGTGATATGATTATGTGATAGTGTGTGCTGTGTGACAAATGCAGTAACACATGATGTAATTGTATATTAGTGTGTACTATATGAAGTGCGATGTAGGAGAGAGAATTTGATTGTGTGATGGTTTGTATCTTGTGACATGATATGTGATAGCATGTGATATGACTTGTAGTAGTGTGTACTATGTGACACACAATATATGATGGCAGTGTGTGATATGATTGTGTGACAGTGTGTACTGTGTGATGGGCAGCATGTGATGATGTATGGGATATGATTGTATGGTAGCATACACTGTGCCTTGTGTGAGTAGGATAGAGTGGCATACAATTGTGGTCTCGCTCTGGGATGATTAACCCAGCAGCACAGGGGAATTTGGGACAGGAAGTAGAAACCAGGAGACAGAGACCCCGTTCAGCTGGCCTGTTCAGGCTGTTCAGCTGGCCCAGGTGAGCAGTGATCAGGGCACTGGCAGAGGATTGGAATGGGGGGAGATGTGAGAGATAGAACAGCATCATATGCCACCTGGATGTCTTGCAGGCAGCTCAACCTAATGTGTCTAAGACTGAAGTCCTTATCTTCCTCCTGCTTTCCCTCACAGGTGGCAGCAACTTCCCTCACAAGTTGCCCAAGGAGGAACCTCCAAATCATCTCAGCCCTGGCTTTTCCCACTCCCTCAGCCACACCATGTACTTGGCCACTGAGAGCTGCATCAATGTCAAGAGGCTCCTGACTCCTGGCCTTCACTCTTCTTTCCTAGGGTGCTCTGAGCACTGCAGGCTACAATGTGACAACTCGGGAACAAGAGGAGGAAGAGGCATGATCACAGAAGTAGAAAAGAAAATAGGAACGAAAACCAAGGAACAACAAAGTGTAAAGGATGCTGGTCAGCAGGATCCAGCCAACAAAGATGTCAAGGAAGAGGTGGAAGGCTAGAAGAAAAAGCAATGTCCCCAGTCAGAGCTGTAGCCGACTTCACCCATGAGAAGGCAAAAAAAAGGCTGTGTTTCCATAATGCTGAGACACAGGATGCAAAGGAAAAATCCATGCAAATCATCTTTTTTTGGCACCCTGCAGATGAGAAAAAATAAGAGGGAAGTAACTGAATTCAAACCTCAGGAGGTAGAAAGCAGAATACTTAATTCAGAGGAGCACAGCAGGTATACATTTCTTCTGTTAACAAACACAGGTGTGGAAAACAAATTTAATTTTCTTTGTTTTCCTACAACTGAACTTAGCTTCTGTCTTAAGTTTCCTTTTCATTTAAAAGCTTAATATAAAATATCCCATGGAAAATGGGTGCAGCCGCTATGGAAAACAATAAGGTGGTTCCTCAAAATGTTAAAGATAGAATCACCATATGTCCAGCAATTCCACTGCTGAGTAGGTACCCAAAGGAATGGAAAGCAAGAACTCAAAGGAGATATTTGTACACCCAGGTGTATGGTAGCATTTGTTCACAATAACCAAAATGTGGAAGAAATTCAACTTGTCATGGAGGAATGAATAAACAAAATGTGGTATATCCATACAGAACAATATTATTCAGCATTTAAAAAGAAGGAAATCCTTGAGAGAGCACAAGAATCACAACTAACTGCTGAACAGTCATTGAAAAGAAAACACTGAAACTCACCAAAAAAGAGACCTCACATCCAAAGACAAAGGAGAAGCCACAATGAGATGGTATGAGGGATGCAATCACAATAAAATCAAATCCCATAACCGCTAGCTGGGTGACTCACAAACAGGAGAACAATTATACCACAGAAATCCACCCACTGGAGTGAAGGTTCTGGGTCCCACATCAGGCTTCCCAACCTGGGGGTGTGGCAATGGGAGGAGGAATTCCCAGAGAAGCAGAATTTAAAGGTTAGAGAGATTTGATTGCAAGACTTTGACAGGTCTAGGGGAAACAGAGACTCCACTCTTGGAGGGCACACACAAAGTAGTGTGCACATCAGGACCCAGACGGAAGGAGCAGTGACCCCATAGGAGACTGAACCAGACCTACCTGCTAGTGTTGGAGGGTATCCTGCAGAGGCTGGGGGAAAGCTGTGGCTCACCACAGGGACAAAGACACTGGCAACAGAAGTACTGGGAAGTACTCCTTGGTGTAAGCCCTCCTGGTCTGCCATTAACCCCACCAAAAGGCCTGTAGGCTCCAGTGCTGGGTCGCCTCAGACCAAACAACAAACAGGGAGGGAGCTCAGCCCCACCTGTCAGCAGACAAGTAGATTAAAGTTTTACTGAGCTCTGCCCACCAGAGCAACACCCAGCTCTACCCACCATGAGTCCATCCCATCAGGAAGCTTCCAAAAGCCTCTTAGATAGCCTCATCCACCAGAGGACAGACAGCAAAAGCCACAAGAACTACAATCCTGCAGGCTGTGGAATGAAAACCACATTCACAGAAAGATAGACAAAATGAAAAATCAGAGGACTATGTACTAGATGAAGAAGCAAGATAAAACCCCCCAAAACAACTAAATGAAGTGGAGATAGGCAACCTTTCAGAAAAAGAATTCAGAATAATGAGAGTGAAGATGATCCAGGACCTCGGAAAAAAATGGAGGCAAAGATCGAGAAGATGCAAGAAATGTTTAACAAAGGCCTAGAAGACTTAAAGAACAAACACCTAAAATAATTAAAGAATAAACAAACAGAGATGAACAATACAATAACTGAAATGAAAAATACACTAGAAGGAATCAATAGCAGAATAACTGAGACAGAAGAACAGATAAGTGACCTGGAAGACAGAATGGTGGAATTCACTGCTGTGGAACAGAATAAAGAAAAAAGAACGAAAAGGAATGAAGACCGCTTAAGAGACCTCTGGGACAACACTAAACGCACCAACATTCGCATTATAGGGGTCCCAGAAGGAGAAGAGAGAGAGAAAGGACGCAAGAAAATATTTGAAGAGATTATAGTTGACAACTTTCCTAATATGGGAAAGGAAGTAGCTACCTAACTCCAGGAGGTACAGAGAGATCCAGGCAGGAGAAACCCAAGGAGAAACCCACTGAGACACATAGTAATCAAACTGACAAAAATTAAAGACAAAGCAAAATTATTCAAAGCAACAAGGGAAAAATGACAAATAACATACAAGGGAACTCCCATAAAGTTAACAGCTGATTTCTCAGCAGAAACTCTACAGGCCAGAAGGGAGTGGCAAGATATATTTAAAGTGATGAAAGGAAACAAAGTACAACAAAGATTACTCTATCTGGCAAGGATCTCATTCAGATTCGAAGGAGAAATCAAAAGCCTTACAGACAAGCAAAAGCGAAGAGAGTTCAGCACAAGGAAACAAGCTCTAAAACAAATGCTAAAGGAACTTCTCTAAGTGAAAAACACAAAAGAAGAAAAGGACCTACAAAAACAAACCCAAAACAATTAAGAAAATTGTCATAGGAACATACATATCGATAATTACCTTAAACGTGAATGGATTAAATGCTCCAACCAAAAGACACAGGCTTGCTGGAATAAAAATGATATTCTATGCAAATGGAAATATATAGAAAGATGGAGTAGTAATACTCATATCAGATAAAATAGACTTTAAAATAAAGAATGTTACAAGAGACAAGGAAGGACACTACACAGTGACCGAGGGATCAATCCAAGAAGAAGATATAACAATTAGAAGTATATATACACCCAACATAGGAGCACCTCAATACATAAGGCAGCTGCTAACAGCTATAAAAGAGGAAATCGACAGTAACACAATAATAGTGGGGGACTTTAAAACCTCACTTACACCAATGGACAGACCATCCAGACCGAAAATTAATAAGAAAACAAAAGCTTTAAATGACACAATAGACCAGAGAGATTTAATTCATATTTATAGGACATTCCATCTGAAAACAGCAGATTACCTTTTCTTCTCAAGTGCAAACAGAACATTCTCCAGGATACATCACATCTTGGGTCACAAATCAAGCCTCAGTAAATTTAAGAAAATTGAAATTGTACCAAGCGTCTTTTCCGACCACAATGCTATGAGATTAGAAATAAATTACAGGGGAAAAAAGTAAAAAACACAAACACATGGAGGCTAAACAATATGTTCCTAAATAACCCAGAGAACACTGAAGAAATCAAAGAGGAAATCAAAAAATACCCAGAGACAAATGACAACAAAAACACAATGATCCAAAACCTAGGGGATGCAGAAATAGCAGTTCTAAGAGGGAAATTTATAGCAATACAAGCCTACCTCAAGAAACAAGAAAAATCTCAAATAAATAACCTAACCTTACACTTAAAGGAACTAGAGAAAGAAAAACAAACAGAACCCCAAGTTAGTAGAAGGAAAAAAATCATAAAAATCAGAGCAGAAATAAATGAAAAAGAAACAAAGAAAACAATAGCAAATAAAGCTGGTTCTTTGAGAAGATAAACAAAATTGATAAACCTTTAGCCAGACTCATCAAGAAAAAGAGGGAGAGGATTCAAATCAATAAAATTAGAAAAAAAAAGAAGTTACAACTGACACTGCAGAAATACAAAGCACCTTAAGAGACTACTACAAGCAACTCTATGCCAACAAAAGGGACAACCTGGGAGAAATGGACAAATTCTTAGAAATGTATAACCTTCCAAGATAAAACCAGAAAGAAATAGAAATTATGAACAGACCAATCACAGGTAATGAAATTGAAACTGTGGTTAAAAATCTTCCAACAAACAAAAGTCCAGGTCCAGATGGCTTCACAGGTGAATTCTATCAAACAATTGGAGAACAGCTAATATCTATCCTTCTCAAGCTCTTCGAAAAATTTAGCAGAGGGAGGAACACTCCCAAACTCATTCACCATCATCCTGATACCAAAACCAGACAAAGATACTACAAAAAAAGAAAATTACAGACCAACATCACTGATGAATATAGATGCAAAAATCCTCAACAAAATACTAGCAAACAGAATCCAACAGCACATTAAAAGGATCATACACAATGATCAAGTGGGGTTTATCCAAGGAATGCAAAGATTCTTCAATATATGCAAATCAATCAATGTGATACACCATATTAACAAATTGAAGGAGAAAAACTATATGATCATCTCAATAGATGCAGAACAAGTTTTTGACGAAGTTCAACTCTAATTTATGATAAAAACCCTCAAGAAAGGAGGCATAGAGGGAACTTACCTCAACATAATAAAGGCTATATATGGCAAACCCACAGCCAACATCATCCTCAATGGTGAAAAACTGAAACCATTTCCACCAAGATCAGGAAGAAGACAAGGTTACTCACTCTCACCACTATTATTCAACATAGTTTTGGAAGGTTTAGCCACAGCAATCAGAGAAGAAAAAGAAATAAAAGGAATCCAAATCAGAAAAGAAGAAGTAAAGCTGTCACTCTTTGCAGATGACATGATACTATACATAGAGAATCCTAAAGATGCCACCAGGAAACTCCTAGAGCTAATCAATGGATTTGGTAAAGCTGCAGGATACAAAATTAATGCACAGAAATCTCTTGCATTCCTATACACTAACAATGAAAAATCAGAAAGAAAAATTAAGGAAACAATCCCATTTACCATTGCAACAAAAATAATAAAATACCTAGAAATAAACCTACATAAGGAGGTAAAAGCCCTGTACACAGAAAACTATAAGACACTGATGAAAGAGATCAAAGATGGCGCAAACAGATGGAGAGATAGACCATGCTCCTGGATTGGAAGAATCAACATTGTGAAAATGACTATACTACCCAATGTAATCTAGAGATTCAATGCAATCTCTATCAAATTACCAGTGGCATTTTTTACAGAACTAGAACAAAAAAATCTTAAAATTTGTATGGAGACAGAAAAGCCAAAGCAATCTTGAGGGGAAAATGGCACTGGAGGAATCAGACTCTAAGTTCAGACCATACTACAAAGCTACAGTAATCAAGAAAATATGGTACTGGCACAAAAACAGAAATATAGATCAATGGAACAGGATAGACAGCCCAGAGATAAACTCACGCACCTATGGTCAACTAGTCTATGACAAAGGAGGTAAGGATATACAA
The DNA here is from genome assembly GCF_964341445.2 of Mesoplodon mirus. Taxonomy (NCBI): domain Eukaryota; kingdom Metazoa; phylum Chordata; class Mammalia; order Artiodactyla; family Ziphiidae; genus Mesoplodon; species Mesoplodon mirus. The sequence goes on along the minus strand of NC_138976.1, from coordinate 43,510,983 downwards.
TGGAGAAAAGACAGTCTCTTCAATAAGTGGTGCTGGGAAAAATGGACAGCTATACGTAAAAGAATGAAATTAGAACACTCCCTAATACCATACACAAAAATAAACTCAAAATGGATTAAAGACCTAAATGTAAGACTGGACACTATGAAAGTCTTAGAGGAAAACATAGGAAGAACACTCTTTGGCATAAGGTTCAGCAAGATTTTTTTTGACCCACCTCTGAGAGTAATGGATATAAAAACAAAAATTTACAAATGGGACCTAATGAAACTTAATGGCTTTTGCACAGCAAAGGAAACTGCAAGCAAGAAAAAAAGACAACCCTTAGAATGGGAGAAAATATTTGCAAATGAATCAATGGACAAAGGATTAATCTCCAAATTATATAAACAGCTGATGCAGCTCAATATTAAAACAAAAAAACAACCCAATCAAAAAATGGGCAGAAAATCTAAATAGACATTTCTCCAAAGAAGACATATGGATGGCCAAGGGGCACATGAAAAGCTGCTCAACATCACTAATTATTAGAGAAATGCAAATCAAAACTACAATGAGGTATCTCCTCACACTAGTTAGAATGGGCTTCATCAGAAAACATACAAACAGCAAATGTTGGAAAGGGTGTTGAGAAAAGGTAACCCTCTTTCACTGTTGGTGAGAATATAAATTGATACAGCCACTAAGGAGAACAGTATGGGGGTTCCTTAAAAAACTAAAAATAGAATTACCATATGACCCAGCAATCCCAGTACTGGGTACATACCCAGAGAAAACCATAATTCAAAAAGACACATGCATCCCAATGTTCATTGCAGCACTATTTACAATAGCCAGGTCATGGAAGCAACCTAAATGCCCATCGACAGACAAATGGATAAAGAAGAAGTGGTACATATATACGTGGAATATTACTCAGCCACAAAAAGGAACGAAATTTGGTCATTTATAGATGGACCTAGAGACTGTCATACAGAGTGAAGTAAGTCAGAAAGAGAAAAACAAATATTGTATATCAATGCACATATGTGGAATCTAGAAAAATGGTACAGATGAACTGGTTTGCAAGGCAGAAATGGAGAGACAGATGTAGAGAACAAATGTATGGACACCAAGGGGGGAAAGCAGGGGTGGGGCTGGTGGGATGAACTGCGAGATTGTGATTGACATATATAGACTAATATGTATAAAATACTTAACTAATAAGAACCTGCTATATAAAAAAATAAATTTAATTTAAAAAAAGGAAATCCTAACACAAGTTATAATATCAAGGATGAATCTTGATGACATTATGCTAAGTGAAATGAGTCAGACATAATAGGACAAATACTGTGTGATTCCACTTATATGAGCTACCTAGATAGTCCTATTCATAGAGGCAGAAAGTAGAGAAGCTGGGGAAGGGAGGCAGGGGGATTTAATGCTTAATGAGTACAGAGTTTGTTTTGTAAGATGAAAAGAATTCTTGTGAAGGTAACACAACATGAATGCATTTAATGGCAATGAACTGTACACTTAAAGATGTTTAAGATGGTAACTATTGTATATATTTTACCATAATTTAAAGAAAGAAGTGAGAAGCGAGAAGATAATTTTTGTAAACTTAATATAAAATATTCCAAAGAAATTAAGTCACTTAAGTGTTATTCTCAATGTTTTAGGTTTAAGCTCAGGCAATAGAGGATTTCCTTGTCTCTCTCTGTGGGCTCAGTGGACAGCATGGAATGGGAATGGGGGAGGGGATGAAGAAGTGTCTGATCTGTGATAAATATTCTCTTTGGGCATCTGCTGAGAGGTATCACCCAATGACCCTTTCCTTCTTGACTCTCAGACCTCTGAGGGTCCTCAGCCAGAAGGTCCCTGCCAGCTTCTGTTGTAGGACCACTTGCTGTGACCAAGACTTCCCTTCATGTCAGTCAGCTTCTGATGGACATTCTAGTTGTTTCCAATATTGAGGATCACAAGTAATACTTCTATGAACGTCCTCATATGTGTTTGTGGTGAGCATATGTTCGCATTTCTGTTGGACATAAAACTAAGAGGGAGGGCTTCCCTGGTGGCACAGTGGTTGAGAGTCCGCCTGCTGATGCAGGGGACACGGGTTCATGCCCCGGTCTGGGAAGATCCCACATTCCGCGGAGCGGCTGGGCCCGTGAGCCATGGCCGCTGAGCCTGTGTTTCCGGAGCCTGTGCTCCACAACGGGAGAGGCCACAACAGTGAGAGGCCCGCGTACCACAAAACAAACAAACAAAGAAACAAAAAAACTAAGAGGGTAATTATTCAGCCATAGGATCTGCATATGTTCAGATTTAGCAAGTACACAAATACACAGTTTCCCAACTGGTTTACCAATGTACACTCCCACCAGCAGTGCACAAGAGCTATGATTGTTCCACCAACACTTGATGGTTTTGGTCTTTTTCATTTTAATCATTCTGGTGGGTGGGTTGAAGTTGTATTGTGGTATTATTTTTTCATTTCCCTGATGACTAATGAAGTAGAGTATTTTTTCATGTGCTTGCTCACCACTTGGATAACTTCTTCTGTAAATGCCTGTTGTCCTTTCTATTGTTCTTCTTGCATTTTATTGGTTAGTAGGATTTATATATTTATGTATAAATATTATATATAATTATAGCTTATATAATTATATCTTATATTATATAAATAAACATAAAATACATACCTAAAATATATATGTATACAGTTGATCCTTGAACAACACAGGGATTAGAGGTACTGACCCTCTGAGCAGTCAAAAATCCCATGTAATTTATAACTGGCCCTCTTTATCCATCATTCCTCTGTATTCATGGGTCCACATTCACAGATTCAACCAACAAGGATCATGTAGTACTGTAGTATCTACTATTGAAAAAAATCCACATAGGAGTGAACCAAGGCAGTTAAAACCAGTGTTGTTCAATGGTCCACTGTGTGTGTGTATAATCATCTGTCTCTTATGCACAGGAATCCCTTGTTAGATATATGTGTTATAAATATATAACTCCACTCTAAAGCTAGCTTTTTCACTGCATTAGTAGTATCTTTTCATACACAGAAGTTCACATTATTAATGTGGTCCAATATATCTTTTTTTTTCCTTTATGACTAGTGTTTTTTGTACTATGTTTAAGAAATATTTGTCTATATTCATGAAGACATTCTTCTAAAAGCTTTATTGTTATACCACTCATATTTTCATCCTTGATCCATCTGGAATTGATTTTTGTGGGTGGGGTGAAATAGAAGTTGAGATTTATCTTTTTTCAATGTGGATATTCAGTTTACCCAACACCATTTATTAAAAAGACAATCCTGTCCTCAATGTATTGCAATGTCAATGTCATAAGCCAGTAGAATGTGTATGTGAGTTCTCTCTTTTGTTATACTACTGGTCAGTATTGCACCCTTGGGTTAATATTACACTGTCTTAATTATTATAGCTTTATAGTCATTCCTGGTTTCTGGTAACATGGGTCCTCCAGCTTTGTTGTTGCTCTTCTTCAAGAGTGACTTGAATATTCTTGCCCCTTTGCATTTCCATATTCACTTTTGAATCCATTTTTTAAATTTACCTGCACACACACACACACACACACACACACAACCTGCTGGAATTTTGATTAGAATTTTATTGAATCTATAGATAAATTTGGGGAAAATTGGCATGTTTACAATAATGAGTCTTCCAATCCATGGTCATGGAATATTATTCTATTTATTTAGATCTTCTTTAATTTCCCTCAATAATATTTTGTTTACAGAGTAGAAGTCTTCACTAATTTTATTTTATGTATTCCTAAGCATTTTCTTGCTTTAATAATTTTCTATTTTATAATTATCTTGCTAAATTCAAGTATTAATTTTAATAATGTGTAGATTATTTCATCTTAATTTTCTATTTGTTTCTGGTGTACAGAAATAAATACAGAAATAAAATTGATTTTTAAAATATTGACCTTGTATTTAGTCACCTTGCTAAGTTCAATTGTTAATTCTTATTTTTTGCAGATTCTTTTGAATTTTCTGTGTACACAATAACAATATTTTCAAATGATGACAGTATTTTTTCCTTTCCAATTCTTAAGCATTTTATTTAATTTTCTTGCCTTATTTTACTTGCTAGAATCTCCAATATAAGTTGTATAGAAGCTTGAAGTGCACATCTTTGTCTCATTCCCAGTCTCGGGGCAGAGTCTTTAATATTTTACCATAAATGTGAAAATCTTACTGTAAGATTTTGTAAAAAAAAAAAATGCTTTTTGAATTTGAGTCTCCTATTTCTAATTCGCTAAGAGGACTTCTGAAAAAATTAATGAGTATTGAATTTTCTTCAATGCTGTGTATTTCTCAATAAGGCATATGAAATCATTTTTCCCATTTCTGTTAATGTGGTGAATAAAACTAATTGAGTTTTTGAATGCTAAACTACACCTATGCATTAATTTAGTTGATTTGCAAGTATTTCATGTAAGATTTTCATATCTAGGTCATGAGAGACATTGGCTTGTATTATTCCTTCTTACTGTGTCCTTGTCAGAGTTTAGTATCAAAATTAAGCTGCCCTCTGCAAACAAGTTCAGATGTGTTCCATCTTTTCCTTTACTCTGGAAGAATTTGTGTAAGGTTGATATTATTTCTTCCTTAAATATTTGGAGAAAATTACTGGTGAATCATCTGGGGCTGGAATTTTCTTTCTGGGATGACTATTACTCAATTTGTTTAATCAAAAACTTATTTAGATATTCCTTCTTGGGTCATATTTGGCAACTGTTTTCGAGAGATTCATCCGTAGCATCTAAATTTTCAAATTTATTGGCATAAAATTGTTTATAGTATCCTTTTATGATCTTTTTAATATCTGTGGGATACATACCGATGTCCTCATTTTATTCATGTTACTGGCAATTTGTTTTTTCTTTTTTCTTTATCAATATTACTAGGAGTTTACCAAGTTTATTAATCTCTTCAAAGAGCCAACTTTGGCACTATTGATGTTCTTTATTGAACATTTGTGGGTTTTTTAATATATATATATATATTTTTTCAGTTTATTTATTTTTGGCTGTGTTGGGTCTTTGTTTCTCTGCATGGGCTATTTCTAGTTGTGGCAAGTGGGGGTTACTCTTCATTGCGGTGCACAGGCTTCTCATTGTGATGGCTTCTTGTGGAGCACAGGCTCTAGGCACACGGGCTTCAGTAGTTGTGGCACACGGGCTTAGTTGCTCCACAGCATGTGGGATCTTCCAGGACCAGGGCTCAAATCCATGTCCCTTGCATTGGCAGGCAGATTCTTAACCACTGCACCATCAGGGAAGCCATTCTTTATTGAACATTTGGTATCCATTTCATGATTTCTATTTTTAATTAAGTTTTTCCTTCTTTGAATTTCTTTTGCTATTCTTTTCATAGCTTCTTGAAATGAAGGCTTGCATTGTATATTGAAAACATTTATGTAATTATTGTTTTCTTAGAAATTTTGGTAAATATTTCATGCAACTTGAAAACAAACTGTATACTGTTGCCATCAGGTCCAGTATTCTATATGTATCAATTAGGTTATATTTGTTAGTTGTGTAGTTAAGATCTCCTGTATCATTATTGAGTATTTTTTGTATGCTTGTCTTCTCAGTTGAGAGGAGTTTGTTAAAATTTCTTATCATCATTGTAGATTTGGCTAATCTCTCTTTTTAAATGTGTCAATTTTTGCCCTCTATGCCTTAAAGTCATGCTATTGAGTGCTCACAAATTTAGAATTTTTATATTGTTCCAATGGATTGAACTGTATGTCATTATGAAATAACTTGCTTTGTCTCTAGAAATGCTTCTTGCCTTAAATTCTCCTTTGTCTAGTATTAGCATAGCTACCTCAGCTTTCTTTTAGTTGGTGTATGCATAGTATATATTAAAATATTTTACTTATATCAAGGTGTGTGTTTTGAAAGCAACATATAAATGGCTTTTATATTTCCATTCAGTCTGAAAATCTGAGACTTTGCTGGGTCGAATGGTAGTTATATTTATAGTTTTTTAAGGAACCTCCATACTGTTCTCCATAGTGACTGTATCAATTTACATTCCCACCAACAGTGGAAGAGGGTTCCCTTCTCTCCACAACCTCTCCAGCATTTATTGTTTCTATACTTTTGATGATGGCCATTCTGACTGGTGTGAGATGATAACTCATTTTAGTTTTGATTTGCATTTATCTAATGATTAATGACATTGAGCAGTCTTTCATATGTTTGTTGGCAATCTGTATATCTTCTTTGGCGAAATGTCTTTTTAGGTGTTCTGCCAATTTTTGGATTGGGTTGTATGTTTTCTTGATATTGAGCTGCATGAGCTGCTTGTAAATTTTGGAGATTAATCCTTTGTCAGTTGCTTCATTTGCAAAGATTTTCTCACATTCTAAGCATTGTCTTTTCGTCTTGTTTATGGTTTCCTTTACTGAGCAAAAGCTTTTAGTTTCATTAGGTCCCATTTGTTTATTTTTGTTTTTATTTCCATTTCCCTAGGAGGTGGGTCAAAAGGATCTTGCTGTGATTTATGTCATAGAGTGTTCTGCCTGTGCTTTCTTCTAAGAGTTTGATAGTGTCTGGCCTTACATTTAGGTCCTTAAACCATTTTGAGTTTATTTTTGCGTATGGTTTTAGGGAGTGTTCTGATTTCATATTTTACATGTAGCAGTCCAGTTTTCCCCGCACCACTTGTTGAAGAGGCTATCTTTTCTCCACTGTATATTCTTGCCTCCTTTATCAAAGATAAGGTGACCATATGTGCATGGGTTTATCTCTGGGCTTTCTATCCTGTTCCAATGATCTATATTTCTGATTATGTGCCAGTAGATACTGTTTTGATTACTGTAGCTTTGTAGTATAGTCTGAAGTCAGGGAGACTGATTCCTCCAACTCCGTTTTTCTTTCTCAGGATTGCTTTGGCTATTCGGGATCTTTTGTGTTTCCATACAAATTGTGGAACTTTTTTGTTCTACTTCTGTGAAAAATGCCAGTGATAGTTTGATAGGGATTGCACTGAATCTGTAGATTGCTTTGGGTAGTATAGTCATTTTCACAATGTTGATTCTTCCAATCCAAAAACATAGTATATCTCTCCATCTATTTGTATCATCTTTAATTTCTTTCATCAGTGTCTTATAATTTTCCGCATACAGGTCTTTTGTCTTCTTAGGTAGGTTTATTCCTAGACATTTTATTCTTTTTGTTGCAATGGTAAATGGCAGTGTTTCCTTAACTTCACTTTCAGATTTTTCATCATTAGTGTATAGAAATGCCAGAGATTTCTGTGCATTAATTTTGTATCCTGCTACGTTACCAAATTCATTGATTAGCTCTAGTAGTTTTCTGGTAGCATCTTTTGGATTCTCTATGTATAGTATCATGACATCTGCAAACAGTGACAACTTTACTTCTTCTTTTCCGATTTGGATTCCTTTTATTTCTTTATCTTCTCTTATTCCTGTGGCTAAAACTTCCAAAATTATGTTGAATAATAGCGGTGAGAATGCACCACCTTGTCTTGTTCCTGATCTTAGTGGGAATGGTTTCAGTTATTCACCATTGAGGACGATGTTGGCTGTGGGTTTGTCATATATGGCCTTTATTATGTTGAGGAAAGTTCCCTCTATGCCTACTTTCTGGAGGGTTTTATCATAAATGGGTGTTGAATTTTGTCAAAAGCTTTCTCTGCACCTGTTGAGATGATCATATGGTTTTTCTCCTTCAATTTGTTAATATGGTGTATCACATTGATTGATTTGTGAATATTGAAGATATCCTTGCAGTCCTGGGATAAACCCCACTTGATCATGGTGCATGATCCTTTTAATTTGCTGCTGGATTCTATTTGCTATTATTTTGTTGAGGATTTTTGCATCTATGTTTATCAGTGATATTGGCCTGTAGTTTTCTTTCTTTGTGACATCTTTGTCTGGTTTTGGTATCAGGGTGATGGTGGCCTTGTAGAATGAGTTTGGAAGTGTTCCTCCCTCTGCTATATTTTGGAAGACTTTCAGAAGAATAGGTGTTAGCTCTTGTCTAAATATTTGATAGAATTAGCCTGTGAAGCCATCTGGTCCTGGGCTTCGGTTTGTTGGAAGATTTTTAATTGCAGTTTCAATTTCAGTGTTTGTGATTGGTCCATTCATATTTTCTATCTTCCTGTTTCAGTCTCAGAAGTTTGTGCATTTCTTAGAACCTGTCCATTTCTTCCAGGTTTTCCATTTTATTGGCATATAGTTGCTTGTAGTAATCTCTCATGATCCTTTGTATTTCTGCAGTGTCAGTTGTTACTTCTGTTTTTTCATTTCTAATTCTATTGATTTGAGTCTTCTCCCTCTTTGTCTTGATGAGTCTGGCTAATGCTTTATCAATTTACTTTATCTTCTCAAAGAACCAGCTTTTAGTTTTATTGATCTTTGCTGTCGTTTCCCGTTTCCTTCATTTCTTTTTCATTTATTTCTTTTTTGATCTTTATGATTTCTTTCCTTCTGCTAAATTTGGTGATTTTTGTTCTTCTTCCTCTAATTGCTTTAGGTGTAAGCTTAGGTTGTTTATTTGACCTGTTTCTTGCTTCTTAAGGTAGGATTTATTGCTATAAACTTCCCTCTTAGAACTGCTTTTGCTGCATCCCATAGATTTTGGGTCATCATATTTTCATTGTCATTTGTTTCCAGGTATTCTTTGATTTCCTCTTTGATTTCTTCACTGAATTCTTGGTTATTAAGTAATATATTGTTTAGCCTCTGTGTGTTTGCATTTTTTACAGATTTTTTTTCCTGTAATTGATATGTAGTCTCATGGCTTTGTGGTCGGAAAATATACTTGTTATGATTTCAATTTTCTTAAATTTACCAAGGCTTGATTTGTGACCTAAGATATGATCTATCCTGTAGAATGTTCCATGAGCACTTGAGATGAATGTGTATTCTGTGGTTTTTGGATGGAATTTCCTATAAATATCAATTAAGTCCATCTTGTTCAATGTTCCATTTAAAGCTTGTGTTTCCTTATTTATCTGTCCTTTGGTGAAAGTGGGGTGTTAAAGTCCCCTACTATGATTGTGTTACTGTCGATTTCCCCTTTTATGGCTGTTGGTATTTGCCTTATGTATTGAGGTGCTCCTAAATTGGGTGCATAATTATTTACAATTAGTATATCTTCCTCTTCGATTGATCCTTTGATCATTATGTAGTGTCCTTCTTTGTCTCTTGTAATAGTCTTTGTTTTAAAGCCTATTTTGTCTGATATGAGAATTGCTACTTGATTTCCATTTGCATGGAATATGTTTATCCATCCCCTCACTTTCATTCTGTATGTGTCCCTAGGTCTGAAGTGGGTCTCTTGTAGACAGCATATATATAGGACTTGTTTTGTATCCATTCAGCCTGTCTGTGTCTTTTGGTTGGAGCATTTAATCCATTTACATTTAAGGTAATTATCGATATGTATGTTTCTATTACCATTTTCTTAATTGTTTTGTGTTTGTTATTGTACCTCTTTTCCTTCTCTTGTGTTTCCTGCCTAGAGAAGTTCCTTTAGCATTTGATGTATAGCTGGTTTGGTGGTGCTGAACTCTCTCAGCTTTTGCTTGTCTGTAAAGGTTTTAATTTCTCCATCAAATCTGAATGAGATCCTTGCTGGGTAGAGTAATCTTGGTTTTTAGGTTTTTCCATTTCATCATTTTAAGTATGTCCTGCCACTCTCTTCTGGCTTGCAGAGTTTCTGCTGAAAGATCAGCTGTTAACCTTATGGGGATTCCTTTGTGTGTTATTTGTTTTTTTTCCCCTTGCTGCTTTTAATATTTGTTCTTCATATTTAATATTTGATAGTTTGTTTAATATGTGTCTTGGCGTATTTCTCCTTTGATTTATCCTGTATGGGACTCTCTGTGCTTCCTGGACTTGATTAACTATTTCTTTACCCATATTAGGGACGTTTTCAACTGTAATCTCTTCAAACATTTTCTCAGGCCCTTTCTTTTTCTCTTCTTCTTCTGGGACCCCTACAATTTGAATGTTGGTGTGTTTAATGTTGTCCCAGATGTCTCTGAGACTGTCCTCAATTCTTTCATTCTTTTTCCTTTATTCTGCTCTGAAGTAGTTATTTCCACTATTTTATCTGCCAGGTCACTTATCTGTTTTTCTGCCTCAATTATTCTGCTACTGATCCCTTCCAGAGAATTTTTAATTTCATTTATTGTGTTGTTCATCAGTGTTTTCTCTTTCGTTCTTCTAAGTCCTTGTTAAACATGTCTTGTATTTTCTCCATTCTATTTCCAGGATGTTGGATCATCTTTATTTTATTTTATTTTTTTTAAAGGGCCGCCCCTCCCCCCAGCCACACAGTTCTGCAGGCTTGTTTCAGGACTACAATTAGAAGGGGCTCTTAGGATTTTTATTTATTTATTTATTTATTTATTTATGGCTGTGTTGGGTCTTCGTTTCTGTGCAAGGGCTTTCTCTAGTTGTGGCAAGTGGGGGGCCACTCTTCATCGTGGTGCACAGGCCTCTCACTATCGTGGCCTCTCTTGTTGCGGAGCACAGGCTCCAGACGCGCAGGCTCAGTAATTGTGGCTCACGGGGCTAATTGCTCCGCGGCATGTGGGCTCTTCCCAGACCAGGGCTCGAACCCGTGTCCTCTGCATTGGCCGGCAGATTCTCAACCACTGCGCCACCAGGGAAGCCCCTCATCTTTATTATTATTATTCTGAATTCTTTTTCAAGTAGACTGCCTATTTCTTCTTCATTTATTAAGTCTAGTGGGTTTTTGCCTTGCTCCTTCATGTGCTGTGTGTTTCTCTGTTTTCTCATTTTTTTAAAATGTACTCTACTTGGGCTCTCTTTTTTGCAGGCTGCAGGTTCATAGTTCCCATTGTTTTTGGTGTCTGTCCCCAGTGGCTAATGTTGGTTCAGTGGGTTGTGTAGGCTTCCTGGTGGAGGGGACTAGTGCCTGTGTTCTGGTCAATGAGCCTGGATATTGCCTTTCTGGTGGGCAGGTCCACATCTGGTGGTGTGTTTTGGGGTGTCTGTGGCCTTATTATGATTTTAGGCAGCCTCTCTGCTGATGGATGGGTTTGTGTTCCTTTCTTGCTAGTTGTTTGGCATAGGGTGTTCCGCAGTGTAGCTTGCTGGTCATTGAGTGGAGCTGGGTGTTGGTGTTGAGATCTCTGGGAGATTTTTGCCATTTGATATTATGTGGAGCTGGGAGGTCTCTTGTGGACCAGTGTCCTGAACTTGGCTCTCCCTCCTCAGAGGCACAGACCTGCTGCCTGGCTGGAGCATGAAGAACCTGTCATCCACATGTCTCAGAATAAAATAGAGAAAAAAAAGGAAAGAAAGAAAGAAAGAAAAAGATATAATATAATAAAATAAAGTAAAATTTTAAAAATGAAGTTATTAAAATAAAAAATAAATAAATAAAAAGTAGAAAGGAAGAAGAGAGCAACCTAACCGAAAAACAAATCCACCAATGATAACAAGTGCTAAAAAGTATACTAAAAAAAAGCAAAAACAAAAACAAAAAAACGGACAGACAGACCCCTAGGACAAATGCTAAAAGCAAAGCTATACAGACAAAATCACACATAGAAATATACACATATACGATCACAAAAAGAGAAAAAGGGAAAAATATATGTATTGTTGCTCCCACAGTCCACCTCCTCAATTTGGGATATTTCGTTGTCTATTCAGGTATTCCACAGGGTACATCACATTGGTTGTGGAGATTTAATCCAATTCTCCCAAGGCTGCTGGGAGAGATTTCCCTTTCTCTTCTTTGTTCACACAGCTCCCGGGGTTCAGCTTTGGATTTGGCCCTGCCTCTGGGTATAGGTTGCCTGAGGGCATCTGTTCTTCACTCTGACAGGACGTGGTTAAAGGAGCAGCTGATTCGGGGGCTCTGGCTCACTCAGGCCAGGGAGACTGAGGGGTTTGGATGCAGGGCAAGCTTGTGGCGGCAGAGGCCAGCGTGACGTTGCACCAGCCTGAGGCATGCCGTGTGTTCTCCTGGGGAATTTGTCCCTGGATCACCGAACCCTGGCAGTGGTGGGCTGCACAGGCTCCCGGGAGGGGAGGTGTGGAGAGTGACCTGTGTTTGCACACAGGCTTCTTGGTGGCTGCAGCAGCAGCCTTACCATCTCATGCCTGTCTCTGGGGTCCGCACTTTTAGCCACAGCTCATGCCCATCTCTGGAGCTCGTTTAAGCAGTGCTCTTAATCCCCTCTCCTCGTGCACCAGGAAACTAAGAGGCAAGAAAAAGTCTCTTGCCTCTTCGGCAGGTCCAGACCTTTTTCCCTGACTCCTTCCTGGCTAGCCGTGGCGCACTAGCTCCTCCAGGCTGTGTTCACGCAGCCAACCCCAGTCCTCTCCCTGGGATCCGACCGAAGCCTGAGCCTCAGCTCCCAGCCCCCGCCCATCCCGGCGGGTGAGCAGACAAGCCTCCCGGGCTAGTGAGTGCTGGTCGGCACAGGTCCTCTGTGCGGGAATCTCTCTGCTTTGCCCTCCGCACCCCTGTGGCTGCGCTCTCCTCCGCGGCTCCAAAGCTTTCCCCTCTGCCACCTGCAGTCTCCGCCCGCGAAGGGGCTTCCTAGTGTGTGGAAACCTTTCCTTCTTCACAGCTCCCTCCCACTGGTGCAGGTGCTGTCCCTATTTTTTGTCTCTGTTTTTTCATTTTTCTTTTGCCCTACCCAGGTACGTGGTGGAGTTTCTTGCCTTTGGGGAGGTCTAAGGTCTTCTGTCAGCATTCAGTAGGTGTTCTGTAGGAGTTATTCCATGTGTAGATGTATTTCTGATGTATATGTGGGAGGAAGGTGATCTCCACGTCTCACTCTTCCGCCATCTTGAAGCTCTCTCTCTATGCAGACTTTTTATTTAGACTTCTCAATCTTCTTTATTTCAAGTTGAGAATAAAAGTGAGGTTTTTATAATTTTTTTTCTGCCATCTCTTCCAATAAGTGCCATATGCAGTAGTATGTGGTAAATTGATTCTATAGAGAAAAAGAAAAAAACTGTTTTTCAGTATTTTCATTCCTGTGGTATAAATACCACCATCATGACTGATTTCAGCTGCAACATGATGTCACTGAATTTGGAAGTTGGGAAGAGCATACACGAATGGCTCTCATGAGCCACTATGAACTGGTTTCAGGACACCACTAACTGTGTGCCATTTTATGTACTCCTGCATTTCTCTATTTCTGGAAGAAACTTTACAAAGTGTTTGATATTTTATAGTTTTGATACAAAAATTGCAAACTTCCTTTTGTAACAATGTGTAGAAAAATTATATCTCCTGGCAGCAGCATCCCCAATCCTAGAAAAGACCTATATTTGTTGGGTTAATATTTTCATAGACTGCTTGCAATAGAGGATTAGAACTTGGAGTCATGTTTGAATAACTATAACATAGATTGTTGCTGCATCTGAGGAGTGAGGGGAGAGCCAACTAGTTTTTGTTTTGTTTTGGGGATTTAAGTTGAGAGCCAGAGTTTAACTCCTTTGGACAGTAAAGGGGCAGTTGTTCAAAAGTTGGTGGAAGTACAGAGAATGATGATGAAGAGACTTGGATTTTGAGAATAATCAATAGCAAAGAACAAAAATGTCAAGAAATTTCTCTTAGGATCTTTGTATTTGATATAAATATTCTTTCCTTTTTTCACACAAAATTTTCAGTCAAATTTACTAATGCATATGGCACTGTATATTTTATTTATTTTGGAGGGGATGAGAAATAGAGTCTTGTAGAGCATCATGGTAGAGACCCTATAAATTATGAGGTCACTGCATGGGAGCTATGCAATTTCAGTGCTATGCTTCTATTTTCCCATTCTTTAAAACATATGTTTTGCTCATTTTACTATATTTTAGGGATGGTGTAGAGTTTTATTGTAGTTCTATGCCATAGCCCTTCCCCTGAAACCTTATTACTTTACCTTACACAATTACATATTGATGTTCTTGGTTCTAATTAGTGTAAGAGGTTTGTGACTTTTTTTTTACTCTCCCTTCAAAAACATGTCTCCCTCAACACCTACCACTGGGCAGACGCTCTCTTCTCTTGTGTGACTCTTTCTCTGATTTTTCCTCTACCACTCTGGACTAGCTATAATTTAATACCCAGATTAGATTGCAGCCAGAGTGAGCCTGTTAAAGACAAATCAGATCATAATGCTCCCCTGCTCAAAATCTTCCCATATTATTCCATCTTACCGTAGTAAAAATCAAATCCCTTTACAGCCTACAAAAGCCTCTCTTTCAACTTGTTTCCTATTATTTTCTCAATCCGGCCCTTCACTCCAGACCCACCAGCCTCCTCACTGCTCCTGGAACACACCAGGTGTGCTCCCAACTCAGGACCTTTGTACTTATTTGTCTCTCTGCATGATTCACTCTTTCTTTTTCTCCTGATAAACACAAGGCTCACTCCCTTCCCTCCTTCAAGTCTTTGCATAAATGTTACCTCTTTAATGAGGTCCATCTTGCCTTCCCATTTAAAACTGCAACTCATCCCCTAGCATCCTAGCTCCTTATCCTCCTTTTAGTCTCTGAGGCAGCTTATCATCTTCTAATGCATGAAATCATTCCTTATTTATTGGGTTTATTCTTATGTCTGCTCTTCCCACTAGAATGTAATCTGCAAGTTTCAGAGATTTTTGTCTATTCTTTTCACTGAAATATGCCAATCACCTTCTACAGTGCCAACCATGCCTAGATACTCATGAAATATTGGTCGAATTAATGAATAAGAAATTAAAAGATACTAACTAAAGATGTGGATGGAGTAGAAGGTAGAGACAAAACTACATGTTTTCATGATCAAGACTTTGGTGAACTCCACTTACTCTTCCCCAGAGAAGAACGTAGAAATTTGACTCTTAACACCCATATTATAATTCTCAAGGAAAAAACAGTTAACTAAATTACAGCCAGGACCTTTACTTGCAGTTTCTTGCCCAGGATTCTGACTGGAGATGTTTACCTTGTCTCATCAGGGACAACCCACACCCTAATCATAATAACTTAATTCAAAACATCAAAATTTGCCCCTCCCCTCTTCCACCCAAATCATGGAATAGATTTGTTTCATGCATGAGAACAAAAAAGGCATAGCAAGAAGGAAAGGAAGGAAAAATGAGAAAGAAAGAAGGGAGTCACACATTTCTCCTTTTCTCAAAGACACTAATTCCCCTGGGGGAACAACCACACATCTCTGTTCCCACTTCCTCCCTTTAATTCAATAAAAAACTGCAAAAATGTCAACCTGACCTCAGCTAAACTCACTTTTTAGTGATTGACCCAATATATATTTTTTAAGTATGTTACCTCTTCATGATGAAATACATTTAGTCTTCCACAGATTTTTAAGATAGGTATAATTCATAATTCCGAAAAAATAACAGAGTTTGACATCATTATCGCATAAGTGCCAAAAAAAAGAAAAAACCTAAAAACACCTCCTCACAAAGAATTTTAGGAACTGTGATAAAAGTAATCAAAATTGTATACTTCTTTTTCATCATCAATGAGTACCACTGGATCTCATTTTGTTTCTGCATTATCATTTGTGTCTGCAAGTTGCCATAGGAACAAATGTACTCTTCCAGGACCTTGTAGAAGGCCAGCTGCCACAAGATTCTGATACAGGGTCAATGGGGTGCAGATCACAGTGGGATTTCTCAGACTCTCATAGCTTCCCTCCCAGGCAGGTTCAACCACATTATGTAAGAGCAGACTTGCTTTCAAGGTTGTAGGAAGAAATATCTGGGTGCCATAAGGTGGCTTAGGACTTAATACTTTTCCAGCTTCCAAGCTCTGCTCACTTACTTAGAATGAGCTTACCTCCATGCTACCCTAAACTCTGCCTGACTTACCCCTTAGAACCACCTCAAACAGACCTTCTCCATGAGTGTATCCTGGTGCTTTGTAGTAGAGGTGTGCATTTGTGGATGCTGCAACTGTCAGAGGTTACAAACTCAAATCAATTCAGGGTCCAAGTAAGTACTGTAAATGGGTGTGACAGTGAGCTGGAGATCACAGGTAACTCTTACACAGGGACAGATGCTGCTGATATCCAGTTGTGTTGCTATTGAGGATTTGGACCCAGCTTATCCAGATCTTCTCATTTTTCAAGAAAAGACAGAGATCTGTATTTTATATTAAACCTGATTTATTTTCTGGAAAACAGTATTTTTTTATTATATGGAAGTGACATTTACAGATCAAAAACAGTCAAATAATAATTTCATAGTGTGTGGTAGGCTGAATACAACCCCCAAGATATCCCTGGGACCTGTGAATACTACCTTATATGGAAAAGGGGTCTTTGCAAATGTGATTAAGCTAAGGATCTTGGGATGGGAGATTATCCTGGATTATGTAGGTGGGCCCTAAATGCCATCGTGAGTGTCTTTATGAGAGGGAAGAGAGGGTGATTTCACATAGAAGAGGAGAAGGCAATGTGAGTGCTGAGATTAGATGATGAAGCCACAAGTCAAGGAATGCTGGCAGCCACCAGAAGGTGGAACATTCAAGGAACATATCTTCAGCTAGCGCCCCTAGAGGGAGCATGGTCCTGCCTACATCTTGATTTCAGCCCAGTGAAACTGATTTTGGACTTCTAGCCTCCAGAACTGTAAGAACCAAGTTTGTGGCAAATTGTGGCAGCAGCTACAGAAAAACCTAATACATATGAGTTAACTCAATACAATATGGGTTAATACACATGGGTAAAATTTTAAATATACATATATGTGTATGTGTGTGTGTGTGTGTGTATGTGTATGAAAGCAATATGTAGGTCAAATAAAGCACATCTGCAATGTAGATCCGTTCCTCAGACAACAGATTTTGGTCTGTTTTAAACTGTTTTATTTTAAGCTCTGCTTCTTATTCACCCTTTCCTTATCTATGGCAACTGGCATTATGATCTACGCCTCCATCAAAAACTTTTTTATATCACTGCCGATGGAAAGAAAAGGCTTTTTCAAATATATTGCTTAAGCCCCAGTATTTTCTAGAAACCCCATGCTGAGGTTTAATAACTCCAGTTCCCTTTACCTTTAATGGAATTCACTGAGAGAAGAGTGACCTTAAATTGAATTAGATTCATTAAGTACTAGATACGAAGAGATACCCAGTCAGGAGGGAGTGGAAACTCTAAGTAAAAGCAAGGGAGTGAAACAGCTCCAAAATCTGTTAATTGAACAGCATAAGTATGTGGGTCCACACTTTTTGCTGCTGCTCCTGTTAGAGAACTTTTGTTCTGGAGCTGGCCTCTGACAATAGCTTCTGGGAGTTTCAGCTCTGTGATCTCAGCTCTTGGATTTCCATGAGGCTCCATGTTTGTATCCCTAAAATAAGTTCTTTTCTTGGGCTGGCTTGAATGTATTGCTGTTACTTGCAACCAGAACTAGTTCAGTGGCTACTTCAGGAGTCAGTTCAGGAGTTTTCCTTACACCATGGACATCCCAGTGCTACCCAAAGTGTCAGTCCAACAGAGACAAGTTTACCCCAGAATGTGAATCAAGACACTGATTCCTTCATCAAGAAAGTCACCTTGTGAATTTCAGCTGGACCCAAAAGTCTGCTTAATGACGTAATGGATTTACATTCCCTTGCAAGTTATCTGTCTTGTTAACAGCAACCAACAGTGTGAGGATTGGCAGCCAGTCCTCACTTAAAGTAGCACTGGCCCAGAGCTTTCCCAGGGAGAGGACCTCACTTAAAGTAGCACTGGCCCAGAGCTTTCCCAGGGAGTGGACCTCACTTAAAGTAGCACTGGCCCAGAGCTTTCCCAGGGAGAGGAAATTCTAAGGGTGTGATTAGTTTCTCTCTCTCTTCTGCTCCTTCCTCACAGAAGGCACAAACAGAACAGGAGAGAGGAAAGTTTTTGCATCAGAATGATGCTTCCAGTCTGCACAAAATATACCATTTTCTTTTTAATCATAAGGGAGTAATTTTTCTCCACTTAACCATTAGTTTTGCTCTTTGAAGTCAGATCTTGTACTAAGTCCAATTTGCATGGAATGGTCCTCTAGGAAACTTTCTAATCACTCACAGGATTGGCCTGTTTCTAATGCAGAACTGCTTTGGTCCCTGAAGTGAATCACATGCACTTATTTGGTACATTTACCAGAGGAAAACTTTAAAAAATAATTGAAAATCAGATTAACAAGAATTTAAGCAGAAACATGATATGGCTTCACTGTGCTCCCTCTTCCCCTGGGGTAGGGGACATGTATTTCTGAAAGTAGTTTTAAAATTGGGACATTTCTTTAAGGTTAAAGGAAGGCGCCTTCAGTCTGCTTGGCAAATTTGCTGAAGTCTTTCACAACAGTGCACTGTCAGGTGCCTCAAGGCATCTGCTAGAGACAGGAGGACATTTTTTTTTTTTTTTTTGGTCCAAATGAAACCAGGGAAGGAAGTGGTAGTGAGTTAATTAAAAAGTATTTAGTTGAGATCTTCCAGGTTTTATAACATTGTCTTGGGCATATACATGTGAAGGAGGAGATTAAATTCATTACACGGATTAGAAATAAGGTGAAAAAATAAATACCAGGAAAAAAAGTAAACCACCAAATGAGACAGAAACTATATAAACGCCAAAAATATGTTTTCTTCAAACCCTGAAAATAGACGTGCCGACTTCTCTAGGAAACACATCTTTTAAACTGTTGGAAAACATAAAAGCAAACCTAAAGGTAATAAGTGGCATGCATTAGAAATGAAGCCTTCTAATAGCAAGTGTTTTTGTGTTATTATTAAACATCTCTGTGCTTTCAAGTGTTTCATGAAAGTCTCCATTATTAATTAAAACTAAGTGTGTACCACGAAGTAGGCCAAAGGGGAACATCCAAATTCTCAATATGCACCTGAAAAGATGGGAGGCCTCTGTGCTCCTTGCCAGTTCTTATTCATGCCACACCAGGGTTTACTTGCTCCCAGCTTACCTATGTACATTTTTTTACATGGTATCTGCCTTCCTCATAAGATGATAAGCGATAAGCCTCAAAGATCCATTTCTTTATTTGTTCAGTAAGTTTTTACAGAGGACTTGTTCATGCCACACCATATTTTAGTTGCCACAGATTCTTCAGTGAACAGATAAAGCAGGTCCCAGGTCCTGTGGAGCATATATTGTGGTATGATTCTGCACGTGCCAAAGGAACAAGAGGACAGACCATTTTAAAGATGGCTGCTCACCTTCGACCTGCTCTGGGATTTTCAGACTCTTGATTGCATTGTGATTGGGGACCACCTGGTTCAGATTTATCTACAAATGTCACTTACCATTATTGTAGTTTTATTTTCAGACATAACGCCATCATTCACAATGAGGCAGACCAGGCAGCAGAGTATCTGCCCATGCTGTGCTTAAAGTGTTCTGTCAAGAGCCTGATGTCATTCTGATACTCATTCCTTTGTCGGC
The DNA here is from genome assembly GCF_964341445.2 of Mesoplodon mirus. NCBI lineage: Eukaryota > Metazoa > Chordata > Mammalia > Artiodactyla > Ziphiidae > Mesoplodon > Mesoplodon mirus. Next base: position 43,491,528 of record NC_138976.1, on the reverse strand, counting down.
AATTTGTTTTTCCATTGTTTTCTTTCCTCTATATGCCTTTATCCTTGTTGTTCTGAATTTTCACAATGATGTTCCTGAGTTTGAATCTTTTATCATTCATTGGGCCTTTCTAACAAGGAGACATGTATCTTTGAGGTCATAGAATTTTTCTGGTATGACTTAGTTAATAAATACCTCCTGTGTGTGTGTGTGTGTGTGTGTGTGTGTGTGTGTGTGTGTGTGTGTGTTTTAACTTCTATAATTCCTGATAGTCTGATGTTAGATTTTTTTCAGGTCTGATTCTCTAAATTTACATTTTTTTCTCTCATATTTTTATGTCATTGTCTTTGGATTTATCTTCCTGAAGATTGTCCAGACTTTATATTTCAAGCCTTTCACTAAATTTTTAATTCAATTTAATTTAATTTTGGAAATCATCTTGTTCTTTGTTCCATTCATTCTGCTAGTAAACTGTCTTGTTTTATTAGCAAACATGAGGGCAAGCTAGTTCACTGGAATAAATGGACAACAGGCCAGGATTAAGGTGAAGTGATTGAAGCAGGGTACACTCTCCTCCGGTGCCCAATTTAAGTTGATGCCAAAAACTCAGGAATCAAAACAAATAATGTCCTAGTATAATATTTTATCAAAATCGGTATAAAAATGTAGGACTAACAAAATATCAGCTTTTTAAATATAGTGCCAATAACAGTGATGTGCCAAGCCACATTGCAGCCAAAGTCAAAAGGAAACATCAGTAATATTAATCCTGTCTTTATTTAAAATTTTGAGATTTTGTTTATCATGTACTTTTTGCATTAATTTTGATTGTTATAATATTGCCTTACTATTTATCATGACTACTAAGGTTTTCAGCATCTTTTCCAATTTAGGGCTCAAGATAATCACCTCACTTGGTTCATTTACTTCAACCTAGCCACAGCCCTGAATAAACACAAATGTATAATGACTTAATACTGTAGAAGCTTCCCATTCATATACCCATTGATCTGGAATATAATTCAGCCATAAGAATGAATGGTGTACTGACACATCTTACTACATGAATGAACTTTGATAACATTATGATGAGTGAAAGAAACCAGATATAAAGGCCACATGTTATGATTCCATTTATATAAAACATCTAGAACAAACAAATCCATAGAAACGGAAAGTAGATTAGTGGTTGCCTGGGACTAGGGAGAGGAGGAATGGAGAGTAATTACTTATGGGTCCATGGTTTCCTCTGAATGTGATTAGAATGTGCAATATTACAACTAGACAGTGGTTATGGTTGCACAATATTGTGAATGTACTAAATATCACCAATGGCAAATTTTATGTTATTTGTATTTTGTAACAAAAGAGAGAGAGAGAAAGAAAGAAAGAGAGTAAAGAGAAGTAAATGGAAACAAGGTTTCTATATTTCACTTGAAGTGGTTAAATGTCTGTAAGGTACATGTGTATATTGTAGCACATAGATAAACTACTAAGAAAACTGTATAAAATAATATACTCAAAAAGAGTATAACTAATATTCAGTATAAAGAAAATTTTAAAACAAATACTTCAGTATAAAGAAATGTTCAAATAACCACACTGTGTTTTAATTACTCCATATCCCATTTGATAACCTGAAATAAATTCTAAATGTATCAAAAATGAAATGGAATAAATGTTTTGTCTTTGAGAGCTCAGTACACGCCTTCTAGGCTGCTTTTCCATTCCTGAGATTCTGGGATTCATGGTTTCATAGCCAGGTCCCTCTATAAAACTGTGGGCCTTTTGGTTTATGCTTAAGAAGATAAATCTAAATGAAACCTATATCCATAAGTTCAATCATACCTTTGACTCTCTATCATTATTGTGTGGACAGTTTCCTTTTTGCAATTAAACAAGTCCCATGTCACCCTTACATGGCTTTGATGGGACTAACTCCTGCTAATGTCCCTTAGAACCTTACCACTCTAAGTGCAGCCTATGGATCAGCAAAATCACCATTCCCTGGGAGCCTGGTGGAAATGCAAAGTCTTGGGTCCCACCCCAGATTTAATGAATGAGAATCTGCATTTTAACAAGATCCCCAGGCCATTTGCATGTGTGTTACAGATTGAGAAGTCTGCCCTAAGGAGATAATTTGTATACAGAAGAGATACCATTGAGGGGAAAAGCAAGGTGACTGGGGGAAGGGAAGCCCATTCATGGATCTATTTCCATGAAATTCTTTTTACTTCTTCAAAACATGTGCCACACGTGGATGCCTTGACATGCTTATGATAAAAGGTGAGCAGGCCGTGGGGAATCATCCACAAATAGTCCATATGGTGCATTCGGGAGAAAGCGTGACTCTGAGCTGATCCAAGGGAGACTGGCAGGAATTCAGCTTGTGAAACCTCCAGACCAAATGGAGATGGGGGTTGCCCATGAGGGCACAGCTGGAAGAAAACATGTTTCCTTTAAAAAGGAAATTTCCAGGTATCCAGGTACATCCACAGGAGATGGAGACTCTGAGTTGCATAATGCTGTACCCACGAAAAGGACAAATTAGAAAAAATGTTCAGCATCCTTCCCCTAACAACCCCCTGGAGGAAGGCGAAGTTGATGGGCATTTCTGGGAATAAGACACTATCAGGGCTGAAACTTATTCCTAGTGTTTGGGAGTAGACACAGAAAATCTGAACCAGAAATCTCTGTCAGAAAGTATTAAAGTACAGGAATGGAAGGAAACAGAAGCCGCCCTCTAAAGATAAGAGTGATTGAAAGAATGGGAAAGAAAATCATAGTGGTTAAAATACAGTGGTTTGTCATATCCCTTTTCTATGTGTTTAGAAAGGAAGGAGTAAAATGTATCACTCTGAAAAAGTTTTTGTTTGTTTGTTTGTTTTTGTCCGCTTACACAACAGTATATACTCATTGTAAAAATTTGGAAACAACAGCTCAAAAAAACTAAAAACTATCCATAATTCCATTACCCAGATTATATTTGAATATGTATCTATTTAGTCCTCTTATCTTTATTTTTCTCATTATTTTAAAGGTTTTTTGAGGTAATTAATTGCACAATATAGGGATGCAAACATGAAAAAGTTCAAACCAATGTAAAATGATATAGGATAAAAAAATAAAAGCCCTTCTTTACTCTCCTTCTCGCCATCCCCATCTCCATCCCACTCCCCTAACCAGAGAAGGCTATTTTTAAAAAGTTCTTTCTCTATGTATTTGCATTCTTATAGACACATACACAAAAACATATTGTCTGCAGTAGTTTGCTACATATGTGGACTCATACTCTTTTCATATTGTTCTGCATCTTAGTTTCATCCTTTGAACCATATGTTTTGAAGAGTATTTCCATGCTGGCACACAGAGAGCTATCAAACTCATTAAACTGCTGCACAGGCTGCCATTGTATGAATACATCCACATAATGATTATTTAATCATTCCCTTATTGATGGATAGTTTAATTATCCCTTCTTCAATATTATCATTAATATGATGATGACTGCATATGCATGCCTCTGAACACATGTGCCAATATTTGTGTAGGATAAGTCCCTAGAAGAAGAATTCCTGGTATAGCCTCTGCATTTAAATTTTGGATAATTCTTTGTAACTTACCCTCAGTCTAGGACAATTAATAATCCCATCAACAGTGATTAAGAGTATTCATTTCCCACACTCTTTCCTACTTTTCCTAAAATAGTGCCAATTTAGTTGGCCAAAGCCACTATTTTATTGGTTATATAATTTGCTTGTTCTCTGTTATGAATGAGATTGCCCAGACTTTTCTCATATGTGTGTGGTCATTTTTTAGTTCTGTGAATTGCTCATTTGATCCAATGTCATTTTTCTGAGTTGTTGGTCTTTTTTGTATGGATTTGTATCACCTCTTTATATATTATAAATCATCTTGTCCAGACTTTTTTACCTTAATATATAACATTTCTACAACTCAAAATAGTAGAACTTGATGGAATCACAGCCTATTGCAGGTTGGAAGGAAGCAGACTTGAAAGGCCATTTCATTCACTGGAACTCAGTAAAGTAAGTGAGCTCCACATGAGGGTAACAGATGCAAAAAGGCGTCTAGACTGGCCACAAGAACTCATTCTCCTGATGACCACTGATGTTCCTGTGAGGTGTTTGTCACTTTGCTGCTGGGTACAGATTTCTCTCAATGAGATCAAATGCTTTTCCTGTCTAGCACACAGATTCCACTACAGGCTGTATTTTAAGGGCAGGAAGATAATGCCTTTTTATGAAAAATGAGTTTGTTTTTAGCCTATCTCCTTTTTCAAAGATTATCAAAAAGAGTTTACCAAAATGTTATAAGTAAAATAGAATTTAAAAAGAGACAAGGGGAAGAAATTAAAGGCCACTTTAACACTCAGAAATGAGTGTCCAAAGGTTCTGTACAAATGCTAGAAGTTGATTGCAAATTGACTCTAAAAGACCTCGAGCTAAAGTAAAGGGAAACACCATCAGAGCAAGATTCACATTATTTGCCCAATAAAAGGATACCATTTCCTCAAGTAAAGCATAGTTTCTCCTAACACCAAAGGCTCATAGGAAAATACTATGTGACAGGAAGTATACTGTCTTTAAAGTAAATTCTGAAGAAAGTTTTGCATTTTCCTTCCACACCAGATAAAGCTGAAACAACAGAAAAGTAGGGGAAAATATTTTTTTTAAGCAAAGAATATTCTTTTAAAAAATTGAAAAAAACAAACTCATGTTTGAAATTTTCCACAATAAAACGTTAACAACAAAATAAGCGACAGGCAGATAAGTGCACATTTACATATCTCACAGCAGACTGTACCCTTGAGAGTAGAAATATATAAAATGGATGATTTAAGGAGAAAAGACATAATTTACAAAAATACTCATTATAGGATTACTCTTAAGGATATTTTCTACAAACACATTTAGAATTGGAGTCTGTTTTCAAACATAATTGTGCACTCTGCTGTTGAGATAGAGGCACACGTGCAAAGAATATCCCTCGAACCAGTGGGCAAGAGATACACAGGAGTTATTGCTGTCTGTGGTTTATCAGAGGAAACTTACTAGTGGAGAAAGAAATGGGGATACAATTTCTTTTTCTAAAACTAGTGTGGGCCCTTCTCTGCATGCCCTCCTCGATGTTGGATGTGCAAGGAGGGGGACTGAGCTGACTGGTCAGCTCCCATCATACAGATGAGTGGGCCATGTGTGAAGGGCTTCTCAATGTTGATGGGGAACAGTGGATGAGGGAGTGGCACTGTCTTCTTTCTTCTTTTCCACCCATGGGGCCCAGTAGTGAGTCTCTCTCATCCATCAGGCAGGCCTGGAGCTACTAAAATGCAATATGATGCCCAGGGTACTGGGCTGGGGCCAGCTCAGTGCCAGGAACTCGGGGGGTTTTCCTGACATCACAGGGTAAGACCAAAAACGTGGGTGTGGACTTGAAGGGGCTATAGGCCAGTCAGACCCTGTGTTTTGCTTTATCTTGAGGTGATAAAAACCTAACTCAGCGGGTCTCAAAGTGAGAAATGCAAATTCTCAGGCCCCATGGCAAACTTACTACATCAGAAACTCTGGGGATGGAATCCAGTGATCTGCATTTTAACCAGGCTTCTAGGAGATTCTGATGCATGCTCAAATTTGAGCAACTTGGGTTTAACTTGTAGAAGGAAAGTTTGCTTTCCTGTAACCCAGTATACCTTGCTCAAGTTTTTCATGAGGATGGGGGTGAGCTAAAAATAATGCTACTTTATCTTGCATTTGCAGTTTATCACCTGTGGTTACATCTGCTTCTCAGGCATAATCCATGGAAGGGTGAGTACTCAAGGAGCATGATTTGGGGACTTGTGTTCCCTTGGCCATAATATTATCTAATAGTGATCTAACCCTCGTTTTCCACGAAATTCATAAATCATCTGTCTCTAACATAGTCAAGCTGGAGTATTTATAGCCTAAAGAAGCTAGCCACAGCATAGTTCTAAAAAAATATCTGCAATTTGCATCAGTAAATGGTGTAAAAGCTCATATGTTGCTAAGAAAAAAAAGAAAAAGAAAGAAAAGGGCAGAGAACTTTCAAAATGAGATGTTCGATTTATTCAAGCTTGTGAAATAGAGAAATCCAGACTGCTGGCTAAGCTCAAAATAGTAACGCTGCTCCCATCTAGCAAGGATTGAAGAAAGCATTTCAACCCATGTATGTAGATGAATCATGAGAACAGGTGTTTCCCAGGTACCTGAAATTGGAGAGGGCTGTGGCCAAGTTCTCAGTAGACCAGGGTCAATCGAACAAAGACAAAACCCTTGTCTTTGATATTCAAGGGTTTGGCTCCATGGATAAATCTGCAATGTTAAAGAAAATGCTTCAGAAAGCAGCTACAAAAAGCTCCATCTTAGTGCTCCTACCAACTGAAAAAGTGACTGGTTGCTTAAGCATTTTTAAAAAAATTTATTTATTTATTTATTTTTGGCTGTGTTGGGTCTTCATTGATGCACATGGGCTTTCTCTAGCTGCGGCAAGCGGGGGCTACTCTTCATTGCGGTACACTGGCTTCTCATTGAGGTGGCTTCTCTTGTTGCAGAGCACAGACTCTAGGCATGTGGGCTTCAGTAGTTGTGGCACGCAGACTCAGTAGCTGTGGCGCACGGGCTCTAGAGTGCAGGCTCAGTAGTTATGGTGTACAGGCTTAGTTGCTCCATGGCATGTGGAATCTTCCCGGACCAGGGCTCGAACCTGTGTCCCCTGCATTGGCAGGCGGATTCTTAACCACTGCGCCACCAGGGAAGTCTTGCCTAAGGATTTTTATAGCTAAAGAGAAAGTGAGTGGTGGATTGAGTCAGGAAGTCACATGAAAGAAAATTCAGGCTGTGATTTATTTGTATCTATCATGCAGTTGCCAGTGTTATTAAAATAATGTCAAGGACATAATGATGAATTTAATACGATATTGATGGTGGATCTAACAATGGTTTAGCGCCTGAAGTAATGAAACATCAGGGTAAAGTGCATCATGTGCTCCCTTGCATCGTTAACGTGACTGCAGGCGAACGGGGAAGCTGCACTGAGACTTCCTTCAGATGCACTAAATGGCTACTCTTCAACTAAAAGCTCTCCAGCTCTTATCTTGGGATGATGGATCAGGACTGAAACTTGTGCATCTAAGGGAGAAAAGAGAGAGTACCCCAAGAGATCTAAGCAAGATCAAGCTCGTTACCTCCAATGCTCACACAGTTTTAACAAAGCCAGGCTAGTTATTAAAATGTGAAATATGCAAACCATGTGGATATTTCATGAAGGGCAGTCAAAGCTCCAAATTTACTTAATTCCTAACTAAAGCTGCAAGTGAATTGGTTTCTCCATTTATTTCCAGGCTTTGCTCAATGCAGTCAACAGCTAATTCGATTTTTAAAAGTCACTTTTGTGATCTAAGTTACCTAGAAATACAGTTCAACTCTAAGGGATTTCTTTAAAATGTATTTCTATTATTTTTCATTCCTTTGCCCTGAGCTATGAGAAAAACAAATTGGGGTATTAAAAGTTATCTCAAAATGCAGCTTCTTTCAAGTTGCCTTTTGATCTTTGCATTTTGAGAGTTCTCAGAGTGGATTTGATAGGCTGGTTCTCTGTAGTCATAAAATTAAATGAGTAACTAACAAGTCTCTGTTTTGCTTTGTGCTGTGTACACAAGAAAAGTGTAACAACATCAGAAAAGAGAAATGAGGGAGAGAAGGAGAAAGAGGGGGGCGTAAGAAAGGTAAAAGGGATTAAAATCCAGAGGAAAGGGCTTCCCTGGTGGCGCAGTGGTTGAGAGTCTGCCTGCCGATGCAGGGGATGCAGGTTGTGCCCCGGTCCGGGAGGATCCCACATGCCATGGAGCAGCTGGGCCCGTGAGCCATGGCCACTGAGCTTGCGCATCCGGAGCCTGTGCTCTGCAATGGGAGAGGCCACAGCAGTGAGAGGCCCGTGTACCGCAAAAACAAAAAACAAACAAACAAAACAAAAAATCCAGAGGAAAAAAGAGAGAAGAAAGAATGAAGCCAAGGAGAGAAGAAAGGCAAAAAGACGATTTACATAACTATTTCAAAAGGAAATAAGGAATCTAAATGTTCCATAATTTATTGTCCCATTAACCTAACCCACCAATCATTCAGCTTTTAGCTTACTTTGATTATGAAGTCAAAATGAATGAAGTACATTTATTTCTGACTTTAGAACCTAAATCTTGAATTTAGGATGATGCCACAGCTCACATGGAGCCAGAAGTGATCGTGGCTAGGCCATATATTTCCAAAATTAGCTGATAATGTCAGTGGCATGTCAAGAATGCCCACCAAGACACAGAGCTTTTCATTGGTTCCATCACTATACTTGAAGGGGGCTTGAAATGAAAGCAATCTTGTTAAAACTTTTGAATTACAATGAAGGGTTTGCCCTTGGCAATGTACAGTTGATTTGTATTATTCACAGTTATTACTTTCTATGAAGTCACCTAAAACATACAAATTAGCTAATACTGAACGATTGCCTCTAAGGGAAACATAGAGTTAAGTTCCTGCACGCCTATGGTCACAACATTTTGATCAACTGATCAATACATGATCTTGTTTTATGTTTTTCTATCTATTTAAAGCAACTTACAATGTGTGTGTGTGTGTGTGTGTATACACTATATATATATACCATATATATGTGTGTGTGTGTGTGTATGTGTGATTCATTAACATTGAACTTATGGTCAGCAGCAACATAACTCATGCCTGAATGAAGTTATCTAACACACGTTCTTTCTCCATAAGGCACACCACACACATCTTGTGCTAGACAACACTGTTTGGGAGCCATTTTAGAGAGTGAAAACATCAACAAGAAGCACAAAAATGGAAAAAAAAAACTGCAAAAAGACACATGTTTACAGTATGAGACCTGAAACAGGAAGGCAGTATCACCTTTTTCAGACTCAGCTAGGAATGCGCATTGTTGGGTGATTCATGTTTTTCACTGCTCTGCTTGTGTCTGCAAATGACTACAAAAGCTCCAGGAGTATTGATTCTAGAATTACAGATAAATGTTAACCAGTAGGCAAATTTGCAAATATAGAATCTGCAAATAATGAGAATCAGCTATATTTGGTCTTTCATTCAATTTTGCCACAACCTTCCAACTTTTATTCTGCCTTGGCTGTTTGATAAGCCTACTTGTTGGTCAGTTTCTTTGACTGTAAAAGGAGAACATTTTTCTTGTCTCTTCTAGATATCTAGAGCTGTACTTCAGCTCTTGCCTTCTTTTTCTTAAGTAAAATAAAATAAAGTAAAATGTAGAGGAGAACGCATCATCGAAAATTTAAAAGAAATGGAAAACAACGAAACTTGAAAGATAACTGGATTGGAAACTGAATTGGTATTCTTGGTGTTGCAGTTTACAATGCCTTCACAAACTTTACCTCACTTAATCCTCATGGCCACCTTTATTTGTTTTGTTTTGTTTTTTGTTTTTGTGCGGCTTTCGGGATCTCAGTTCCCCGACCAGGGTAGAACCTAGGTCACGGCAGTGAAAGCGCCAAGTCCTAATCACTGGACTGCCAGGGAATTCCCATGGCCACCTTTGTACTGAATGTTTTATGAGGGTTCCAAGAGGCTAACAGATGCATCCATGGTCAGACAGCTAACAAGTCATAGGATCAACACTTCAACCTAGGTCTTTAGGTTGCTAATCCTATACACCTTCCATGAATAGAATTAAAAGAGGAGGCATGGCCATTCATAAAGTTTTCATTAAAATGTACAGAATAATATTTCTTATATATACTTGCTAACAAAGCCCACACTAGATGTTTCCCACAATCTTTGAGTGACAAAATATCAACCCACAGGAATACAAGAAGGTTGTTCTCACAGGCGATGTGTGAGGAAGTGTAGAGAGTCACTGAGGAAAATGTAAGGCAATGCATTTAGGGATAAATGATTCTAGCCCTGGTTATAAAATGGATTGCCTTGGCTTGTCATGAACAACTTAGAACAAGCCTTCTGAAATCATTCAAAACTGTATTCTGACACTATTGGGCCCCAAAGGTGGGATGTTAAATGGTAAATAAGACACACTGGAAACCAATTTCTCTGACTAAAGGGGGGCAGTTGAGGAGCTCCTGTGGATCTTGCCCAGTAGAGTTGAGTTGAGTTTGCTACATCTGATTTTCCAAGAAAAGTTGGAAATTCTAGTTTTTATGTGAAATCTCCATAGCAGAGACAACTGATGCTCATCCCAAATCCACGAGCTCTGCTATACTTTCCAGCCTCCATTGCAGTCCAATTAGAGTCATGTGACCAGTTCTATCCAGTGGTCTGTGAATCACTGGTGTCTTTACAGATATTTCTCTTCCTTTCTCGTTTGTCTCTTTCTCCAGGAATATGGCTTGCTTGTACTTCAGATTCTTATTATCCTTGATCAGTTCCCTCCAGGAAGTCCCAGATGCCTTTATACTAGAGGTATCACACTTTTTTTCCTTCTGAAATTTAGATTGGCCATTAAAATATATGGTAAAGATGGAGAGTTGTGCCCCAATATCCATTCTTGCCCTCTTCTTTGCTTCTTTGGTACTAGACTTTAGTCATCCATATAAATGTTCAGAAAAAGTTTAATTTTCATACTATCCTTATTGCTATGTGTGAGTCTATGACCAAGTCGTTTTGGGGGTGTGCCTTGTCTTGCCCCACTTTTCTTTATCCTTCCAGTTGGAAGAAGACATCATGATGAACCACATTGGACCATGTGGGTGAGCAGGGGCTGTAGTGCCTTCTTGGCATTGTGGAGCTACCACAATAGTCTTGGATTGCTTTTGTTCAGGCTGAGAAAAATTAAATTTCTAATTTGTATAAGCTACTCTTATCTTGGGTTTTCATTACAGCAGTCACATAGTATCCTAGATAATCTGGGCAGTTAGAGGCTACGACTACAGATGTAAGCCTTATCAAAGCTCTTGGGAAGCAAGATGGAAAGTGGCATGACAAAACCATGAGGCATAATGGACTTTGAAGTCAGATAGAAACAACACAGAATCTCATTTGGCCACTTCCTAGCTGTGTCTCCAAGGCCAAGATATTTAAAATCTCTGAGTCTCGTTTCCTTTGCTTCAAAGTTGAGTAAGAATCATACATCATTAGGTTCTTGCAAAGGTTAAGTGAGCCTATGTACGTAAAAGTCTTGGCACATAATAAATATTCAACAAATGGCTGTAGCTGTTGTTCAAGTGTCAGACACACTAAGGAAGTATGACGGTGGGAGAGAGGGTGGACATGGCTTCCTCTGCCTGCCTTGCTTTGTAGTCTGGGTGAACTGTGCGTGCCATGAAGAGGCCACAGGCTGCCAGTTTGTTCTGTGAATCCCTAGTCACATCCTGTCATTCACTGCTGTCCTCTGGATGGAAAACACCATCCCATGGCTGACAGACTTCTGGACCTGCTGCAATGTGCTCGTTCATCCAACTTAAACATGACCTCACTCTCTTTGCCTGAGTGGAGCAAGAGGCTCCTTCTCTGCCTTGGGCTGCAGGTGTTGATGGGCAAGATGCTCCTCCTGAGGAAAGATGGACTGTAACACCTCCAAGCTCAGTCAGTGCTAACAGTCCCAAAACTCTGCCAAGTGCCAGAGTCCACTGCAAAGTTCTGAATCCAGCTGCATATCCCAGATGTGCATACTGACTGAATGCCAAGCCATTCCAAGCTGAATGTTCAGCTCCAATGTCTGGTGATCTGGGGCCAAGGCTTGGGATGCCATTCCAGGGAGCAAGCAGCTGGGGAAATGGGACATGCATTCCCACTGTAAAAAGAAATGCTCCTCCTTAGGGTTTCCCTCCTGGACAATGGCATCTCCACCTTGCTAGTGTAGCACCTGTCCTCCAGAGTATCTGACTTACCTCAGGCTAGTGTGGGCAGCCAGGTTGGCCTTCACGTAGACAGCCAGCAGCTGCCTTGATGATGAGAGTCAGTGTGCCCTGGGAAGGGCTCTCACTTCATAAGCTTCCCTTAGTTGCCACATTGCCTGAAACTGACTGGCAGAGGCTTATACCTTCTTGTTTGTAGATCCCCCACTGCTCCAAACATACACCTTTCCTGCACCTCCCTGGTAGGATATTCCCCATCTCTCTATAAAACCTCAACCATGGTCCTGCCTTAGCAAGTTGGAATTGGAGTGTTGATTCACATACCAACACCCTCAGCCTCGGGGGTCAGGTTCTGTTATGATCACAGTGAACCTCAGACTTTGGTGAGCTTGTCTTGGGACCCAACCTCCAAACACAACCATTCTAGGTTCTAACACAAACCAGAAAGTGACCTTAGGAACAGGGTCATGGCATGTGGGAGGCTGTCTGCTGGTGAAAATAGACAAACCTCTGAGTCAGGGTAGGAAAATACAGAGAGAGGCACATAGAGGCATGAGTGGGGAGAAGTTACCCATGTAAGGGACAGAGTCAGACTTCATTTTAAGTTTCTTTCATCCCCAAAGCAGTTCCTCCTCTGTCGAGTAAGGAAGGAAGATCTCAGCAGGGAGAGTGAAGGAAAGAGAAGCAGCTCAGAGCAGAGGAACTTCACCGGCGCGTTCCTTTAGGAGCAAAGCTGATGTGTGCCTTTCCCAGACTCTGCCGTGCCCGTAAAACCAGAGACAAGCCCATTTCATTATGAATAAGAGAAGCAGGCGGTCGGCCCGGGTTACACAACCCATTTCATGTGGCCGTTCAGTATTAAGGGACGAAAATCTAATTTTAAGTAAAAATGATGTTTATTGTTTTTTTCAATTAACAACCAAATAGGTCTCAAGTCCAGCTCTCTCCAAAGAAAAGCACAAAGAAAATAAAATCTTCAGAGGAAAGAACTTGACAGAGACTACAGGCACAAGAGTCCCACGGTCAGTTCCTGTTTTCACAAAGCACATGTGGGCTCTCTGAGTTCACAGCATTTGGCCGTCCATGGGTGTCCGGAATGGCTCTCTTTCTGACGTCTCCACTGCATGTAGGCAGACACACTCGTGCTTGCCCTGTTTCCTGATGCTATTTTTGGGTAATATCAAGGATCTTGTGAAATCTCAGGGGGAGCTCTTTATACACAAGTGTGGTGTAAATAAATATTGAAGTGAGCAAATGTTCCTACCAAGCTCTCAACCAGCACAGACCACTTTGGAGTAAGCTGGGAGTGAGGAAAGGTTAGGAGGGGACCTCACGGTCCCCGAGGAGTGAGGGGATTCCTGCCGAGGTGGGATCCTCTTGTTTACTGCTGGCCCCTCCCCTGTAAATTTCCAACCTCACAGCCACTCACATGAGCAGTACTTTGGCTGTGTGGAGCCCACAGAGTGCCTCATTCCTATAATTTCCAGCAGCCCTTCTCAGTTCGGCTTTCCCTAAATATATATGTAAGATGTATCCCCAAGATTACCAACTGCCTATAATGCTGAGGCTGGCTCACTGGAGTGATCACAAAGCCCAGCGATCAAGAACTTCCATCCAGCTGGTTCCACATCTGGAGTTAGCAAAGGGGCCAGACTGTACACATATGCTTTGTTTATAGGGTGTCATGTGCAAAAGCAAATACATTCAGGATCGCACAGCATGATGTGTCCATTTCTAAAATGTCCTTTCTGAGGACATTCATTAATAATTGAGATTTGATTGACACGTAATAATTGAGATTTGATTGACATGCTGTCGACAGCTGAGTTACCTTCCACAAACAAGATAAGAAAGCAGAGAGAAAGACCATTGCCTTCAAATGTTACTCTCTGAAAGAATGATCTCAGTTTGGGCAGGGATCGACCTGCATATACTAGAGCCATCAGCCCCTGGGGAGCTCTTAAGTGCCCCTTATAAATAAAAGGGTTTAATATTCAAAGCCAAGTTTCAAAATAAACAATTGTTCTCCCAGGCTCCAGATAACACTCACAAATAAGAGAGTAGACCCCACAGAAAAGCAAGAGAGAGATGGTCCATTTCTTGCTGTACTGAATGAAATGTCCATGACGGTCAGGTAATCTGGAGGAAATCTCAAGGCCAAGGCCACTGTGAAGTCCTGGAACAGTCAATCAAAGACTTAAAATTGGAGTATTAGACTGAAATGTTTTTGAATCTTAATGCTTCCACTTATAAATGGTGTCACTCACTCAAATCTCCTTTTCCTCATCTGTAAAGTGAGGCTAATAATACGCATTTAACAGATATTATGGGAAAAAATGCATTTTTGTAATGTTCTTAGTCCAGTGACTGTCAAGAGTTGGTGCTCAATGCATCTTAGTTCTCTGTCCTCTTTTGTCCCCATTCCTCCAACAACCATGGGCCACCTAGTGCCCAGTTGTAGGTAGTCTCAGTGCCAACCCATCACCTCTTGTTACAAAGACACTGTGTGACAGAATTTGAAAATTTTAAAAGTAGATTCTGCCCCTAATGTTTAAGAGCTTGTAATTTTATAAGGAAGATGAAGTACGTACACTGACATACACTGATACAGAACACAGTTAGGTGATTTGTATTATGGGAAGTTCAGTTGAGTTCCAATCCCTTGGACATGTAGGCAGAGGCTGGCTGGTAAATTAACATCAGTAATGGAAGGTGAAATGTTTACTCAAAACACATGCAGGTATAGTTGGTCACATCTATGCAACATCCTCCTGTGAAACCTGATGCCTGAGAGAACAGATTTTGCTTTTCTTGTACAAGAACCAACACTCAGTTTTGGCACTTAAGAGAGAAAAAGAGAGGATTAAATTCAGGTGCCTCAGCACACAGTTAAATGATAAGGCATAAATGAGGCATTGAAACTGCTCACTGAGGGGTCTGTTGTTGTTATTGTATATCATGGCTTTCCCACAATTAAGGACAGTTACACATGGGCAGGCAGGAAGTGCTCAGTTTAAGAGAGTATCAAGAATCTCTCTCTCTCTCTCTCTCTCTCTCTCTCTCTCTCTCTCACACACACACACACACACACACACACATATGCTTTAGCTTTGGAACTATCCTACTTGTTTTGAACCACTGTCGACAACATTGGATTCATCCATTTGGAACAAGAACTTGCTGCTGCTTCAAGTCTACCTGTCCCAGAACTGATAAAGAGCAAAGCCTTCTGGTTCTGAGTTACTTCTCAGTGGATTGTGATGGGTGAAAAAACATTTAGGCTAGGGCAAAAGATAGCTCTGGAAGCAATTTAAATTGCATTAAGATTTGTGATTCTAATGGCTACTCTCCTCAAATAAACTTCTGATCCTGTAGCTTACATCCCCAAAAGGAGAGTTTGGCTATCCATTGACATTGCTGAAGTGCTGAAAGGAAGCCCAAGTAGAGGAAATGCAAACTTTAAACTTGTGTTGTCAGCTGTGTTCAGAATCTCAAAATAAGATCTTGGAAAATAAAAATAACTTATAAATTATGCCTCTCTATACTTTGTTTTCTTCTTCTTATTTTTGGTTTTGTCTTAAAATTTCAAATTAAAGAAATAATGTTAGTTATCAATACATATTTATTTTAGAATATTTGAAAAATATAGAAATGAACAAATACTAGGTGGGAAAAACCTTAGATTAACTACACAAAGGAAACCACAGCTGACATTTTGCATACTTCCATTCTTTTTGTTATACATGTTTTTATGTAATGAAGACAATACTTTAGATTTACTTTTACATGCAGTTTTGAACACTTAGTAAGACAGCATAAGCATTTCTTCATGTTATTAAAACATTGTTACATATTTGAAAGCACAAAAGACCCTTGGTTAGAATAAAAGGGTGGACTTAGAAGGGGTTAATGACCCTTCCTGGTTTCAATAGCAGCGATTTCCACAGGAAGTTTAAAGTGAGCCTCTGGACAGGTCTGAAGCCCCACTTTCAATCATAGGAGTTGAAGAAAGAAGACTATTGACCCAAGCTGCCCTTTCTCAGAAAAAGAGTTGGACAGTATGAGTTGAAAGAAACCACACTGGAGCTCATAAAACTGGACTTTTACAACCAGCTTCTAGAAGGACAAGGACTTCAAATTATCAAGTCCAAGTTCAACTTTTTTATTTTATAAACAAAGATAAACTGAATCCATAAATGATAAAGTGTCTCATGCAAGCCCCATAGAATGGAAGTTTGTGGAAGACCAAATTGTCGAAGACATTGGATCCAGTGTCCTTTACTCTGCATCTCCCTGCCTTTTACTTACCTTCTCCCGTATCCCACATTAGTACAGAAGAGGCACTTGCCACTTATCATATCTGCCTCCCAGAGTGGTGAGGCTCAGGTGGTTAACAGTTACAAAAATTCTTTGTAATCTGCAAAATGGCTGAAAAAAAGAGTAAGCCTTTATTAATGATGGTGATATGATGATGATGATGATGATTTCCTACCTACTTAGGATGGGAATGGATGCAACCACTTATTTATTCATTCAACAATGGTACTGAATATGTCAGGCACTGATTCTAGGAACCAGGGATACAAACAGAGAACAAACAGATAACACACTTAAGGAGTTTACATTCTAGGGGAGGGACTAGCAATGAACAATAAAGAAGTAAGTTATGGAGGATGATAGTTAATGGTAAGTGATAAGGAGGAAAAAATAGGCAAGAATAAGATATGTGATGTGCTGGGAGTGGGGTTAAACATCAGATGGTGTGGCCAAGGAAGGAAAGCGTGTGCACATCTGAGGCAAAGGCGTTCTGGGCAGAGGAAACAAATGCCCTGAGGTAGGAATGTGCCTGCGGTTTTGAGAAACAGGGAGGACGCCAGTCTTGCTGGAGTCCAGAGAGCAAAGGAGGAGGAAATGGGGTGAGTGAAGGCATGAGAGGGAACCAGATGACATGGAGTCATAAGGTTGTGTTACCAAGGGAAAAGTGGAGAATTCTGAGCAGAGTTTTAAACAGCACCTCCCTGACTTTAAACAGTCATCTCTGCAGAGAATAGACTCAAGGGAAGTGAGGGTTAACTCAGCAGGCCTGGGATGCTCAAACCCTGCACATTCAACAGAAAAGGGCTGGCTTCAGGAGAGGCCTTCGTTGGGCTCCTGGGAGATAACTTTTGTGCTCTTGGAATACTCTGCTTGAAAAGAGTTCTGTTGAACATGAGACCTTAGGCCAGGCTGTACCAGTTTTACCAGATAAGAGGGCTGCAGTCTGAGTAGCCAGGGTCAGTCAAGTAGATGCTGCATACCTACATGATTGACCCACAATAGAAACCCTGGACACAAGCCTTCCCTGGCTGAAACAATTCACAAGTGTTGTCACACTTGAAAGAAATATGTGTGTCCTGTGCAACTCCACCCGGAGGGCACACCTGGAAGCTTGTGCCTGGTTTCTCCTGGACTCCACCCTATGTGCCTTTTCCCTGTGCTGATTTCCATCTGTATGCCTTTGCTATAATAAACTATACCGTGAATATAATAACTTTTCTGAGTCCTGTCTGTCCTTCTAACAAATCACTGAGCCTGAGAGTGGTCTTGGGACCCCCAACACGCAGTGGGAACAGTTGAGAGCAGCTAGGAAGGGGAGACATTAATCCATGTGAGAGATGATGGTGGCTTGTCCACCATGATTTTGTCTCAGCGTTGCCCTAGGGATTTCTGTTGAACATTTGGAAGCTTATTGGCAGGGAAAAGATACCTTTCATTAATGGCAATTGATGTAATCCAGGATCACTGTATGAAAAGCTAATTCTGGTCTAATCTGTCAGTGAATCCTTTCTTCTTTCCCTCCAGGGAAGAAGTTCTTGAGAAACGTGGTAACTCTAAGTGCCAAGAAAAAAATACCAAGATTTCTTGTTTCTCTCTGAGTTAGCAGGTCTGCATCTGTCAGCAGATACAATTGTAACTGGAAGAGCTCAGGAACAAGGAGAGGCCTGTGCCATCAGAAACATCCCTGACCTCCACCTTCCCAACATGGCCATGAGTCACCCCGTCATTGTCCCAAATGAGTGGACGGAGACAATGACCTTGGGAGGGTCACTGTAGGAGATGGGAGAACACGAGAAAAGAGATTCTTAAACTTCCACTTGGGGGGGGAATAAGAACATTTCTATATTCTAGGTCATTTTGTTTATTGTAATTCCTCACCTAGAATATTTATAACAACAATATTAATAAATTGTGCCAGTAGGTGTTTGGGATAAAATACAGCAGGTATTTGTGAATAAAATCTAAGCCTTTCTGTAAAGTAAATGTTCTGTAGCAGGGCTTTTGGGTGGGAGCGGGTGGGGAAGGGCATAGTGTGCTTCACACAGCTGTGAAGCTTTGGAGAACTTAAAGGTTTTTACAGGCAGGAGAGTAAACTTTTTCTCTAAGGAGTTCAGTGTATGTTTAGGAGACAGAAGGAAGGAGCTGAAGCTATTGGGAGTCATCTGCTTCCTACGTTCTTCAACTGCCTGAATTATGATCTTTGTCTACCCAAAAGGCAAGGGAGTAGGACCAGAGAAGCTATTCTAGGGAACTCACTCTTAGGTGTGCAGGGAGAGGCAAGGACTGAGAAATCAGTCAAGCCTTGGATCAAATCCCATCTCCACGACTTACCAGGAGTGTGACCTCGGGCAAGTTATTTAGCATCTTAGAGGCTCTGAGCCTCCCATTCTTTCCTTATTAAATGTGGATTATGTTACCTGCCTCCAAGCATCAGTGTATGAGATTTCAATTATATACGTCTGGCACCCAGCCCACAGCAAGCACCTGATGAATGTTCATTTTCTATGTCTAGATATTCCATGTACCAATAAATAATATCAATAATATCAGTGCAGTTGGAAGGAAAAGAAAAAACAAAGGGCTTGCCCTGGACAGTGAGAGCATACATCTTTAAACTACTCCACTTGTGCTTGCAGAGTTTGGTAAGGAGGGAAATTCTACCTAGGAAAACCATAATTTCACAGCTTCTGTTCATGCTTTTTGCCCCACAGTTGAATATTAATGGTGCACATGGTCTGGCCATGTGGCGCTTTATGGTTGGCACTCTGATTAATAAGGTCCATGCTATACCAGTTGTTAAATATTTTAATATGCCCCTTGATTTGTGCCAATAACCTGTGGATAGCTGGATGGAGTAGACCATCCTTTGTTTTTCAGAAGACCTCAATAAGTTTTTGCCTATGCAGATGTAGCCCTATAAATTAATGTGAGGTAGGAAGTCAAGAGGTCGTCTGACATGTAAGGAATTTATGTTTTGAGACAGGAAGCAGGGAGGAAGAGGGGCCATCAAGGGAGGATGAGGCCCCAAAAGATTGTGACAAGATGGTACCCAAGAGAGCCTGGCTGCTGATAAACTGCCTATGGTGAGAATTGGCTGATGGAATCTCTGGACAGTGATTTCCAGTATCCAAGGTGAAGTTTTTGCTTGCAGTAATCTCCTTCTGTTAATTCAAACTCTCCATAAATTTCACTAGACACAAAAGACTTAGTAGTACTCTCAGGAAGGAAAGGTTTCGGAATGACTTCCAGTGTGGGGTGAAGGAAACCAGCAAGACAAAACCTAAAGCCGGTTGCCAAACTGGATGTTGTGTGGACTTACCAGGAGACCAAGAGTTCCCCAGAAATCTCATGAGATATTGGGAGGAGTCCCTCCTGGAGGGTGGGATGGGGGCTTGGGTTTTCTTATTGAGTCATACTAAGATCAAGGGCCACCCCAGAAGTTTGAGACATTTGGATGGCGAATTCTGGGGTCTTTTGAATAGAGTATTTTGTTTTCTTAAGCACACTTGGTAAAAATAATAAAATCGATTGCAAATGCTTTTACCTTGCATCTGCCTGTGTGAGTGAAAGAGCTATACCTGCTCCCAAGTCTGAAGGGTATATTGTGATAACCCAGGGGTTTTACAGGTCAGGAGGCAGCCTGGATTAGTGCCCTGGGGTCCCTTTGGGGGTTCTGAAAACTGAAGTAAGGAAAGTATGTGTTTCATGCACAGGCAAAAGAGCATGTCTTCCCTGTTTATTATTATTTTTTTTAATGTAAGTTTATGTATGTATTTATTTATTTATTTTAAGGAGAGGTCTTCTTAGAAGCCCGTATGATTTAAATTTATTTATTTATGGCTGTGTTGGGTCTTCGTTTCTGTGCAAGGGCTTTCCCTACTTGTGGTGAGTGGGGGCCACTCTTCATCGCGGTACGCGGGCCTCTCACCATCGCGGCCTCTCTTGTTGCGGAGCACAGGCTCCAGACGCGCAGGCTCAGTAATTGTGGCTCACGGGCCCAGTTGCCCCGCGGCATGTGGGATCTTCCCAGACCAGGGCTCGAACCCGTGTGCCCTGCATTGGCAGGCAGCTTCTCAACCACTGCACCACCAGGGAAGCCCTTCCCTGTTTATTTACGAACAGCTTGATGCGAGGATTACAAAGCAGTGATGGCAGAGTCCATTAGCAGGCTCTGCAGACTCTTGAAGCCCTCCCATGCCCAAGCCACTGAATTCTATTTCTGGATTTGCCTTCATCTCCAAGTAAAAATTTCTAACCCAGGTGTTTATGTCCTGCCCCTGAGTCTCCCACATCAGAATCCAGGCAAGTGTTTCAAACAGAAACATCAGTTAATCAGTGGGAAAGCATTCAAGGCAGAGAGTAAGGTTTAGTTGTTTTAGAATGAGTGAAAGAGACATTTTAAAGAACTTCCAGAGCTGATGCTGAGGCAGAATAGAGTTTCGTCCATGGCAGATTCCAAGTACAGGTGCTTTGTCTTCAAGAGTTTCATAAGATACACGCTGCTCAAATGAAGGAAAACATGCACTCATCAAAGGTGAAATAGGAAGAGATTCTTTACTTCATGAATTCCCATTTGAAACTTCACTGGCACATGTATGAGACATAGGTGTCAGGAATATTTCTGAATTTTACTTTGGCTCATCCTCATCACTAACATACAAATTGCTGTGAAGGAAGTACCATATTTTGCTCAAACGCCATAGCCTTCTGTTACAGGAAAAAAATTTCAGGAGGATATAAACCAAGCAACAGTTTCTATTTGGGCCTTTTTGGCAGGGAAATAAAGGGGAAAGGAGCTGGGAAATATCTTCGCTAGCCTGGGCTGGGGCAGAGGAAGGATTCCTTAATAGAATGTACGTACGACTAAATCCTGCCTGGAAACAAAGAATGATATAAACAAGTCATGGCTTACAGTTTCAAAATCCAGTAAATTATATTTATCGTTGTGCATTTGTCAAGATAAGCAGCTAATGGTAATCCAAGAAGCAGATAAGGGTAATAAAATGCACTGATACAGGGCAGAAGTCAGTCTCAGTGCTGGGGATGCCTTTTCACATGTGTGGTCCTAAAAGACCTGATCAAATGTTTTTGGACAGAGATGACGGCCTGGCTAGGGGCAGGCGGCTGGCAGAGAGTGGGGAAGAAAGGTCATTTTTGTTTGTAGCCTTTCAATAACGACAGAGCACTTAGCCAATTTTCTAGTTTTATCCTAGATGAAGTGATACATTTTATAAGAAGTAATCTACAGCAATACAAATAAGAGAAATGTTTCTGCCTTGAAAAGACTTTTAGAAAAGAAAAACTAGGGCAAGGACCAGCATTCTTTAGGAGAATTATGTACCTAGGTAGCAGAATAAGCACTAAAGACATTTTCAGACTCTAGACTAAAATAGAAATCCTAGCAATTGTCAACCTCCTAAAATTTGCCCAGGACTGATTCTAACAGACTCCTTTAGATCTACATCTGTTGTGTTGTGGCTGAGTAACAGGAATAGATTCAGCTCCAAACTCTGTTTCTGAGGTGCCCTGTTCTCCAGGTGGCCTCCTACTCTTTCTCTGGCAGAGCCTTATGGATGTAACAAGACGCTGGGGGAAGGGTCACTGTGAAAGCAACTCTCAACAGTCAAGTCTTTTAGTCACTGAACAGATATGAACAAACAATCCCACTGTAGGTAATAAAGAACCTTCCATCAAGTTAAGTCTGATCTTTGAATTTATGTTGTGCCAATGGGTAAGGAACAAACATATTCGTGTCTTCATATCTGGGCCTCAGGCTGAAACATGCAGTCCCATTGGGGAAAGAATCACAGCCCATATTTGACGTGAAGAGGCTGGCTTCACAGCAAGGCCAAGGCAGGGCTGACCGCACTCCCTGCCTGAGCCCTTGTTGCCCGTCTATGCGTGAGGGCTTAGAGCCTCAGGTTCTCAATGACCCATACACATAACTCAGATGAAGGGAGCATATGCACGCGGGACACTTTCTCAAAGACCACCCAAAGTAACCAGTGAAATTCTCTAGTTTCTCAATTTTCTTTGGCATAGACTGAGTTATTCTTCCAGAAAATTCTAAAAATATACAGGCTAAAAGTTTTCATTTGAGCTGATTTAGTTTAGTTGTCAGAGACCATTCCAGACAAGTAGAAGCACGTAGGGTTTGCTGTCAACCTGACCTGGGTTCAAATTCTTGCTCAGTCACTGTGATCTTGCACAAGTTATCTAAGTTCTTTGAGCTGCAGGTTTTTCATCTGTGAAAAATGATACTTACAGTGCAAGATGGTTGCAATGATTAGAAGTCATGTGTGGCAAACACTTGGCATATAGAACACACTCACTTAACAGGAGCTATCCTTAAACTTTATTGTAACCAGACTGAAATTATTGAAGTAGATGACAATTATCCTACACCTAAAATTTTCCTGAAATAGTTCTTTAAAGCCCAGTTTGCTGGACTTTATCATAAGTAATATCTTAGAAATAGTTCACTAAGTTCACAAAGGTTTTTCAGTTATTATCTCATATAACTCTCACCTGTCAGAAGGTTTGGTTTTATGATTACCTTCACTTTAGAGATAAGGAAACTGAGACGTAGAATAAATAAATTACTTATGGTCATTAAATGAGTAAATTGGCAAATACAGATATCAATGATACCAGGTTGACTAGAGTAGTGGTCAAGTTCATGCACACACTCATTCTTTTATTAAACACTTATTGAATCCCTGAAGGCCCTGAGCTAGGTGCTGCAAATACAGCAGTAAGAAAAAAGTCACAGCCCTGGCCTTTAAGGGCTTTATGTTACTACCGGGAACACAGGCATTAAGCAACTACATTGGAAAATGAACAACCTGATTTAAAGATGGGCAAAAGAGCTGAAGAGACAGCTCACCAAAGAAGACAAAAAGATGGAAAACAAGTATATGAAAAGATGTTAAAAATCATATGTCATCAGGGAATTACAAAACAATGAGATACTACTACACACCCATTAGAATGACCAAATCCAAAACACACACAACACCACTCACTGGCAAGGATGTGGAGCAACAGGAACTCTCATTCACTGCTGGTGGGAATGCAAAATAGTGCAGCCACTTTGGAAGACAGTTTGACAGTTTCCAAATAAATAAATAAATAAACAAACATATTCTTACCTTATGGTCAAGAAATTGTGCTCCTTTGTCTTTACCCAAAAGAACTGAAAAATTATGTCTACACAAAAACCTGCACACAGTTGTTTACAGTAGATTTATTCATAATTGACAGAACTCGGAAGCAACCAAGATGCCCTTCATTAGGTGAATGGTTAAATAAACTGTGGTACATACAGACAATGAAATGTTAGTAAGTGCTTAAACCAATGAACTATCATGCCATGAAAAGACATGGAGGAGGCTTAAATGCATATTAGTAAGTGAAATAAGCCAATATGAAAAGGTGAATTATTTCAACTATATGTCATTCTAGAAAAGGCAAAACTCTGGAGACAGTAAAAAGATCAGTACTTGTCATGGGTTAGGGATGAGGGAGGGATGAGTAGGCAGAACACAGAGGATTTTTAGGGCAGTGAAAGTACTCAATGATACTATAATGGTGGCTACATGTCATTATAAATTTATCACAACCCATTGAATGTACAACACCAAGAGTGAACCCTAATGTAAACTATGGACTTGGGGTAATAATGATGTGTTGATGTAGGTTCATCAATTGTAACAAATCTTCACTCTGGCACAGGATGTGTTAGTGGAGAGGTTGTCCATGTGTAGAGGTAGGGGGTGTCTGGAAACTCTTTATACCGCCTGCTCATTTTTTCTGTGAACCTGAAACTGCTCTAAAGCCTATTTTTTTAAAAGGAAAACTTCACTGATTGTGGAAAATGCAATGAAAGGGATAATGCAGGGATCTTAGCAGTCTAGTGTAGTCTTGCAGAGTCAAGAAAGCAGTTCTTAGCGAGTGATCTATGAGCTGAAATCTGAAACATAAATAGTGAAAAAATCAGTTGTGTTAAATGTTATAACTTGACAAACTGAAGTCATCTTATGAACAGCATGACCCTGATAAAGGACAGTGAATGAAATCCACTTAAGATTATCATCATAGGCAGCAATAATACTTGTTGTAACTTTTCCTGTGAAGTGAGGCACTGTGAAGTGTGCCTCAGATCTGGAAATAGAAAACATGGGAAAGGACCAAATATTGTCATGGTAACCGAAACACAAAGAACCCATGCTAAAGGTTTTCCAATAAGCAAGAACAGACTGCATTCAGTGAGTAGCCTTCCATGAAAGTTGACATCTCTTATTCATTGTTGATCCTAGGTTTGGAGAAAAGCAGAGTAATTGGAAATACTTCTACATTCTGGGAAAATATTGAGTGGAAGAGCTCTTAGTGTTTCTTAGATATTGGTCCATTACTTTTAACATTTAGTACAAACTTGTTCTCTCCACTTAAAGAATGGACAAGAGAGTTGGGCAATATCTAGATTCAATCATTTCAAAGCTATGGAAAATCAAAGACAGTGTCTTGCTTACGCTAGGAGAAAGGAATTCTCCCATCATTGAAAGGACACCTTTTGGGTGCTTGGGAAGAAATAAGAGAAAATGTGTATTAAGGAGGAGGTGAAAGGTGGAGAATATTCAGGAGATAATTGTAAGCATACTGCTTTGGGAAAAATAACAAGGAAAAAATATCCATGAAGCTACCTATATAGCTATAGAGTATAATGGTCCAGAGCAAGGATATTGGTATCAAACAGTCCTGGATTTGAGTCCCAGTTCTACCCCTTGACTACCATTAAGCGTTAAACAAGTTTCTGAGTCACTGTACAACCCAGTCTCCTCATCTGTAAAATGGGAACATTACCAGACCTACATCATGGGTTTTTGGATGAATTAAATACTTCAGTGTACACACAGTTATTATCACAGTCTAGCACATAATAACGACTCAATGAATATTAGTCATATTATTATTTTTTAATGGGCTGAGTAGCTCCACCTGCATAAATGTTTTGCTATACATCAATCCTGTTAATCTTTAAGTCCCATTGGACTGCAAAAGTTTTAAGAAAGTTCTAGAGGAAAGTAAGAATCCCTTGGTGAGTTGCCAGAGAGCTGATAGTACAAGGGCAAGTGTCAGACAGTGGTAGCTTCCTGTCTCTGAGGAGCTTCAGCTTTGCCTCTAGATGATCTTGGTGTCTAGATGACCCTATAATTCTAAGATGTGCTGATGCCTTCACTCCCCTGTTTAATATCTCTTTGCAGCAGAACTGGTGACTGACCCATGGGAAGCATCAGAATTGCTGGCCAGCACACCGCCCTCCTCACCTGTTTTCATACACTCACCTGAGTTGTCATCCACCCCCTTTGAGAAAACGTGAGTCATAGCTGTGTATCCTGCAATATCTAATGATACTTGCTTTGTGTTCCTAAAGGATGGAGCACAATTTCACCAACTCCTCCTAGTATGACCCCGGCCAAGGCCAAGTTACTTATGCAATCTGAATTTCCAGACCCTCATCTCTACATACAGGAGGCCCAGGAGGAAATCAGATAGCCCACTCAACCTGAGTGGTTGGGGAGATTTCAATAAAAGGATTATCTACAGGGTGTGGGCAGGGTTTGAAGAAACCTGTCCCATGCTCAATATATCAATAGATCTCAACATATATATATATACTCACCTATGCACGTAATGTTAACTGTAATGTCAGGCTTTCTATTTTTGTTTTTGATTTTTAGGTTTTGGATTAAGTGTTTATTTACTCCACATTCCTTAGCAGAGTTTTTAGCAACCAAACTTCAGTCTGCCCTTTCCCAAACTTTACCTAGTCCATGGGATATTGTCTACAGCTAATTATGTTGTTGGCTTAGAGGGATGCATGTGTCAGCATCAACTTTTCCACAATTACCAAAAGGGTGAAATATCCTTATAGAAAAAAGAAGGGAAGACTCAGGGGCCATAGTCTTCACAAGGATTTGAGCACCACATATAACGGAGCAAATTTCCAGAGAGCACCAATAGCTTGATCTTTGGAAAGAGGGCTTTTTGAGTTCACAAACAGGCAGACATTTGTTAGCTAGCCCAGCAACAAACCTCTGCTCTGGTCAGCCAGTTTCACTAAATTAGTCTTAAAAACAACCAGTAAAAGGTACCAATCATTCTACTTAACTATGTGGCTAACCATCTATTATTAATCAGAGCACATACTTCTAGAAGAGTAAATGGGGTCTCAAAGAGCTGAGCTCAATAAGTCCCATACTGCAGTCAGTCACTCCTGCGCTTGGTATCATGTGATAAATGGAATGATTGATCGGAACCGCACACAAAAGATAGATGGTCTCTCTGCGCTCTCTCAGACCTCTTTTCCTTCTCCCATGGTAGCATGTCTGAAAATGCTAAGTGGAAATATATTTTTATATAAGAAGCAAATATACCTTTGTTTTAAATGCTCATTTGTGAGAGGTTAAACCGTGGTAGCTTGCAAAAATCAAGAGAAGAAAACTTGCTGAGCATTTCTGCTATGTCACTTTTCAGCTATATTTTCTTTAATAGGAAGAGATTTCTGGTAGGGCTAAGTGCTGCAGTTAGATTGGAAATTTAGGGTGTCTTTACAATTATGTTCTGATGTGATTGGAAAAGCATCTTATGTGCCATGAGATGTTTTGGTCATAAACATATTTCAGAATGCAGGTAAAAAGGCAAAGTTCTGTTCTCCCAGCATTAGCGAAGTCTCTGCGTATACATGATGAGACACATGGCAGGCTGAAGCAACAGCAGGGTGTGATCTGAGTGCACCCTTTAGGGAAACACTGTCTTGTCCTCATTTCTGCTCAAAAGTAAACTCCAAATGCCACAGCTTCGTTAACATAATCTCTCGGTCACTTGATCCAGGAACCTCAATGTGCTTTACCATCGTTAGCCTGTTGAGCCCAACAAGAGCCTGAGGAAGTCACAAGACTGCCCCTTTATGTCATTTTAGGTGAATTCACAGATAAATGCAAATTTAGTCACTGCTTCAGAGCCTGAGAAAGTGAGTTCTCATTCCTCTTCCAACAGTGCGTAGGTATCAATGTATTATCACTAGGGCATCGGTAATGCTCCTGGCAGGCATTCAGGGCCTCAACAAAATAGGTGGCTGAGTGACCAGTTGTCTCTGATCCCTGAGAAGGAAGAAGCAGGAGCTGGCATAGGGACAGGCACCCACGTGGCCCATTAGACCAGGGGTCACTGTCTCGACTGCACATTGGAGTCACTCAGGGCACTTCAGGAGTGAGTGGTGCCTGGATCTCACCTTCAGAAGTTTTGATTCAATTGGACTGAGGTGTGGCTTGGGTCTGGGGAGTTTGTAGAGCACAGGTGATTCTAATATGGAGGCAAAGTTGGGAACCACTACTGAGGTCAGGAGTTCCACCAACAACCATGCTTTTCAGGGGTTTTTGCTTTGGAAAGACCTTGTTTTGCTAGTGAACAGCAGACTCTGATGGAATTTTAAAGAAGTTATTTGATCCAAACTTTATGGTGGTCTCACTTATGCCTGATGACTGTGGGCCTTGCACTAAGGGTTGTGTGCTGGTGTTTTTCAGACTGTGGGCAGTGGCTTCCTAGTAGGTGATGAAATAGATTTAAATGGTTGCAACTGGCACTTTTTATTTAAAAATAAATAAATAAAATAGAGTCAAAAACATCAGTCCACCACAAATAACAAGAGTATCATTTTGTAAAATGTTTTGTTTTTGTGCATGTGCATGTATGTAAAGTTGTATTGGGTCCCTGTGTAAAATGTTAAAAGTTTATCTTAATGAAGATCATGGTCAAAAAAGTGTATAGAACTTTAATGCTAATACTTTAATGCTAATACTTACCCCAAATGTGAAATGTATCTCTTCTCTTTTACATGAGAAATCTGGGGCTCTGAAAGAGTTCATAACTTTCTCCAAGTTTACCCAGATACACCAAGGAATGGCAATTCAGAGTTCAAGTTCAGTCATGTGTGTCTGCAAGGCCTGAGTTCCCTCTGTTATGCTAGGATGCCTTACTACCATCCACCACCCAAGCTTACACCAATGTCATTGGCCTATCTTTAGGTTTCCTCTTGCCTTGATGCACAAATTAGACAGACAGACAGCTAACAGAGTAAAGTAAAGTGAAACAATCTGAAATCCTTTCCTTTTAAACTTCTACCAAGGGAAGGAGACTCACCTGCTCTTATTCCAGGGCTTCTCAGCCTTGGACCAGGAGTGCTGTCTCTGCTCCAGCCTGGTTCCTCCTCCTCCTCGCATCAACAGGGAGTTGAAGATCACCTTATATTGTCCTGCTTGTGATAACTCCATATGCTCTTGCAGATGACAGTTGGGGGGTCCTCAAGAACAGATTCCCAACATACTAAAATGGTAACAGCTCATTCCCTCTGAAGAAGCACAAGTTCCCTTAAAACAGATTCAAATCCAACTGGTTGTGAGCTCTGAGTGTACTAAGCAGTGCTGAAAAATTTTTTTAAAGTAAACTCGTTACTGAAGCATAACATACATATAGAAAAGGACTTAAACCATAAGGGCACAATGCAACAACTTATACACTGGACACGCCATGTAACCATCACCCACATGCAGTAGGGCATTCAGAAGCCCTTCAATGCCCCCTTCCTGTCACTAACCACCACATGAGTAACTACAACCCTGACTTTTAATCATCACTTGTTGCCTATTTTGAATTTTTTAATAAATGGAATAATCATACTCTTTCATGCCTGTTTGTCTTCTTACATTCAACATGGTATTCATAAGCTTCACCCACATTGTATGGTTATAGTTTATCTATTGCCATTGACATTTAATATTCCATTATATTAATATATAACAATGGGTTAACCCATTCATCTATTATGGCCATTTGGATATTTTCCAATTTGAAGTTTTGAACATTTCAGTGCTGCTCTGAATATTCTGCTAGACATCTTTTGCTGAGCAATGTTTGCATTTCTGTTATTTATTAGGAGTGGAATTGTTGGACAGAGGTATGCATATGTTCAGGTTCAATAGTTCCTGCAAAAGAGTTTTCCAACACTGTACATTTTTCTTTCCCACCAACAGTGTTAGGAAAGTTCCAGTTGCTTCACATCTTCACCAAACTTGGTATTTTCTGTCTTTTTCATTTTAGCCATCCTGAGCTTGGGTTGAGTGTGTGTGTGGTGGGTGGTGTGCAAGCATGCACTTGTGTCTGTTTAGAGTTTACCATATATTTCTTTTTTTTTTTTTTTTTCACGGTACGCGGACCTCTCACTGTTGTGGCCTCTCCCATCACGGAGCACAGGCTCCGGACATGCAGGCTCAGTGGCCATGGCTCACGGGCCTAGCCATTCCATGGCATGTGGGATCTTCCCAGACCGGGGCACGAACCCACGTCCCCTGCATCGGCAGGCGGACTCTCAACCACTGCGCCACCAGGGAAGCCCTGGACCCAGTGATTTTGACTCCACATCCAGGACACTTTCCATCATACTATGTAGTAATAATGAAGATATTAAGAACTCACATTATTAAGACCTACTATGTGTCAGGCACTATTTTACACATTCTACGTGTAGAATTTATTTTGTCCTCATAAAAAGTTTAAATTTTTTTGCAATATCATCCCCATTTACAAACAATGAAACAGAAGCACAGAATGGCTAAGTACTTTGCAGGGTGCATAGTAGATACAGAAGTTGGGATTTGAACTTGAGCAATGTGCCTCCAGAGTCTCTTTTCAATCACTATATGTTAGAAGTAACCCCAGGGTTAGGGTGTCTCTGCCACAGGTAGTCTAGTCTCTGGGACTACGCAAAGGCATCTGGGCAGGGTTGAAAGCCACGGGGTGAAATGAACATCTGCAGAAAGGAATAATAAAAAGGACAATTGCAGGTGACAGAGCTTCGAGAAGAGCAGCAAGCTCATTAACTGAAAAGGACTGTCATGATTTTTTATGGTCCACAGAATTGCTTTGCTTTAATTCTAACACACAGAACTGGCCTTGCTCTATCAACAGTGGAAATCACTCACATCTAGAATTGACACGAGAAGCTGATTTATTTTCATTGTTCATTACAACAATTCAGTGCAATTTATTTAGGACCACTGTCTCTCACTCAGAGGGAAATTCATAATGCAAACACATTAATCTTGGGAGACAGTATCTTGGATACCAGCAGTTTGGATAATTAGATTGTTACTCTCAGCATGCATGGTCTGTTATAAGCAAGAAAGAAGCTTATCAGATTCTAATAACCCTTAGTGAATATTATACAAACTACTATACACAAAGACATTCACAATTTTCAAAGAAAATTCCATAACTTAGACTCTTCTTTGTCTCCCTTCTTTGCCAAGTGGAGGTCCAATATATATTTTTCTCTTATAACTGAAAGGCCATATTCTGTCATCAGCAGCCTGGCTGGAACATTTTTCATTGATTCTCTAAAGGTTCTTCATTAAAGAAAATTTGAAATTAAAACCAGGAGCAGTGTGACCTTGAAATCACTAGGGCTTAGGTTCAGAGACAAGATCCATCAAATATATTGGTAACTCTCTATTGATTTGTGTAAGTTGAACCCTCAGACACCTAGTGACTTTCCGTCAATAGAGTCTTCCATCAAGGGTCTCAGAAAACAATGGTTCAGATGATGAAGAGGTCTTGGTGCAAAACCTCAAGCTTAAACCACCCTGCTAGTTGGACATGAAGAAGCACCTGGGATTGATAACCCTCCTGCTATTTCCCCTGGCCAACCACAAGATGTGACTCTGTCTTTGATATGGACAGTAGAATACATATTTGGATACAGATGTTCAGAGAAAGTGACTAGGCCAGACGGTCAAGGTCTCATGAATATAAAAGTCACCAGAAGTCCACAAACAGCTGTTTTACCTCAAAGATACTGGGAGTTTTGTCTCCCTCTTATGTGCTTCCACTCTCTGATCTACATTTTACACTATTGAGTTCCAGTCTACTACCATGATTTTGTGGATCTGACCCAGATTTTTTATTCTTGTGAGTTACCTCACTCCTCCCCATTGGCCTGAATCATTGCCCTCACCACTATTGACATCACTTATCTCTGACCTCAGACAGCTGCCCACTGGGTGTAGAATTCCATATTGCTTAGGTGGACTGTCATTTCTATCCAGCTCAGTTTTTCTGCACAGTGTTCCATGAACCAGGGAGCTATGGAAAATTTTGTGGCCCCAAAGATTTTCCTCAAGTTCTGTCTTTTGGCAAATGGAGGTGGAGAAGGCCAAGCGGGCAAGACTCTAAGCCCCCAACTAGCCTCAGTCTCAATCAGAGGTCCATTTTTAACTGAATTATTTTAGGTTGTGTTTGAACAAAAGGATCCTGATGCTACAATGAAATGCTTGACAACACTGATCTAAGGGAAATGGCAAGGATTGAAGGAGTTAAATCTATTCTACATGCTCCTGCTGAGAGCACCACTCTCAGCCTTCTTTCCTTCTCCTTGTGTGTTTTCTTCCAAACATAAAGATATTATTAGTCTTTCCTCTTGTCTTGTCATTGCTACATGTGTTATTGTCATTGTTTATAGAACCTACCTCTCATTTCCCATTTCCCGTTTGCCTTTGTGTCTCCATCTAAGCCATTTCCCAACCTGGAAGGCTCTCCCCCTGCCAAAATATTTCTCTTGATAGGGAAAGATTCCCCTTCTGTGTTCTCTCAGCACAATGCACATATATTCCTGCTCTGAGCACAGGGCACATATATGGCAAACACTGATTCTCAACCCAAGATGAACCAGAATTTTAATCAACTCTGTGGGCCCCCCTTCCTAACCTTTAAGAAGGGTGTGATGATATTTAACTCACAAGTTTATTATAAGAATTAGAGGAGGGCTTCCCTGGTGGCGCAGTGGTTCAGAGTCTGCCTGCCGATGCAGGGGACACGGGTTCGTGCCCCAGTCCGGGAAGATCCCACATGCCACGGAGTGGCCGGGCCCGTGAGCCACGGCCGCTAAGCCTGCACGTCCGGAGCCTGTGCTCTGCAACGGGAGAGGCCCCAACAGTGAGATGTCCGCGTACCGCAAAAAACAAAAAAAGAATTAGAGGAAATGATGTATATAAAAGTGTCAGGGAGGGCCTTCACTTTATAGGCATTTTAAGAAATCGGCTCCCCTTCCCTGTACACAGCTATCTTGCCTCCTGACTTTGTGCTATTACAGGGCAAGAACTCGGTAACTCAGTAACAGTTTAATGGACATAAGTATTATGTATTGTGAGTTTACTATATGCAACATGCTGCTTCCAGCAATTTACCTTTCTTAGCTCACTTAATCCTCACGAGAAATTCATGGGATAGGTTTTATTTATTAGTCCCATTTTGAAAAAGAGAAAACTGAGATGCGGAAAGGTTATGTAGCTTGCCCAACTTACTTTACATAGAGAGTAAAGTTGAGATTAGGTTCGGGTTGAGTGTCATCTAAACACAAGCACTTATCTTAGTATATCACCTTTAGTGATTGATCATTAACTATTTGTTGTGTGTTGAAGGTTCAGCTCAAAATACCACTTCCTTTCTCAGGTTGTTTCAACCCACAGTGATTTCTCCTTCCTCTGGACTCCCTTTTGTGCTGTCAGTGTTTCTCATCCATATTCAGATGATTTTTGTTCCGCCCATCCAGCCCACCCCAACTAAATTGTAAGTTCCTGACCTGGCACCAGGTAACTTCTAAATAAATATGTGTCAACTGGATAATGATTGACATGACTGACGTTTATTATGGAATATATAAGTCTGAATACTCCTGACTAAAACAAAATACATTTTAAACAACAATAGTATTCATTCATTCTTCCATTCAACCATCAAAGTACCTACAATATCTTAAACAAGCCAAGAAAAATTACGAACTTTAAAATGAGCAAAAAGTTTTGTTTACTATATCTCCTCTCTAGCACATCTTTCTGGGGGTTTTCCTCTGCCTTTTATTGACTTTGAGCTATTTCAAAACTTTGTAAATTGAAGAATACTGATAGCAATGCAAATGAATCTTGTCCGTAGAAATGCAAATACATTATGTCCTGTGGAACACAATTGATTATTGCCCTGTGGGTAGGCTAGTTTTATATTTATTTTAAGGTTCATTTCATTATCCCTTACTGCTCATCTATTTCTCATTCTTTGAATACTCCTTGAACCTGCTGTTATATCTTACTAATTTCCTCATTAATTAATAATTAAAGCCTCAGATATGGGTTCATTTTATATTTGCTTTATTTATATTTATTGATATTTGAAATTCATGATTTTACCTTTTCAAAAAAAGTATCTTTTTATAGACGTTATAAAGTGCTCAAAATGAAACATGTCTATGCAAGGTCCCAAGTAAGCATGCGAACCTCCAAACACAAATCTAGATTCTGTCTCTTAGCTATAAGTTTCTAGAGTGTCTTTTCACTTTGGAGGAGATTTTTTTTAATTCAGATATTTTTACATACCATGAAATTCACCTTTTAAACTACACAACTCATTGGATTTTAGTATATTTACGTTGTGCAACCATCACCACTATCTAATTCCAGAGCAATTTTATCACCCCAAAAAGAAACCCCATATGCATTATCAGTCACTCCCTATGGCCCCCACCCCAGTCCCTGGCAACCACTGATCTACTTTCTGTCTCTATCTGAACATTTCATTTAAATGGAATCATAATTTGCGTCCAACTTCTCTATCATTTAGCATAATGTTTTCAAATTTCATCCATGTTGTAGAATATATCAGTACTGCATTACTTTTCATGGCTGAATAATATTCCATTGTGTGGATATACCACATTTGTTTATGCATTTATCTGTTCATGGACACGTGGGTTGTTTTCATTTATTGGCTATTATGAATGATGGTGTTATGAGCCTTTGATTATGAGTTTTTTGTGGATATATGTTTTCAGTTCTCTTGTGTATATACCTAGGAGTGAAATTGCTGGGTCATAATGTAACTCTACGTTTAACTTTTGAGGAACTGCCAGGCTTTTTTCCAAAGTGGCTGCCCTGCCTGCAACAATAGGAAGTTTCCAATTTCTCCACATCCTCATGGAGGAGGTTTCTTTTTGCAAATAGTGAAAGAAAAACATCTGAGAAAGCAAAGCTCTGAAAAGTAGCTAAGGTAACTCTTGAGTAGTTAACATTATGCACATCTCACAGGCACCTAGGAAAATGCCACCCTGCACCAAAGATGCTGGGCTCCATTGGTTCTTTCTCACGGGGAGCACTCTTTCCCCTACACTCTGCAGCCCCAACTGTGACAATTTCCAGCTGAATATTAGCATTTGCTTTTCCTCATTGGTATTTTTTCTTGGCTCATGTGATGAGGCTGGGTGATTTTATAACTGTACCAAGTCCATTTAACATATCCAGACCTGGAGACTACTGAGAGCCACTGGGAGCTCTGAGATGTGGCAGAGGTCCTGTCCTCCTGTGGCTGACCCGATTGGCTACTGTTAGCCTCATTTTAAGTCTTGGGAACCTTATGACTAAATTTTGCTTAAGTAACATAGCTCTTTAAGCCAGCACAGAGCTAAAGCCCAGGCTGGGTACTGATAAAATTGCTCTGAGAGCAAATATGAATCTTAATAGAATAATAAATTCCCCAACCTATGTCCAGACCTTTCTCCGGGCAGTTTGCCAGTGCCTGTGTCGTGGCTGACAAGGGTAAGTGTGGGAAGTGGAGAGAGAGAAATGTGCTGTAGGCTGGCCAGAATTTGTGTGAGCTCAGAGATTTTAGTTTTTGGCTTCCTCTTCCAAGGCTTATGCAGCGAGTGACATGAGTAACAGGGCATCCCAAGCTCCTCACATCCACCTTGTGGATCTTCCAGCTAAGAATGTGTTTCAGCCAGCCTATCTGGGACGGCAATCGAGTTTGCTGCTGGAAGGCTGGGTTTCACATCAGGCCTCTCAACTGTGCCCTTTAAAGTTTCATCACTCCCAACCAGCTGTTATTTCACTGCCTGTGGTTTTCTGTCTAACAGTCTATAAGAAGATTAATAGTTCTACGGCTAATAGGATGGTGATTTTAACACAAATTGCAGCCAACTCCAAGCGAACGCCGACAGAATTCTCTTGCAGGCTGAGGGGTCCTTAGGATATTGGAAAACTGAAACTGGCTCCCTCAGAATGAGAGTTCTATTTCTTTCTGAGTTGATAATAATAAGCGTAGCCAGGTCCTCTGTGTAGATCTCCTGAGAACAACAATGACTTCACACTAGTTATGGCAGATCAGTTCCCCTCAGGTCTTTTGAGTCTGTGTCTTTTGAGCTGAAGAAATAAAAGAATTCATTTAGAGCAGTGGTTTTTCTGCATGGAGAGCAAAGGACAGCTGTTTGCATATTGGTCTTTTTAGCTACAGATATTCCCAAGTTATTCCGTGATTCTCAAACACACCTCCCCTTTGCAGATGGGTCTAATAGGTCCAATAGTCACCACGATTGACTTCCCACCTCTGGGTGATGAATCCTCTGAGGCCAGAGACTGTCCTGTCTTCTTGAGTTCTGTCCTGACATCCTCTCCACTGGACTCTATTGTCATTCCTTGTGGACCTTCTTTCTGTCCTCGGGAACTGCTATTTGGGGTCATCAGTTTCCTTGTTGTGCATGTCCAGGCGCCTCAATTAACTTAGAAAGAAAGGTGATAAAGTAATAAATATTCATTGGACATCTACCTTTGTGTATTTGATTTCACTTAATCTTGAGAAATGAGCCTTATAATTCCCATTTTACAGATGACGAACCTGAGGCCCCACACAACTTAGGTCATTTGCCCAAAGTCACACAACTCATGGTTAAGCTTAGATTCAAACCCCAGGTTGGGTGATTCCAAATCTCAGGCTAGATCCACCAACCTATATCTGGGGATAAACACTATAGATATGATCTGCCATGTGTCTTAGCCCTCTCACACTATAGTGCAGTCTCTTGTTCTGCTAAACGCTCAAGGTTTGAGTTACTGATGTGGGCTGTGTGACAGATATATGGACATATCCTTGGACCCTAGAAGCCACACATAATATATATCAGGTCATGTCAGGTCAATATGAGATCAGTACTACAAGGTCATAAACAAAGACATATTTTTAAAGCCTAAACTAGCTTGTCATGAACACATCTTTCCATTTCCAACTGGATTCTAACCAAACCATATTAGGTTACATTAAGCCCTACATATATGGGAAAACCCATTTTCCGCTAAACCAATTAATGGGGTCATCTTTCACAATTATTGCTGTAACCAAGCTAATGTGTTATTAAGAAAACTGAAATAATTGGGTATGATCTGGTTACTTTGGTCAATAAATAATTGAACTGAGTGAACATTAAGGAAAATCTAATCCATTACTCTGCACTGAGTCAGTCCACAATATGGAATATGAAGTTATATGTACTGAATTTTAGGGCTAATAGGAGTGTTCTGACATCATTTCCTTCAACTTTGCAAATAAGACTAAACCATGTGCTAACCCTCTCCACTTTCCTTTATGGTTTCCAATATGCTTTATCTTTGATGGCCTTTTCCCTTTCCTGGGGTGCTCCATGCTCCCTCCCAACTTTGCACATGCTAGTCCCTGCTAGCCCAGTTATTTCTTACTCATCCTTTGAATCTACACTTTTTTTTTTTTTTTTGGCTGCACCACACAGCTTGCAGGATCTCAGTTTCCTGACCAGGGATTGAATCTGGGCCCTGGCAGTGAGAGCTCGGAATCCTAAAAAGTAGGCCACCATGGGGCTTCCCTGGTGGCGCAGTGGTTGAGAGTCCGCCTGCCGATGCGGGGAACATGGGTTCGTGCCCCGGTCCGGGAAGATCCCACATGCTGCGGAGCGGCTGGGCCCGTGAGCCATGGCCGCTGAGCCTGTGCGTCCAGAGCCTGTGCTCCGCAACGCGAGAGACCACAACAGTGAGAGGCCCGCGTACCGCGAAAAAAAAAAAAAAAACAGCTAGGCCACCATGGAACTCCCAGATCTTTACTCAATTTTAATTTCTCAGGGAAACCTTACCTAAAGCCCCATAATGTGTATTCTTAATAGCACCAAAATCTCCCCTTAATATCAAGCATTCCAGTTATAGTCTGATGTCTAATGTCTTACTAAGGTCTGTCTCCTCTACCAGTGTAATAGCCATAAAGGGTCAGAATCATGGGCTTTGGGCTTTTTTGGAGGGAGGGAGTTTGGTCCTCATTATATCGCTAACACCCGCCAGAGTACAATCACACAGTAGGTGCTCAATAAATATCTGTAGGTTGAATGAATCTATAGAGGCATGAATAAATGAAGGAGAAAGACAAATAACAGTTACTGAGTGCCTGTTGTGTGTGTTCCTCACAACAATTTTGTGAGAAAGTCATCCCAACCATATGTTTTTTCAAAAGAGGAAAGACAGTGCAAGGGACTGATATTTTTCTGGCAAAAACTTGAACTCGGACCTATCACTATATAAATCTATAAGAGTATGAATCCACTGCTCTTTCCACCAAAGCCTTCCTTTTATTTTTAAATACTAGTGCATCCTGCATTCCACTTTCACTTTTTAAGGCTGACCTCAGGTTGGTGAGTTGCCTCTCGCGTGTGTCCTGGATGCCTAACTAGTGACCCTGTGCATCTTGCCTCAGTCACCATGCCCTGTTGAAGAATCTCTGTTACCCTAAGTGCTGCCCTATTTTTCTGTGAATCCCACCTGCTGGCTCTTCTGCTTTTCCTCATCACCTCTCCTAACAGTAACCTGCAAGCAATAGAATGACATGAGGATTTTGCTAAACCCTACACTCAAACCAGGAGAGAGCAACATGCTTCTTGGTGTAAAATTGAAACAAGGACAGAAAATGTAATGTTTTGAGAGGCCATTAGGAGAAGCATTATAGAAAGAAAGGAAAACCCTAGAGAACATTTCTATGAATGAAGTTTACCTTCTAACCAGGGAATATGTTAATGGAAGTGCTGCTGCTACTTAAGAAACACTAAAAATGCAACCCAGAGACTCCCAGCTGCCCCCAGGGATGGGCAAGCCTCGGGCAGACAGATTACGCACTCCTCTGTGCTCAAACTCCTTCAAGGGAAGCATCTTCCAGGGCTCAACATTAGCTTTGTCTACAGTCAGCAAGAGCCACAAGTTATTTTTATG
This sequence comes from Mesoplodon mirus, assembly GCF_964341445.2. Classification (NCBI taxonomy): domain Eukaryota; kingdom Metazoa; phylum Chordata; class Mammalia; order Artiodactyla; family Ziphiidae; genus Mesoplodon; species Mesoplodon mirus. Next base: position 43,453,197 of record NC_138976.1, on the reverse strand, counting down.
TAAACTGTGACTTCTAAAAAGTCTACAAAGTAATGAAAAATTTATACAAGTGTATCGGCTGTCTACTTGCATCTTTCCAGCTGTTAGGCTATTGAGGCAGAGCTGAAAGTCCATCTTTAGTGATCGGATTTCTTCTCCTGTTGGACCAGACAATTTCCAGAGTTCTAGGTCTACCTGAAGACCATATAATTATCATGGATATTTTACCTCTTTCTTTCATGATCTGTTTGTGTCAAAGATTGGTTCCTAAGTAAATTAGATAGCTTAGGAGAGCCCCGAGACATGCTCCATTTGACCAGGGCTGTCGGATTAAGCAACTAAAGATATGGAATACTCAGGTAAATGTTAATTATTTCAAATTGCCCATGCATTGTAGATTGATACAGAAGAAAAATACTGCATGACATATATGATACTAAAAAAATTACTCGTTGTCTATCTGAAATAGCTGATAAGTATCTAAATTACATACCTCTTTCTTTAATAATATTTCTCTGCTGATTTGGCTTTCCTGACAAGTTACTTATTTTGCAGAATTTGCTTATGAAATTTCTTACAGTTACAGTCTAGTTTCTCATCACATTGTAACATAGCTTATACATCCAACTTATTTTGGTTGGTCATATCCAACTTATTTTGTTCTGTTGTCCATTGAACATTCATTAATGAGACGCTATGGTCAAATTAGCATTATGAGCCAGTACATTGAACGTGTACTTGCATAAAATTAACAACTCTAAGACTTGCTCTTCAAATTTGATTTTTTGCAGCACACAATGCTATCTTTCATGGCATAGCTTGTTTTTCCATTCTTCAGGATTACGTTGAATCTCTTGATCAACAATTTTTTTAATGTTGTCCACTGACAAAAAAGAAAGAGCATGATCATCAAATTTCAATCCCTTCTTCAATACTACACATACTACAAGAGTATTTAGTAACATCCATATAACATAATTGAATTCTTTAAGTGATGAAATCCATTTCAAAAGATAGTCATGGCAAGTACTGTAATAATTATCCACTTCAAGTCAGATTATCTTTTTCTGTTCATAGGTAAGTTTGTCCTTTTAAGAACAGCCTTGACACTTAAAAGGATAAATTCTTCTGTCATTTTTCTTTGACACATTTGATGAGTTTTTTTAAGCAATGGAGTCTTCAATAACACTGTTTGCTTTTCTTTTAATTTGCATTATCCTATTGCTAAAGAGATATTGAAAACTGTGAGTGATAAGAAATAAGTAGACTTCCCTCAATAGATTACTTTAAAAGTCAGTAAGAATTTGGGAAGGGGCTTCCCTTCAGAATACAAATATGATTTCAATGCTTCAAATAAACTGAGGATTCTCTCAGTTGCATTTGTCAAAGAGAGACAATGGGCTTTTGGAATGTGAGAAGATTGAAAAATACTGAATGCCAACAAAATCACAAAAATCCTTTAATTGCTCAATTCCGACAATACAAATGCCAAAGTACAAGAATTTCATGACAATTACCTCAATGCCAATAGAAAGGACATCAAATGCTGCTTGAGCAGCATTACACAGAGTATGGACAGGTCAGCCAGCACTTTCCATAGAATCATCTATGCTTTGCTTCAACTCTGACTATATATTGTCTGTGCTTTTCTGCAAATATTTACTAAAATTTGTATTTGTATTACCTCCCAAAGGCAGTAAAAATTTTCTAAATTCTAACTCAACTTGAGAGTCTTCACAAAAATTTGCTATTATTTTGAACTCTCATTTAGAAGGGATTTTATTCACGATAGCCTTACAAGCAAGCAAGTCCTTTTAGGATAATACATGTATTATCCTATATGCATATATATTATATAATATATATACACTCTCTCTCTCTCTCTCTCTCTCTCTCTCTCTCTCTCTATATATATATATATATATATATATATACAGTATTGCACAAAGGAAAATTTTTCTGCATTGTAATTACTTGCATCTATGGCTACACCTTAAAAAGATCTCTGATAATCTCTATAATTATAAATGGAGCTAGAACATTTTTAATAAATATTACTGTAGATTTCTTCTTGGCACTTGAAAATTTGCTTGCAATTTTGCTTGCAATACTTCTGGCGGCAGTCTTTTCAAACACTCCTTTGAGTTGAAGGACTAATGATGATATATAGTGTGAAAGGAGCTGCTACAAGGCCATCTCTCACTTGCCTCTCTGTCTTCCTGGGAGGCTGTCACCAGATGGTTCTTCAGTGCCTCCTGGATTCTGACAAGGTCGGAGGCTTTCTGTCTCACTCCCACTTAGGGTAGATCTGCAGGCTGTAAAATGGCTTACCTGCAGCAAGGCATGGGCTTTTCCAGGCCAGGATGTTCCATTATTCATATTTAACCCCTTTTGTTCCGGTGTTGTCCTGTGGAACAAGGAACACAGAAAACTAGCACATTTGCTACTCTTGATTTTGCTGTCTATATGAGTAATAAGCTATTTGACTAAAATAAGAGATCATTGTTTCTTTACTAACCAAATCTGTCAGCCTTGCCCGACACAGTTCACATGCTAAGTCTCTTTCCAACACAGAGTGCACATCTGGTCCATAGGAAACACTCAAGCATGTCTTTGGATGCACTGAGGGTGGGGGCTGATTCTAATGCAGCAAGCAGCAGCTCTCTTTTTCTCTACCATCAAAGCAGTAAGACAAGATAGCACTCAGCTATGACTACAAGGATGCTGCATAGCAAACAAATTCAAATCTCAGTGGCTTAAAATAATAGTTGATTCTTACACATGTGGATTGGTTGGAGCAGCAGGCCTGTTCCACGAATCTTTCATTCTCCTTGGACCAGGGTCTAGCCAGGCATGTTCTTCTCATGACAAAGGCAGAGGCGCCAAGAGGCATGCCCAACCATGCAAGCATATTCTAAGCCCCTGCCTGAATCAGCTGTTAACACCCCCTTGACAAATCAAGCCACATAGTACAGTGATGAGTCAAGGGGCAGGTGAGGTACACTTTACTCATGGAGATGGAGAGGGAGAAACCATGTTTTAATGATAAACTAATCTTCCACATCCAAGAACCACTGTGTCTTCTAAGTTCAAGGGACATAAGACAAGCTCTCAGAGTAGCTCTGTTGCCATCTCTCTCTAAAGACAAAGTACCCCTTGCCCCTTATCTTAGGGAAAAGGTGGTGGATGGGACTCAGCATAGCTCTCTTCAAAGAAATCCTTGCCACAACTCCTCCCTTCATCTCCACCTATCTAGACATTTTTTATAATCCTCATGAATGTTAGGGGAGTAATTGACTTCTGATTTCCTTCTTGGAAATCCTACAGGGTGATGATTTGCAACTCACTTTAATGTCTAATATTAGTGCATAAAAGTCTCTACCACATACCTTCCATTTTAACATCCTCTTCTACAACCAAAACCTGGGAATACACACAGCAGTGACCAACTTGGGAGCTTGAAAAAGAAATTTTAACTTCAGTGAAACAGGGAATTTGCCATCTCTCTTCATAATCAATTACCTATTGGTTAGGTTTTTGTAAAAACAGAAAGCTGCATACTCAGGAAACATGGAAAGAGTCCTAGAGAGAATGAATTTCCAGTATCTTTCCCGGTTTTCCCACCAACGAGAAATCATGTACCCTCTCTCTTCAGACATCATCTGCCCAGAGATTAACTTTCATTGTGTGGCAAGTATACAGTTCAACCGATAGACATTTCACTCTATTTTCTACTCAAAACTTTCCTTCTAAATGCTCTTGTATGTGTATTAGAACAAAATTTCCCTCTCCTTTTATCAGTGGCTTTTTCCCACATTGAGTAAAAAAGGGTGACGCATTGACAGGAATCAAAGGGAAGAAGAGACAGAAATATTTTAAACAGAATATCAGTGTCTTCATTAACCATACTTCAGAACATTAAGCAGTTCTAGTGGAATAAGCCACAAACTATAAAAATTGGGATGCAGCCTAAGCATATCCTTCTACTGCTGATTGATACATTTTGACTGGTATCAAAGATATATTAACTAATTAATAATGGACCCACTAAGATGATAAATTTGATTAAAAAATATTTTGAGAAACTGGATATTTATAGGCATTTAAGAAAAAAGTAACAATAAGATTTCTAGGTGAATGCCTTACAGGGTTTATCTTTTCAACTGGAAAAAAATATTTGCATCTCTGCTGGACAAGACCTACATGAAGTTAACATGTAACTTCACAGAATCTGAGTCTTTAATTATCAATAGATTTTTTAAGGAACCTCCACACTGTTGTCCATAGTGGCTGTATCAACTTATATTCCCACCAACAGTGCAGGAGTGTTCCCTTTTCACCACACCCTTTCCAGCATTTATTGTTCCTAGATTTTTTGACAACGGCCATTCTGACCGGCATGAGGTGATATCTCATTGTAGTTTTGATTTGCATTTCTCTAATAATTAGTGATGTTGAGCATCTTTTCATGTGCCTCTTGGCCATCTGTATGTCTTCCTTGGTGAAATGTCTAGTTAGGTCCTCCACCCGTTTTTTAATTGAATTGTTTGTTTTTTTGATATTGAGCTCCATGAGTTGTTTGTATATTTTGGAGATTAATCCTTTGTCCGTTGTTTCATTTGCAGATATTTTCTCCCATTCTGAGGGTTGTCTTTTCATCTTGTTTATGGTTTCCTTTGCTGTGCAAAAGCTTTTAAGTTTAATTAAATCCCATTTGTTTATTTTTGTCTTTATTTCCTTTACTCTAGGAGATGGGTCAAAAAAGATCTTGCTGTGGTTTATGTCCAAGTGTGTTTTTCCTACGCTTTCCTCTAAGAGTTTTATAGTGTCTGGTCTTACATTTAGGTCTTTAATCCATTTGGAGTTTATTTTTTGAGTATGATGTTAGGTAGTGTTCTAATTTCATTCTTTCACATGTAGCTGTCCAGGACACGGGGTGGGAGGGGAAAGCTGAGACGAAGTGAGAGTGGTATCGACATATATACACTACCGAATGTAAAACAGTTAGCTAGTGGGAAGCAGCAGCATAGCACAGGGAGATCAGCTTGCTGCTTTGTGACGACCTAGAGGGGTGGGATAGGGAGGGTGGGAGGAAGGCTCAAAAGGGAGGGGATATGAGGACATATGTATGAATACGGCTGATTCACTTTGGTGTACAACAGAAACTAACACAGTATTGTGAAGAAATTATACTCCAATAAAGATCTATTAAAAAAATAATGAAGGGAATACCTTTTCCAAAAAATAAAATAAAATAAAGTGAATACCCATTTCCAAAAAAAACAGTAGATAGCAGAGCCATAAAATGTATTGCATTTCCACAGACAAATGGTCCTTGTTGGGCTCGTTAAACCATACTCCAGTATGTTTTTTAGAAGGTCATTTTGTACTGTCTTGGCCCTATACAAGTTTTTTTGTTCTGCTTTGTTTTTGTTTTTTTTTTTTTTTCGCTGTACGGGGGCCTCTCACTGTTGTGGCCTCTCCCGTTGCGGAGCACAGGCTCCCGAGGCGCAGGCTCAGCGGCCATGGCTCACAGGCCCAGCCGCTCCGTGGCATGTGGGATCTTCCCGGACCGGGGCACGAACCCGTGTCCCCCTGCATCGGCAGGCGGACTCTCAACCACTGTGCCACCAGGGAAGACCCCTATACAAGTTTTGAATAATTTTTCTTAACGAGCATATCTGGGCATGCGTACGCGTTCGTGGATGAGGTCTGGTGAAATTCTATTTTCATAGGGATTGAGGAACCTCCTGGGAAATCATATATGCCATTCCCACTGGTGAACTGAGCTACGTCTGGGCAGGTGTGGCGTGTCAAGGGCAGGGCAGTGGGAGCAATCCTCCCTGGGTGCTGGCAATAAAGGGATGCATTGTCTGTAGAGAATTTAACAACAATAATAAAACCAACTAAAAGTTCATCTGTTTTTGATTATCACCTTGTACCAACAATTCTAAACAACATGAGTGATAAAATACTCATCTCCACTGGGGCAGACCACTCCTGCCTCTCTCCTCCTTGGTATGGCACTTATGTCTGGACACCAATGGGAAGGTGTCATAGAAGTGTACTGGCAGTGGGCTAGAGGAAAGAGAACATATCCCAAGGGAAGATAATTTAGATTAACTCAGAAACAAATATTTGCCTCTCAGTAATCTGATCTAGCAAGGTATTCTGGGTACACAATTGTCTCCCCAAAATTCATATGCTGATGTCCTATCCCCCAGTATCTCACAGTGTAACCTTATTTGGAAATAGAGTCATTGCAGATGTAATTAGTTAAATTCAGATTAGGTCATAAGGATGAGTCCTAGGCCATTATGTCTGGTGTCCTTATAAAAAGGGGAAATTTGGACACAAAGACACACGCACAGGGAGAACATCATGTGAAGATAAAGTCAGAGATCGAGGGGATGCTTCTAAAGCCAAGGAATGCCAAAGGTTGCCAGAAAAACCCCAGAAACTAGGAGAGAGGCATGGATCACATTCTCTCTCACAGCTCTTAGAAGGAACCAATACCTTGATCTCAGACTTTAGCTTCCAAAACTATGAGATAATAAATTTCTGTTGTTTAAGCTGCCCAGTTTGGGGTACTTTGTTATAGCAGCCCTTGAAAACTAATTCAGTAGCCCAAGGTTTGTTGTAGCGCTTATCACATCCACAATCGTTGTCTTAGTACACGACAGCTATCTGCTAAGACCACAGCACTTGGTAAATTTCACTTAAATATATAAAGCTCTTTATAGCTTATGAAGCCATTTTCCATATAGGAAGTCATTTGATTCTTAGATCATCCTTGTGTGATAAGTTGGCCAAATATTATTCCCATTTCCAAAGGAGAAAACTGAGTTTCAGAAAAATTAAACAATTTGCTCAAGAACACAGAGCTTGTATTTGAAACTAGATTGATCTTAGAACCAATTTCCCATCTATTCCATGGCTCTTGGGAAATGCCTCCTGTTTCCTTAATCTCTCCTGGCATGAAGACTGAGTAATTTCCAAGCTCTTCAGGGTCTGGAATAGAATTATGATAACTTGAACATGCTTTCTCTTATCTAATCAGAAAGCTAATGTATTTATCTCAAGGGCTGGGCAGATCTATGTTAACTGGTCAGTCCATGCATTTGGAATAACTTCTACAGGATTCAGGTACCAGCCGAAATTGAGTTGTCCAGTTCATATGCCCCCATACCTTCCACAGGAGGTTCTAGAGGTACAAACACCAGGTGAGTTTGTATGTACTATTTACAAAACTATTAGGTTAAAGACGTTAAATACAGATTACCTTCACCAAAGCACAAATTATCTTTCTTAACCATAGGAAATCAGTCACGTGGCTTCTCTTGTTCAATTACTTCTCATTAATCAGGATCTATCTTAAGGGAGTCAGAGAAGGGATATAGTAATGTCAGTTGTACTGACTGAACAAATCTTTTGGGGAACAGTTGAGAGCTGGGACTGGGAGTTGAAGTCTAACTTGATTTAGAAATATGGAGCTAGGATATTCCAGGTGGGAAGAAAAAAATGGAAAAATGCAGGTAGATAGTCTGTAAGCTCTAATTAGGCTATAACATCATACACTGTTATCTTTGTAACTCTTAGAATTTTATTCAATCATTCATTCTTCAAGTATTTATTGAATACTCATTAGGTGCTAGGCACTATTCTATAAACTGGGACACAGCAGTGAATAAGGTAAAGTCGCTGCCCTCCTGAGTCATACTGGGATGATAAAGATGGAAAATACACCAAGAGGTAAGTACAGTTGTCCCTCAGTATCCACAGGGAATTAGTTCTAGCACATCCCACAGATACCAAAATCTGTGGATGCTCAAGTCCCTTATATAAAATGGCAATATATTTGCATATAACCTATGCACGTCTCTTGTATACTTAAAATCATCTCTGGATTACTTGTAATACCTATTACAATGTAATTGCATGTAAATAGTTGTAAATACAATGTAAATGCTATGTAAATATTTGCCGGTGCATGCAAATTCAAGTTTTGCTTTTTGGAATTTTTTATAACTCAAAACAAAAGTATTTTCAATCCACAGTTGGTTGAATCCATGGATGCAGAACTCGCAGATATGGAGGGCTGAGTGTATACCTATATACCAGATAGTAATAAGGGCTGTAAAGAAAAGTAAAGCCAGGTAAGGAGAAGATCTCTGTGAAATGTTGTATTTGCATAGTAATCTGAACAAAGTGAATCATGGAGACACGTAAATATCTGAGAGAAGAGCTTTTGAAGCAGAGAAAACAGTAAGCGCAAAGGCACTAAAGCAGAAACATAGTTGACATAGGAAGAAGGCCAAGATGGAAATGCTCAATCAGTACATAATTATTGATTGAGTGATCAGGCCAAGTGTAAGGGACTCAGAAAGGACTAGCATATTTCAAGTACAAGAATTACATTTTGTAATAAAGGGGGAAAAATTATCCATAGCATATGTTATCTTTTGCTTTTGTTTTGACCCTTTTTAGCTTTGTATGTCTTTTAGGAAATCATAATGCCTTGGGAAAAAACACAAAAACACAAAAACTTTCATTAGTTGAGTTCTGTACCAGTGTGCGACCCTACACTAAGGGCTTTACAAACATGATCTTACTAAACTTTTACAACAACACTTAAAGGTAGGTATTGTTATTCCCATTTTACAGATGAGGAAACTGAGGCTACCAAAGTTTAAATGACTTTCTTAACTTTGTAAAACTAGAAAAGGAGCATGAGGATTCAGTGAGGCCTGTCTGATCGCAAAGTATTTGACTCTTAAACACAAAACTTACACTTACAGGTCAAGTTTTTACTTAGAGGTTCAGTTTTATCTGAAGCGAATTTTTAAATATGCAGCTTCCTATATTATTCCCAAGTTACATAATATTGGAGGTGGAATATATTACTTTCCTGGTTCAAACAAAATATACTTCTTTGTTGAATGGGTTTTCTCTCACACCCTTGCTCCTTATTATATGTTTTAATTCCACTTCCTTTGAGTGTGTTTGTTCACATGTTTTTTAAACTTGTATTGCCTACTTACTGTGGGCTGGATGCTCTGCTGGGGCCACAAATGAAAATAAGGTGGCCCTGCCCTCGATAAGGCTGTACCCTCACCTAACGGCAAAAGGGCAACACTGTGGGTTTGGCAAAGATCTCCAAGGACCCTCTCAGCAAGAAAGAAATGATACTCTCAAATTAAGCAATTCAAGGAGAGATTAATAAAGTACCTATGGAGGTCCTTTATTATTATTTAGGTGTGGGCAGGATATAGGGAAATCGCAAGGGGTAGTGCAGGACTCTGGTGTACTAGCGAAGAATAATCTTCCTAATAGCAAGTACAGGAGTTTCTCATTTCTGCTAGGATGTTGGAACTGGGTTTGCATAAGCTTTTCTATTTTGAAAATATTCACTGCCAAATCTAGTGTGTGAATGTCCCTAAGATTCTATTTTTGGTAAATGAAAATGTGTCTCATTTTTCCCTTGCTCCCATTTCTATGAACATCAAAAACCTCTTGTTAACAGTAGCCTTCAGTGATTTCAGTTACCTTCACTGGAAAATTCTTCAATGCTTTTTATACTATTTGCAGCTTTCCCAAAGCCTCCACTTTTATGCCAACTATTCTCTTCTTAAAATGAGCAAATCATCTATTGCTTGCAGTGAACATCTCTTTTCCATTTTATCAATAGAACCTGCATGAATCTTCAACTCAATTCAACTTCAGTGTGCCTCCATTTCAGAGACATGCAGAAAATATTGCTTTCAGGGGTGTATAATTTATCTCTTGCTGCATACAAATTACCCTCAAAACTTAGATATTTTTAATGATTATTATCTCACTGTTTCTATGAGTCAGGAATTCAAGAAATATTTAGTTGAATAGTTCTGGCTCTGAATCTCTCATGATGCTATAGTTAACATGTCAGCTCAGGCTGCAATAATCTGAAGGTTTGACTGGAGCTGGAGGATCTGCATCCAAGATGACTTACTCACATGGCTGTTGACAGGAAGCGTCAGTTCTTTGCAGTGGAGGCCTCTCTATGGGCTGCTTGATGTGCCCTTATGTCATCATGCTTCTTCCTTCAGGTGAACAACCCGAGAGAGAAAGGCTGAAGTTCTAGTGCCTTTACAAAGTTCTATACTGTCACATAATTATATGCTAGTCACTAAGTTCTCACACTCATGAAGAGGAGACTTCAACTCCACTACTTGAAGGGAGAAGTATCATAGAATTTGCAGACACAGTATAAAGCCATCGTCATATGTGCATGGGTTCACTATTCATGCACTATTAAATCAAAAGATTTAATTCATAAGCCCATTATATTGTCTTATCTCTTAATTTCAGCTGATTGCACTGGCCTTGTGCCAGTCTCCTCACCACCAGCGTTGGTGGTCTTTGGTCATTACTAGAGGAATATGATTCATACTGAGAAAGTACATAAAAGCAAACGAATAAAAATAGAGCCATAGAGAGAGGTTCAAGATAGCGGAAGAGTAAGATGTGGAGATCACCTTCCTCTCCACAAATACATCAGAAATACTTCTACACGTGGAACAACTCCTACAGAACACCTACTGAACTCTGGCAGAAGACCTCAAACCTCCCAAAACGCAAGAAACTCCCCACGTACCTGGGTAGGGCAGAAGAAAAAACACAAAACAGAAACAAAAGAATAGGGATGGGACCTGCACCAGTGGGAGGGAGCTGTGAAGGAGGAAAGGTTTCCACACACTAGAAGCCCCTTCTCGGGCGGAGATTGTGGGTGGCGGAGGGGGGAAGCTTCGGAGCCATGGGGGAAAGCGCAGCAACAAGGGTGCAGAGGGCAAAGCGGAGAGATTCCCGCACAGAGGATCGCTGCCGACCGGCACTCACCAGCCCGAGAGGCTTGTCTGCTCGCCCGCTGGGGCGGACGGGGGCTGGGAGCTGAGGCTCGGGCTTCCATCGGAGCACAGGGAGAGGACTGGGGTTGGCAGCGTGAACACAGGCTGAAGGGGACTAGTGCGCCACAGCTAGCCGGGAGGGAGTCTGGGAAAAAGTCTGGAGCCGCCGAAGAGGCAAGAGACTATTTCTTGCCTCTTTGTTTCCTGGTGCATGAGGAGAGGGGATTAAGAGCACCGCTTAAAGAGCTCCAGAGACGAGCATGAGATTCTAAGCCTGCTGTTGCCGCTGCCAAGAAACCTGTGTGCAAGCACAGGTCACTCTCCACACCTCCCCTCCCGGGAGCCTGTGCAGCCCGCCACTGCCAGGGTCCCATGATCCAGGGACAACTTCCCCGGGAGAACCCACGGTGCGCCTCAGGCTGGTGCAACGTCATGCCGGCCTCTGCCACCGCAGGCTTGCCCGGCAACCGTACCCCTCCTTCCCCCCAGCCTGAGTGAGCCAGAACCCCCAATCAGCTGCTCCTTTAACCCAGTCCTGTCTCAGCGAAGAACAGACACCCTCAGGCGACCTACACGCAGAGGCGGGGCCAAATCCAAAGCTGAACCCCGGGAGCTGTGCGCACAAAGAAGAGAAAGGGAAATTTCTGTCAGCAGCCTCAGGAGCAGCAGATTAAATCTCCATAATCAACTTGATGTACCCTGCATCTGTGGAATACCTGAATAGACAACAAATCATCCCAAACTGAAGAGGTAGACTTTGGGAACAAAGATATATTTTTTCCCCCTTTTTCTCTTTTTGTGAGTGTATATGTGTATGCTTCTTTGTGTGATTTTGTCTATATAGTTTTGCTTTTACCATTTGTCCTAGGGTTCTGTCTGTCCACTTTTTGTTTGTTTGTTTTTTAATTACTTAAAAATTTTTTCTTCTTAGTAATTGTTTTTTTATTTTAATAACTTTATTTTATTTTACTTCATTTTATTTTATTTTATTTTACCTTTTTCTTTCTTTTTTTCCTCCCTTTTATTCTGAGCCGTGTGGAGGACAGGCTCTTGGTGCTCCAGCCAGGCATCAGGGCTGTGCCCCTGAGGTGGGAGAGCCAAGTTCACGACACTGGACCACAGGACACCTCCCAGCTCCATGTAATAACAAATGGCAAAAATCTCCTAGAGATCTCCATCTCAACGCCAAGACCCAGCTCCACTCAACAACCAGCAAGCTACACTGTTGGACACCCTATGCCAAACAACTAGCAAGACAGGAACACAACCCCATCCATTAGCACAGAGGCTGCCTAAAATCATAATAAGGCCACAGACTCCCGAAAACACATCACCAGACGTGGACCTGTCCAACAGAAAGACAAGATCCAGCCTCATCCACCAGAACACTGGCACTAGTCCCCTCCACCAGGAAGCCTACACAACCCACTGAACCAACATTAGCCACTGGGGACAGACACAAAAAACAATGGGAACTATGAAACCGCAGCCTGCGAAAAGGAGACCCCAAACACAGTAAGTTAAGCAAAATGAGAAGACAGAGAAGCACAAAGCAGACGAAGGAGCAAGGCAAAAACCCACCAGACCTAACAAATGAAGAGGAAATAAGCAGTCTACTTGAAAAAGAATTCAGAATAATGATAGTAAAGATGATCCAAAATCTTGGAAATAGAATGGAGAAAACACAAGAAACGTTTAACAAGGACCTAGAAGAACTAAAGAACAAACAGTGATGAACAATAAAATAAATGAAAGTAAAAATTCTCTAGAAAAGATCAACAGGAGAATAACTGAGGCAGAAGAATGGATAAGTGACCTGGAAGATAAAATAGTGGAAATAACTACTTGCAGAGCAGAATAAGGAAAAAAGAATGAAAAGAATTGAGGACAGTCTGAGAGACCTCAGGGACAATATTAAATGCACCAACATTCGAATGATAGGGGTCCCAGAAGAATAAGAGAAAAAGAAAGGGCCTGAGAAAATATTTGAAGTGATTATACTTGAAAAATTCCCTAATATGGGAAAGGAAATATTTAATCAAGTCCAGGAAGCACAGAGAGTCACATACAGGATAAATACAAGGTGAAACACACCAATACTCGTATTAATCAAACTATCAAAAATTAACTACAATGAACAAATATTAAAAGCAGCAAGGGAAAAACACAAATAACACATAAGGGAATCCCCATAAGGTTAACAGCTGACCGTCCAGCAGAAACTCTGCAAGCCAGAAGGAGTGGCAGGACATATTTAAAGTGATGAAGGAGAAGAAACTACAAGCAAGATTACTCTACCTGGCAAGGATCTCATTCAGATTTCACAGAGAAATTAAAACCTCTATAGACAAGAAAAAAGCTGAGAGAATTCAGCACCACCAAACCAGCTTTACAACAAATGCTAAAGGAACTTCTCTAGGCAGGAAATACAAAAGAAGGAAAAGACCTACAGTAACAAACCCAAAACAATTAAGAAAATGGTAATAGGAACATACATATCGATAATTGCCTTAAATGTAAATGGATTAAATGCTCCCACCAAAAGACATAGATTGGCTGAATGGATACAAAAACAAGACCCATATATATGCTGTCTACAAGAGACCCACTTCAGACCTAGGGACACATACAGACTGAAAGTGAGGGGATGGAAAAAGGTATTCCATGCAAATGGAAATCAAAAGAAAGCTGGAGTAGCAATTCTCATATCAGACAAAATAGACTTTAAAACAAAGACTATTACAAGAGACAAGGAAGGACACTACATAATGATCAAGAAGAAGATATAACAATTGTAAATATTTATGCACCCAACATAGGAGCACCTCAATACATAAGGCAAATGCTAACAGCCATAAAAAGGGAAATCGGCAGTACCACAATCATAGTAGGACACTTTAACACCCCACTTTCACCAATGGACAGATCATCCACAATGAAAATAAATAAGGAAACACAAGCTTTAAATGATACATTTAACAAGATAGACTTAATTGATATTTATAGGACATTCAATCCAAAAACAACAGAATACACCTTCTTCTCAAGTGCTCATGGAACATTCTCCAGGATAGATGATATCTTGGGTCACAAATCAAGCCTTGGTAAATTTAAGAAAATTGAAATCATATCAAGTATCTTTTCTGACCACAACGCTATGAGACTAGATATCAATTGCAGGAAAAAATCTGTAAGAAATAAAAACACATGGAGGCTGAACAACACACTACTTAATAAGTAAGAGATCACTGAAGAAATCAAAGAGGAAATAAAAAATACCTAGAAACAAATGACAATTAAAACATGATGACCCAAAACCTATGGTTTGCAGCAAAAGCAGTTCCAAGAGGGAAGATTATAGCAATACAATCCTACCTTAAGAAACAAGAAACATCTCAAAGAAACAACCTAACCTTACACCTAAAGCAATTAGAGAAAGAAGAACAAAAAAAAATGCCAAAGTTACCAGAAGGAAAGAAATCATTAAGATCAGGTCAGAAATAAATGAAAAAGAAATGAAGGAAACAATAGCATAGATCAAAAAAACTAAAAGCTGGTTTTTTGAGAAGATAAAGAAAATTGATAAACCATTACCCAGATTTACCAAGAAAGAAAGGGAGAATTCTCAAATCAATAGAATTAGAAATGAAAAAGGAAAAGTAACAACTGACAATGGAGAAATACATAGGATCATGAGAGATTACTACAACAAATTATATGCCAATAAAATGGACAACCTGGAAGAAATAGACAAATTCTTACAAATGCACAACCTTCCAAGACTGAACCAGGAAGAAATACAAAATATAAACAGACCAATCACAAGCACTACAATTGAAACTGGGATTAAAAATCTTCTAACAAACAAAAGCCCAGGACCAGATGGCTTCACAGGCGAATTCTATCAAACATTTAGAGAAGAGCTAACACCTATTCTTCTCAAACTCTTCCAAAATATAGCAGAGAGAGGAACACCCCCAAACTCATTCTACGAGGCCACCATCACTCTGATACCAAAAACAGACAAAGATGTCACAAAGAAAGAAAACTACAGGCCTATATCACTCATGAAGATAGATGCAAAAATCCTCAAAAAAATACTAGCAAACAGAATTCAACAGCACAGTAAAAAGATTATGCACTATGATCAAGTGGTGTTTATCCCAGGAATGCAAGGATTCTTCAATATACACAAACCAATCAATGTGATACACCATATTAACAAACTGAAGGAGAAAAATCATATAATCATCTCAATAGATGCAGAGAAAGCTTTCAACAAAATTCAACCCCCTTTTATGATAAAAAACCCTCCAGAAAGTAGGCATAGCAGAAACTTTCCTCAACATAATAAAGGACATATATAACAAACCCACAGGCAACATCGTCTGCACTGGTGAAAAACTGAAACCATTTCCACTAGGATCAGTAACAAGACAAGGTTGCCCACTCTAACCACTATTATTCAACATAGTTTTGGAAGTTTTAGCCACAGCAATCAGAGAAAAAAAAGAAATAAAAGGAATCCAAATTGGAAAAGAATTAAAGCTGTCACTGTTTGCAGATGACATGATAATATACATACAGAATCCTAAAGATGCTACCAGACAACTACTAGAGCTAATCAATGAATGTAGTAAAGTAGCAGGTTACCAAATTAATGCACAAAAATCTCTTGCATTCCTCAACACTAATGATGAAAAGTCTGAAAGAGAAATTAAGGAAACAATCCCATTTACCATTGCAATAAAAAGAATAAAATATCTAGGAATAAACCTACCTAAGGAGACAAAGACCTATATGCAGAAAATTATAAGACACTGATGAAAGAAATTAAAGATGATACAAATAGATGGAGAGATATACCATGTTCTTAGATTGGAAGAATCAACATTGTGAAAATGACTATTACTACCCAAAGTAATCTACAGATTCAATGCAATCCCTATGAAACTACCACTAGCATTTTTCACAGAACTAGAAAAAAAATGCACAATTTGTATGGAAACACAAAAGAAACCGAATAGCCAAAGCTATCTTGAGAAAGAAAAACAGAGCTGGAGGAATCAGGCTCTCTGACTTCAGACTATACTACAAAGCTACAGTAAACAAGACAGCATGGAACTGGCATAGAAACAGAAATATAAATCAAGGGAATAGGATAGAAAACCCAGAGATAAACCCATGCACATATGGTCCCCTTATCTTTGATAAAGGAGGCAAGAATATACAGTGGAGAAAAGACAGCCTCTTCAATGATTGGTGCTGGGAAAACTGGACAGGTACATGTAAAAGTATGAAATTAGAACACTCCCTAGCACCATACAGAAAAATAAACTCAAAATGGATTAAAGACCTAAATGTAAGGCCAGACACTATCAAACTCTTAGAGGAACACATAGACAGAACACTCTATGACATAAATCACAGCAAGATCCTTTTTGACTCACCTCCTAGAGAAATGGAAATAAAAACAAAAATAAACAAATGGGACCTAATGAAACTTAAGAGCTTTTGCATAACAAAGGAAACCATAAACAAGAAGAAAAGACAACTCTCAGAATGGGAGAAAATATTTGCAAATGAAGCAACTGACAAAGGATTAATCTCCAAAATTTACAAGCAGCACATGCAGCTCAATATTAAAATAACAAACAACCTAATCCAAAAATGGGCAGAACACCTAAATAGACATTTCTCCAAAGAAGATATACAGATTGCCAGTAGACACATGAAAAAGTGCTCAACATCGTTAATCATTAGAGAAATGCAAATCAAAACTACAGTGAGATATCATCCCCCACCTGTCAGAATGGCCATAATAAAAAATCTAGAAACAATAAATGCTGGAGAGGGTGTGGAGAAAAGGGAACACTCTTGCACTGCTGGTGGGAATATAAATTGATACAGCCACTATGGAGAACAGTATGGAGGTTCCTTAAAAAACTAAAAATAGATCTACCATATGACCCAACAATCCCACTACTGGGCATACACCCTGAGAAAAGCGTAATTCAAAAAGAGTCATGTATCAAAATATTCATTGTAGCTCTATTTACAATAGCCAGGACATAGAAGCAACCTAAGTGTCCATTAACAGATGAATGCATAAAGAAGATGTGGCACATATATACAATGGAATATTACTCAGCCATAAAAAGGAATGAAACTGAGTTATTTGTAGTGAGGTGGATAGACCTAGAGACTGTCATACAGAGTGAAGTAAGACAGAAAAAGAAAAACAAATACCATATGCTAACACATATATATGGAATCTAAAAAAAAAGAGAGAACCTAGGGGCAAGACGGGAATAAAGATGCAGACCTACTCGAGAATGGACTTGAGGATACGGGCAGGGGGAAGGGTAAGCTGGGACAAAGTGAGAGAGTGGTGTGGACATATATACACTACCAAACGTAAAATAGATAGCTAGTGGAAGCAGCTGCATAGCACAGGGAGATCATCTCGGTGCTTTGTGACCACCTAGAGGGGTGGGATAGGGAGGGTGGGAGGGAGGGAGACGCAAGAGGGAAGAGATATGGGGACATATGTATATGTATAACTGATTCACTTTGTTATAAAGCAGAAACTAACACACTATTTTAAAGCAATTATACTCCAATAAAGATGTTTAAAAAATAGAGCCATATTAATTAAGGTGGGCTATATTTATCAATGATAAAGTAAAATATTACTATCAACAAAGAACTTTACCAAGTGTTCTGCTGAATAAGAGTATAAATGCTGGTTTCCTTATGATCAAGTCTAGCCTTTCGGATGGTTAACTGAATTTATCAGTTTCTTTAGGCTAAGTTTAATACAAGATTTATCAATAGATGTATGAAACAACATAAAGAAGTTGCGATAATTTTTAGAGAATCCACAAAATCATGCCACATATTTGCAAGATTCTAGAAAATGGTCCTTTGCAAAGGGAAAAGATGATATGAGGAATGAAAGAGAAACATTCATGTTGACCAATGACATACTAGGATGGAGTATGGCAGTTATGTTCCTGCATCCATTTTGCATTCACTGCAGGTTTTCATGATCGTCTCACCCTCAACCAAAACCACCACCCCTAGCATTGCCACCGTTAAGTAGTATAGTGATGTGTTTATGTTGACATGGAATGTAATGAGGTACAGGTTGGTGAAACAATGCACTGGTAGAAAGAGACCAATGTTTATTTTAGTACTTTTTTCATTGGCATATGCAGTGGGAAGAGTATCTCTGATTCACCCTTCTGTCTCCAAGATCATAACTTAAATAGTTCTTATATTTGGTTTTCCAGGGAATAAGAACAAGACGTACAGAAACATGATTATAAAAACTTTACAGACTGCCCCATGGAACTTCAATGCTTAAAGGAAAATTTAAATTAGCAGCAATCACAAGTCTCTGTGATATCCAACAGCTGTCTAAGCAATGACTGCCTTTCTCAATCCATGTAGCCATTGTTTGGACATAAAATACTGGTTCTGTGTTTGCAGCTACAAAATAGAGAGTATCTAACATTTCTGATCAGTGGGGCCCTACCCAACCCCAATTTAGAAATTAAAGCCACTAGGGGAAATATCAGTTTGTTAATATAAGGGATGTTAGAGTGGGACCATTCCTGTCTTAATTTCAACCAAAGTATTGCTAAGATAGATTCAGCTTATCAAAGTAAGTGTGGGACAAACACTCAAATACATAATTTTCAAAGAAATGATGGAAAAAAAGTTCCATCACTCTTGACCCCTTCAGCAATATCAAGGCTATAAGATTTGGGTGTAGTGTGAAGGAATGGGGATGTTTCTTCAAAAAGAGCTGTTACCATTTTGAGTCTCTAATTCCCCAAGAAAGTAGGGGGAGGGGTATTACTTTCTTTACCTAAGGCCCAGGGAGTAGGCCTTCATGGTACCACTTGGAGACTTTCAAAGAATTACCTTTCTCTACAGTTGCAAATACAGAGTTGATTTCACTCTAAATCAGCTCCATAATTTCGATCAATGTCTCCTCCTTGACATTTTGACTTAGTGAACTGAGATTGTTTCCATGACTTAAAATTACTGTAAGAATGTCTGTTACCTAAGACTGACTGAAAAAGTCCAGGGACCTGAAAAGTTTTCATCTAGAGGCATTATAGAAGATTCCTCCACAAAATACACTTTAAAGGTAAAGAAGAAGAAAAAAATAAAACTTGTTTCATTACATGCTTGTTTAGCATTTCATTTATATATACAATGAGATCAGTGACTTTCCCCTACAAAATTGGACCATTTCCATCTGACTGGAGATGCCAGTTTTCATATTGTCAAGCCAGAGTAGAGAACATCCAAAAGACCAAACTCCTAGAATTGGAGATGTTCATTATGATGTCTGTAGTTGGCGCAAGGCTAAACATGAATAGATGATCATGAAGGTAGAATGATTCTGGAGTTTTAAAAAGTTCCTACCAACTCATTAATGTCTTCAATTCTGCAGTTAGACATTTACTTCTTCCATTTATGAGCTTATTTCCTTTTAAATGTGAACTACTGTGGGTACTTCCTCCTGTCATGCTTTCTTATCTTTTATCTTAACTGATTATGAGAATGAACACATTAAATAAGTCTCATCTGCCCTACATAACTCAATGTAAATGAGTTTGTTAGATCCATTATGGAAAGGAGATTTTTAAAGGGAGAATGAAAATGAGGATACCAGGCTGAGAGAAAAGGAAAGGAGATAAGAGATCCCTTAAGGGAAAAAAAGAAAAGAAGGCCAATAGACAGAAGATAAACTTTATTTGCTGAACAATATCGTCTGGACCTGAGAATGGGATCCAGTGAGGGTTACTATGATCCACCTCATGGGCCACTAGACAATCACTCATATGTGCACCATTTAAATAAAACCAGGGCTACTGATGCCATTAATGCCTTTCACAGTATTTGATGTCAATGAACTCTAGGATCTTTCCCAATAAAATGCCTTGTGGAAGGACTTGTTGGGTAGATAGAAACTTCTCTGAGAAGTTTGAAAGGAAAATAATTGTAAGCTGAGCACGTAAATGGAAGGAATCAAGAGGTCTGTCTCCAAAATGTCAGTAGACATGATGACATGAGGCACTGTCTCTTCTCATGGATCAAAAGCTGGAAAAGATCTCTCAGTATTTGGCATCCAAACGCAAGTGCCCCTTCCTTTTGACACTTTTCCCAATCCATGATAGCTGTCAAAGGAGTCAAGTGGCTCTTAAAGAACCCCCTAAAAGGCTAGTGGTATTGATTCTCAGCCCAGAGATGAGAAAGATTAGGCTTCTCGGTGAGTATGTGGAAATCCTCATCTATTGACTCTCAGGACAATGGATGGATCCCATAAAACACAGTTTGAGAGACCTACATTGGGCACCAAAAAGCTGACATTCTTCCATTGTTATTTCCTAGAAATCAGAGTCATTAATCAATGAAAAAGAATGACTATAGAGTGCCTGGAAACAAATCACCAATATTATCTAATGCCATATTCTGTAGTTCGCTTCTTTGTCATCCCCTTGGCAATAATTTCAGTCTCTAACATAGTAGATGCTGTGGCTCCAGTGGAAGGCTCATGTCACTGAAACTTGTTGTCCATTGATTAGGACCCCAGAACCAACTGTTTCAGCCTTTTTGGCTCAAGATTCTGGCACTGCTCCCTAAGTATAAGAACTAAGCCAATTTGGCACAGAGATGAACCAAGTTCTAAAAGGAATACATGCTTGAAACTGGAGTGGGCTTACCCTGAGTGTATCATTGGTTTCACCAACATTAAAATACAATACTTCTTTCACTTCAGTGCTCAAGGTTGAGGGTGTGCTCCACATTTCCATATAAACTATGTCTCAGATACCAGCTGTGTATGTTTGTGATGTAGGTGATGACAGTTCCTTACCCACACTCATTCACCTCAATTTGCACTTGGGCATCTGTTACACATTTGGTCTATTCCTTTTATTATTGTTATTATTGCTCCATGTCAAGAAGAGTATGCAGACTGAATATTGACTTGCCAGTGATAATAGCTAAACCGTGCAGTTTCACACTCTTCACACTAAGAAAGTTGTTTAGCACAAAACTCAGGGCTGGAGAATAGTTTAGGAGTTCATTGAGCCAAGATGTGAGGCAAGACCATCCTTAAGCTGCCTTATAAAGAAAGGGGTAATTTTGTCTAGGATAGTTAAATTATCCTTCCTTGAGCAAATCGGTCTAGCCAAGAGATAACTTAATTGGAATTAAGCTACAAGGAAGTTGCTCTCAGAGAGGAAAGCAATGTCTGTAAGAGAGAATTTTCTAAAGTTATTAAGAGGTATAAAGAGATCCACTAAATATAGAATTGGAAGATCTAGTGGACTGCTGACATGAAATTTGGGGTGAGGTTGAAATGATTAAACCACAGAATCATAAAATGTTATGGTAGAAGAAACCCTGGATGTGATGGAGTTCAACTCCTCATTTTGCAGATAAATAAATGGAGACCCACAGAGGTGAAGTGGTTGACCTAAGGTCAAACTGTGAAATAGTGGCTGAGCTGCAACCAGAATCCATTCCTCTCCCCAAAACATCTTTACACAATAGCTGCTTCACATAGAGAGATCAAGTTCAGTAGAGATTGAAACACATATATTTTAGCTTTTTTTATTGGTCAAGGTCCAATTAGAAATGCAGAAACCATGCTAGTTGTTTGAAAGAGTGGACTTAATACAAAAACTGGGTTATGAAATTATTGGAAGAGTGAAAGAACAAAAAGAGGTTGCTGGGGTAACCAGATACTAGAAATTTCAGGAAGCAGTTACCACCCTTAGGATTGAGAGAAGAAAAGAGAAGAGATGGGATATTCAAAACTGAGGAGATTGGAAGAGGGAACCCTCTGTCTCCCTATCTCAGGATTACAGAGCAGAGTAGAAATGTCTGGGCATGTATCGATCTACTAAGTACTTTATTCTGGAAATACAAAAATGAATAAGAAAGAGGAAGATTTCACAGGTACTTTGGGAACCCAAAGGAGGATCTTCTCAGAATCATTGTTAAGA
Source organism: Mesoplodon mirus (assembly GCF_964341445.2). Lineage (NCBI taxonomy): Eukaryota > Metazoa > Chordata > Mammalia > Artiodactyla > Ziphiidae > Mesoplodon > Mesoplodon mirus. The sequence goes on along the minus strand of NC_138976.1, from coordinate 43,431,302 downwards.
CCTGATTTAGAACAATGACTTACAGGCCCACCAACCCAACGAAGATCCCAAACCTTGGGCATGACCTCAACACCAATCAACAGGTAGTCCAACCCTTGAAAATGCAACTGCTATGTGGGATAAAAAGGAAATAAATGATGTGATTCCTGCTCATAAGACTTATGCTCTGATTAGAGGGCATGTGCTGCCTTTTCTTACCTGTGCAATGACACCATTACTTAGGGGGGTTTAGCCATGCAATGCAGGCCAGAGGAAATGAAACAGAGTTCTTAAATGGAGGCAGCCAGCTGCCTGCAGAGACTAGCCTGCTTTCTAGGAGATCTTGTGTACATGTACAAGATGAGCTGGGGCAGGTAAGTGGCATGGGGTCTAGTCTTCATGGTGAGCATCCCAGGATGCTAGCAATCAGAGGCCATGGTGCTAGGTGCTGGGGACTTGTAGCTTGACTCTGTCTGGGTGAGTAGGGTCCATCAAGCAGATTGGAAATTCCTCTGAAAATCCTTTAATCTAGTCTAATTTAAATCCCCTTCTTAAGGCACTCTGTGCTTTTCTATTGTGCTATTGTACTGTCAGAAGTATAATTAATTAATTATAAGTAATTTCTTGCACATTTTCTTCAACACACTCTAAAATTCTTGGGTCAAGTACCATGATCTTTCTAGTTTCTGTATGCATGGTACTTAATACACTGTCTAGCACATAGTAAGAACTCAACAAATGAAGAAAATTTTCTTATAGCATGGGATTTCCTACCCTGATTTGTTTTAATGGAATTCATTAATTAAGAAATATAATTTGAATAGACAATCTGAGTAGGACTATACAGGCCAATTGTGATTTGCTTTATTGCCCTTCATAGATTGTAGGGGTTTGTTTGTTTTTTTACCAAATTGAAAGTTTGTGGCAACCTATCACCACCACCTTTCCAACAGCATTTGCTCGCTTCGTGTCTCTGTATCACTGTTGGGTAATTCTCACAATATTTCAAACTTTTTCTTTGTTATTATATTTGTTATCATGATATGCAATCGGTGATCTTTAAGGTTATTACTACAGCTCACTGAAGACTCAAATGATGGTTAGCATTTTTAGCAATAAAGTTTTTTAAATTCAGATATGTGCATTGTTTTTTTAGACATAATGCTATTGCACACTTAATAGATTATAGTGTAAACTTTTATATGCACTGGGAAACCATACAATTTGTGTGACTCCCTTTATTGTGATATTCACTTTATTGCAGTTGACTAGAACAGAACTGCCACTATCTCTGCAGTATGCCTATATCTATTAAGAAATTGAATCAATAATTAATAATCTTCCAAAACAGAAAGCACCAGATCTAGATAGGTTCACTGGTGAATTGTACCAAACATTTAATGAAGAAATTATACCAACTTTCTACAATCTCTTTCAGAGGATGAAAGCAGAGAGAATACATCCTAACTAATTCTATGAGGCCAGTATTACCTTAATACCAAAACCAAACAAACATATTACAAATAAAATAAAACTATAAACCAATATTTCTCAAGAACATAGATACAAAAATCCTCAACAAAATATTAGCAAAATGAATCCAACAATGTATAAAGTGAATTACACACCATGGGTAAGGGGGATTTATCCCAAGTATGCAAGGCCAGTTCAACATTCAAAAATAAATTAATAGGGCTTCCCTGGTGGAGCAGTGGTTGGGAGTCCGCCTGCCGATGCAGGGGACACGGGTTCGTGCCCCGGTCCGGGAAGATCCCACACACCACGGAGTGGCTAGGCCCGTGAGCCATGGCCATTGAGCCTGTGCTCCGCAACAGGAGAGGCCACAACAGTGAGAGGCCCACATACCACAAAAAAAAAAAAAATTAATTAATTAATATAATCTATCACATCAATAGGCTAAAAAAGAAAAATCACATGATTATAGCAATAGATACCAAAAAAAATCATTTGACAAAATCCAACACCCATTCACTATAAAAACTCTCAGTAACCTAAGAATAGAAGGGAATTTCCTAAACTTAGTAACAAATATCTATAAGCAATCTACATCTAACATCATATTAATGGTAAGAAACTTGGAGTTTTCCCACTAAAATCAGGAAGAACACAAGGGTGTCCCCTCTCACCACTCCTTTCCAAACTCATACTGGAAGTTCTGGCTAATGCAATAAGACAAGAACAAGAAATAAAAGGTGTACAGATTTGGGGAAAAGATATAAACTTGTCTTTGTTCCACAGATGACATGATTGTCTATGTAGAAAATCCAAAAGAATTGGCAAAACCTTCTGAAATTCATAAACAATATAGCAATCTTGCAGGATACAAAGTTAATATACAAAAGTCAATCACTTTCCTAAATACCAGCAATGAACAAGTGGAATTTAAAATTTTTTTAAATATAATACTATTTTCATTAGCAACCAAAAAACAAAATATGATTTGAAATACATGGACTCCAAGCAACTAAATACAGTTGCTCAGTTTGGGCACAGCACAAATGCGTCCAGCAGTGGAGGGTAAGGACAGCTGAAATCCAGTTTATGCTTCATGTGCCAAGCTGTGTGCCCTTGTACAAGGCAATTTTAACCGGAGGAAGGGACACTTTTGTTTTAGCTCAGAGGCATGATCAGCTTACTATGTCATCCATCCGATAGCTGTGCCTACCAAGAGGTGGTACTTTTTCTACTTCACACATAGACACTGTATCATGTCTATTTTTAAAGCTATTTTGAATGTAAACCAAGACCCCTAGCTTAGTTGTCCTTCGAGCATCATAGAGTACACAGCTTCTTGGTTTGAGGATGTGATGCTCAAATGTCATCATGCTCTTCTGCTTAACTCTGGTGGTTGTGGATTGAGCTATAAGCAGAAATGGCCCACAAAGTCAAGTTTGAAAGAAGTAACAGAGATAGAAGTATCTGAGTGTACAAAATAAAGAACAGGGAAGGAAGAATTTAAGCTTGATTTTGTCAGTTTTGATCAACTATTTTTACTAATTTTAGCAGTCATTTGTTTATTCAACAAATTTACTGCAAGCTTTCTAAGGACCAGGTGATATACCAGCAGTGGGAGTAGAGTATGGACAAGACTGTATTCAGAGAGCTTACGTTTTTGTTTGTATGTCAGCAGCTAGGAGATGGGGTGAGGAGAGGGTTGGGGCAGGGGAAGACAGAAAATTAAAAAGTAATTTTAGACATGGCTAGTTCTAAGATAAAAATATAAAAGGGTTATTTAAGAGAAAGTAATGCTGACAGGGGAGGCTAGTCAGGGAAGTTCTCTCTGAACAGGTAGCATTTGAGGTAAGTCCTGGCTGGAAAAAAAGGAACAAGCATTTTAAAAAGGCAAAGGGAAAATAAGTGCAAAGACCTTGAGGCAGGAATGAGTTTAGTGAGTTCAGATAACAGAAAGCCAGAATTGCTGGAGTGTAGTCAGAAGGCAGAAGGGTATTGTAGTACATTAGATTGTATTTAGAAAATATTGATTTCCCCTACCCTATCTCCATGGGAGGAGTATATTTTGCTGTCACTTGATTTACATCTTGGTCATATGACTCGCTTTTGACCAGTGGTATTTAGCTGACATGACAGAACCAACGATTTGAAATTTTCTCATGCAGTTGTGCTTGTCCTTTTATACTCAAGCATTTCACCATAAGAATAACATGCTTAGGATGGCTGCTGGTCTAAGGAGGATGCGAGACATTGAGTAGATCTAGACACAATCTACAGCTTGGAGCTAAGTTCACCCAAGCCCAGCCTAGATCAGCAAGCTCCAGCCAACCTACAGGTGTTGAATGAATGCTTATTATTTTATGTCACTGAAATGTGGTGGATATTATACAGCAGTAACTAACACACTAGTACAAAATAAAATTAGAAAGTTACTCAGAGGCCTTGAAAGTCACAGTAAGGAGTTCTTATTTTTGAGAATTTGAGGGTTTTTTAACACCATTATGGGGCTCTAAAGCAAAATTGATTGTGTTTGCTAAATGAATGAGTTCTGTGTAGCAGTGGGATGTTGACATTAGCTCCCAGAGGTAGAAAGCTATGTGGGGGCAACTATAGGGACAAAAGTGGCAGCCACCATGATCTTGATAAATTACACCTCAATTCAATCAACAGTGCAATAAAACTAGTTCAATTCCAGGCAGATGTTGAAATATAAGGAGAACCAAACTGCTCAAGCAGGACAGATGACACCGTTTTCAGAAGCAAAGCATGGAATTTGTGGAGCACCGAACAGAGCAAGCATTGTGTCCAGGAAAACAACGAAGTGAAACCCACTACCTGGGAGATGCCTGGAGAGAATAAGGCAGGAAATAGGTCCCAGGCAGATGATCTAGCAACGTCATGCATGTGGGGACAGAGGAATCCCAGCTAGGCTTCCCAGGTTCCCAGCTAGGCTTCTGGTCGCAGACGGGGCCAGACTGGCAGGCTGAACCACACAGAGGTTCAGCATTTGGAAGGGTTAATCCTAAGATTTCTACAGAAGTCCTCAGTTACTTCAGCCATCTTGCCAGGACCTATAAGAGAAGAGTAACTAACTGCACCAAGGGGTGCTTGCAGCATCTTGTTCTGGCAGCAATTCTCTGCCAGCAGCTAGCCTTTACAGCTTTGGGCATTTCTCGTTTCCTTTTTTCCAAATATCTTTCAACCCTTTGTCTACTAAGAGCATCTTGTTTTCTTTGGTGAACTACCCGTCTCTTTCCAATGCACACACTCTCAGTTCACCCCAGTTCCAGTGTTAAGAACAAGAATTAGGTACAGCCAATCACAGCCAGAGAAGTTGCTTCAGAGATGAGCACATGACCTACTCTGGATCAACGCATACTCCCTGGAACTTTACCCGGAATGGTGAGGGATAAAACATTCTCTCTGCTGAGGTTGTAACTTGGAGCTGTTGCAAAGCAAATTTGTTACCACTTAGGAAGAAGGTACCCAAGAATAAGGTCAACAGAGAACAGAAAGATAAAACAGATATTTTGACAATATCATGCGAACACCTGAATCCAGCTGCTCCTAAAGATGACGTTATCCCAGGCTTTTCCAGTTACAAAAGCCAACACATTTCCTTCTCTGACTCATGCCTGTTTAAAGTTTTCTGTCATTTACTGCCAAAAGAGTCAGGGAAGTCACTTCAGCTCTCTGAAACCCTCTCTATCTCATCTGTAAATTGATGGTTCCTAAGACTTCCTTCAACTTAAAGCAGTCTTCAGACTTTGACACTGAGGCAGGACAAAAACAATTAACGCAGCTTGTCCACAGCCTCCTCATCCACCAGAACTCCAAAGAGAGTCCTGCAAACACCAGCACATATTCTATCTCCTCTCCTTTCATTCTCCTTTGAAAGAGGAAGGATTCCTCCTTGCTAGAGAAAGGCTTAGTTAACCTATATGATAAATAAATGGAGAAAGTAGAAGAGGAAAGTGGGAATGAAAGCAGGGCTGGCCTGGAAATTGAAAGAGTTTTTGTGAAAGACGGTGGGGACACTTACACAAGAATCTGTGCAGAGTGTGGTGGACATAAACAGAAGTCAGAGGCTTCCTATGAGAGTTGCCATGGATCCGCATTTGCCTTCGAAGAGTGCAAGTCAAGGGTTTGGCTGATTGCCACAAGACTGTGTTTCTTTGATCATTAGTGCTCTCTAAGGCTGAGCCCTAGGGGTGTGAGTTTTGAAGGGTCCCTGTGGACCACCACTCTCCCTTGGAATCTGTGACCACTACTTCCTCCAGGAGTGTTGCGATGGATCCTGAGCAGTGCTGCAGATGGCACCAGGGAGAAAAGGAAGTCACTCTCACCTAAGCAGCTGCATCTGTGGAATGCCAATGGATGAACTGTCAGGAGATTATTCTTAGGTTTCCCAGCTGTCATATGGGCTAAAAAAATCAATTGATGGATGAGTGGTTTAGCCAGCTCTGTGGTTAAGCATTTGTAGTGGCACTTGCCTGGTTGTTCCAGGCATTTTAACAAATAAATTGGATTGAATCCTTGGCAGTTGATCAATGGCTCAGTGCTCAGCCATCACCGTGAACGCAGCACCTGAGATATGATGGTCACCAATGCTTTCGATGCAGGCTCTGCAGGAGCTTCTTCTACTATTGATTCACTTTCACAAAGTTAGTGAGCAAGAAAATTGCATTACTAAGGAATTACATGAAAAGTGCATTATTAGCAGGTATTTAAAAGTAAAAGATTTGTACATTTGTAAAACCTAATTAAGGGACCATTGAGAAGAGATTTTTTGACTTTTCAAGAAATAGTTTGATAAGTCTTCCAAGAGCACATCTCCAATTGCATTATTTTGGGGCTGAAAACCCTCCAATTATCTACCTTTAGCTATTAATTTCAGTAGAAAGTCTTGCTATTCATGATCCTCTACAATATACAATATAGTCCAAACATGTCTTTCTAGTCTGGTACCCTTCAAGACTTGTAGTTCACTTATCTCCTCAAATTGTAGACTAAATTGGGTTTACATGTGGATGTGCTTTTTTTTTTTTTTTTCCCAGAAGGGAGCATGTGGAAAGACCTACAACTTGTGTCAAATTCTAAAAGGAGTGAAGAAACCCAGAGAGCTTAAAAACCATTGCTCGAGGCCAGGGGTCTGTGCATCTGGATGGAAAAAAGTAAATCTTCATTTTTACTAATCTCTAACTGAAATTTGGCATCTCTTTTTATTGTGAATGTAGGCAAAAAAGCACAGTAAGTGATTACAGTACCTATGATTTTGTTATCAGTAGAAATTACAGATCTTTTCCTATCACACTGCCAGTATGACAGACATCTCAAAATATCACACATGCTCATCATTACTTCAAAATTATGGTAGTTCTTAGACTTGCCACTAGATCCAGTCATTGAATGCATTAATCCAGAAGCACAGGTATTTTTTATCATATATCTTAACTTTTTAATATTTATTTTGATAACTATTTTTAAACACAATTTTTGGTATTTTTGATGCAATTAAAAACATTAATCTGCAAAGGGAATCCATAGACTTGGCCATATTGCCGAAGTACAAGGTACAAAAAAAAAAGATTAAGAACAACTTGATCTTAACTTATTGTCCCGAACACTCTATGAGGCCAGAGCAGCTCCTGGTTTGACAAGTGTACCCCAAGCTTTCTGACTACAGCTATCTTGGTCCATCTGTTTGTGCCACTTAAACGCCTTCTCCAAGCTGTCACAATCTGTCCAAATCCTGCCCACCTTCAAGGACCACCTCAAGTGCCTCTTCATATAGGTGCTTTTTTTTTTTTCAGCCATCGGAGAGATGATTGCTCCATCCTTTGAATCTCTACTGCTATGTGCTTGCACCTCACCTATGTTGTTCTTAAATTAAATGCTTGGCAACATCGCCAAGTTCTGCATGGTAGAGTGTGTATACTAACACTAGCCAGTCTGGGTCTGAATCCTGTCTGCACTCATTTCCTAGGACTGCCACAAAAGTTACCATAGTCTGGGTGGCTTAAACAATAAAAAAATATCTCCTCGTGGTTCTAGGGGCTAGAAATCTGAGATCAAGCTGTCAGCAGCATTGATTTCCTCTTTCTCCTTGGCTTGTAGATGGCCATCTTCTCCCTGTGTCCTCACATGGTCTTCCCTTTCTTACCTGCCTGTGTCCAAACTTCCTCTTTTTATAAGGACACCAGTCATATCAGATTAGGGCCCACATAATAACCTCATTTTAACTTAACTATCTTTTAAAAAGTCTTATCTCCAACTACGGTCACATTATGAGGTACTGGGGGTCAAGACTTCAACATATGAGTTTTGGAGCATTACAGTTCAGCCCACAGCACTGTCTATACCACAACCCAAGTGTTTTACCTTAGAAAATTTTCTTAACATCTATATTAGCCTTGGTTACCTCACCCATAAAATGAGGATGATAGTGGAATTTACTTCATATAAGTTGTAGGAATTACAACTGCTGCAGGGATGAACTGAGTCATTTCCCACAAAGCACCAGGAACAGTGCCTGGGACATAAATGAGTGTGTCAACAGTTATTGATGGTCACATCTGGCACACTTGCTGGAAAGTTCCTAGAAGGCAAACATGGCTTCATATTCATCTCCTTATTCTGTTGTTTCTAGAATGCTGCCTCTAACACAGTAAATATATTTTGAATTGAAAGCTTAATTAATTTTTTAAAAACTGCTAAGTTGACTCGGGGCTAAAAGAGAGAGATACTGAGATACTGACAAAACATGATAAGCTGCATACAACTCGGAGAAAAACTAGTCCTATTTTTTCTTTTTGCCTTTCAAGAACCAAAGCCCCTTTCAAAACTGCTAATGCTAGTGTGCTCAGCCTAACCATCTATACACTTAACCCCCCAAAATGTCTTCTTTCTATAGGAATTGCAGGGGGTTAGAAGTCTTCAATAAGCCTTGTTTCTGCAATAAATTTAAACAAGGGATGTTATCCAAATTTTGTAACCGAAGTAAAAGGAAAATTCTCAGATAGCTGGGGATATCTTCATAATGAACCTGGTTCCAATTTTATCTTATTAAACTTAAATGAATAGACTACTTTGGGGATACACATGATGTTATACTATGTAGAAAATACTCTGAGAACTCAATGTAAAAACCACTTAATTCAATGTTTCTACTCTATTTTTTTAATCTAATACATATATGTTTAGAAGGCCAGCCCATGCTTAAAGGAAACTTTGGAAAGATATTTTGTTTCGCGAGAATTTAAGTTGATAGGCTGCCATGGAATTAGCTTTATTTTTGTGAGATTGCCTTATAATTATTAGGAATTGGCTCTAAATGGCTGCCTCAAATGAAGCTGAGTTCTGTGCAAATAATTTTCCTAATGTTTGCATAACATAGTTCTATAAAACCACCACCAACAAAAACAACTTAAGATGGTTAAATGTATTTTATTGCATATTCTTATTTTAATGGTGCTTTTGGCTCAAAGCCCTTCATTATTACCATTTTCTTTCCCTTTATATTTGATCCCATTTTCCCCTACCATAAAATGCTCCGAACATCATTGGATTTAGAATTGAGCTGGTCTCTGGTGCAATAACATCCGTGACTCCTCTCTCTGTGAGCAGGGAGGGGTCAGGCAGAATGGAAGGAAAGGAATCTTTTCCCTCTCTGTGGGAATGAGCTCTGGGAATGCCCTTTAAAAGAAGAATCCTTTCTGGATGATTTTTCTAGAATACATCCTCCTCCCCATCCATGATTCTACTTTTTCAACTCTCTAAAGACACTTTGTTTGTAAAATGCTAAATAAAGTACTATTGGGACATTTCTCTTTCAATTCTAACATGTAATTTTAGCAAGACTGAGAAAACCAGGAAGTCTATATAGAAATCTGAGTGAAACTCAACAGAAACTCCTAGAGGTGAAGCCAGGGGCTGAGCTGCTAGGCAGCAGACCCCTGGGCAGGCACCTCCAGATCTCACAGGACCCTCCTGACAGCATTAAGCTGAACTGCTGAATCCATTTTCCTAGTGGTCTTTGCATCATCTCCATATCATTGAAATGACCATCATCTTTATGAGTGAGGTTCAGACTTCACCATCTTCTTGTAACTTTCATCAGCTTCTGAAATACAAATTGCAAATTAGAGGGTCTATGCCCTCCTCTAACCCTATTTCCATGCTGGTGGGAAGAAGTAAGGATAGGGTAGGTGGCCTCTAACATGGCCCCGAGTGATTTCTGCCTCCTGACTTTCACATCCTTGTGTAATCTCTGCCTTTGCATGTAGATGGGACTTAGTGATTTGTGAATAGAATATGGCAGAAGTATTGGGATGTGAGATATCACTTCCAAGATCAGATTACAAGAAGACAGTCTTCCCTCCTGGATGTACTCTCTCTTGTTCTTTCATGGATGGCTCACCCAGTACTAGGCCAGTTGCCATGTCATGAGGAGGCCCTGTGGAGTCTTTTCCTACCTTTAGACTTGAACTGAAACCTTGACTGTTCTTGGGTCAGCCTGCCAGCTTCACCTGGTGAAATCCCAAAGATTACAACCAAACAACCATGTGAGAGTGCTTAGAAGCACTTAGAGTGGATTGCTCAGAGGTCTCCGGCAAAAGAGAACCAATAGAGTGTGTGTGTGTGTGTGTGTGTGTGTGTGTGTGTGTGTGTGTGTGTGTAGAGAGATTTATTGAACGAATCAGCTCATGTGATTATGGAGGCTGAGAAGTCCCAAAATCTGCCATCAGCAAGCTGGAGACCCAGAGGAATGGATCCTGTACTTCCAGTCCTGAGAACCAGGAGAACAAATGATGTTAAGTTCTAGTCCAAAAACTAGTAGGCTGGCCCAAGAAAAGCCAATATTTTAGTTCAAGTCTAAAGTCAGGAAAAGACTGCTGTAGCAGCTCAAGGCAATCAGGCAGAAGGAGTCCCCCTCACTCATGGGAGGGTCAGCCTTTTCAGGACTTCAACTGTTTGGATGAGGCCCACCCACATTAGACTTTAATCACATTCAAAAACACCCTCATAGGCACACCCAGAATAATGATTGACCAAGTAGCTGCCCCAGTCAAGGTGACACATAAAATCAACCACCACACTGATTGCTGCAATACTTCTGGGTGACAACAGTCATGGTCAAGAGATTGACAGTAAACTCCAGCAAGACCTAGACAGACTTGCCACTAAAAAAATGACTTTTTAAAATTTTATATATGTCTCAAATGTTGAATAGGACTGGAACTAAAAGATTATCCATTGTTCATCTAATATTCAAATTTAGCTGGGCATCCTGTACTTTTATGTGCTAAATCTAGCAACCCTAGACCTTGACTGAGAGGCACAAGCCAGCTACTCTCTTACATTTCCTGACCCCCAGAAACTGTGAGATAACAAATGCTTGCTGTTTGCAGGCACTATGTTTTGCAGTAATTTGGTATGCAGTGATGATAACTGATACAAAGGGGCATTTGTAACGGAAGTAATAGCACACAAGGCAGTGGTAAAGTCACACAAGTGCTGGTTGTAGTACCAGCAGAGCCAAATATGGGTCCAAGTCATTTTTTTTCATGTTCTGGATTTGGTTGAAAAATTACCCATTCACAGGAAGTGCTATGTATGATTGGGGTATGAGCTGTACCAAGAATTCCTGGGGTCCCCCAAATGCCTGGAAGGTAAGAAACAACCTCAGGTCAAGAGGTAGTACAGAGGGCAGTTTCTCAAATTTTAACATTCATTTGAATCTCCTGGTAATCTTGCCAAAATGCAAGCTCTGATTTAGTAGGTTTAAGATGGGGTAACTGTGGGGTCCTGGAAACAATCCCCCTCAGATACCCAGGGATGACCATATATGCTTTTCTCTGCTGCTGACCTGGCAGTCAGACATTTGAATACAGAAAATTGTATCTGGATTGGCGAGTTGGATGTGAAGCAAGGTACCAAGAGTTAGGGATAAGTATAAGAGAAGAGAAAATTATTAACCCAAATGCCCTTAACTTTGAGAGGGAGGCATGCAGCCACAGCCTGAATGGGCAGACATGACACTGTCACAATCACATGGCATAGCTTTGGGTCAATGATGCAGCAGGGCCAAAATATCCTCTATGTCCTAAATTCTTCTGCAGTTGCCATGGCAACATTCTCCTGCATTTAGCCTAGGAAAAGATGACAGTGAGATGCAGAGCGTGTTTTAATTTCTTGGAAACTAATGAAGGCTAGAGCCCAAGGGGAGTATACCTCTGGTCCTTCCACAGTCAGAAATCACATAGAAAAGTTGTTTGCAATCTTAGAAAGGCAGAGTTAGTTACTCTCTCACTGAAAAATAAACCGGATATGGATTTGACTTTTTCATTCTGGGGGGCAGGGAACGTTAGTTTAAGAGACAAGGCAAGATTTCATAACGATTAGAAAGCTAGGTATTTCTGGAAGCATTACATAGGAGGCTCAGGCAGGTGGTCCAATCAACCCCCAGCACGTGCCTCATCTTGAGAAGGTCCCTCTCTGCCCCACTGGGCACTCTCCTGGGTCTCAGTAAGAGTGTGGAAAGTAGGGTAAGTGTGTAAGCCTGGAGCCCTGGGGGTGGTGAGGGACCCTTTCTACAAGGGATCCCTCATCTCAGGTTCAAGTTGCCATGATGGATGGAACAGAGATCTCCTCACCCATTTGCCTCCACCAGGCACTAGCTGTCTGACCTTGGGAAAGTCACTCACTTCTTTTTGCATCAATTCCCACATTTTTTCTCCCCCCCCATGGTTAATGCCCCCTATTTATTAAGTGGGGATATTAATGACTACATACAGTATGGTACAGGCACAGAAACAGAAATATAGATCAATGGAACAGATAGAAAGCCCAGAGATAAACCCATGCACCTATGGTCAACTAATCTATGATGAAAGAGGGAAAGATATACAATGGAGAAAAGACAGCCTCTTCAATAAGTGGTGCTGGGAAAACTGGACAGCTACATGTAAAAGAATGAAATTAGAACACTCCCTTATACCATACACAAAAATAAACTCAAAATGAATTAAAGACCTAAATGTAAGGCTAGACACTATAAAACTCTTAGAGGAAAACATAGGCAGAACACTCTATGACATAAATCACAGCAAGATCTTTTTTGACCCACCTCCTAGAGTAATGGATATAAAAACAAAAATAAACAAATGAGACCTAATGAAACCTGAAAGTTTTGCACATCAAAGGAAACTGTGAACAAGACAAAAAGACAACCCTCAGAATGGGAGAAAATATTTGCAAACAAATTGACAAAGGATTAATCTCCAAAATATATAAACAGCTCATGCAACTCAATATTCAAAAAACAAACAACCCAATCAAAAAATGGGCAGAAGACCTAAATAGACATTTCTCCAAATAAAATATACAGATGGCCAAGAGGCACATGAAAACCTGCTCAACATCACTAATTATTAGAGAAATGCAAATCAAACTACAATGAGGTATCATCTCATACCGGTTAGAATGGGCATCATCAGAAAATCTACCAACAATAAATGCTGGAGAACAGGGAATCCTCTTGCACTGTTGGTGGGAATGTAAATTGATGCGGCCATAATGAGAACAGTAAGGAGGTTCCTTAAAAAGCTAAAAATAGAATTACCATATGACCCAGCTATCACACTCCTGGTCATATATCCAGACAAAACTATAATTCAAAAAGACACATGCACCCCAATGTTCATTGCAGCACTATTTACAATAGCCAGGTCACAGAAGCCACCTAAATGCCCATTGACAGAGAAATGGATAAAAAAGATGTGGTATATATATATATATATATATATATATATATATATATATATATATATATAGGAGTATTACTTGGCCATAAAAAGAACAAAATTGCATCATTTGTAGAGACGTGGATGGACCTAAAGACTGTCATACAGAGTGAAGTAAGTGAGAAAGAGAAAAACAAATATCATATATTAGCGCATATATGTGGAATCTAGAAAAATGGTACAGATGAACCGGTTTGCAAGGCAGAAATAGACACAGAGGTAGAGCTCAAACGTAGGGACACCAAGGGGGAAAGTGTGGGTGGTGGGTGGTGGGATGAGTTGGGAGATTGGGATTGGTTTATATGCACTAATATGTATAAAATAGATAACTAATAAGAACCTGGTGTATAAATAATAAATAAGGTAAAATCTAAAAAAAAAGAAAACCTTTCATATTTGTTATCTTACTTATTCCTTAAAGCATTCCTGTATGAAATCAGGACGTGTGATGCTACCAGCTTTGTTTTTCTTACTCAGAGATGTGCATTATATTATAAAAAGAGAGCAATAAACCCAAAGGCATACCCTTTATGGGATTTTAACGTAAGTTAGAAAGTATGAATAATAAAAATAATAGAGAGAATACAGAGTTAAAGAAAGACTGCCTGACTTCCCTTGTGGTGCAGTGGTTAAGAATCTGCCTGCCAATGCAGGGGAGATGGGTTCGAGCCCTGGTCAGGGAAGATCCCACATGCTGTGGAGCAAAAAAGCCCATGCACCACAACTACTGAGCCTGTGCTCTAGAGCCCGTGAGCCACAAATACTGAGCCCACATACCACAACTACTGAATCCTGCATGTCTAGACCCTGTGCTCTGCAACAAGAGAGACCAACGCAATGAGAAGCCCATGCACTGAAATGAAGAGTAGCCCTCAGTCACCGCAACTAGAGAAAGTCCATGCACAGCAACGAAGACCCAATACCAAAAATTAATTAATTAAGTTTTAAAATGTTAAAAAAAAAAAAAGAAAGACTGCAGAGGAAAGACAGACAAGGGAAGTTTAGAGTAGAATCAACCAATGGTCTTAGGCCTTAGGTCTTAGGTCTTAGACTAAGAATTCTTAGAAAATAGCAAATGAGCAAGAACTATATTGCTGCCTGCTTTGACAGAGTGGAGTTAATTATTCTGGGAAAGCATTGTAAGTCAGGAAGGAAATCAGAGTTATTAATTCATTCATTCACAAAAATGTATTGAGCAGCTTCTAGCACCAGGATCTGTGTTAAGAATACTAACACATAACTTTTGATATTATGGAATTTGTATTTATTTTGATTTTGAATACAGATAGATTAGATAGATAGACAAATAGATGAATGAATGATTCTTGACATAATGGTAGTACTTACAATCTAGTATAAGAGATGAATATGAATGAAGTAATCATAGAAATACTTACAAAATCATAATTAGGTGAAGGAGGGGGCGGCTGGATAAGACCATGCAATGGGGGGACCTGATCTGGTTTTGGGAGGCAAGGAAGCTACAAGTGATTGACCTGGGACCTGAAGCGTTCATAGGATTGTGGCAAAGATGGAGAAAGAAGTTATAGGCAGAGACAAAAACATGTGCAAAGGCTGGGAGGAAATAAGTTGGGTGTGAGGGCCTGAAAACACCAGTGTGGCTAAAGATCAAGGGGAAAGGAGTGAGGGGTGAGTTGAGGTTAGAGCAGGAGGTAGGCACACCATGGTGCAAGCCCTTAGAGGCTTCGTTCCAAAGATTCGTTGTTTAATCTAAAAATGATAGGAAGCCATTGAAGTGCTTTAAATGGAGAGGGCATGGGAGATGTCCACAGAGTACCATTTGATACATGTGATCCTTCTGGCTGAGGTGTAGGGAACAGATTCGAGGTGGAATGTGAGGGAGACCATAGCAGGCTGCTGCAGAAGTTCACACAAGAGGTGATGTGGCTTGGGCTAGGACAGTGATGACAATGGAACAAAGAGATAAGTGTATCTGAGAGATATTTAGAGGGTAGAATCAGTTAATCTTTCCATTGGCTATTGGAGGTGAAGTTTAGTGAGGTATCAAAGACAACACTTAACTTTTGGTCTTGCACTGCCAAATGGATGTTGGCTCCATTCACCAAGAAGAGATATATTTGAAAATAAGAATATCAATTATATCAATTTTCCTCATATCAATAAGGAAAATAGATGATATCAATTATAGACATCTTGAGTTAGGAGATTAAACCAAGAGAAAACTATTAGTCAACTCAAAAGTAAGTCCAGGGACTTCCCTGGTGATCCAGTGGTTAAGACTGCCTTCCAATGCAGGGGGTGCGGGTTCAATCCCTAGTCAGGGAGCTGGGATCCTACTTGCCTCATGGCCAAAAAACCAAAACCTAAAACAGAAGCAATATTGTAACAAATTCAATAAAGACTTTAAAAAATGGTCCACATCAAAAAAAGTCTTAAAAAAAAAAAAAGTAAGTCCACTGGGCTAATTTGAAAAAATCACTCTTTGATAAATCAGTTCTTGGTACTCCCAATGGCCAGTCAGTTTGATTGTTTTTCCAAATACACATTCATGCACCAACTTCCAGTTTCCATTATGACATGCCATGACATCTTCTGCCTCCAATTTCTCACTTTTCCTTCCTGAGACTGCATTATACATTGTATAATGAGAATAATATTAACAGGTTAAACTGGCTATTCAAGCTACAATTCAGTTGTCTGGACATTGTTTCTCAACTTCTCAAGTTTCGAGATATATTTGAGAGATGTAGCATACCTTCCCATTCTAGTGAGAAGACTATAAGTGTTCCAAAATTACAGATGATGCAAAGGTAGGCAGATCAAACTTTGTATAGGGAAACAGAAAAAGTAATACCATATTAGATAAAAATACACAAGCAGTTCTTTTAAAAATCACATTTTCCTATAAAATAAAGGAAAAAAGAAATAAAACAAAAATCCTCAATCTAGTATCTCTGATAATTAACTTGTGGGATGGAAGATAAATCTGCATATTAGAGGACATAATTGTCAGCATTTCTCAACATTGGAAACAAGGAGCAAGATTGGGATAATAAAGGCTGGAGAAGAAACAGATGGAAAACAACTATCTTTGGGACCAAATTTAAAGTGCAAATTTAATCATTAATTGCCCAGATCTGCTTTTCCATCATCCAATTTCTCCCTTTCCATTCAGTGCTTTTAGTCACACTGGGAATCTGTGTTACATAATGTAGTTAATTCATACTTCTTGGAAAATATTTTTAAAAAGCAGTATATCATTTATCAATGAAGAATTCAGCAAAGTCTTGTGGGATCACTCGTGAAGTTAGTGGGTGAGAGCGTTTATGAAGACATGGGTAATAGAATTTAAGTACACTTCCCCTCTGTGCTTACCCCACATGTTAATATCAAGGGGACAAAACCAACTACAACCCACCTGGGAAGCATGCCATACAATCCAACTGCTGCAAACTTGGAGTTTTCTAATATCTCTCAAGCTAACAACATTCTCTGATCAAACTAACCTAAGTTACCATGAAGTCTCTCACGTTTACCCTCTAGTTAATTAATTTTGGGAGCTAATGAAATACATGAATTCAGGGGAATTAGGCTAAGGAAAGGATATTTATTAATAAACAATTGATAACTGACTTTTAACAATTATTTTCCCCAAGAACTGAGTGACATTTAACCAAATACAGTAACTTGCAAAATAGATAACTGCTTTTTCTGATACCTTTGTTGAATAAGTCAATATTGCTATCTTAATTTTCCAGATGAAAGAAAAACAGAAAAATAACTTACTCTGCTCACTCAGTGAATCAAGACATTATTGTCAGGGCTGTATTCCGACCTCATCCATAAGGCCTCAGTCTGTTCTGAGGTGCAACAAATACGATCAAAGTCTTCTGTTGCCTTTCCAGGCAGAAAAATATTCCATGTTTGTTTTCCCCTAAAAGTTAGAAAACATCTCAATTGAAACACTTGTCACATTGCATTTTAATTAGTTATTTGCATTATCAATCGCACCAGTTCAGCGTTTCCCAAATTTATATCTAATAATTTAGAAAAAGTGAATAAAAAGTACAATGATCAAATAAATTTGGAGAAAATCTGGGTTAAGTCTATTTAAAGACTACTGCAAGATTTCTCAGAGGCTTTAAAATGTAACGATGCATTATGAATCCAAAGAGTGAGATACAATATTTCTCATTTTTTGACCCTAAGCCTTTTTTACTCAGAACACTCATGAACTTGTCCGGAGTGTTGCTCAGAGAACCCCATTTGGGAACTGATGCACTAGACCTTGAGTCCATCCTATTCACTGTGTATTCCCAGCACCTAGCATGGTGCCTGGCACATAGTGGGTACTCTCTATGTCAGCAGTTTCCCAATTTCTATTTTCAGCTAAAGTCGTCCTTTGAAACTCCAGACTCACATATCTAACAGCCTATTCGACAACTTCACTTGGTAACTTCATGGGCATATTGAACTCAGCAGTTCCAAAACTGAACTTCAGATCTTCCCCACAAAATCAGCTCCACCTGCAGCCTTCCCGTCTCAGTAGATGCCAACTCCATCCTTCCACTGGCTCAGGCCAAAAACCTTAGAGTCATTCTTGACTCTTCTTCTCTCATCAATCTACCATAAAGCAGTATTTTCTCTTCAAAATATATCCCAAATCTGACCACTTCTCCCACCAGCATGGCCCCTAACCTGATCCAAGCCACTACCATCTCTCACCTGCATTCCTGGGATAGGTTTCTCCCACCTGGCCTCCCTGTGTGTGCTCTTGCCCTCCACTCTGGACATAATGACAGCCAGCTTGATCGTTTTAAAACAAAGTCATATCATGTCCCTCCCTTCACAAGCCTGCATTGGCTCCCCTTTTCATTCAGAGTAAAAGCCCAAGTCTTAACAATAACATGGAAAGCTCCATGTAATTTGGGTCCTTGTTACTTCTTGTCTCTATCTCTGTCTCTCTGTCTTTCTCTCGCTTTCCTCCAAATTCACTGGTCCCCAAACTAATGGTCAAATATACCAGGTACTCTCCACCTTAGGCCTTTGCAATGCTGTTCCCTCTGATCGAAACATTCAGATCCATAGCCAACTTTCTCACGTCTCAAATATTTTCTCAAATCTCACCTTCACAATGAGACTTACCCTGACCCCTGTACTTAAAGTTGCAACCCAGCCCCACCTCACACAACACAATTTTCCCTTACTGTACTTTCTAAAAAAATTTCCTCCATAGCTTCACCTCTTCTGACACTCTACATAATTTACAAATCTACATATATTTTTTTATCTCCCTTAACTAGAATATATGCTCCATGTTTAGTTCAATGATACTGCCCAAGGGAAAAGGATAGTGCAGGGTACACAATATATTCTCAACAAGTTTGTTGAATGAATAAGCTATGAATGAAATTCAATGTATACCAGATGTTAAATAGTCTCAGACTGGTTCACTGTGAATCATTTTTTTTAACATCTTTATTGGAGTATAATTGCTTTACAATGTTGTGTTACTTTCTGCTGTATAACAAAGTGAATCAGCTATATGCATACATATATCTCCATATCTCCTCCCTCTTGCATCTCCCTCCCACCCTCCTCATCCCAACCCGCTAGGTGGTTGCAAAGCACTGAGCTGATCTCCCTGTGCCATGAAACTGCTTCCCACTAGCTACCTATTTTACATTTGGTAGTGTATATATGTCAGTGCTACTCTCTCATTTTGTCCTAGCTTATCCTTCCTCCTCCCCATGTCCTCAAGTCCATTCTCTATGTCTGCGTCTTTATTCCTGTCCTGCCCCTAGGTTCTTGATAACCATTTTTCTTTTTGGATTCCATATATATGTGTTAGCATATGGTATTTATTTTTCTCCTCCTGACTTGCTTCACTCTGTATAACAGACTCTACGTCCATCCATCTCACTACAAATAACTCAATTTTGTTTCTTTTTATGGCTGAATAATATTCCATTCTATATACGTGTCACATCTTCTTTATTCATTCATCTGTCGATGGACACTTAGGTTGCTTCCATGTCCTGGCTATTGCAAACAGTGCTGCAATGAACATTGTGGTACATGACTCTTTTTGAATTATGGTTTTCTCAGGATATATGCCCAGTAGTGGGATTGCTGGGTCATATGGTAGTTCTATTCTTAGTGTTTTAAGGAACCTCCATACCATTCTCCATAGTGGTTGTATCAATTTACCTTACCACCAACAGTGCAAGAGGCTTCCCTTTTCTTGACACCCTCTCCAGCATTTATTCCTTGTAGATTTTTTATGATGACCATTCTGACCAGTGTGAGGTGATACCTCATTGTAGTTTTGATTTGCATTTCTCTAATGATTAGTGATGTTGAGCATGTTTTCATGTGTTTGTTGGCAATCGGTATATCTTCTTTGGAGAAATGTCTATTTAGGTCTTCTGCCCATTTTTGGATTGGATTGTTTGTTTTTTTAATATTGAGCTGCATGAGCTCCTTATATATTTTGGAGATTAATCCTTTGTCAGTTGCTTCGTTTGCAAATATTTTCTCTCATTCTAAAGGTTATCTTTTTGTCTTTTTTATGGTTTTCTTTGCAGTGCAAAAGATTTTAAGTTTCATTGGATCCCATTTCTTTATTTTTGTATTTATTTCCATTTCTCTGGGAGGTGGGTAAAAAAGGATCTTTCTGTGATTTGTGTCATAGAGTGTTCTGCCTATGTGTTCCTCTAAGAGTTTTATAGTGTTTGGCCTTACATTTAGGTCTTTAATCCATTTTGAGTATATTTTTGTGTATGGTGTTAGGGAGTGTTCTAATTTCATTCTTTTACATGTAGCTGTCCAGTTTTCCCAGCACCACTTATTGAAGAGGCTCTCTTTCCTCCATTGTATACTCTTGCCTCCTTTACCAAAGATAAGGTTAAAAAAACAAAAGATAAGGTGACCATATGTGCATGAGTTTATCTCTGGGCTTTCTATCTTGCTCCACTGATCTATATTTCTGTTTCTGTGCCTGTACCATACTGTCTTGATTACTGTAGCTTTGTAGTATAGTCTGAAGTCAGGGAGCCTGATTCATCCAGCTCCATTGTTTTTTCCTCAAGATTGCCTTGGGTATTCGGGATCTTTTGTGCTTCCATGCAACTTGTTCAATTTTTTGCTGTAGTTCTGTGAAAACTGCCATTGGTAGTTTGGTATGGATTGCATTGAATCTGTAGATTGCTTTGCATAGTATAGTCATTTTCACAATGTTGATTCTTCTAATCCAAGAACATAATATATCTCTCCATCTGTTTGTATCATGTTTAATTTCTTTCATCAGTGTCTCATAGTTTTCTGCATACAGGTCTTTTGTCTCCTTAGGTAGGTTTATTGCTAGGTATTTTATTCTTTTTTTTGCAGTGGTAAATGGGAGTATTTCCTTAATTTCACTTTCAGATTTTTCATCATTAGTGTATAGGAATGCAAGAGATTTCTGTGCATTAATTTTGTATCCTGCTATGCTACCAAATTCATTGAGTAGCTCTAGTAGTTTTCTGGTAGCAACTTTAGGATTCTCTATGTATAGTATCATGTCATCTGCAAATAGTGACAGTTTTCCAATCAGGATTCCTTTTATTTGTTTTTCTTCTCTGACTTCTGTGGCTAAAACTTCAAAAACTATGTTGAATAGTAGAGGTGAGAGTGGATAACCTTGTCTTGTTCCTGATTTTAGAAGAAATGGTTTTAGTTTTTCACCATTGAGAAAGATGTTGGCTGTGGGTTTGTCAAATACAGCCTTTATTTTGTTGAGGTAGGTTCCCTCTATGGATACTTTCTGGAGAGTTTTTATCATAAATGGGTGTTGAATTTTGTTAAAAGCTGTTTCTGCATCTATTGAGATGATCATATGGTTTTTCTCCTTCAATTTGTTCATATGGTGTAACACATTGATTGATTTGCATATACTGAAGAATCCCTGCATTCCTGGGATAAACCCCAATTGATCATGGTGTATGATCCTTTTAACGTGCTGTTGGATTCTGTTTGCTAGTATTGTGTTGAGGATTTTTGCATCTATGTTCATCAGTGATATTGGCCTGTAGTTTCCTTTCTTTGCGACATCTTTGCCTGGTTTTGGTATCAGGCTGATGGTGGTGTCCTAGAATGAGTTTCAGAGTGTTTCTCCCTCTGCTATATTTTGGAAGAGTTTGAGAAGGATAGGTGTTAACTATTCTCTAAATGTTTGATAGAATTCACCTGTGAAGGCATCTGGTCCTTGGCTTTTGTTTGTTGGAAGATTTTTAATCACAGTTTCAATTTCAGTGCTTGTGATTTGTTTGTTTATATTTTCTATTTCTTCTTGGTTCAGTCTCAGAAGGTTGTGGTTTTCTAAGAATTTGTCCATTTCTTCCAGGCTGTCCATTTTATTGGCATTTGTTGCTTGTAGTAATCTTTCATGATCCTTTGTATTTCTGCAGTGTCAGTTGTTACTTCTCCTTTTTCAGTTCTAATTCTACTGATTTGAGTCTTCTCCCTTTTAATCTTGATAAGTCTGGCTAATGGTTTATCAATTTTGTTTATCTTCTCAAAGAACCAGCTTTTAGTTTTATTGATCTTTGCTATTGTTTCCTTCATTTATTTCTCATCTGATCTTTATGATTTATTTCCTTCTGCTAACTTTGGGTTTTTCTTGTTCTTCTTTCTCTAATTGCTTTAGGTATATGGTTAGGTTGTTTATTTGAGATGTTTCTTGTTTCTTGAGGTAGGATTGTATTGCTATAAACTTCCCCCTTAGAACTGCTTTTGCTGCATCCCATAGGTTTCAGGTCATCGTGTTTTCATTGTCATTTGTTTCTAGGTTTTTTTGATTTCCTCTTTGATTTCTTCAGTGATCTCTTGGTTATTTAGTAGTGTATTGTTTAGCCTCCATGTGTTTGTATTTTTTACAGATTTTTTCCTGTGATTGATATCTAGTCTCATAGTGTTGTGGTCAGGAAAGATACTTGATATGATTTCAATTTTCTTTAATTTACCAAGGCTTGATTTGTGACCCAAGATATGATCTATCCTGGAGAATGTTCCATGAGCAGTTGAGAAGAAAGTGCATTCTGTTGTTTTTGGATGGAATGTCCCAGAAATATAAATTATGTCCATCTCCTTCAATGTGTCATTTAAAGCTTGTGTTTCCTTATTTATTTTCATTTTGGATGATCTGTCCATTGGTGAGAGTGGGGTGTTAAAGTCCCCTACTATTATTGCGTTACTGTCTATTTCCCTTTTTATGTCTGTTAGCATTTGGCTTTTGTGTTCAGGTGCTCGTATGTTTGGTACATAAATATTTACAATTGTTATATCTTCTTCTTGGATTGATCCCTTTATCATTATGTAGTGTCCTTCTTTGTCTCTTGTAATTGTCTTTACTTTAAAGTCTATTTTGTCTGATATGAGAATTGGTACGCCAGCTTTCTTTTGATTTCCATTTGCATGGATTATCTTTTTACATCCCCCTCACTTTCAGTCTGTATGTGTCCCTAGATCTAAAGTGGGTCTCTTGTAGACAGCATATGTACAGGTCTTGTTTTTTATCCATTCAGCCAGTCTATATCTTTTGGTTGGAGCATTTAATCCATTTACATTTAATGTAATTATTGATATGTATGTTCCTATTACCATTTTCTTAATTCTTTTGGGTTTGTTATTGTAGGTCTTTTCCTTCTCTTGTGTTTCCTGCCTAGAGAAGTTCCTTTAGCATTTGTTGTAAAACTGGTTTGGTGGTGCTGAATTCTCTTAGCTTTTGCTTGACTGTAAAGGTTTTAATTTCTCTGTCAAATCTGAATGATATCATTGCTGGGTAGAGTAATCTTGGTATTAGGTATTTCCCTTTCATCACTTTAAATATGTCTTTCCACTCCCTTCTGGCTTGCAGTGTTTCTGCTGAAAAATCAGCTGTTAACCTTATTGGGATTCCTTGTATGTTATTTGTTGCTTTTCCCTTACTGCTTTTAATATTTTTCTTTGTATTTAATTTTTGATAGTTTGATTAATATGTGTCTTGGCGTGTTTCTCCTTGGATTTATTATGTATGGGACTCTCTGTGCTTCTTGGACTTGATTAACTATTTGCTTTCCCATTTTAGGGAAGTTTTCAACTATAATCTCTTCAACTCTTTTCTCAGTCCCTTTCTTTTTCTCCTCTTCTTCTGGGACCCCTATAATTCAAATGTTGGCGCATGTAATGTTGTCCCAGAGGTCTCCGAGACTGCCCTCAATTCTTTTCTTTCTTTTTTCTTTATTCCACTCTGTGGTAATTATTTCCACTATTTTATATTCCAGGTCACATATCCATTCTTCTGCCTCAGTTATTCTGTTACTGACTCCTTCTAGAATATTTTTAATTTTAGTAATTGTATTGTTCATCACTGTTTGTTTGCTCTTCAGTTCTTCTAGATCCTTGTTAAATGTTTCTTGTATTTTCTCCACTCTGTTTCTGAGATTTTGGATCATCTTAACATCATTACTCTGAATTCTTTTTCAGGGAGGTTGCCTATTTCATCTCATTTATTTGGTCTTGTATGTTTTTACCTTGCTCCTTCATCATCATATTTTTTTTCGTTTCATTCATTTTTTGTTTTGATGGATGGTGCTATATTCCTGTCTTACTGGTTGTTTGTCCTGAGACTTCCAACACTGAAGGTTGCAGGTAGTTAGACAGAGCTGGGTCTTGGTGCTGAAATGAGGACCTCTGGGAGGCCTCACTTGATTGGTATTCCCTGGGGTCTGATGTTCTCTGTTAGTCCAGCCGTTTGGACTTGGAGCTCCCACCACAGGAGCTTGGGCCCGACCTCTGGCCTGGGAAACAAGATCCCACAAGCTGGTCACTGGGGTTTCTTCCCATCCCCTTAGGTGTCCATGGTCCCCAACTTGTGCTTGGTAGGTGCCCTAGTTGTGAGGAGACTGCATCCTCCTAGTATACCATCTTGACTCTGCTCCCTTCACTGTGAATCTTTATGTGGCTGAGCTCTATGAGCAGAAAGCCAAACAAACACTATGGGTTTTTTTTTCTTTCATATGAAATAAAGGTTAATTTTTGGCTGAATCATACAAGGCCAGTGTGCTTTAAATCTGTGTTTATTTCACCTGACCAAGACAGACACTGCCCAAAAGACCTGGTAGCTAACAGAATGTTGGTCTTCATTAACTTATTGAAATGTGGTTGCATGGAAGAGTAATGTGCAAGAGAGTTATGGAAAGAAATATTAAAACCTCTGGTGATATATATATTTTTCTCCTAAAAAATAAGAAAAAAAATCAGCTTTCCTAGTATTTCATTTACTCAATGACACTAGTGTCTGCACTCAGGCCATATATCTCATAGAGTGTGTAGGATAACAAGCATC